>NC_134458.1:177318145-177967311 GCF_047948215.1 Lycorma delicatula
TACCTCTAGAAGGAGTTTTTATCTATATTTGTAATTTTGTACTAGAAAAATATATACTGAAAATATTATTGTTAATAGTTTTAATGACTAATTCAGATGAAATGAATTGCTGGTGAAATAATTTACACTGAATAGTTAATTCTTTATTCAAAGTATTGAAACTGTACAAAGTCAGAAGTGTTTTGATGCTTATGCTGTTGCTCTAAGAGAGGTTTGAAATTATTGCTGTGAAAATATTAAAATGCCAAAATTTGTAAGAAATTACTTACTTGTGATAGAATAATTATTCTTAATATATTTTCAATGACTATACTCAGGTAAACAATTCTGGCTGTGTTTATTACTAAAGAGGAGGTATATTATTTGAATTTTGGCAAAAAGTTTATTATTATATTCGAATTCTGTTTGGTTAGTTTGCATGTTAGTGTAATAAGTCTTTTGCACTTGTATTTTTTATTTTATTCTGATGTTCTGAGATTTTTTCATAGTGTGATTTTTTTCATAGTCTGTTAATGTTATTAAATTTTTCCATGAGATGGTTGCTAAATGTCGCCTGTGTTATTGAGTGTTTTTTAAAATATTTTTTTAATTTGAGTCTTTTGTTCAGTGGGCAATTCAGACTATTTTGACTATTAAGGTAATGTTGTTGAGAATAAATACAGCTCAATTCTCTGTTGGATGATTGTTTGCTTAATGAATTTGTTCTGCACATGATGGACTGTTTGTTTTATTTTAAAGTTTTTCTATCTGATATTTTAAATTTTATTTCATTAGAAATTGATATGTGTATACTTATTCGCTACCATCCTATTTTAAAACATTTATCGCAAAAGCATACATAAATTGAAATTGTCCTTCAGTTAGAATTCAGTGTGTTTGCTATTCTTTCTTTTATGTCAATACAAGCTTTTCTGAAAATATTCTCCCCAGCGTAAATGAAGAAGCAGTAAATGTGCCTTTACAGGCAGGATTTATAGTTGTAGCTTTCAAAGTAGTTTTACTGCTTATATTTAGTTACAACAAATGAGGATTTGCAGAAGCTGTTTTTGAATATGGATGAAAAGAACCGAAAAAAATGAATCAAATAGAATAGCTGGAAGCAGGATAATAATCTACACTTTATCTCATTCAAGAATTTGGTACACTTTTTAAGCACCACACGTGAAGTAAAAAAAAAAAAAAAAACTACACCAGCATGCCAGGGTCGATACTGTGAGAGCAACAGTACTCTCTTTCCCTTGCAGCCTTGCGTGCAGCTTCCTATGTGTGCATGCGCACAACAGCCAAACACCATGCTGCTGGAACTTTGTAGCGTACAGTTCCATACAAAGATCTTTGTATCTTTTTCATGAACTGGGGGATGGCTACTGACATTAAGCTTAGAATTATATATTGTACAAATAGAAAAAAATGACTCATTATATTAAATGTTATCAATAATATCAAGTGGAAATAGTGGGTGCTGCAGTTACACAGTGCCTATATGTGAGCCGCCACTGCTGAAATGTTACCACATTTATTAAAATTGTTTCATTCTCATAATATTTATAATGTTGATGATAATAAAAAAAATTCAAAATAATAATAATGTATTTTTGCTTGTTACAGTCTATGTATATAAAAATGAGAGTCTACATATCAAGGTTGTCATTTTTGAATGGCTTATCCATCTTTATCAAACTAAGTTAATTTTCTCTTGGACCTGATTTAAACTTATGTTGTACTTATGTAATGGCTTTTAAAGGTTAACTCATGATTTTATCCATTACCCATTTCCAATCTGAATTTTATTTTAAAAATTACATTTATAAAAAATTAATTTCCATTAAATTTAAGAAAAAGACTTGTTTAAAACATTTTTTGTTCTTAAAAAAAATTTGTTCATTTTTTAATTTGCTGCATAGGGATACATTTACAACATTGGCTGCCATCTTAGTTCTTCATTGCCATTTTAGTTGTTCTGCAGATATGCATTTAATAGTAAATCTTGAGGCAATAGGATGATCTGTATTATTCTTCATTTATTCAATAAATTTGTTTAAATCTTTTATTTTTATATTTCAACTTGGTTAGGATTTTTGTGGATAAAAAGGAAAGTATTATCTTGTGGTAGGATGTATAAATTACAGATTATTGATATTGGTTTATAGTTCAGTTAAAGATTGGATTATCAGTTATGTTTTCCTTATCCCTGTATGCTTCTTTAAAAGACCACAATCTTTTTCATTTCAAACGATGGCCAAAAAATTACCTAACATATCCAGCGTTTCATTAGCAGTATGACACGTTGCGTTATCCTGCTGAAACCAGCATTCTCGTTCGTGTAAATCTAACATGGCAATAAAGTTGCGATAAACCAAACACATTAAGTTGGGCAGGGAGGTCGCACACTAAACACCAATTTTACTTGTGTGTAATGGTCGTTCGTAAAATGCGTGAGGATTTTCAGCGCTTCTTATTCGGCAGTTTTGGCTGTTAATGTAGCCACCCAAGTGAAACCATGCTTGTCGCTGAAATAAACATGATCCAAAATGTCAATACCGTTGTCATCAACAAGAGCACGAAACCAACGACTAAACGTTTTCCGCGATCTACTTCTTTAAATTATTGAACGACACTGATGCGATAAGCATGCAATTGTAATTTATTAGTTTCCCTGTAAACTGTGGGTAGTGAAAGCCCAGCCTGTGAAGATAATTTTCTGGGCGAGCGAGTCAAACGTCCTATCACATCTTCCAGAACTTCTACTGTTAACAATGATGGTCGACCTGTGCTTTTCCGATCATGTGTGCTCCCAGTCTCACGAAATTAATCAAAAGCGATATTGCCGACTTACGAGGAACTGAAGAATTGGGAAATTTTATCCGAAACTCGTCTTTCACTCGTTCGTAAGATTTTTACACGGATTAAATTTCAATAATAAACATTCGTTCGTCCTTGGAAACGACATAGTTTAACACAATAGAGACGAATTTATACTGGTGTAGCATTAGTGCATAAGGACATTTAAATTGTCACAAGCTGACAACCTTGAGTACAGTGTTGCCAACTGACTTGTGGGGAGAAATAAAATTTACCTATGCGTGACTAATACATTTTTAATCTTAGGGTTGCGTCCTTTTTGAAACACCTGTTAGAACCACAATTTTGGCATGAGCTTATTCACATTCCATTTTCAGCTCTTCTGCAGGTAATCCCCATTGTTATAAATCTTAAATAACATCAAATAGCTGCTAATGTCCGGGACGTCACTTTTTTGTGTGTGTGGATAATCTAATCTTATAACGTACCCTAAACAGTGGATTCTTTACATCTTAATTAATTTAATAATATTTGAATGCCTGTATTATTGCATACATTTATTGGTTTTTGTTTTATATTTACTACAATCCTTTCAAACTGGCCCAAACACCTTCCGCGAAGTATGGATTTACTTTTGTAAGATCTAGTGACTTCCAAGTACGTAAATGAGTATTTTTGTGTTTGAAATCTATATTCCAAATTGCTATCTTGGTTTTTGCTTTAAATTTGCCAAATTCCTTTAATTACTCTTAGTTTCTCTTTATTTTGCAACTACCAGCCATTTGTTTTTAAATGGAATAAACTAGGTATCCAGAATTTTGGCTCATTATAATATTTTACCTTATTATAGTATTCTATACTATACTTTTTCAGCTGGATCCGAGTTCTCATTAAAAAATTCAAAATTAAAAAAAATAATGCTACTTTCTATTATTTTTTTTCAATATTTTACATTTATTGTTTGGCAACTACATACATATAAGTTAATTTTTTTATTGGCTGTACAGAGACCTTGAACATATTGGTCAAACTTAAGGGACTGATTCAGGACATTAAAATAAGAAAAAAGGTTCTTGTGGACAAATGCCATATCTCGTTTCATTTTCCTTCTGCTGTTTTATTTATTTATTTTTTTCAATAAAAATTTATATTTTAATAAAGGATATTTTAACGAAATTTGAGTGGTATTTATGTTACACCATCTTTTACAAAATAGGTATTTTCACAATATTTTATTATTCACCCTACTCACAATACTTTGATCAATAGTTTCATTACCATAAACAGCTTTTAGATGACGATGAATATCTTTAGCGTTCACCTTTTCTGCTATTAAAAATTCTATCTCTCCACGTTGTTTTAGACGTACTCTGTATTCACACGTGATTCGGTAGTGTACTTTGCTCCATAACAATGACGACTGACAGAAAATGAGAGGGCTTGGGTGAAGGAATTTTGTAATTTATGTAGTAAGTGAATATAACTGCAAGATGACAGAAGCTGTCGCTTTTTGCGTCATTTTCTACTCCCGTTACGTTCCAGTATGCATTAAATTTCAGCTGCCCCTCGTATTAACCGTACTTAATTATTGAAAATTGTCTTGGGGAGGCATGTAGGTAACTAGTTATTACAGACATTTACACTGTTCTTTTAAAAAAAAAAATATATTAGATAACTCTGATTAATTTCATATACTTTATAAAATTATTTTCCTTTCTCTTGAAATAATCAAGGTAATCTTTTTGTCTTTTCTGTACAAATCATATAAATAAATAAGATCTTGTTGACTTTTTTGTGAACCCCTGTTTTCATCATCTTTCTTGTTTGTATGGAAAAGACAGTTTTTAGAAAATTCCTTTTGTACTCTGTTATATACAGTGGTGGCTCGTAGTTAAAATTAGTGGGGGTGCTGCTCCAGAAAAGTTATTTTCTGGGCCTTTTCAAGGCTATGGTTAACGTTTTCTGTAAAACAAAAGAACGGAAAAAATGAATCGAATAGAATAGCTGAAAGCAGGATAATAATCTAATTCTACACTTTATCACATTCAAGAATATGGTACACGGTTTTTAAGCACATTGTACTTAAAACCCGTATTAGGTTTAACCGAATAAATAATAAAATGCCAATACAGATAGTATTTTTTTAGTATTATTAGATAATAACTTAATAAAATGTCTGCTTAAAAACACTTAGTCCAATGGTGCTTAATTTAAACTTCTGTGTACACAGAAACAAATACGTAATTAGTTTTTACTAATTACCTTCTCTTTCGCCCTTCCATTGTGTTTTTGGACAGATTTGACAATCAAAGAGCCCTTGCTTTTTGCCATCTTCTGATCACTACTGAAAAAATAACTAAACCGCTTTCATATTCCTTCCAACGACTAAACTAGAAAAGGGAACAAAAAAGGAACGTTCCATACACACGTGGAGTAAAAAAACCTACTTTCCACCAGAACGCCAGGGTCGGCATTGCGGAAGCGACAGTGTTCTCTCTCCCTCGCAGCCTCTCGTACAGCTTCGTATGTGCGCATGCGCACAACAGCCGAACAACGCGCCGCTGGAACTATGAAGCGCACAGTTTCATACAGAGATCTTTGTATCATTTTCATAAACTGGGGGGATGGCTACTGACATTAAGTTTAACGATTATAAAATTGTACAAGTATAAAGAAAGAATTAAAGAAAAAACGACTCATTGTATTCAATGTTATCGATAATATCAAGTGGAAATAGAGGGTGCTGCAGTTCCACAGTGCCTATACGCGAGCCGCCACTGGTTATATACGAGCATTCTTATTTCTGTCACAAACAGTACTTTGTTCTACTCTTAGTTCTTGAGGATTTTTCCAAATTCTGCATTTTCCATACGTTTTAATGATTTAAAATTTTTTTTTTTTTTTTTTTGTCTTCAGTCATTTGACTGGTTTGATGCAGCTCTCCAAGATTCCCTATCTAGTGCTAGTCGTTTCATTTCAGTATACCCTCTACATCCTACATCCCTAACAATTTGTTTTACATATTCCAAACGTGGCCTGCCTACACAATTTTTCCCTTCTACCTGTCCTTCCAAAATTAAAGCGACTATTCCAGGATGCCTTAGTATGTGGCCTATAAGTCTGTCTCTTCTTTTAACTATATTTTTCCAAATGCTTCTTTCTTCATCTATTTGCCGCAATACCTCCTCATTTGTCACTTTATCCACCCATCTGATTTTTAACATTCTCCTATAGCACCACATTTCAAAAGCTTCTAACCTTTTCTTCTCAGATACTCCGATTGTCCAAGTTTCACTTCCATATAAAGCGACACTCCAAACATACACTTTCAAAAATCTTTTCCTGACATTTAAATTAATTTTTGATGTAAACAACTTGTATTTCTTACTGAAGGCTCGTTTAGCTTGTGCTATTCGGCATTTTATATCGCTCCTGCTTCGTCCATCTTTAGTAATTCTACTTCCCAAATAACAAAATTCTTCTACCTCCATAATCTTTTCTCCTCCTATTTTCACATTCAGTGGTCCATCTTTGTTATTTCTACTACATTTCATTACTTTTGTTTTGTTCTTGTTTATTTTCATGCGATAGTTCTTGCGTAGGACTTCATCTATGCCGTTCATTGTTTCTTCTAAATCCTTTTTATTCTCGGCTAGAATTACTATATCATCAGCAAATCGTAGCATCTTTATCTTTTCACCTTGTACTGTTACTCCGAATCTAAATTGTTCTTTAACATCATTAACTGCTAGTTCCATGTAAAGATTAAAAAGTAACGGAGATAGAGAACATCCTTGTCGGACTCCCTTTCTTATTATGGCTTCTTTCTTATGTTCTTCAATTGCTACTGTTGCTGTTTGGTTCCTGTACATGTTAGCAATTGTTCTTCTATCTCTGTATTTGAACCCTAATTTTTTTAAAATGCTGAACATTTTATTCCAGTCTACGTTATCGAATGCCTTTTCTAGGTCTATAAACGCCAAGTATGTTGGTTTGTTTTTCTTTAATCTTCCTTCTACTATTAATCTGAGGCCTAAAATTGCTTCCCTTGTCCCTATACTTTTCCTGAAACCAAATTGGTCTTCTCCTAACACTTCCTCCACTCTACTCTCAATTCTTCTGTATAGAATTCTAGTTAAGATTTTTGATGCATGACTAGTTAAACTAATTGTTCTGTATTCTTCACATTTATCTGCCCCTGATTTCTTTGGTATCATTACTATAACACTTTTTTTGAAGTCTGACGGAAATTCCCCTTTTTCATAAATATTACACACCAGTTTGTATAATCTATCAATCGCCTCCTCCCCTGCACTGCGCAGTAATTCTACAGGTATTCCGTCTATTCCAGGAGCCTTTCTGCCATTTAAATCTTTTAATGCTCTCTTAAATTCAGATCTCAGTATTGTTTCTCCCATTTCATCCTCCTCAACTTCCTCTTCTTCCTCTATAAAACCATTTTCTAATTCATTTCCTCCGTATAACTCTTCAATATATTCCACCCATCTATCGACTTTACCTTTCGTATTATATATAGGTGTACCATCTTTGTTTAACACATTATTAGATTTTAATTTATGTACCCCAAAATTTTCCTTAACTTTCCTGTATGCTCCGTCTATTTTACCAATGTTCATTTCTCTTTCCACTTCTGAACACTTTTCTTTAATCCACTCTTCTTTCGCCAGTTTGCACTTCCTGTTTATAGCATTTCTTAATTGCCGATAGTTCCTTTTACTTTCTTCATCACTAGCATTCTTATATTTTCTACGTTCGTCCATCAGCTGCAATATATCGTCTGAAACCCAAGGTTTTCTACCAGTTCTCTTTATTCCGCCTAAGTTCGCTTCTGCTGATTTAAGAATTTCCTTTTTAACATTCTCCCATTCTTCTTCTACATTTTCTATCTTATCTTTTTTACTCAGACCTCTAGCGATGTCCTCCTCAAAAATCTTCTTTACCTCCTCTTCCTCAAGCTTCTCTAAATTCCACCGAATCATCTGACACCTTTTCTTCAGGTTTTTAAACCCCAATCTACATTTCATTGTCACCAAATTATGGTCGCTATCAATGTCTGCTCCAGGGTAAGTTTTGCAGTCCACGAGTTGATTTCTAAATCTTTGCTTAACCATGATATAATCTATCTGATACCTTGCAGTATCGCCTGGCTTTTTCCAAGTGTATATTCTTCTATTATGATTTTTAAATTGGGCGTTGGCAATTACTAAATTATACTTCGTGCAAAACTCTATAAGTCGGTCCCCTCTTTCATTCCTTTTGCCCAGCCCGTATTCACCCACTATATTTCCTTCCTTGCCTTTTCCAATGCTTGCATTCCAATCTCCAACTATTATTAAATTTTCATCTCCTTTTACGTGTTTAATTGCTTCATCAATCTCTTCGTATACACATTCTACCTCATCATCATCATGGGCGCTTGTAGGCATATAGACGTTAACAATCGTTGTCGGTTTAGGTTTTGAATTTATCCTTATTACAATGACTCTATCGCTATGCGTCTTGAAATATTCCACTCTCCTCCCTATTTTCTTGTTCATCACGAAACCTACTCCTGCCTGCCCATTATTTGACGCTGAGTTAATTACTCTAAAGTCACCCGACCAAAAGTCGCCTTCCTCTTCCCACCGAACCTCACTAATTCCTACTATATCCACGTTTACCCTATCCATTTCCCTTTTTAAATTCTCTAGCCTACCAACCTTTTTTAAGCTTCTAACATTCCACGCTCCGACTCGTAGAATGTTATTTTTTACTTTTCTGGTGACCCCTTCCTTAGTAGTCCCCACCCGGAGATCCGAACGGGGGACTATTTTACCTCCGGAATATTTTACCAAGGAAGGCGCCTCCATTATTGCTTTTGAAAATGCAGAGCCACATTTTCTTGGAAAAAAAAAACAGCTGTAGTTTTCCATTGCTTTCAGCTGCGCAGTACTCAGAGGACTGAGTGATGTTGATACGGCCGTTTAAGTCGTCCTGACTCACGCCCCTAACAACTACTGAAAGAGCTGCTGCCCTCTTTCAGGAATCATTCCTTAGTCTGGCTCTCAACAGATACCTCTCCGATATGGTTGCACCTTCGATCCAGCTACTCTGTATCCCTGAGCACTCAAGCCCCCTCACCAACGGCAAGGTCTCATGATTCATAGAGGAGATTTTAAATTTATTCGATTGTAAAATATGCTTTATGTGGTTACGACGATTTGTGATAACAAGGCTTCTATACTGCATAACGCTCAAAGTAATTTTCAGCTTTATAAAGCTTCAAACAGCAATATTTCAATAATTTCTTATTTTATTGCTGTAGCTAATAGATATTATAAATTGATTTTAACGCAGATAATGCTAAAAACTAAAAAAAGATATCAACCGAATTTTAATAAAATGATATTCAGCTTGCCTTTACATCTCAGCTTTTATCCGTTTTAAACTTTTACTTCTGATATTATTTTCATGCTCCTGTTTTTTGGTTTATATGTAATTTAAGTGTATCTTTTAGGTTTTTCGTGACTGCTCTGTTACATTCTTCTCCTTTCTACTGGGTGGTTCTTCTATTCCTTTCTCTAGAGTAGTAAGGCACGGTCCTAGGAATAGTGTAGACTGACAAAAAAAGTAAAGATGTCAGTCATGGTTAAGATAGCCATTATTCAGTTTAAATAATTTAGTTTTGAAAAAGATTCAGTCGTTCGTAAAAATTCAGTATCAAGTTTCCCCTTAAAGATTAAATTAAAAATGAAAGTTGTAGATATAATACCGTTATACATATATGAACAAAACGAAATAAAATTGTGCCCTAGTTTTTTGAAATATATTTTTGTTCTCAAGGCATCTGAAAACTTCGAGAAATGAGAAAATTTTTATTCAGTTATAATTCTGTATCTTATTGTATCTTGCATACGAATGCGAAAGTTTGTCTGTTTGCTTGTTTGCAACAGCATCACGCGAGAACCAACCGACCGATTGCTTTCAAATGTTCAGGATACATTCGTGTTATCCCACGGAAGGTTTTAAGCCGTAGATCAAGGCCCTTAGTCCCCTTTGGAGTGAAGTTATGAATTAAAGATGTTCATTAAAGAAAAGATTAATCCTTTTATTTCATTATTATGTTTTTGTCACCATGGCAACAGAAATATAATGAAGTAAAAGGGTTAATTTTTCTCTTTAATGAATATATGTAAAATATTTAATATTCTCACAACCATGAGGATAACGAATGCCTTGGGGGTCCAGGGGGCGTAGCCGCCCTGGCTAGACTGTCGGGTGAGCTAAGCGAGTCGTGACCGACTAGTTCTGTTATAAAATTAAGTAAAAATCTAAGATTAGGGTTATAGCAAGAAAATACGATTGGTATAATCTTCAGTATTTTTTCTGTAATTCGAATTTTTGAGTATTCTGTCGTAATAAAATGCAGAAGCAACACTTCGCGTTACCTTTATGGTTTGATTTGAACATTTCAGTTAGAAAACTGCTATGGCGCTTCTGTTTGGTCATATTGGTTTGTAGTCTTTAAAAATAAATCTATCTCAGGAATCAGGACGATTATTTTCGCTTGAACGAGTGAAAGCGGCCTGTTTGGGTCAGCCGTTGTGTTTTTCTTTAACAGGAAGAAGTGAAAACATATGTAGAGAATTTGGTGCCGGTTACGTCAGTTGTTGGCCCGTGTATTTCAGCAGATTATTTCCTTCATTCAATACTACGACTAGGAGATAGAATAGCATAAAATTCCCCTTCCCTACTCCATTCTCGATATAACATCGTTTTATCTATAACTCCTGTTTATAGTGGTGGATCGCTTCTTCTCAGATCATCTGTTGTGGTCTCTGACGGCCCAATTTTTCGGTTATCTAACAGCAATATTAACTAAATAATTTTATCATACGTCTTTGTCTTTAAAAACAAATACGTATTTTCTAAATTAAAATATTAGAGATTTTATTATCTGTTTATTACCGTGTTGAAAATAATCCAGATGGTGTCTTCTTTATATCGGATGTATAAAAACTGCAGGTAATATGATAATAAATATTTTGTAATAGGGAATGTAGATTACGCTGTATATTTTATTATCTATTTTGGATCTGAATGTTGTCAAATACGGTCTCCAAATGAAATTTGGAAAAAAATTACAATTTTTTTGTTTTATTTTTGGAGAACTATGGTGAAAATTCGTTAAAAGTTACTTAGATATTTTGCTTGTGTTAAACCATGTTTTCGAAAAGAACATTGTTATCATTTAAAAAGATAAAATTTTAATGAAAGATAAGCTTGTTTTCTAAAGTTTTACCGAGTTGACTAACTGTTTTAGTTTTATTTTTAACCGTTACCTAATTACAGTTTCCAGAAATTCTTTAAGAACCGCTTTTCCCGGAAAACTTATCGATTCCAAAACCGTTGACGATATCGAATTAGAACCTTATTTATTGATTTTTTTATAAAACTAAGGAATTTTTTTTCAAAACATAAAATTCGTTAAGTTGATCGCATATTTTCTTAAAAGTGTCTTGGATTAGTAATCGTTGATGCTTTCCTGATCTTACTAATAAAGTAAAATTAAGTGTCCCTCGTAAATTGTATACATCTACTCCTTCTCACATCAAACAAGCTCCACCGTTTTAGCCGAGATTCACATTTTGACTTGATCGGTGCTAGCACAGAAGTCAAGTTGTACAGTAATTTAAGTACTTCGGCTTCAAAAATCTTTACAAAAAATACCGTAAATAAAGAAATCTTTTAAAATTTGTAACTGGTTTGTAATCATCTGTATAATATATAAATTATACATGCTAAAAATAAAAAATTAAACTGTAAAACAAAACCATGAAACAAACACGTGAAAGAGTATCCCAGAGTTCTCTTTTCTTGGGAAGGTTATCATCTCTGCGGTAAAGAAATCGCCAACAGTTCTCTTGAGCCTTTGTATTTTCCGTCAGGTCAGTTTTATCCGATAATTTATCAATAAAATAAAATGTATTATTGAGTTAAAAAAGTAGCAATGTGGTTGCTGCTTTCTCGGGTCTGTAACTATCTACTATGGCTTTTTTTATTACAACCTCGTTTATTTATTTTAATGCAGAAGATGAGACGGATAAAATTACTAATGAAAGAATTACAAATCTTTTCCGGGAATCGAATTCGAAACCAGCTGATATACTATTCATAGATGCTTAACACAGGCAAACCCCTCTGTTCTGATTGACCAACCAGGGTTAAACGGAACTACCTATCGGAGCATATCGAAAAGAAAATATTATTAATATACTGAAAGGGGAAAAAAACAAAATACATTCTGACATAATAAATAATAAAATACACATTTACACTGATATAATACACTTATAAATAGGATTGTATCAGTACTGCACAATGTATTTAATAATTAAATTATCTAAATTAAAAACAAGTTTAATAATTATTAGTGACTTCCTTGGGCCTGTCTTGCAGAGCAAAGTTTTGCGAAGGAAGGCTTAATATTAGAAATAGACACTGAGTTATTTTTCTATATTTAGCCGAGATCTATATTTTGTGCTCAAAGCAGCCACCGCAGAAAATCCGGTTTCGCAAAGGTAGGATGTTGAAAATGGTAATAGTATACGAAATGCTGTTGTTTTTTCCAGTGCAGAAAACTCGTCATCCCCCTGCCCAAAAATTCAAACGGTGATTTATTACTAAATTGTCTTTTGACTTTGTCATTTGCCGTGAAGTCTATGAAGATTTCTTCTTCGGTAGTTGAGAGCCCTTTGGGAGTATTTTGAAATGGATCCCTAACCACTCGTAACGTGCTACAAGTTGTCAGCAAGAAGATACTTTTTAAATTTTTTGCCAGCATGGCTAAATGATTTTCAATGGTTACAAAAACAAAATTCACACGTTGTTCTTCAGCCTTGTAAGTTTTAACACATTTATCCGCATTTGCAAACATTTCTAGGTTTTTTGCTTTAAATTTCTGCTACACAATTCCAATTTTCTACAAAAAGCATTAACTTTGTCACTTGTATCCAACTTATGTGTATTTGCTCCTTGGAGTTGAAGATTCAAGGTATTAATTTCTAGAATACGTCGACCAGGTAGCTCAATTCCACCATAAATAAACTATCTCCAAACTTCTCGGCTTCCGGTCGGTTTTCCTCTTCTAGGAAAATGGCGATTTCATCTTTTAATTCATACACATTGCAAAAATTTCCCAAGTGATAACCATCTTACCTCGCAATAATATAGCATCGCTGAATGTACTGCAGCCATTACTTATGGTAGTCCATGCAGCCGAGAGGCGTATTTCTGTCTCGCCGGGAGTGGTCCTTGGTTGTAACGTGGTAATGCCATGCGGAACTCCGTGATGGAACTGGGTAGGAGTGCGGGGTTTGTCCCTGGCTCCTATGCGAACCGGAATGGGGGCATATTTCACTTGATAGTTGATCTGATTTGGTCAACTTATTTGGCTGTAGGTCTAAATTTCTATGAGTGTAGCGCTGATTTGACTTATTACTTGTTTGTTTTCTGAGGCATTTACAGTCACGAGTGGTGTTGTTAAAATTGGACTAGGCGCGGGGTTCGCGCTTCCGTGATTTCGGTTGGTTAGTTTTGGGGGTGTCATGTTAGAAAGAATGTGAAGATTTGATTAACTGGCATTTCTCCCGCCACCACCCCATTCGGTCGCCCTAGAGCATATGAACAAATGAGTCCAAGGACTCGGTTTGCGCCCTGGAGGTTTTCGTTTTTCAACACCAGTTCCGCAACCATCAAGGAACATTCAGAAAGGTACGAGTCGACCAACTGTCTAAACTCGTCCGAAATCCTTGACTCCTTTTTTGAGGATATTTTGGCTCATGCGGACCACAGTGCTCAGTCCGGCCACCGATGCAGATGCCCCAAGAGACATTTACATCAGTAATTTCGTCCCAGTAAAATGTTGCCTTCCGAAGAAGACAACAGACACCTGATACTACCACGTAGCCCTCAGGAACTAAGCTAGATGCCTACACGCGGAAGATCGAAGACCCCGCCCCTATCACCACTTTAAAGCCCTAGACTGTACCCAGTACGTATAGATGCAAGTATCCCACGACAACATATCAATCAGCAAATTCAGTCTAACCGCAACGAAATATCGTTAATTAAGTGATTGAAGTGCAGCCAGCATAAAGTAAGTCCCAGAGGACCTCAGGTCCGGTCCGTCGGGAGCTGAGTATAACCTCTAGTCTCTCCACTGCAGCTCCACTTTTGAGGACCGCTCGGAATAGCTCTAGGTTGATCGCAACCAACATTTAACTTATTACCCCCTTAATAAGTGTGCACTTCAATTCGACCAATCGCGATGCTAAAGTTAGTAAATCATGCCCGGGGAGTAAACTCCCCAGGCACAACCTCCATTGAAACTAAAAATCTAACCGAGGCCGCTGCCATGCACGCCTACCTCTGGCTAGTTCAACTGCCTGGGCGGAGCCCTAGCCGCCCGAGATCGTAAACAGGACAAGGTTCCCGCAAACGCCAACACAGGTTAGGGAAGCAGCAGACTAGTCAAGTAACAACAGCGGCAGAAACCGCAAGGAAATCTATCTCTGCCAGGTCCACACCATCAATAAGTACGGTAACTCAGTCTAAGACTGAGACTAACGAACATAAAGGTCAGATCCACTCTTGCCGATACGGAAGCGAATCTGCTAACAGTCTTACCACTAGAAGTCCGCGGTCGAAACTTTATATTGTCAAACAAGCGATTTGGCGTCGCAAAAATAATACCTACAGCCTTCCACATCGGAAAGGAGATGATCCATCTCCTTTGTAAACATGATCCATGTTTACACAGAACAAACCACAAAATGACCTACCTGGCAGATCACCCAGCTTGCGATGGGCATTGTTAAAAACAACCCCGAGACTCCCAAGAACAAATTTCCTAACTGCGTACAAACACCAAGCTTCAACGAAGGATACTAACTATCCAAGGAATTGAAATATAATTCTATAATTCTACCGCACGTAAGTAGCAGCAACAGTCCTTACTGTTGACCGAATGCTTGCACTCTTTGCGCAACCTTTTACAGTTGACGCACGACGGAGCCTCGGCTTTCTGCGGACAGTCGTCGCGCTTTTGACCTTCTTCGCTATAATGCGCGCAGACCGACGCGTACTTACAGAATTTGGCCCTGTGACCAAAACGACAGCACTTGAAGCACCTTTGTACAACCATGTACTCCTTAACCCCACAGGACGTGAGATCAACGTACAACCTACCCTCAGACATAAACTTCTTAAAGAGACCAGCACCAAGTTCAAAAACACCGTGATACCGCTGGGGATCACGCTTACCAGTCTTGAAGAGTAGCTTACACTCTTTCCTGAATTCGGCCTCATCATTTCGGTGTTCTACTCCCTCATGAGAGACAGAACCTCCTCATCGGATAGCCGCCGGTTAATGTCGTAGACAATGACCCGGGGCCTACGCTTTTCCTTCGCGTCGACCTTAACCTCGAGCTTCTTTACCTCAGGAGACTCCGAGATGACTTGGACTGTCTCCTTGTCATTCGCAACCACTACAGATCCTTGCTGGTCTCTTTAATTTCCCTAATCTTGAGCTTTTTCCGGTCTCTACGAAGAGCGACCTGGAAATCCTTCTTGAGTTGTCTACTAGGCTTAGTAGACCCCTCAGGCTTATTTATGAAAATTACCTCGGGCTGCTTCGAGGCTTGATTAGTCTCACGCCTGTTTCTGACAACATCGGCATAACGCCTCTGCTGCTTCGGAGCAGGCGTCGGGACCTGAACCACTTTGACCTCCGCGGGCTTGGAGGCTAACTTCTCAAAACCATCTGCCAAAGCAGACAGAATACCCTTAACATGCCGTAAACGTGGCAATATTCTGCTCCTCGCTCCCGCGCTAACGCTGCGGGGACCTTCGGTGAAATCGAAGAGATTATCTAGGCTCTGATGAGCCGCTGCCAGCATCGCAAATAACTGCCAGGTTTACCCTGAGCAGCCAAGAAATCCTCAACCAACATATCACATCTACTTTCCCGGGTGGAAATCCTTTCCTCGATCTCTGAGAGCTCACTATCTGAACATGAGGGGAGCGGAGAGATTTCCGCTCTCCTCTTCCGCCCAGGCCTAACTACCAGCTGGTCTTCTAACATAGCCAGAGTTACCCTAGCCTCACTACCTTGGGGTCGAGACATACTCGCTGTCTTCCTTCTACAAGAACTCTGGGCGAACCCATGAATGTGACGACTGTGCGCAGCGAGCCACGGACAACTTGGGACCTTCTTTATTGCCCTGTCACTCTTTGTACCTCTTGGCCGCTACTGAATCGATTGGGTGCAATACGTAAACGCATGGCACGAAACCACAGATTACGGCCCCCGCTCTGAAAAGAACGCAAGCAGGACTAGGGAAATCCCCTTGCTTGTACTAGGGACTTACGACCAGGAGTCGTTGCCACCTTTCAGCCGCGATGAGGCGGGTACACGTCGTATAAAACCACTCCTGTCACCTCCGAAGAAATCGCAAATGACAAACCTAAACAAAGAAAGCGCTAACTGTGCTCGCAGTCTGAAAGTCAGTAGAAGCCTGAAACCACTGGTAGGTCCACACTCGACCAGCAGCCAAAAATCACTGAAAATAGACTTAACCACAGCACTCTGGGACGCACTCCAGGGGCTGACCGCATACCCTCGATCCTCCCTATCCCTTCAGATCCCAAGCTAGACCCCTTCAAGTAAGGCTTTACCCCGGAGTCCTCCGGGACAGAGCCAACCACCACACCGCTGTCCTCCACCATCCTCGACTTTGCAAGGAGCTGCCTGTCAGCCTTGGCTCGCCCCCTCCACTGCCTTACTCTCCCTGCACGGTTCCAACCGAAGTCTTTCCCAACAGCTCGACGCAGAGGTTTTGGCCGGATTTTTCGTGCAATCCACCTGTGCACAAGAGTGTAAGGGCTCCCCTCTCGTGGAGACCTCCGTGACCTCCTTAACAGAGAGCTGTGGCCTCGGCGGAGACCTACCTAGTGTCCTCGGCAGGAAGGGGTCACCGGTAACCAAGTCCTTGGCTAAACCAACCATCTCCTGAGGCAATCTCCCCCGGATTGCTCCATCGCAGCTTATTAAAACAATACAACTGCACTGCTAAGCACTACAGCTGCAGTTTGAATGAATCTAACACCTACCATAAGACAGGTCAGCGTTCGGCTTAGTTATTCCGAGCAAGGCCGCTCACGCAATCTCGCTTGAAAAAGTCAAAGCTTAAAAGCTCCTAATATAGATCACCGGCGAGGTCGGAGCGAAATCGCTTCCCTAACCTGCTAGAGGATCAGAAAAATGTACTGGCCTGACGAACCTATGAAAATGGGGACACGATTCAAACAAAGGAAACGTCCTTATTTAGCCAACAGTGGCACTTATGCAACACACTACGCAGCTGTGTTGCCTAAACACCACAGCAACGCAAGTTGACTGACAGCCACTGGTTGTTGTCAGTCCCGACGACGTGAACGTAGGCACGCTGTACTTGTTGAAGCAATATATCGCTACCGGTAGCAGTAAATACGAGTTTTACAGCACGGGGCCAGTAGCCAAGAAGCGATTGACGTCAAGTCTAGAAATAATATCCATATTCCGACGCAATTTTTCCACTCTATGTTTGGTCGTTTATAAAATCATTTAAGATAGCAAATAATGCGAGTGCTGTTGCTTTGAGTTCTACTGGTTTGGAGAAAAGCAGTTCTTCTACTGCTGACATACCATCACAAAATCAAACACAAGCAATGAAATGAGCATCTTTATTGCTATCTGTTGTCTCATCAAGCTGAATTGAAAACAATTTGAACGCAACTTCCCGAAAAGCTGATGCTGTACATCTTCTGCTATATCACCGATTAGACGGGCAACAGTATCATTTGATAGAGGTATGGACTGCAATTGCTGGGCAGAATTATCTCCAAACATAGTTTCTACAACCTCAATTGCAGGTGGCAAAATAAGCTCTTCACCATTGGTGTGAGGCTTTTTACATCTGGCTATTTTGTATGAAACTTTATAAGAGGCAAGTAAAGCATTTTCTTTCACGGACAAAGTTTTTAAAAAATGATGTTTTCTTTTCATATGATTTTAATTTTAATTCGGAAAATTCTCGGAATTTGTTAACGTACTCACTACGAAGCGTTTCCAAATGTCGTTTATGAAGTTTCTGCTGCCAAATTTTTGAGCAAATGACACACAGGGGCCTTTCTTAATTTACTTAAGTGCTGGTAAACCCAAATTTTTAAGTATTCTTGAGAATATGTTTTTGATTTTATTTTCGTAACCACGCTCGTCTGTGCATTTGATGTTTCACTATCGTCTAATGCTTGCTTACGCCCACTTAAAAATTTATCCATGATTCTGTATAAATCTGCTGCCGTGAATATTTAATACCTTGAATTGCAATTATTACGCAAGTTGAAACATACACATTCACGATAGATTCGATAGTGGTAGAAGGATCGACTCGACTGAGACTGGCAGGAATTGAACGAGGTGTAGCATTTATACACGTTTGCGCAGACGGTCGCGCAGACGTTCTAGAATGTTCAAGACAAATCGGAACTTCTCACAAAGCCGCAAGAATGTCCGATATGGTGGACGTAAGACAGAGAGCAATAGAGAGGCATCGATTCTAGTTTTGTTAATGCAGTGGATCGGTGTTGCCAAATATCAATAAATATACTTAATCTTGGTAATTTTTAAGGTTTGTAATTAAGGTCGTAGTGTAGTTTTAGCGTCAAAATACATTATTATTGTATGTCAGGGGGGGGGGGGGCGATGAAAATTATGATTGAAAATTGGGTCGCAAATAATGAAAGTTTGAGAAACGCTGCTGTAGTTTCAATATTCTGAAGTTATTTTATCAGCTGACATAAATAATAAGAGGTGTGATATCGTTTTAAGTAATTCGTTTACGTGAAACGATCAAGGTAGTTTTAAAAACTGCCTTGATAAACTCTGAAAGATAAAATTTGTTTATATCTGTATTTACAATCATGCTAAAAATTACATCATTAAAATTTGAAATATTGTGGTGTTCATTTTAAGTAATTAATCTCTCTTTTTAGGATAAGCAAAAAAAATTAATTGATATCGTTTGGGGAGATATACTTATCTACCCAGATATCCTAGTCCTTTTCCCTGTTTAATTAATTATATTAAACATCGAAATACAGTAATATTTGGTCGATTATTTTTTTTTTTTTTATAAAAAGTCTTCTAGCTTACAATTTTGAGTAGGGACCCTTTCTAAATTATGTCAAAGGTTCAAACCCCAAGACCCAGTTTCTAGGATAACTCTCTTTAAGAAATCAAAATTTAGAATATTGCTGTGTTGAAACCGATCCCATTTAAAAAGATTTCTGTCTTCAGAAAGTAGTCGAAATTCAGTCGTTCCGAATAAATTTTCAATAAAGAAAAATTGAAACATTGCCTTATTTATAGTATTATCTTTTTAACATTGTGAACTACTTTCTAGAGCAAGTAAAAATCTCACAAGTGGTGTCATAAATCTTAGAGACTCTTTACATCCTTCAAACTTCCTAAGCCTTTTAGCTCCATTGAAGTAACAAATAATTTTTACTTACTTATATCGTACCGGGGGGGGGGGGGGGCCAAGAATCTCAAAAAAATGAGAGGCGGATCGATTCTGACGGAGAATTTTAGTGATGAGCAGAGTCGATCGCTCTTACGTCTAACCAATTAATCAATATGGGTGGTATAAGCATAAGTGCAGTATGTTATAAAACCTTGAGTACTAGCCGAAGTGTAATTTTTTGCCGGGATCTTCTTGAGATGGACGTTAGTGAAATTGCCGAAAAGCTTCGACCCCAAGGTGCTTTAGATGCGAAGAGAATAATTTAACGTCAGAGTGGGTTGGAAGAACCTGCACCCTTCCTTATTTTAACGTTTCAGCCTTCCCATACCGGAGAGAATTAAAGTAGGATAGCTGTCGGTTAGAGTACGACCATTTATACCTAACCCACGGCGATGTTTCCGGTGTTAAAGGTATGACCTACCACAACTTTTCCGAACACCGCAATATGTGCTAGGTGTACGAAAGAAGACCACAATGATACTAACTGTAAGGAGGAAATTTGTATTAACTGTGGAGGATCGCTTTCTGCCCGCTCGCGAGATTGCTCTACTTTTAAAGAAGAAAAAGCAATTCTCAGAATGTGTACCGAGCAGAAAGTATCTTTTCCGGCCGCACGAAAAGAATACAAAAATACATAGAACTCCCGGAACCAGGTTAAACTGGACGTCACTTTTGCTGCCGCTACACCAAAGCAAGCCCCTGCAAATGCAGGTAATAAAGAGTGTGGATCCTAGAGTGAATTAAAACAGCTTGTTCAGATGCTGTCTGATCACGTTTGCCTCGCACATAGCAACTATTTAAAAGCTAAGTAAGAATACAGGCAAGAAGAAAAGAAGAAGAAAATTATTAGTGGAAAGACCGACAGTAGTTTACAGAAAACTACTGTAATCGCTACATCGCCAAATAAAATTCCCGCTACACCATCTACACAACAAACTACCAAGATCCCTTTAAAGGAATTTATCAAAAAATCGACTCCGGGTTTGATATTTTCGGCCTCCTAGGCTTCCAAATCCTCACTACCTCTAGAGGTTTCTTCGAAGATATGGTGAGGGATGAAGTGTCCGAAGCAGCAAAGCACTTCCTAAAAGTTATAAACACAAAAAAAAACTGAATACTATTCGACAAATAATCTGCATACGAGTTATTTACCACAGAAAAAACAGAATCGCCTATAAATATTTTTATATATCTGTAATTTTATATCTATAAATACCTGTAGTTCATTTATGAACATTATCCAGTGGAACGTTCAAGGTCTTCGTTCCCAGATTGAAGATGTTATGGTACTGATACATGCACAAGAATGTTTAATAACGTGTTTCCAAGAAACGCACCTTCTACAACAAGATGCAGTAACTCTCAGAGGCTGTTTCTGTGAGAGATACGACTGTCTCGTAGACTGTAGAGAAAGTGGTGGGTGGGATTGTTATTTTCATGCAGGACAGAGTATCAGCTACAAGGATACCAATAGCTAACCACATCCCTGCAGTCGCCACAGAGATCTGTGTCCCATTCAGATTGCACATCTCCAATCTATTCCTCTCAACGTACTCCGAGTTTGATGCACTAAATATACAACATTTCCTCGTCCAAATTTCATCTTCATCGTTAATAATAGGAGACTTTAATGTCCACCATATTTCTTGGGACTCAACAATATGTCTCTCTCGAGGAAGTATCATAATTAGAGAGATTAGAGTGAGACAAGACTTGGACTACTGCTGCTTGTCTACTGAATGACGGATCATGCACGTTTATGTCGTCATCGACTGGTACTTTGTCCAACATAAGGAGAGCCTTATGTACACCAAGTTTACTTCCTCATATTAATTGGTCTGTTTGTGACGACTTTCACGGTAATGGTCATAAACCAATTATCATTACTTTTTTTTGTTCCCACTGCGTGGTGAACAAAATGCCATTGAGATGGATTGTTGAAAGTGCAAATACCATAAAGCCATAAAGAAGGAGCAGTTACCATAAAGCCTTCCCATCACAATATGACGATAGAGCCGACACTCTACATCAGCTTACCTCATTTCTCTCCCTGGTACTCGAGAATTCATTCCACAAACATCAGTAAATCCAAGGCCTCCTTCCATTCTCTGGTGGAATGATGATTGCCAAAACGCGATTAGGAAACGATGGCAGGCACTGCGTAAATTTAACCGTAGACCTAAAAATGAACATCTAAATTTGTATCGTAGAGCTAGGGCGGTATTTCGTCGCGTATTCGTAGATACTAGGAGAAAGTCATAAAGGATTTACGTAGACACCATCTCACGCACTATTCCCACGTCTGCTGTGTGGAGAAAACTTCGTGCAATTTGCGGATCCCACAATCAGTCTATCTCGGCCTTATTCAAGATAGGGAGTCATCTTCTGTAGTTGCAACTAACCTGGCTGATAGGTTTCGTTCGGTGTCCCTAACCATCATATACTAACGAATTTCAGTTATATAAGATACGAATGAAAATATTACCGTTAAAGATTGGTGATTAGGTCGGCGAATTAAACTCTTGCTTTACATTCAACGAGTTGTTGCATGCATTAAAAAAACTCACGTGGCACCTCCCTTGGACCTGATAATATTTGTCTCTTTATGCTTTCAGACCTTCCCAATTCGGCGCTTCATCACCTATTGCGTATATACACAGTCAGTCCCACAGGAAAGGTGACTCATGTGAAATAAAATACAAGATGTTGTTTATTTTTAGTTTATATGCCTTTTTATTTAAAATAGCTCGTTGTGAGTCAATACACAACTGGAAGCGTTGGAAAAATTGTTCGAAACAAACAATTCTGATTGAAATTGCCTGCAGTACCATGGTCGTAGCCCTGTCGAATCTGAAATCGTGTCGAAACGATGAAAACAATTGAAATACTGAAAACACCGTGTTTCATCACCTTTCTTTCTTTTTCCTGTTTAGCCTCCAGGAATTACCGTTCATGTATTACTTCAAAGGATGAATGAGGATGGTATGTATGAGCGTAAATGAAGTGTAGTCTTGTACAGTCTCAGTTCGACCATTCCTGAGATGTGTGGTTAGCTGAAACCCAACTGCAAAGAACACCGATATCCGCGATCTAGTATTCAAATCCGTATTAAAGTAACTGCCTTTACTAGGACTTGAACGCTGGAACTATCGACTCCTAAATCAGCTGATTTGGGAAGACGCGTTCACCACTAGACCAACCCAGTGGGTCATATTTAATCCTTTGTAACGATGAAAAACATGAAGTCTGGGTCCCTAGCGGCCGATCTTTTCGTGTCTCTGCAGTGTTCCACTCTGCAATCTTTTTGATCGTCAGTGAGTGAGTGGAACACAATGAGACAACCAGATCTTCTTTTTGCCCAAATTTTCAGGTAGAATGCGATGCACAGTTGCTTTAGGAATTCCAGTGAACTGCCATAAACAGTCTGTATCATTTTAAAAATGTCTGTGGCACTTTTACCCAATTTAAAACAAATTTTGATGTTTGCATGTTGCTCCATTGCTCCTTTCACGAACGAAGTTTGGTTATTACGAGCAGTTTGTGATGCCAGCGCTGTTAAATTTAAAACGGAAGGTAGTCGGAATATGAAGCTAGTTAATTCATGCATCCGTTCACAGATCGCATTATTAGTTACGCGAATATAAAATCTGTCACCTTTCCTGTGGGACGGACTGCGTATAATGGTTTGTTCTTCGCACAGGTTTTCCCACCCGTTTGATCGTTAGCCATTGTCTTACCAGTACTTAAACCTGGTAGAGACAAAGCATGCTCCTCAGACTACCGACTTATCTCCTTGAGCGTTTTATGTGAAGCAATGGAGAGAATAGCGAACCGAAGGCTTACCTGGTATTTAGAGAAACACTCTGCTAGCTCCAGAACAATGTGGTTTCCGCCAAGGACGATCTTCCATTGATCATCTGGTATCACTGGAAACAGCTATCCAAAATGTTTTTCTGTTCCGCCAGCAACTTGTCACTACTTTCTTTGGCATCAGAAGGGCGTACGACACAGCCTGGCGGTGAAGTATCTTAAACACCGTCAAAGAATGGGGAGTCATGAGCAATATGTAGGGGTTTCTTTAATTACCGTACATTTCGTGTCCGTATTGGAGATTCGGTGTCGAGTAGCGTCACTTTGGAGAATGGAGTGCCTCAAACAAGTGTATTAAGTGCCACCTTGTTTACTATAGCCATCAGCAGTATTACTAAATGTGTGCATCTGTTTTATGATCTTTATTTGTTGATGAGTTTGTTGTATATATTACGACTCGTTCAACAGACACACCTGAGAGACTACTACAGAATACTGTATCTCGCTCTGAAAATTGGTCCAAGGTCAAAGATTTAACGTTTTCACCTGAGAAAACAAAATGTGTAGTTTTTTCTCCTAGACCTTTACTCCACAAGTTCTGAATGAAGAGCCAATTGCTATCTCTTCTGACGTTAATTTTTTAGGTCTACTTTTTGACAGTCGTCTTACGTAAACACATAAAACGGTTAAAAGCGAGATGTTTAAAAATGTTAGATATGCTACGAGTCCTTAGCAACACCAAGTGGGGAGCTGACCAATCATGTATGTTACGTTTTTGTTGTTCTTTAGTTCGGTCTCGCTTGGATTGTGGTTTGTCGCCTACTCTTCAGCGCGTCATACCGTGCTTAAGCTGCTGGATGCTGTACATCACTCTTTTCTTCGCCTTGCCACTGGTGCGTTTAGATGAAGCCCTGTCGCAAGCATATTTGTTGATTGCGGTGAGCCATCACTTTGGGATAGACGGGACCAGCTGCTAGTATCTTACTCTGACTGTCTTAAAGGGCAAATAAATCACCCGGTTCCTGAAGCAGTCCTCGCAAACCCTAATTTCCAACGATGTGAGAACCATTCACGTAATTACAGCACCAATAGGTGTCCGTACCAGGCGTTTAATGTACCTTTTAAATTTTGACAAACCTTCTATTTTCCCATCCCATCCTTGTTCTCATATCTTCCGTGGAGACTCGACTCCATAAATTTTAATTATGACCTCACGTATATAATAAAAAATTAACAACTCCTCTCGTCTTTCAGCAAACATTTTACCATTTTCTATCCGAGACAAACCCAGTATACACGGATGGGTCGAAGCAGAATGATACTGTTGTATGCGCTTTTGCTGTAAATGACAGAACGTATGTGTTTGGGCTACCTGGCATTACAAGTGTCTACAATGTTGAACTGTACGTCATCAATACGGCTTTGAATATCATTAAGTCAAAACGCCGTCACATCCTTATGTGTAGCGATTCGTGTACTGCACTCCAAGCTTTAAAATATTTATGTTCTAGAGATCCTATCGTTATCGAAATTCGTAATACAGTTGTTGAGTTGAATCATCACAACACACAAGTGAATTTCTGCTGGATCCCTAGCCGTGTGGGAAATCTGGATAACGAACGTGCGGATTCCGCTGCTAAAGACGCATGTAGCCAACCGTCTTTCACTACTCGAGTTATTATTACCCATCTTATTAATTCCATTAAACATACTCTTCGAAGAAGGTGGAAAGGTGACTGGACATCTACAGTGAACAATAAACTCCGACACATCAGATTTACGGTATTACAATGGGACTCTTCACGCAGAAACATTCGCCGAGAGGAAGTAGCCTGTGCTGATTGTGACTAGGATATAACAGTGCTAATCATAGATACCTTATGTTAAAAGAAAACGCATCACTGTGCGTACGATGCGACTGCCGCTTGACTGTGCACCACATCCTTGTGGACTGCATATGTTACGCGGCCTTACATCTCAAATTCAGATTACCGAGAGACGTTCGTCGCATTCTAGGAACTGATAAGAATGTACTAGACCGGGTAATTGTTATTTCTAAGAAGGATCGAATATTTTATAAGGTTTAATGATAACAACCATAAATTTTGTGGTACTATCTTAATGATTACGTTTCTTTTACTATTTTAGTTAATCCTATTATTATCTTAGTTTTAACCTTATTTTAATATCCGAGAAAGGGCCTTTTTGTTCTTATTTTGACCGGGCGATGAAAACGCGAAAGCGTTTTGCGCCCAAAAAAAAAGTTACTAAAAATTTTTTTTCTAAACAGTTTTTAAGCATTATTTTTTTCTTTTTTGTCTGTAAAAACTATTTATTTAGTACGAGGATACTAAGAAATTATAATTTTAATAGCACAAATGATTCGGGGTAATTTAGCTGTAACTTTAACTCATCGATGTTTGATATACAACGGCTGATATTATAATTATAATTTAAATGGAACGGTTAAAAGAAAGCCTACTTTATCCGTTTTGCCCATAAATTTTGTATTTTTATAAAATGTATTTTTTGTTTTAATTGAGGTCTAATTTCTAAAATCGATTGTTTTGTTTGACCCGGTTTCATCATTTCTGGTGAGCGTGACGCTTACTTGACGTTCGAAAAATTGCGGTTTAGGTTGTTAGTGGAATTTAACCTTGACTTAATCGTGTTCGCTTTTTTGCATTCTTGTTGAAGGGTGCTTTATATATATATATATATATATATATATAAAGTGTCTATATAAGTTTTTTTTATAGTAAGTGTGTATTTATCCTTCAGCATTTTTTATTATGCATTTATTTGTTTATAGAAATGGAGTGTAAACTTTTTCTGTCTCAGTCACAATTTTACTACAGATCAGAGTGTTTCTTAATTCATTGTAACTCGGTTATGGATACAGAAAGAATGGGGTATGTCCAAAATGTGTTAACTTTATTCATGTGTTTTATCAGCTCACCTGTTTGTGTGTATATGTGTTTATTTATTAATTTTGTTTTATTTATCTCGCAACTTAATGTACACGACGTAGCTTGAATAAAGAGAAATTCATACACGTGCACAATTCCGAAATTTCGCGTAGATTCGTAGGTTTTCAGGGAGGGACTCAGACATCGGTTTTACAAATTGTGCAAACGGTCGAATTTGCGATCTTGTGTATATATACTTGTACAGATTTGATCGCTTTTAAAATGTAAGTTACCGACATAATTTCACTTTTTGTAAGTTATCAAACTGGACCACCCTTCTCTGTACCTTTTTCAAATCAGTCCAGTTACCTGTTTAAATTTAAGGTTTAACCAAATAATTGTAATTTTTTCTATAATCTGTTACAAACTGTTCCAACGATTTCAGTTCTTTTGTTTCGTAGACTTGGTCCAGTATAGTAAATCGATCAATATGTGACAAGTATAAAAAATTGTAGGCATCTATTATGATCAGTTTTTTATTTTATATAAACTTCTGGATTAAAGAAACGTTGTTCGCTTAGAAAATTTGTAATAACGTGAATTATATTTAAAAAATACAGATGTTAACCAAGAATGGGAAACCGTAAATAATTTTTCAGACGTTAATCTTAGAAAAACAATTTACTAGACGTTCTTACTTCAAAACGATATATTTTTCGATACGAAAACACCACACCCCCAAACATTCTTAGAAGGTAACTTAAAAATTTCAAGTGAAAAGAGTACGGTCCTGACTCATAATTTTAAAGGGCATTAAAAAACAATTTTTATTTAAAGATTATCGGACTACTACAACTGTAATCAAAATGTTTGTGAAAATATTTTTCATAAAATTATTAAAATAATCCAATGATTTTTTTTTTTTTTTTTTTTTTTAATGTTCTTTAAAATAATATCACAGTTTTTCCTTTTTCATTTAAAATTTTTGTGTTGTCCCCACTGGGGACTAAGGATGTGTTTGTCTCATACCGAAAAATGGTCGTTTTGAGGTAAATACATTTTCTAAATTTCACTTTTTTATGTTTTACGGCTGAAAAATTTTGAAAGAGTTCCCGTACTATACTAACATTGTATGTTTATACTTTTTAATCAAATAGCCTGAGCGTTTGTTCGGGTAAAACTCAACCATCTCAGATTAGAACCGTTGGTCTAATATCTATGATTTATCACTGCATTTATTGAACTCTGAGAAAGAGTTTTTTATTTATTTATTATTTTATTTTCCTAATGTGTACGTTGCAATCTGTTCAACCAGTGAACAATAAGCAAACCCCCTCACCCCACGGCCCAATGTGATGAGGATATACATGTAGATGAGGTGTAATCTTTTACAGACTAGGCCGACCTTTCCTGAGACGTATGATTGAAACCCAACCACCAAAGTACACCGATATCCACTGTCTAGTATTCAAATTCGTATAAAGCAACTAACTTTTACTAGATTTGAACCTTCGACTTCGAACAGCTGATTTTCGGAGATCAGCTGAGAAAAATAGATGATTTCGGAGATCAGCTGAGAAAGACTTATATTTATCCAGATAATTCCATTTTTCGGGTGGGGGGGGGGGGGGGTTCGAGCAGTAATGTATATACTGTTGTTAATATTATGTAAATTTACGTTTTTTTCGTGTAATAATATTTTAGTTAGCTGATTAAGTCACAGTGAACTTAAAGGATCTGGCAAATGAAATTTATACGATAGACTGATGTCTATTTTAGCATTTCATTTGTGACATTACGTTATTATTTTTACTTTTTTTTGGGTTCAGTTTTCGTAGAAATACGAAGATATTCTCTTAGCGAGGAAATTCGTTATGAGTACGTTACATAACGATTATATTTAGATTACCTTCAGAAAGATTTAAATGCAGATTTAAAATAAAATATTTCACGATTGCTTAAGCAGTGTATTCTAAATCAAGAGTATGTTATGTTTTACTATTATTTTTATTCGTTGATGTTTTAAGTGGCCGTTTAAGTCGTGTTTTGTTACAGATAGGTGAATGATTTCCCCAGTTGAAATTCAGAAGATAGTAATTTTCTTCTTTAGTTTATCTAAATCAATTTATCAAATATCATTTTACTTACTTGTATTTATATTCCATCAATGTGCAGTCTTTGCTGAAAAGAAAACTTGCTTGGTCGCTTACTCTTAAAAAAATGATATCCACATCTATTAAACCACATGCAATACTAAGGTTTACGAGAAAGGACCTAATTAATGCTTCCGTCGCCATTTTATAAGTTGTATCATTCAATGAAATTCATACAAAATCATTTCACCAGTTTATTTAAAATAAAATTAAAAAATGTTTTTACAAAAACATGAATTTTTATATCATCGACCTGCTAACTAAAATAAAACTTAAAAAAACTCTTGACTTATTTTTATTCCCTTCCAATGTGTGTGTGTGTGTGTGTGTGTGTTTTTTTTTGTTTTTTTTTTTTATATAAAGCGAAGGAAATTCCTTTACGAATCTCTGGCTTAGATGTTTTGCCTGGTATGTCGGACTCGAACATTAACTTAAAGGTGACTTGTTAATGCTAATACCGACTAAAACCTCCGCTATCCTCTGAACTCTGATCCCCCACGGTATCCGCCGTTAGGCATTACTTCGTGGGGGGGAGGATTTAGCTACTGCTCTTCCTTCTGGTAGCTAAGATGTTATTACTTCTTTCTTCTAGATGTTGTGGTCCTTTGCTCTTTTTCTTTCGATGGAACGCAGGTCTGTAAGGACGTCTGTTGCAAACGTGCTTATTGTGTTCCATGCGGCTTTTGACGACAACATTGCTTCTATTAGTGTCTCAGGTTGGATACTTTGATGTAAGATGTTTTCGAGTTGATCACGCTGTGGATAAAATCGTGGGCACACAAAGAAAACATGCTCTGCATCTTCATTGACTCCTGGGCAGGACGGGCACTCTGGAGAATTATCGTGCTTGAAGCGGTGTAAGTATTCTCGAAAGCAGCCATGTCCTGATAGCATCTGCGTTAGATAGTAGTTGACCTCACCGTGATTACGATTCAGCCAAAAGTCAATCCGTGGTATGAGACGGTGTGTCCACCTGCCTTTCACGGCAACATCCCACTGTAGCTGCCAACGTGCGATGCTTTTCTGTCGCTCTTCTGTCTTGAGTTCTTCAGCACTCAGTAAGGTTGACGTCTTTCGATGGTAAAGGTTGCGTCGTTCTTCAGCTAGAACTCTAAGAGGCAGAGTTCCGGAAATGACACAAACTGCTTCCTCAGATACTGTGCGGAAAGCGCTTGCGACTCGTAATGCACTCATACGATATATCGGTCCCGCCTTTCTCCACGAATCTTGCGTCTCTAGTGCGTCAGCCCAAATAGATATTCCATAAGTGAGCACCGATGTTACTACTGATGACAATAGTAGCCTTCTGCTCTGCTTTGGGCCTCCGACGTTCGGCATCAATCGTGCGAGACTAGCTCTCACTACTGACGCTTTCGTACAGACGTGTTCTACTTGCTGCTTGAAGTTGAGTCGGGCATCAAGCATCACTCCCAGATATCGTATATGAGGTTGTGATGTAATTTCTTGGTCACCGACTTTTAGCTTAATTGTTTCAACTTCTTTTCGGCTGGTAATAAGCACTGCTTCGGTCTTCTGCTTGGCCAGTTGAAGGTTAACTGTATCCATCCACTGGTTGATCCTCTCAAAAGTAATGTCAAACAGATGTTGAATCTCGTCAAGGTGTTTGGCGACGATCACTGCGGCAACATCATCCGCATACGCTACCAGTTTGACACATCTTGGAAGCTTCAATCTCAGGAGCCCGTCATACATGATATTCCACAGAAGTGGACCGAGAACAGAGCCCTGTGGCACACCACCGGTTATATCATACTCTTTCGGACCATTCTTTGTATCGTACTTCAGCACTCTATCTGTAAAATAGCTAATCACTAGTCTGCGAAGATATACTGGCACGTTTTTCTCGTCGAGAGTTTGCATGATGCAGTCCCAATTAGCGGAATTGAAAGCATTTCTGATGTCTAAGGCAGCAACCAGGCAGTACTTCTTCGTTCCACCCTTCCATCTAGTTCCTGCGATCGCCTCCTTGGCCGTATTGACAACCAGGTTGATCGCGTCCAGGGTTGATCGTCCTTTCCGGAATCCATACTGGTTATCTGCCAGGAGTGGGTCAACCACTGCATCTATTCGCTGATGGATGATACGCTCAAATATCTTACCCGCCGTATCTAGCATGCAGAGTGGTCTGTAAGATGACGGTTCTTCTGGCGGTTTCTTCCCTTTAGGTAACAGTACTAACCGTTGCTGTTTCCACTTACGAGGAAATGTCCCCTCCTTGAGGCATGCGTTGTACGCGTCTAGAAATAATGCTAGTGCTGCCTTTATGATGGTTTTCAAGGCTATATTCGGGATTCCGTCCAATCCCGGCGCTTTATCATTTCCTACACGATTACAGGCCTCCAGCAACTCTTCTTCAGTGACAGGTGGACTTTGCAAAGGAAAGAGCAAAGGAAGAGCTTTTTTATACTCTGCAGAGTTGGGTCGTTGATAGCCACGCTGAGATAATCTTCTTTTTCTATGACACTCTTTACGAAGGTTGCTGATGTGATCGTTCCACCAGTGTACCGCAGGTCTTGAATTGATAACACGTTTGCGAGGCATACTGGCATCACAAGCTTGTGTTACTCGCATCATCAGGGCCTTAGTATGTTCTTCTGCACATCCAGTCTCTATCGGATCACTATCGAGGGCTGTTATCAATACTTCTGGGTCTAGGGATTTCACCTTCCAACCAACGATGTTAGATGGCTTGTTAGGCCCTCTGAGTTTCCGGTCGTTAGACGTTTCCCAGAGTATAGCATGATGGTCACTGGCAGTGTAGATGTCTAGTACCTTCCAGTTGGAGTTACCTTTAGCAAGGCTGGTACTGACAAAAGTGAGGTCTACAATCGAGCTTGCGTCACCTTTGGTGTAGGTCGGCCTGTCACCACTGTTGAGCAAGACTACATCAAGTGTAGAAAAAGCTTCTAGTAGTTCTCTTCCTCGTGCATTAGTCTGCCTACTACCTCAGTGGACTGCCCAGGCGTTGAGGTCCCCGGCTATCGCCACTGGATGATGTTGCTTCGCGTCTTCGGTCAGGCGATCCAAGAAGTCAGTAAATTCAGCAATGGAGAGGCTAGGTGGTGCGTAGCAGCTGTAGAAGCGGATGCCTTCTATTGATGCTGCTACGAAGCCGGCGCTGCCATTGTTGTCTACATTCTGGAAGGAGAGTTTACCACAGCACCAAATGACAGCTTTAGCGGTGATGTCTGTCTCCCATGGTTGCCCGGTGAGATGTTTATATGGCTCCGATAGAAACACAAGATCAACCTTCAACTCTCGTACTGTCTGCATGAGCAAATCATGCGCAGCTTCACAGTGATTAATGTTGAGCTGCAGTATCTTCATGTTCGTTTATTTGTCAGCTTCTGGAGTGCTTCCTGGAAGACCGGGCACCGACCAGCGCCAGACCGGTGAGCAGTATCCTGAGAACCAGGTTTTTCCGCACATAAAACACATTTCACCTTATTTGGGCACTGAGCAGCTTGATGACCTGTTTGCCCACATTTGATGCAAAGCCCAGATCGGTTGACCTCGCTTTTACATTGAACAGTAGTGTGTCCAAAGTGCCAGCACTTATAGCATCGTAGTGGAGTCTTCACTGTTCTGATACGGCAATTCACCCAGCCAATTCGTATCTTGCCTCTCTCTCCGAGTATCTTCTGCGCTGTTGCTGCTGGTAATCGTACCAAAGCGGTCTGTGTGCCTCTGTAGGCCGGACGAATTTTAATGACCTCTCCAGGTATTTCGTAGTCATCGCTAGCTGCCTCTTGTAAGGCCTTCTGGACATCGTTCTTGGTTGTTTCGTCGTCAATGTCCCGGATTTCGAGCTGTTCCTCTGGACCTTTACAGATAACGTCGGCTTCTTCTTTCAGGATGCTCTTTATTGTCTTCATTAGAGCTTGTCCTTTGTCTGTGCTCTTCCTGGAGAGCGTAATGAGCATGTTTCCATCATTCGTCTTTTGGACCTTGTCAACTACGTCCCGGGCCTGCTCTTGTGGAACGTCATTTTTAATCCGACGCAGTATCTCAGCATATTTCGCCTTCTCAACAGGTCGGATAATCAAGGCGTCTGGCCTGGTGAATTTTCGCGGTTTTTTCCGCTTAGGCTCCGGCCGAGATTTGTGCGCCGGTTCTTTTGGTAACCGCTCTTTGGCTTGCTTCCTCTTTTCCTTTTTAGACAAGACTGCCTGCCAAGCATTTTCTCGTTTCTTTTCGGTGTTCTGGACTGTCGTTTTCTGCAGCGGGCTGGGTTTTAAGTCCTTCCTTTTCTTGACTTTATTATCGGTGTCTGGAGAAGTTCTTTCTTTTCTCTTCCCAGACGTAGTAAGACTCTTTCCGTTGTCTTCCGAAACTAATCCTCCATTAGCTTCGGCTCCGGTTATCTTTGTCAACTGGGTCACGTCACTGCTTTGGCATTTTTGCTCTGGCGTGGCACGCGGAGATGTTTGGGTAGTTGAAACCATCATCTGCGGTGCTTTGCTGGCTAACTTATATGCCGTAGCAATGGACTTAACCAGTTTTCTGATTTCATGATGCACGTTCTTCTTGTCTTCAATGAAATCAACAAGCTTCTCGATTTTGCCACCGAGCCGCTCCATCGGCGACTGTTGGCCAGTGACGGTCGGTAGTGAATTGATTCTCCCTCTTGGAATAACGGCGGGTGCGATGGGTTTTTCACCCACTGAATGAGCGTCACCCGACTCTCCTTCCACTTCCATTGACACGGTTGTTGTACTCCCTGTAACATTTCCTGACAGCAAAGCCATGGGGTCTACTTTGCTGTACAAACCAGCATCATCTAATTTTCGTCTGTTTTCGAAATTCTGCATACTTTAGTTTTACCAGCGCATCGTACGGAGAGGAGCGGGTTGTCATAACTAGGAACGGGTGTACCCTCGGAGATAATACTCCTACCCCAGTTCCCTGAGGCCCAGTCGACACTTAGCCAGTCCCGGAATTCACGGACGGACTGGACTCACTCGGTGCGGTGTAGATTCCGATCTCTAGCACTCACTGCGTACTTCCTGATCAAGGCCCGAAGTGGCTGGTTCCAGATCTACTGCTATAACTTACACGTCAGCAGAGCAAGCTCACATCAGTCATAAACTTGCATCGACAACAGACATCGACACAGTCACGAACACTCCCAGTGTGTTATAACAGCGAACAATCTTCTTCTTGACAGGTCAGATGTTATGACCAACCCATTGTTGGGGAGTTTTGTACACGGGAACTATTTTATTTCACCCCAACCCTATGCCCCCGAAGGGGCAGGGAGGGCTTCTCCAATCCACACGTGGAGACGCGCCTGTTAGCAGTTTCTCCTCTGCTACAGGTGTGTGTGTGTGTGTGTGTGTGTGTGTGTGCGTGTGTGTGTGCGTGTGCGTGCGTGCGTGCGTGTGTGTGTGTGTGCGCGCGCGCATAAATATGTATTAAAATAATTTTCACTTTCTAAATTTTGATTTATTTTTACTTATTTTATTTATTTAGAATATTCATATATTTACTTTAATACTATTTCAAGGGTTTACAGGGTCATCGTAAAAGAATGGTGTGGTTTAAGGCATGAATTAAATAAAAACGAAAATTATGTTTTTTTGATTTGTCAAATTCTCCATCTCAAATAGTTTTTTGCATAATCAATAACTTTCAAGATGTTCATCGCTCGGCAAATTTCAAATCTATGTTCAGTTTCTGTCCGTACACTATGTAAGATGTATATATCTTCTGTTACAATTGTAACTGTTTTCTTAACTTTTTTCTTTATATGATACAGGTCACGTAAAGTTTGTGTTTAAACAATATTTTTTAATGTATCCCAACTAGAAGAAATAAGAGAGGTTATAACCGGATATCTTGGAGGCCAGAGTTTGGGCTTTCTCGACCTATCCATCAATTTTCTTATTTTTAAGGGATTTCCAAACAATTTGTAGAAATCGCTTCTGCGCCCGTTCACTTCTCCTAAGGATGTGTCGGGGGGAGGGGGGACCAACATTTCTTTATGTTTGGAGTCTCCTGTAGACGATTCTGTAGTGTTATATATGAATAAGATTTTTTCGTCCGCTCTACCGGACCCAATTTTTAATCGATTTTGATATATTTTTAATCGATTTTGTAGAAATAGAACCCTATTGATTTTTAAGCTAATGGGTTTACAGGAACCAGAGTTAGAGACAAAAAACTAAGTTTTGACATCTTTAAAATCACATCGAAACATTCGGGTACCAGAACAGAAATTTGTAGCGTAACGAAAAGGTCTGTATCATCCTACCGTAATAACTCCCTAACTATTAGTCTAATACGGAGTCATTTTATAACTTACATGGTCAGCTCGCCAATACGACTTTCACTGGTGAGTTGGTTAGCGGTAAGGGGGCACAGCGCAGATCGGCCAAAAATGACGCTCTCGCTTATTTCCATTCAGTGTAGCTTACGACTTAAGTCATGATAGCGCGGTGAATCGTATGTTTATGTTTAGAGTTTGTCGAGATAGATTTATTTAAGTAACAATAAGTGTATTTTTGATAATATTTATGTGCACAAAATTAAATTAAACATGTAAAAAAGTATAAAAATTCAGTATGTCAGCCTCAGCCCGCGCAAAAGCCAGCCGGAAATGTAAATTACACATATCGTTGAAAAGGGGAGGTTATGGGCCACGCACAGGTACTCCCCAATGTTCGGTGCTGAGCGAGCGAGACTTTCGGGAGCGTCGCAAAGCTGGCACAGCGTGCTCAGTGAACGATTCCGAGCACCTCTACGGCTGCTTATTATGCCTTATGTCTCTTACTTCTCATATCACAGACCAGTGTTGAACAAAATTGTCGTCGAATATTAGTCGAAATAAATATCAGCTACCATTTAGTGGTGTCTGTTTTATGTTAAAATTAAATTTAGTAGAAGTCAATGTCTCGTTTTTGTTTCAATCCAATACACTGAAAGTGACTCGCTGACATACCGACCGACCAATTTATCTGTAAAGTTGGCCAAATGGAGGAACTAAAATTCTCCATCAGACTTTCAGTTTTGTTTAAAAAAAAATGCGATGGTGGCTCTTCCTATTTAACTCTACAGATAAGTTGATGGGTCTGTAGCTCGGAGGAACTTCATCCCTGGTCTGTAATGTTTCACGTTAAACCAACGGCCGTGTGTCCCGACACAGACCCACCCGATTTTTTGTTTTTCAAGATTTTCATGTCATCCTTCAAGTTGAAGGGTGACGTGTTAGAAAGCCAAAATTAAATTTTTGCAAGCGGTTTCCCAATGGTCTAAAAACTTTCAAGTTTGTAGCCCGAGTCAGATTTTCGTGAGCTGGTTTCAAAATTATTTAAATTCAAAATATGTTTGGAGCCAAATTTAGATTTTTGCAAGCACCACCAGTTGCGAGTTAGTTTTGGTATAGTACTTCAGTTTCGCAATAATGCAAAATGTGATCTGGTATGAAGGAATGGGGTTGGTATCCAAAACTCAGTTTTGAAGTTTTAACCATTCTGGGTCAATTTGAACCTTTTTCTTTTTCGTGAGCATGGATTCAAAACCGTGCTCATAAATTATGGGTAACATTATCAAAGTGGGTTATTGGCTAATAGCAGTGTTAAGCAATTGATGCATCACACCTCAACTATGTGAAAAGGAGGAAGAAAAAACACAAATATACAAGTAATAAACAGAGTGATTCAAAGAAACAGGAAATTTTGAAAGTTGTGTTGGATGCCGTGGGCGATTGGTACCACTTGATAAGTGGCGCCAGCCTCTCTAACCTAACCTGCCATTTAGTTGTCATGGATCCTTGGAGTGGTGCGCAACGTGCATTTGCTATCAAAGCTTTTTACAAAAACAATGACAGTGTGGAGGGAGCGCGTAGAGAATTTCGCCGTCATTTTAATCTGGCACGGCACGACCGTGTTCCATCAGCACATGCAATTAAAACATGGATATCTAATTTTGAAGAAACTGGTTCGGCAATGAAAAAGAAACCAGGCCGTGAGCGAACCGTCCGTACACCACAGAATGTTCAAGCTTTACAAGATGCTGTCACACGAAGTCCACATCGGTTAATCCGTCGTCTCTCAGCATCTTTACAATTGCATAGTTCAAGTGTTCGAAGAATGTTAGTGAAGGACTTGCAATATAATCCATACAAGTTGCAGATCATCCAGGAACTGAAACCGAACGATGCAGTTGTGCGAGCACAATTCTGTAATGTAATGCTTCAGAAGATAAATGATAACGAAGAGTTTGTTCACGAACTGTGGATGTCAGACGAAGCGCATTTCCACTTCAGTGGATTTGTTAACAAGCAAAATTTCAGATACTGGGCACAAGAAAATCCTACGCAGCTACACCAGCGTCCGTTGCACAGCCAGAAAGTGACCGTGTGGTGTGCTATGTCATCTTACGGTGTTATAGGCTCTTATTCTTTTGAGGATGACAACGGTCTTGCGATTACAGTGACGTCAGCTCGTTACGTAGCCATGCCTGAAACCTTTGTTGTGGAACAACAAAAGAGATTTCCACCAATTCTTAACACAGCCTGGTTTCAACAAGACGGAGTAACGTCACATACTGCACGAATATCGATGGCAGCTGTCCGCCGATTGTTTGGACAACGTGTCATTTCACGAAATTGTGACATTAGATGGCCTCCCACATCGCCTGATCTCTCAGCTTGCGATTACTTTTTGTGGGATCACCTTAAAAGCAAAGTGTTCCACAGTAGACCTGCTACAACGGAAGAACTGAAGGCAAAGATCCGAGGAGCAATTGCGGAAATTCCCGTTGAGATGTTACGTCAAACCATGAACAATTTAACGAAGAGACTTCGTGAGTGTTTACGTAGAAGAGGAGGTCACCTGCAAGATGTCATCTTTAAAAAATAAACTAAAATGTATGTATCCTAAAATGGCAACATTTGTACAATTACATGAAATAAAATTCATTTTCTAAAAAAATTTGTCATTAACGTTACTTAATTTTTTAAATTTCCCGTTTCTTTGGATCACCTGTATATTATTGGAACAATACACAGTACCTTGTAGAATTATAAAAGAACTCATGATACTAACATAACATGAAATACAAAAAAATAGCACTGAAAGCAGTGCTATTTTCAAAAATAATTACGTTAGTGCAACATCCTTTCTTTCTTAACTAAAACCAGAAATCTGCACTTCTGATACTTACTGTGACAGAGTTTTTTCATTAAAAGCCTGATAAATGAATATATAAAGTATGGGGTGGGGGTGCACTATCTTGTTGGAAATAAATTTGAGGTACATTTTAGAGTTCATCTGGGTGAGGAAAGCAGTAGTCATTTAAAATATGAAAGAAAGCCAAAAAGTAAAGTGAAATTCAAAAAATCAATATATTTATTTGTACTTACATAAATGATACATGTGTTATTTTACAACATAATCCCCTTCTACGTCTGTAGGAGGGGATTAAGCTTGTTATATATATAATGAGCTTTTGAATTCCTTCCTGGAAGAAAGTTTTTGGTCTGGTGGTGTGCAGAAAAATTTTCTCCACTTCTATGGCCTCTTTGTCAGATCGATAATGATTCCCTTGCAATTCTTTTTTTAATGAGCCAAAAAGATGAAAATCACATGGGGTCAGGTCCAGACTGTATGGAGGGTGGTCCAGCAGCTCAAAACCGAGACCTTGATGCAAAGGACTGTTTTTTTGGCCAAATGAGGTCGAGCATTATCGTGAACCAAAATCATGCCTTTAGGAAGTTTACCACATCTTTTGGATTTGATTTTTTTTTCTTCAGTAAACACAGTAGCTCACAGTAGTTGTCAGTTTACTGATTGACCTTTCAGTGTGAAGTAAACCAAAAGTGAATGTTCCATATCCCAGAATATCGTCATCATCACCTTTCCTGCAGACATCTGAGTTTGAACATTTTTGCTGTGGGAGATGAAAGATGTTTCCACGCTAAACTTTGTCGCTTACTCTTGGGTTCAAAGTGATGGATCCATGTCTCATCAGTGGTTACTATTTGCTTAAGAATTGTCTCCTTAATCTTCATAATGTTTCAAAAGCATCTGGAAAATTTTCAAATGATTCTCTTTGTGGATGCTGGACAACTGATGTGGAACCCAGTAAGTACAGACTTTTTGAAAGTTTAAAGAATCATGGATGATTGAAAATCCTGAGCCATGGCTTATATTCAGCTCACTTGCAGTATCATCAACTATAATTTGTTGATTACCGAGAATCATTTTGTTTAACAGCTTCAATATTGTCGTTAGTCTTTGAAGTGGAAGGCTTACTTTGCCGCTGTTCATCACAGAGAGAAATCCTACCATTTTTAAAGTGATCAATCCATTTGCAGATTTTGCTTCCACTCAAACAACTCTCTCCATATTGCTGCTGTATTCAACGAATAATCTTGTTGGTTTCACCCCTTCTGAACTGAGGAAACGTATCACTGCTCGCATTTCTTCCTTGGTGCAATCAGACAAAGGAGTACTCATTTTAAACAGACTTTAAAATACAATCACAAATAGCTAACAATGAAACACAGTACTTTCAATGAACAACTGATAGAGGTTATGAGTTATAGTAGAACAATCATTGCTGCCATACATGTGATTGGGAGGGAAATCAAAATTTCCCTTTATTTTTTTACTTACCCTCGTATCAAGATAAATATTTCCATTAATAGTCTTTTCTGCAAAAAAAAGTCCAATTACATGATTTTTAATTATACCCCACCAAACATTAATCTAAAGTGTCACTTCACATGCTTTCTTAAAAATTATATGTTGGTTCTCATATTCCCAAATTTGTGTATTATGTCCATTAACTAGTGTATTAAAGTAAAAAAGTAACTTCATTTGTAAAAATTACATTATTCTAAAATGATTTGTTTTCTTTAATTTTGTTCAAAATTTCAATAGCAAAGACATTTTTCTCTTTACATTTTATTACGTACAGTAACTGAATTTTAAATGCATACAAGTGGAACCTCGTGCATAGAACTTTATGAACATTTGTTTTTCGGATTTTAACATGAGGTTTTGAGGATTATTGGATTTATTAGGACTTCTGATTGCGAACCGTCTAATTCATTCAACACTTCCTTCTGATACTGGTGGCCCTTTAGACGATTTCTGTTAAAGAATAAATCCTGTTTCTGTGACCCGATTGAACCAGGGTTGTGTATTGTTTTATGTGAAATTAAAATTACAGAGTTCAATTTAGCATATTGCAAAACACATAATACTTTTTCTTGAACAAAAAACATTTAGAGAAAGAAACATTCCTCTCAACAGTACAGAGATTTTTCTAGTGGTTAAAATGGCTGTTGCATAAATTTTCGGGTGGTGGCTTGCGTTGCTAATAGCTTAATATTTCTAAATGTCACTGTTACCTTGATCTGAGCTACTGAAACATCACCATTCTTTTATGATGATCTGAATTTTAAATAATTTATATGGATTTTAACTACATTTATTTTTTATGTTATTATTAATTGTATAATTTTGTAATGCTGCTTTGATTGAATTTTTAAGACTGCTTCCCTTGATCCTTCCAGGTAAATGCTGGGACAAGATTTTTGTTTTTTTTTTTTTTACTGATGAATTAGAGGCAAAATCTGCTCTAATGAAACTTGCAGAATGGACTTATTTTTAAGCTGACATAGTTATTAAAATAATTTAACAATTGTGTTGCTATCTTCTCTTGAAATATTTTCTTGTGGAATGTCTGCTTTTGAAAAAAAATAGATTTAAATTTATTTAAAATAATAATATATTTAAATTTTGTCTTAATATTTGTTGTTAATGTTTATTCTGACCCTTTTTTTTTACTTTCAATTAAAATCTACATTTTATCTTCTCTTATGTTTTGATCTGTAATCTTGTTGGTTCAGTGCAAAGAATAAATGGTGTTAATCACTTGTAATGGACAAGATTCAGAAAATAGTATCATTCTGTTGGCATTCCCTGAGTATCAGGATTGGTAATGATACTTGTTATCACTGCCCTTATCATCACTGCCTAACAAGGATTAGGTCATATTAATTAATATCTGTTTTGATATCAATATAATTAAAAATTGATTCTCTCTAGTCATTGTCCTCTGATTTTTATTAACTTTGAAAAGATAATTTATTATTTGTTAAACTTCTTTACCCAACCCTTTTGTGGTAGAGAATTCCACTATGAGAAACCGCATTGTTTTCTTTTTTCTATTAATTCAAAATAAAAATAATTTGTTTGCTCTTGCAAAAGATATGTTGATGTAATTTGGTAACAACTGGTTTTTTTTTTAGAAATTTATGAAGAAGAATTTTCTGAATAGTCCTTACATGTTTATTTATTGATTTAATATGAGTTAAAGAACCATGTTTCCTGTGATGGTTGGATTGAGTTTTTACTCTGCATTCAGAGCATAGTAAATGTTTAATGAATTAAATGAAACTTTATCAGAATAAACTGATTCATCACTTATTATTATTTGTTTCAGACGCTGGCAAGATGTTGAACCTCGTGATGAGGTGTTAAGGGTTGTAGCTAAACCAATTCTTTTGCCACCTCTTATATCTTGCTGCCACCAGCATCGTGGCAGACGTATAACTCATGTCAACTGCCGTACTTGTAGCCAGGATGACTGCTCTCAGGTAGAATTATATACTTCTTAAAGTTATTATCAGATTCAATGAGCTTATAATTTTCATAATATTACTAGTTCATTAATCATTCACCTCATTTAAACCATATGAAACATAAAATGATTAAAAATGACCCTTTTTTTCTTGAATTATAAAATCTAGATCTTCCCCTTTCTATTCTTACACGATCCGTTTCTGACAGTTTTTCCTTATTTGAGTACAAGTAAAAGTATTTGCCCTTATTTCTTCTGTATCCAGTAGAATTAGTTATTTATTGCATTGTCACATATCTGTGTTGATCATATTGTGAATGGAATGTCCTGATCGCTTTTTACTTTCCCAATTGTATAATTATACTGTACAGCTGTCCCATTAACTGTGTGGAAATGTGTAGTAATAGGTCAAATTTTGTATGTCAGGCTTTTTATCGATCTTGAGGTTTCATGATCTCTTCTAATAAAGACAATATTTTAGTATTGAAAAATTCCAGTAGGATGTATGAGATGGGCAGGAAGTCCCTTTACTTTGTAATAATTACAACTTAATTGGGCTCTACTGCTGCCGATTCTCATTGCTACTGGTAAAGGTGGGGAGAATAAGCCGTGGTGGGGATTGTCCGGTGTGTTCATTTGTGATGGCAAATATGAGTGTGTTCACTGTTGAAAAGTGTCTTTTGACTTGTGTGTGGGTCCATGAACATCCACACATTGGTAAAAAAGTGAACATATTGAATAATTTTTTGTGTTTTGGGAAATCATCATCATCACAGCAAAAGTTACTGAGATGGGAGAACAAGGCTTTTGCAACGTTGAGTGTTGCAGTGTTCTTGATGCGCCATGCAGTGGATGGCCAAACACTGGAGCTGAGATGTGTGCTGCTGTGGAGGTATCGATTCAATGATCACTGATGAAATCAACGCGCAAATATTCTGCGAGTTAGGCATCCCATGATTGATGATGCAAGACTGTGTGCAGAAAGACTTGAAAGTTAAATGTTTTTGTCCAGTCACAGTTAATGAGTTGAGTGTCAATGACCTTGATCAACGTGTATGCATGTCAGTTATTGCTTGAATACTTTCTGAGAGCAAATGATAAAAAGAAAGTCATGTTCTCAAATGAGTGTGTGATTTATTGAAGCACTTGTAACTGAAATGTTTTTTCTGGGTGAAATACAATACTTTTTTGAGGAAATCGAACACCATCCACCTCATGTTATGATTTGGCTGGGATGACAGCTGAACATCTTGGTCCTTATTTCTTCGATGGCTCAGTTAATTAACAATTATCTGAGAATGATTAATGAGTGGTTGCTTCCAGAATTAATGACAAAAGGAATTGCTGACATCATTACATTTCAGTAAGACGGTGCTGCAGCGTATTTTGCTTTGAATGTTTGCAGACGCCTCACTGGATCACTGGATCACTGGATCGGACATGGTGCAGAAGAGTTACTGGCTCCATTGCCATGGCCAGCAAGAAGCCCTGACCTTACCATACCTTACTATGCATTCTGGGGTTTTGTAAAAGAAGGGATCTGAAAATGCAGATATGTCAAAAACAAGCAGCTCCAAGACACTGTTCAGTCAGCATTTGAAATGATCATCCCTGATATGTTGATGTGGATGAGCAACTACACATTGAGGCACGTACAGCTGTGCTTTGAGCATGGAGGAACCCACATAGACATTTTAGATCCATAGAAGATAAGCTGCAGCTATCCTAATAATTAAATAACTAGCATAAAGGGACTTCCCACCCACTCTGTATGTATGTAGGCCTGTTTTTTACTTGATATTTCAAGAGCGGGTGGACTGATTTGAATTAAATTTGGCTTGATAATTTCTATATGTGGAGAATTCATGCCACTTAATTTTGGTCACAATTTATCAAGGGGACAGGGAGATGCATACCTTATGAGTCCTGTCCTCAAAATTTTATACAAAAGGAAAATAAAATTTTTCTTACAATTTAATGCCTCTTAAATAGTTAAGATATTTTCTAATAATGTTCAAAACTTGTAAAAGAGGTGTGGGTTAAGAACAATTTATTATCGTTTCTGAATTCAAAGTTACATTCTTACACTAATCTGATGATTCCATTACATTTTGTCATTTTGGTTACATAATAGGCCAATTTAATCCAGTGGTGGGTAATAATAAACCTTACTTTTTTTTTCTTTTTTTGCTTGTTATTTTTAGTTATCATTTTGCTTGATGATATTTTGAGATTGATTTGAAAGATTTGAAACAATTTTTATTAAATTTTACAGCCACTTGTAAATGTGGATCATTGATACCATTTAATTTCAGTTACAATTGGTTGCATTCCTCAATTCAGTTGTAGCCCTCTCTATTTTTCCTGTTTAGCCTCCGGTAACTACCGTTTAGATAATTCTTCAGAGGATGAATGAGGATGATATGTATGAGTGTAAATGAAGTGTAGTCTTGTACATTCTCAGTTCGACCATTCCTGAGATGTGTGGTTAATTGAAACCCAACCACCAAAGAACACCGGTATCTACGATCTAGTATTCAAATCTATGTAAAAATATCTGGCTTTACTAGGACTTGAACACTGCAACTTCCAAATCAGCTGATTTGGGAAGACGCGTTAACCACTAGACCAACCCGGTGGGTTTCAGTTGTAGCCCAGAGTTGCATAACTTAACTTTGGAAGCAATGCAAAACTTTGCTGGGTTTTTATATTTGTTTTAATATAATAACAATAAAAATTATATAAGCTTGCTTTTTCTCTTCTGATAAGTATGATGTCATAATAATAATAATAATTTGATGGGTATCCTATCAATTTGATGAGTCTACTTAGACCCATTTCAACTATTTATTGAAAATACATTTCTAAAAAGTTATAACAATATAAACAGGTAGAAAGTTCAACTTAACAGAAAATACCTAAATAAGTTGCACTGAAATAACAATTATGTACACAAACATAAATCTTAGTCATTAAGATAGACTCAGACTCTTAAGAAAAATAAAAAACATAAAACTTTAAATAAAAACTCTAAATAATGATCCAAAAAAATTACAATGAAATTGTAAACTGTATGGAAAGAGTATCTCAGATATCATTTCTTCTGTTCAAAAAAACAAAAATTTCTGTAATATAAATAAAACTTTTTAACAAAATGATACTGATATCAAAAAAGGTAAGATACTACATTTCTATTATCAAAATCTGTTATTAATTTAGAATTTTCTTTAAAAAAAATACATGTTAAATATATGTAATAGACAATAAATATACAATAATAGATCATAAACAATGTTTAAGTGTTCTGTATATAGGCAAAAAAAATAAAAATTTGTTACAAAAATTCTTACTGGCCCGATTTCATTTATTAAACAAGTAATCATAAGAATTGTATTATTTCTGTAACTGTGATATGTATTACATATAAATGAAATTGGGCCAGTAATAATTTTGTAACAAATTTTTCTTTTATTTTCTTATATACGGAACGCTTAAAAATTTTTTATTATCTATTATTGTATATCTATTGTCTATTACATATTTTTAACATGCATTTTTTTTAAAGAATATTCTAAATTAATAAGATTTTGATAATAGAAATGTAGTGACTTACCTTTTTTGATATCAGTATCATTTTGTTAAAAACAGTTTTATTTATATTACAGAAATTTTTATTTTTTGAGCAGAAGAAATGATATCTGCAAGACTCTTACCATACGGTTTACAATTTAATTGTAATTTTTTTTGATATCACTGTGTTTTGTTAGATTTTTTTTAAATTTGATTTTTTTATAAATTGCTGATTATCTTATGGGTTTATTATTAAAATTTATTGCCTTAGAACAAACAAATTGAATTTCATGGCAAATTTTTTTTGTAGATAGTCTTGTCATTCACTTCATACCATATTTTTCCTTTTTTAATAAAACTGGTATAATGACCTTTATGAATTGAAAGTTCATGATGTAATGTTGCACTTATTACTTTGTAAGTGAAACCCTCAATTTTTATTGTTAAATTTGAGTTTACCAATTGAATTTATTTCTGTTTTATTTATTCCTTTTTTAATAAAACTAGTATAATCTCTTGTAAACTAATACTTTTATTTTTTATTTTTTTAAAGAAGTGATGGGAATTAAAAAAATTGTTTCATCTTCAGTACTTTCATTTACATAACAACATTTACTATTAAAACAAGCTGTAGTATATTTTTTAAATTTTATTATTTCAAGTACATTATCAAGTTTTTGTATGCTACCTAGTACTATAAAGTACTGCTGTCTAGCAGTGTAATTCGTAAAGGTACATTAAAATAATTGAATAAAATGAGATATTCGAGTCCCGTGATTCATCAAATGGAAAAAAAAAACGTTGTCTAACAAAATTTGAGATATTTTTTGAAAGTATTCTTTATTACTAATCTAATTGAACTGAAATGTAATGTTTTCATGCTTATTTTTTCTCCCCCATTTTCATTTCACTGTTAGGTTAGGTCATGTTTAGAACTATAAACCTAGTTCGTTGACTTTGTTGCCTCTTACCGATGAAGTTCTAACAAACTGTGATTAACAAGCTTCTTAAAAAATTGATCTAAAAGAAAAAAAATACACATAATTTGTGTGGTAATTGTAAGCATTTACAATTAAACTTACAGTTTAAATTTACAGTTAAACTACAGATAGAATTGGCTGATATTGTGAGAGATGATTTTGGTTACCAGTAGAAGTTTAGAAATATGTTTATAGAAATATTTAGGTAACAGTTTTAAGAGTAGCAGAAGATGTAGGAAGGTGAGCTCTGATTTGCAAAGTTATGAGACTTAAGGATTTAATCTTCCCCATAGCTTTTTAACTTCCTTATAGAAGAAGCAGTATAGGATATAAAAGAAAATTGTTGAAAGTAGAGTAACTATCCAGTAAGAAAAAGTAAAGTTGTTAATAATAACATAATTTTGTTGGTAGAAAACAAAAATGAGTTAGAAGAAATAGTAGATTTATTGTAATGAGAGATTTAGATCAAAAATTAATATTACTGAAACAAAGGTAATTAAATGTGATAGAAAGAAGGAAAATAAGGCATTAAATATTAAGGAGGAGGTCATAATATACAAGATATAGCAGAATATTGCTATTTAGGTAGTAAAATTACAATTAAAGGAGGTCATAATGCAGGTATAAAAAGCTGATTAGCATAAACAAGTTGAGCTTTCATCCAAAAAGTAATTCTGTAAGTGTTAAATAGGGGTTTAAGAATTAGAAAGAAGTTCTTGAAAATATTTTTATGGAGTGTAGTACTTTATGGTAGTGTAACACATACTGCACCAAAAAATAGGCCTTTGCAATGTGGTGTTATGGGAGAATATTAACAATTATGTGGTAAATAAGAGGAGAGAAATTTTAGCAGACTCTGGTAAGAGACAAACAAGGATGGTAAGTCATATTAAGACATCCAGGTTTGGTTAATCTGATGATCAGGATCATGTAGAAGGTAATAAACTATAGAGGAAAAGAAAGATCAAATTTATAAAACAGATAACTGAGGATGTAGAATGCAGTATATTTTTTAAATATGTTGAAGTTAAAGATTATCACAGAAGAGAAAGGAATGGAGAAATGACTGACAGCTAAAAAAAAAAAAAAAAATACCTAAAATGTGTTGCGAAACTAAATTGGTCTGAAAATTCTGATTAATTGTACAGTACAAAAGTGAGATACAATTACTCATGTATATAGTAAAATAATTGGAGAAAAATGATAGAAAATTATCTTTTTACTTTTCGGAATATAGCTTGAAAAAGGGGAAACAATGGTGATCGTGTAAAAATGGGGTATTGGGTTTTTTGTAAATCTTTACACTTTCATCTAGGCCGAAAAACATATGTAAGTATGCGACATATGTAAACATATGTCGCACTGTTTTTAGCCTTGTATCTCAGGACTGACTTTCTTCAAACTTGGCTCAAATATTTCTGTATTTGGGGGATTGATCATATTCATTTTTTTCAGATCTTTTTAATTTTTTAAAAATTAATTCAGAGGGTGGAGGACGTCGTGATAAAGCAATTTTGGTTTTTTTTTCAGAGGCATTTTAGAAAATTTTATTTAGGTTAATTTCTACATACATTACATATATACATAATCCAAAAAAAATGTTTTTCAAAAAATCAATTCCCTCATAAAATTGGAATATACATCTTTTTGCTATATCTCCCTTCAGGTTTAATATTCAAAACTATTTTTGTATTTTATAGTCATATATAGGACTATAAAAAAGTGTGCAATTTTCCAATATAACCCAGTACTTTAAACCCAGAAATGTTTTTTTTGGAAATTTTTTCGTTCTTGTTTTGGCCTTGGTGGTGTTAGATATAGAGAAAAACTTTACTTAAGCAAATTTGTTCAACTTTTAAATTTATTCCCTACCTCTAAAAAATATAATATTCTGTTTTTTGGCTCTTACTCTTAATATTAAAAAAAAAATTCTTTGACACTTTAAAGCCATTTAAAAATCATCTAGTTTTAGCCCCTATAATATACCCCAGACCAAAAATAAGAAGCAGCTTTTTTCATTATCATAAAAGTTATACTTTATTTTTTTCAATATTTTTAAACAGTTCTTTTTTAAATTTATGTTTTTCTTCTTAAAGAATGTTCCTTTATAAAAATAAAAAAAATACTGAATTGTCCCACAGAGTAAGTGAGCCCCCAAAATCAAAAAATTTTTGGAATTTGTGAATTTTGATGCTTAAATTTTATTTTGGTAATCATCATTATAATCAATAAAGAAATCCCCATTGAATGGTGGCTTTAGATGTTTTTTTTTTTGTTATAAATATTTAAATGTTTATAATAAAAATAAAACTATTAATGATTGAAAAAGCTGTACAAAGTATAACTTGACCGGTGTAGCTGGGAAAGTCATGCAATACTTTGCTAGCTTTTTTCTTTGTGTGAGAGAAGAGTAAAAAATGGAAATTTTTGAGAGACATTACCTTTGATCTCCCCATCTGTTAACAGAAAGGTTCTAAATCTCAAAATTTAGGCCATAATGTACAACTTAAAAGTATTATTTTTGCAGTATTTTATTTCAAGTTTTGGAAAATTTGAAGAATTAGGTTTTGCCAGGTTTTTTTTAAATATTTGATTTGTATAAAAATTTGGATAATTTTTTATGAAAGTCCACTAACTTATTTTAAATGGGTGGGTATGTATTGTTTTAGATTTTTTGTGATATAAATTATTTTTTTGTCAAAACTATATATTCATTGGTAGGTTTGTGGGTGCATGTGCATGCACGTGGGTGAATACATACATGTTCACATGTATGTATTTATTCATTTATCCTTATATTTTTTTTATACTCATTTATAGGATGAATAATTAAATATTTTGCACATTTAAAATCATTTCAAATTTTAAGTAACACTTTTCCAAATTGCATGTAAATTATTGTCTCAAACATCATGTCAGAACTAATTAGCTGTTCAATGTTTGTACAAGTAAAATTTATCAGTTCTTGTTACTGCTATAGAATTAATTAGGAAATATTAAATTAAAAATTGATATAGTCATAATTCATTTTAGTCTGATTTTATATCTTTATGAATAAAGTTTTGTTGATACTAATTTTATGTGTATTATTTGTTTGATAAAAATTGTTGTTCTGTTTGATGCAATGTAAGAGTGTTAATGAATTTAGATTATGCAATTACCCTTATTGTTATTATTATCATTAATATTACTACTGTAATTTGTATGTCAGTATGCTTGTGTAATATATATATAAATGTGTATATGTATGTGTGTATGTGTGTGTGTGTGTGTGTGTGTGTGTGTGTGTGTGTGTGTGTGTGTGTGTGTGTGTGTGTGCGCGCGTGTGTGTGTGTGTGTGTGTCAGTCAGAGAGAGTGAGCTATGTGAATTTTAAAATCAATATTGAGGCAGCTAAACTCAAACTGAGCAGGTCCTGTTTGAAGTGGTAGGGATTATTTTGTAGCATGGTAGGAATTACCCCACCCTCTGCCCACACACCTCAGATATCTAGATTGGGTATGGTTGTGGGGCTGGTTTGAGATCTTTGTGGAGGGTAAATCACCTGTCCTCTGTGTACAGTATATTTACCCACTTAGTTGCATATACATATATAGTTTACATTTAAATCTGTTCAGGGAGTGAGTGAGGTAAAAAGAAATGGGAGTGGGTGTTCTACATAAATGTTGTGTATCTTTATACAATTGTGATCGTGTAGTGATCAATATGTGTACATGAACGTATCTCCCCTCCCACCTTCCTTAACATCTCGCCTTGTTTTTTCTCTTTTATTCTTTTCCACTTTCATTTAAAGTTTTGCTATTATCAATCTTCATTTACAACACCTTAGTCTTTTGCCCCAGGACGATTATAACAGTGAATTCTTGTCTGTTATTTGAAGTAGATTTTTATCTTGCACATCCTGATACACAGTATACTGAATTTTTAATTCTTAATAGCTTGTGAAAACCAAACCAGATTGATATGTTGTAAGATAAGATTGTGCTGTGATTTTGAAAAAAAAGAAGAAAATACTGCTTATACTGATCAGATATTGAGGCATATATTTTATATTGTATATGTATATCTGATTCTGTAGTTTTTGTAGTGAATTAAATGTCATGTTGATGTCATTCATTAAAGTGGTTGTGATACTTCAGAATCAAAATATTTAATTTAAATCTTTTGTAAATCTATGATTCATTTTTTAAATTAGTAATCAAATACTATTTATTGTACTGCTGTTGTTATTTACTAATGTATTTTATGCATTATCTCATTGAGTAATAAATATTGTGAATATTTGTCATATATCAGTTTGATTTTAAAAACATAATATCATCATAATGGCTTCAAAGATATTAATGAAAATGCCAGCAGTTATGTTCAGTTCTTCTCAGACTCAACAGGTAGGTGATTGTAATAAGTGTGTAGCCTATTAATTAATATAATGTACTATGAGGCTTTTCCCCTTGGCTGCTTTGCTCCACTTGGAAGTTTGGGCTTTTAGCAGTCCAAACTCACAAGACAAATTGAAGATTACAAAAAAATAAATAAGTTTTACTTTGTACATGTGTACACGCACACACGCATGTGAACAAGATTGATTAATGTAAGTAATGTTTGTTAAAATTTCAAAGTAGGTATCTTTTCCTAAGATTAGCTTTTTATTTTTTTAAATATATTTTTCTTTGAAATTCTTATAATTCAAAAATGTTTTTATCAATTTTCATGCTTTGAGAATTTGTCTAAAATTGGATATTTTCATCCAAATTTTATTTACTCTGTATACATTTTTTAACAAAATGTAACTTGGTCAAGGACTGAAAAATTTATTAAAATATAAAAACATTAATTTTCTTTATTTTTGTCCATGATGGCGAGTGATGAAAATGTTATCCAACTTAATTTTTAACAATAGACTGAACAAAATTGATTTAATTAAACATTTTAAAAAGTTAAGTGACTTACTGAAGATGGCCACAGAAGCAACTGAACTTGTTTAAAAGTAGTTTTAAACATTTTTTTATTTAATAAATTTTGCAAAAAAAAAATTAGGAGTTTATGTTAAAATACATTATTTCAGTTAGATCAAAATTTTCTTAAGTTTTGTTATAAAAAACAAGAATGTATTTGAAAAAAGTCTTAAAAATGAAGATTGAATACAGATATCAAAGTAAAATGGTAAGTACTTCAGTATCTTTCAAAGAGAGTTGGACAGAAAAATTTAATAATCTCAAATCTATTTTTTTATTTATAAATATATAAAATTAAGTGGCTTTTTGTTCAATACTTGCACACTTTTTTGTTTCCAAAAAAGTGATAAAAACTGTATTGGAAATGAGCCATGATCCTAATTGGTTTAGTGGTTAGACAAATCTAAAATCTCTCAGAATTGCCTGAAACAGTTTTTCTGAATGCTGTAGTACTGTAAAATTGAATTGCCTAATAGTTGAAATATTTAATTGCAAGTTTTTCAAACTTACACGAAACATATTATGGAAGTCTTGACTAGGTATTTAGAAAAAAAATGTTTTTCAGCTAAAAGAATATTGATACAATTTTTTCCCTAGCATGATCTAATATGCAATAAAATAATTTTTTTTAGAATAGATATTATTTCATGATATGTTATATCATGTATTATTCATGTATTTTATATTAAATGAATACTTACAATGAACACAAATGTATTAAATTTTTTTCTGTATTTATCTCTCTGCGATCAGTTATATGATGGGGAGGGTTTGTAATTTTTTTATTGTTTGTATGGATGTAAAGTTTTTATGATAGTGAATGAGTCATGTTAAGTCTGTAGACTTGTGGTTTTACCCATGATGCATCTGTATTCCTTCCTGACCTGCACACATTGACTTTTTTCAATTACAGTTACCATTATGGATACTCTGATACATGATGATTTTTTTAATTATGCGTGGATGGTAAGTGGGAATACAAATAAATATCTATTTGCTGTTTAATATGTAAAATAGTGACTATTTGATTTGATCTTTTATCAATTAAAATGTATTCTGTTCTTTGCAAATGAAGTAACAATTTTTTTGTTTTTGGTCTTTATTCATTTGATACTCTTCTTTTATAATTCTACCATTAAAAATCATGTGACCATGGTTTTATAAGCATAGTGCTTTTTAAATTTTTTTTTCAACTTTGGATGTATGATATCTTCAGCATATGAAAAAATGTCAAATCCAAACTTGTTTCAAATTATCTTTTGGGATCTCTGAAACTAATATAAAATATCCTTTGTTTAAAACACAGTCAGTAATAATAACCAGATGATTTTCATTTTGATATTATATATTTTGGTATTAAATAATTTACTTTACATTTTTAGCTGTTTATATATTGTTTGATTTTACAAATTAATTAAAAGAATAAACTTTTACTGTACAAGTTAAGTTAGAGTTTTGACTCAAAAATATTTTCATTCATTCTTACTAATTTATTCTTTATCACTTATTTATGCCTGTTATAATAAATAAAGTATAAACACAATAATTACTTCTTTTAACATTTTTTTAACAAACTTCACAAAACTAAAAATTGTCAGTTAAATCCTATTTACAAGCCTTAACTAGATTGATTATTTTTCTTTATTTTGTACAGGAAGAATCTATGACATACATGATAATTTTTTCGCCAGTTAATTAACTTAAGTGGGACATTTTTTAAAAATATAATTTTTTGCTTCACAAGTAACTTGAAAAATTTTTAATATTTTTTGTAGTTAGCAACGCTAATTACAAAAAGTAATCAATGCAATATTGCATTGTTTACTACAAACTTAGTTTATGTCTTACCATATGCCATTCTGATTTAAAGTATTTGTCCACAGAAATTCAAAAAATTTAATGAAAAACTTAATGTAAAAAACTTATGTGATATTATCAGATACCATAAAATGGTTTACTCATTCTTGGTAGCAGTCTCTTTTTTCCATAATTCTCTGCATTCCTTTTCTTAATTTTTTCAGAACAGCTTTCTTGCCTTTGTATTTCTTATAAATGGCTTTTATTTATATAGACAGCATTCTTTGTAGATCTGTTCATATTTGAAATAAAACTTAAAATATGTTGGTTAAATAAATTTTTCTTATAAAATAAAATTGGTCTCAAAAAAAACTTCACTGAAAATTGGAAAATAATACTTTTTAATAGACTTTAAATTTTGATTTTCTGCAGCAACAAATTAGCCACTTCTAGTTGTCTGTAATGATTTTTATATTATTGCTTACTTCTAAAAATCAAAATTTAAAGAAGGATTTGAAAAATATTACTTTCTACTTTTCAATTAGGTGATTATTTCAGTTAATTCAGTTTGTTATTTCAGTTTTCAGTTTTTTTAAGTTTGTCAGTTTCAGTTATAATAATATTAATTTGTATATATATATATATATACATATACACACAGTTAAAGTAGAATATAACACATTTTAAACAATTATTATCATTTAATTAGTTATAATAACAGTTAATATCATTTAATCAACATGTGGCAACAGTTACAGTACAAAAATTAAAAATTTTATTTCAGTACCACCTTTCAATAATTCACCTATATAATGTACCAATTATAGAGTTTTATTTATTTTTTTAATTATTTATAAGATGGTGTTTTGGGAGGCAAGACTATGTATGCTCCATGAAAATTAGAACTTTGACTGCAGTTATTTAAACTTTTTTTACTTAAACTAACATGTAATAAATATAAAAATAATTTTTTATTTAAAATATAATGGCCTTCTGTATTCATTATCGTTTTGTTTTCAAAATTATTCTTTGGTCTACCTTTTGGTACGTTAGTACATTGTAATATGAAGTGACTGTCCCCAAACCTGAACTCTATAAAATCATTTGGCATTAACATAAACTAATATATAATAAATGTAATTGTCAATTTCAAGGTAAGTTCCTTATTTTCTTAGTGCATTATGCCTTATTTGAGCTTTCCTGGTAAGGATTGCATCTGATTAAAAACAAAAAATTTTGTTTTATTTTTAATTTTATTTTTCAATTTCCTTAATGTTATTTTTTTACACCTTTCCTTCTTTCAAAATAAAACCATTACAAATAAGGCAATCCTTTCTGCTGTTAAATACTGATGTCAGTGATTTCATTAATTCTTCTAATTGTGAATGAATAAATACCTTGACTGTATTGTTAGCAAATAACATTGGCAGAAGAGAGTGATAAAAAATATCAAGGTATATTTATACTAAATAAAATTTTCTCAATTATTAATAAGAAAATAGTTCATAACAAAAGTTAAACAGAAATGTTTTTACTACAAGTTTTATTACAACATAGGAAGTATTCAAAGTGTTTTCCTTTAGCGTTTATGCATTTGTGACAGCATTTAATCTCTGAATTACAAATTTTTTTCAATAAAATTTTGTCTACCTATAAAATAACAGAGATTTTTTAAATCAATAGGTTGAGAGAAATTTATTTATGTGCTTCCATAAGTAACCAGGCAATGCCCTATTTTCTTGATGCTAGATGAATTTTGTGGCGTATGAGAATGTTGGATGGAGGATTTGAATCCACTAATGAAAGCGATATTACAATCAATCCTTGAAAGAATGCCATACTCTTTATCTATGATACTGTTTCATGTTAAACCACTATAATAGCCTCTTGTTCATTAAATATTTTTATCCACTTCAGAACAGCTGCCCACATTCTCAACAGAATTTTGTTTATTAGACAGCAGCTCAAAGTTAACAAAATTAAAATATTAATAATTAGTAAAAGTTTTTCAATTTATATTTAAAATTGAAATAATAGTGTCAGTTTCTATAATAGTGGCCTTTCATTCTTAAACACTATGTAGCAGTGAGTTCCATAATACTAGAAGTAGAAGACAATAGTTGCTAATTTGAAAATTACAATATAAATAAAATATAAGAAACTGACAAAAATAATATTTTGCTTTCATGTAGAAAAAAATGTGGTTTTATCAAACAGAAGAACAAGAACCAGAAAGAAATTGTTAAACTTTTTTTTTCTGTATTTAATTACAAAAAAAGGGATTTTTAAAAAGTTTGAGGTTAGATACTTTTTAAATTTAGTTTTATTATTATAGAAAACTGCTATCGCTGTAGTGAATCAGTTTAAAAATAATTAGTTTTAAGAATAGTTAGAGAAGAGAAATGTTGTGTGTAGAATCCTGTAAAATTAATAATTGACGTGTTGAACCGCCTATATAGGATTCAGGGTTAATTAATTTGGTATTAGAAGGATGTGTTAACGTCCTTAAATAACTAGAGAAATAATGAAAGAGGTTAATATTTTTAAATAAGAGAACTGCAGTTTTTAATTTTAAAGCTTTACAAATTGCATTAATTTTCTTTATGGGATGTTTTCTTTTTTTGGAAGTCTTGTATCGTGTTATTACCTTAATTGTTGTAGAGGACTTGTAAGTTACTCCCATGAATGATATAGATATTCTCAAGAAAAACCAACATCTCATGCAGACTTACTACAGAAAGCAAGGCGTGAAATGATATCAGTTACCTTTTTCATTGAGCCAAACATATGGTTGCAAAGCAACATGTTAAACCATGTGAAAGTAATATTCAACCCTTAAATAGTACTTTCATTCTGATTACAACAAGGAATGTTTGTATGGTGAACATCATTCTATCAGAGAAAACAATTCTGATTCTCTCTCTTATCTCTTTTACATCAGGTAATTTACGTGTATCATAGCTACAAGAAAGATTGGGACAGATATGATAAGCAAAAAATAATGTACCCCTTTTTGTTGTGAAAATGAAAAGCAAGCAGATAATATACCATTTTTGTTCTGAAACATTGAATTGCTATTTTGCTTCAATGTGGCATGAAAATATCTGTACATGAAAGTATCTAATATTTGTTAAAATTATGTGATAAAAATTCATTTTGTGTATTTGTCAATGTACAGTTGGCCGGAAAGTCACCGTACCCCAAAAGTTAACAAAAAATATGAGTTATGTGTTTAGAACATAACAGTATTTTTGGTAGGATTGGTTGGCAACAGTTTTTTACAACGTCCACTCTGTAAAAGACAGTGTAGGCAAAATGTAATGATTTTAATGAGAGTAGTAATTTGATTAGTAATCAAATGATATAAATAACCGAATGACTCGTTCAAAATATGAATATTACTAATTTTTTTCCCTAGTACAAACATTGAATAAGATATAAGTTATAAACATTGAATATTTTGATATCTTTTTTTTCTTTTTGTTATAAATCTTGCGTTAATTTGTATGGTGTTATTTCTTACCATTTCAGTCATTGTTAATTAATAACACAGAAAAATAATATGGCTTTTGAGTTTTGTTTCTTTAGTTTTCAGATCCAGTCTGTAGAATCTTTTTCGTTTTTTTAGAATTACAGGAGTTATTACTTTTACAATTTACTCATTTAGAGACTATTTCGCTAACTTTGGTTTTATTGAGTTTCATTGTTTTTCGTTTACAATTTAGCCATTTGGAAACTTTCGTGTTTAGTTGTATTTGTAGAGTAGAATTATGAAACCAGGGAAAAATCATCAATGGACATTTTTTACTAAAAATGAAGAGAACAAAATTGTTGGTTGTAAAATTTGCAAAAAAATTTAACGTTTTTCAGCAATACTACAAACCTAAAAGAGTACTTAAAACAGAAACATTCTTTACAGTTAAATGAAGAATTAAGTAATAATAACAAAAGAGGAAATACTTCTGAAACATATACATATACAATACATCATCAGTCGAAACTCCAGGTAGTCAAATTTCATTTAATGAAGTAAATATAGCTCTGCCTAAAAAACAACTAAATTTATTTGGATATTATAGTAAAGAATTTTATCTACTGCGGGAAAAACTGCAATTAATACATGCATCATTAAAATGGTAGCTTTTGATTTCCAATCTTTATTATTGGTTGAAAATTCGGGTTTTTTTTACAATATACAAGAAAATTGCAACCATTGTATACGCCACCTGTAGGAAAAATTTAACATTTATCATGCTCAATACTACCACAAATTTACTCTGAAATATCAGAAAAAATTAAAAATACGTTAAATTCAGTAAAACATGTTTAAGTAACTACCAATATTTGGTCGACCAGTGACAATAAATCTTTGTTACAGTGACTAATTATTTTATTCACAGAGACAAACTGCATTCAATTGTACTCATGAAATATTAGTTGCCCATATGGGAGCAATTGGCTCTATTTTAAACACAATTTTCAAGGAATGGAATATCACCGATAAAATAGTGATAATAGTTGCAGACAATGGATGTAATACAAAAAATGAGATTAATGAACATTTAAACTTGTATTTGTGGCTCACATACTTAATTTGTCTGTGAAAGATGCTATTAAAAGAACAAAGAGTTTTCAGATTTATTGAAAAAATGCAGGTATCTTGTTTCACATTTTAATCATAGTGTTACAGCAACTAGCAATTTAAGGGACAAACAAATGATGATGGGAGAAAACCTGTATTAAAACTTAAACAGGATGTCTACCAGATGAAATTCTGTTTTAGTGATGCTGGAAAGGCTATTGAAAGTAAAAGATCCATTGGCCGTTATATCTGAAATTTCAAATTGTCCTCAACAACCGGAACAACCGGAATATTTCAAATACGATAACATTTGGAAATGCCACATCTAAATAGACTGAAAAATCCTGTGGAATTTTAGGAATTGCAAAAAATTCATACCTGAATTTTATGAGATGTGTGTTTTTGTGAATAAAATTAATTAAAATATTTAATAGATCGCAAGCTAATTTAAAAAAAAAATTATAAATGACTTTTGAAAGTGATGGAGAACATTCTTATTTTGTTTAACCGCAAAAAAAAAAAAAAGCTGGAATGACAGCTTGTCATTTGCTTGGTTCTTATTTTTTTGACGGACCAGTGAATGCGCAAATTTATTTAAGAGATGTTGGAGGCATGCTTAATACCATAGCTTCAAGAGAAGGATCTCATGAAAGAGTACGGTTACAGCAGGATGGAGCACCTATGCATTTTGCTCTGTCAGTCTGTGCGTTTCTGAATGAAAGATTTCCAGGATGTTGGATTGGCTGCGGTACTCCAGTGTCACCAACTCCATTATCATGGCCACCACAAAATTCTGGTCACACACACCATACCAGACAATTCATTATGGGGAATTATCAAGGCACTCGTACCTGCAAGTCACTACACCACAAATGAAGAATTGAGGGATGTCTTCTGTAACGTAACAACAGAAATGCTTCGTCACATGTCACACAGGACGTGGCGATGTATAGAATTGTGTGTAAACATAAGGGCGAACACACAAACTCACTGGACTGTTAAATTGCATTTTTCATTTATAACTCATTACAAATATTTATTTATAACTTTAGGGGTTACGATGATTTCCCGGCCACCAGGAAAAAGATAGATTGAAAGAACTAGTGAAAAGACTAGTTTGTACACAATCTAGTTTTTTCACAATATATTTGATTTTTGTCTTTATCTCCTTTAATTCTTAAAACATGAATAATTTTTAAATCACTTTTACAGTATTGGCCATTTTTAAAAAAATAAATTCTACAAGATTTTTACTTCACTGTTGCTTTTTTGTTATACTTTAAGTACCACTGTCATATAATATAAATTTCAGGTGGTCAGTAAGAAAGGGGCTGAGATAGTACCGAGTTTGGGAGGCAACCGTGCAGAAGGTTCTAGCCCAGCATTGTTATTGCCTTCCATGTCTGCAGATCCTCTATTACGTATTACACAGCTCGAGCAGAATATTAGGTTCTTACATGAACAGCACCAGTTGATGTTAACTAGCCTTCATCAGGAAATTGAAACACTGAGGCAACGGAATCGTGGTAAGTATATATAAATGTACTATATTTATGTATATGAAATTGATATTTTTTTAGAGAATTCACCCGATTCATAACTGATACAAAAATTAAGCTTATATGGACTAGAGGAGTAGTTCACAGTGACTATTCTAGTGAAGATAAAATCATGTAGATTAAATGATTTCTCCATACTTTAGTTGGTATAAAATAAAAAACATATTCTAAATGTAATATTCTTATTAGATCTGATCAAAATGTATCCAACCATTTTTTTTTTCATCGAATGTATTTGAATCAAGTGGTAAAACAGCATGACACAGCATTAGATTCTAATGCATATGTATGATTTTTCATTGCCTCAGATTGTCAGTTACTGTTAGGCAGCCAATGTATCTGTGTGTGTACGCACACACAGACTTTCAGCAACAATACTATGGTAGTTATAGAAATTAAAGAATGGGATAATCAGTTTCAAAATGATCTAACCTGAATTAATAGTGCAAACGTATTAGTAACATAGTAACAAAATAGATAGCTCCAATTATCAAGAGCTTCTCCATCATATTCTTCATACAATTTGGCACTGGAAACTAGACATGTGAGAGTCGTGCAACAGGTGTTGCTTCATAAAAATATCACTGTCAATTCTTCATGTCTGATCCAGGATTTATTGGAAACGCATCAAATTCTCCAGGTTTGCCACGTTCCTTACATCCGAGACATATGATATCTAATACTTTCTAAGCTGAAAACAATACTGAAAGGGCCCCAATTTTAGAGCTGAAAGTACAACAGCACAGGTGTCAGCCACACCAAAAGTGTTTCCAGCACTGGAAAATTGCTTGATTAAGAATATGGAGTCACAAGAGGACTACTTTGAAGAAGATAAAATTCATTTCTAAAATTAATTCAGAATGTTGAAGATTGCAGGGGCTAAATATAATAATGCTAAGATTTGAATTTATGTATAATTAATGAAAATTTGAAATTGATGTTTTAGAAGAATGTTGTCAGAATTTTGTTGAGGATTTCTGTCATAGAAATCACGAGCAGTATTCATCACACGTATTATTTTACTAATTACATTTTTTTATATATTCTGTGCTTCTATTCTTAACTTGCCTTTTATTTGCCATATAAAGATTTCTGATATTGTTTATAGTAGCAAAAAATAGCTATCATGAAGCTCTATAAAGGCACAGCTAGTAAAGCTTATCAACCATAAGCTTTTCTTTTGATGTTAGTATATTTTTGCAATACTTTTATTTATAGTCACATCAACAATTAAAAGTCATTAGTGACTCATCAAGATCTGTGTGAATGTACTGGTAAATTTGTAGTCTTGAACAAACTCAGGTCGACTACTCCTGAGATGTGTGGTTAATTGCAACCCAACCACCAAAGAACACCGGTATCCACGATCTAGTATTCAAATCCGAATATAACAAATTCAATATTTGTTTTCAGTTTCAAAATTTTTCATTAAAATATGTTATCAAACAGTTAAAAAATATTTTTAATTATTATAAAATATTTTACTTAAATTAATTCTAATTTATTTATGTGCTGAAAATGAACATAAAATATTATTATATAAATAGAAACAACTGGAATTTTAAAAATGTAAATATACTTTAAAGCTCACTCCTAGTTCGCACTTGTTTGCAAAAATAATTTTATTACTGTAGTTTCTGTTCAAGTAACATTCTAATTTCATTTTCATGGTTATAAATTTTTTCCTCTGCCTCATTCATCCTTGACTGCCTGCTGCAGTCCACTCCTGAGAAAGTTGGAATTTACAACAAATTAAAGAAACATCAGCTCTTACAATCTTTCTGTAAACAGATATTAAATAATTATTATTAATTACAGATTAGATAGTAAATTAAAGAAAGTATTTCTTTTCTTAACTAAGCAACTAATGAAATAATAAACTATTAACTTTCAAATTCATAAAAATGATTTTTACTGATATGCCAGTAACTTAGGTTTACAGTGAAACAGCTGTACAGTCAAATACTGTACTATATTTTGTGCATACATGAAGCAACTGCAGTATTATGTAATATACAACTGAAATTTCCATCATGAATGAATGGAAATCTATCCTTAGATAGAATTTCTATCTTGTTAACTAAAATGATGAAATTATGCATATACTAGTAGCTGTGCTTTTTAAAAATAATTTCAACATAAAAATGACCTATCTTCACTGTGAGCTAAAATAATGATTTTTTTTTTTTTTTTTAATGGCCACAATATTAAAATGAATTATCAAAACAATTCTCTAATGAAACAGCAGGTAAATACAGTGTTCTTAAATATATGTAAAATATATTTTTTTATACAATTTTTTAACAAAGATTTATTATAGAATTGGAGATTGTACAGATAAAAATATTGGGTATTTTTATCTGCAATTTTTTATCATTTTAAGGTTATTTTAAAATAAACTAACTAAAACAATAACTCAAAAAGAATTTTATTTGTGATTTAAACTCAATTTTTTTTATATAACTTCAAATATAAGCCTTTCTTTTGTAATGAATATTGTAATAGTGATTAAATCTGATTTTATGCAGTTGAATAAAAAAAAACCTCTTATTTATTTAGTTTATAATTTTTTTAATAAAGTAAAGGTGTACAGTTGAAATGATTCTTTAATCATGTATCTGTCGCAAAAAAAAATAATAATAATTTAAGATTATCAGTTGGGATTTGAATTTGCAACAAATACAAAAAAATCTCCAAATAAAATGTTTAATTAAAAATATATCTTCTACAGTTGAAACAATTTATCCTTAAGTCAGATACATTTATTAAAACAATTCTGGTTTTTATTCTGATAATCATTAGTTATTAAATATTTGTTTCTTAAATTGATTACTATTATCTTGCCAAGATGTGTTATAGTGATTTAGTTAAATTTAGATTACTTTTTTGAAAGTAATTAAAAATTACCTTTTTTGGAAAATTTCTTCCAACATTCACGGCCACCATGGTGATACAATCTTTTAATTAATAGGTCAGTCGGTAAGTTGATCCAGACATATTCTCATAATTTCTATAACCATAAACTGATTTTTAAGGTTTTTTTTCATTGTACCTTTTACTGTTTTATTTGTTAACAGATCTTCAATTCCAGCTGGTATTTACAAAGAAGAATGCTGTATATGGACAGCACACAAGTTCTGAATCCTCACCAGATGATGAAGGAAAATCTAAAGTAAATTTGAACCTAATTTAACTATATGACCACTTTTTTAAACCTTAAAATAAAATTTAACTTAAATGGTTCTTAGAGTAAGAAGTTTTATGTAGTGTATAATAATACTTCATATGTATGGAGTATTGCACATATGATAAAAAAATAATAAATTTATATACTCCTCTATTTTGTTTAACTAAAACAAAAATATTTAAAGTTTTACTGGCCAAATTGTAGATCTCCATTGCAGTAAGAAGGGTACAGGTGAGGTATACAGCTGTTACATACTACCATTACTAATAATACTCTTGATCACATCATTGCACATAAATGCACAAAAACAAATAAAAATAACAATATTTAAAATCATTAGTATAATCATTTCATCAGTAAACAAGGTAATAACATTTTCATAAAATGTCATCCGATTAGCTTTTTCATACTCACTTAGATCTTGCACTGCCATCATTTTATATTGATGAAAGTTCAAATCCTTGTATAGAATTCTTCTGATAGTGCTGTGGGATAAGTGAAGGGCTGCAACATGTTTTCTGTTTGAGCACTGAGGGCTCCTATCATTGCCTGCCTGAATCTGTCATTGTTTGAAGGAGAGCTCAGGATCTGGTGGTTTGTTTTTCATTGCAGAAGCAGTAGTTTAGAAATTTGTTATCCACAAATTTATCGTACTGTGGGTAAGAACAGCACTATGACATGTAATATTGAAGTGCCGATGGAATAGTTGCTGTGTAATCACAGCTGAAACACTATTTTTAAAATGCGTTTCTATTACAAATGCACAGTTACAGCAGTCTATTGCTGGTTTGTTACTAAAATGTCAACTGTATGCAAGGTCACAGCCATTTCGATTCATGCCTACATGTCAGGGGGTTGCCGACTTATTTTACTTGAAAATTGTCTGGTTCCCGTGACTCACTCTGTACTATAACTGTTATTAATTTCATTAATTGTTTTATTTTTGTATTTAGAAGCAGTAGTATAAGTTTTCTATTAAGAAAATGTTGCTTGCAATTTTCCATCAAAATTATTATTACATCCTTTAATAATTTAGAATATATAAATATGTTTGTCCATTTATTTATTTTAATAGGTGGTTGCTGGTAGTCCAAATCATCTTTGTAACACTCAAAACTTGCAAGTTGAAATGCTAGAGAGAGATGTCACTGATCTAAGAACTGCACTGAATGAATTGACTATTAAAAACAATAATTTGTCAAAAACACTTGATGAACAAAGCAAGTAAGTTTTTAAATTTTCACAATAATTAGTACTTCACAACTCAATATCTGTTATGTAGGTTTAGTAAATCATAATAACATTGTTTAAATTTGACTAGTAAAATCATTAGAATCTGTTTTGACAGTTCTTCATATTATATTGCCTAATCATTCAAAACATAGGGTACAATTCTAACCATGATTACTTTGTTGACCACTGTTTTGAATATTATGCGGAAGTTTTAGAAAACTTAAGTTCTAAGTTTTTTAATCATAAAATTTCCCTCCTGTCAATACCTTCCATTCTCAGTTCTTTGTCTTTGAATATGCTCTGCAACAGGTACAAGAACTTCCTTGATTTTATTGAGGTAGGTATCTCCCTGACCTGTACTTTTTAAAACCTTTTCACCTTTTTACATGATAAATTTTCTTATCTCAAAAGATAAGAACTTTGTACTTGCTGCCTTTGTCAGAATATATGCATTAAGGATAACAAAGAATAAACAAATAATTTATTAATAATGAAGATAAAGAAGAATATCTAACATTGAAGAGATTTCTTCTTAATGGCCATTGTTATATTGTTACTTTTGAAAAAAATTTTCCTTTAACAGAGCTCTTTCAATTTGAGCTGAGCTGATCCTGATTTGAACCTGATCACCAATGATTGGTTTTACTGATCATTACATTTGTGCTGATATGTACATTACTCTAATATCCGTTTTTCTTAAATCCACTAAAGATGTTGAGACTTGTTAAAAAAAAAAAAATAAATAAAACATTTTGTATATATATATATGGGAACTTGGGGAATACCAAGGGGGATTTAGGCCATGGAGAGGTTGCCCGGAGCAAATAATATCCTTAAAACTTATGATGGACTTATATAAAAGACGGAAAAAACAACTAATAATCACCTTCGTCGACTTTAAAAGGGCCTATGATTTTATACACTGACCATCCATGCTGAATATTCTGAGAAACCTGGGCCTTCACCCTAAACTCATAAACATGATAAAATTAACTTTAACCAATACCCAGTCCAGAGTGAAATTCAGAGGTGAACTCTCTCAACCCTTCTACATAAAAACTGGATTGAGGCAAGGAGACGGCCTCTCACCACTCCTTTTTAATCCCCCTTGGTATTCCCCAAGTTCCAGTTCAAGTTGGTCTTTGCATCGGTTGTATATGATTCTCGACAGGATTTTGCATGTGCAATCCAGGAGAGATATGCCTCTGTAGTGTTCCGGATTAGTTTTATCCCCTTTTTTATGTAATGGATGGATGAGGGCTGTGGTCCAGTGTTCCGGAAGTTTTTCTTCGTTCCATATTTTCACGAGGCATAGATGTAGGGAAGTTTTGACTGAATAAACTGATGAGTGTTTCCAGAGTTCTGCGAAAAGCTGGTCTTCTCCGCTTGCTTTGTAGTTTTTTATTTCATTTAAGGCTGCGAGAACTTCTTGAATTGTTGGCGGGTTGATATTTACTGGTGAAGTTTTAACTGGAGTTTCAGTGTCAATCTCAAAAAGCTCTGGGGGGTTGTCACAGTTGAGGAGTCTATTGAAGGTTTCTGCCAAAATTTCAGCATTTTCTTTATTGGTGTGGGCCATATTTCCTTTTTTTCCTCTCAGCATAAGGGTGGGTGGTTCATATCTTTGAAGAGCCTGACCAAAAATTTTATAATAGTCTCGGAAATTAGTTTTCTTGGAACTTTCTTCTATTTGCTGAATCAAGTTTTTTTGGGCTTGTCGTTTGGTTCCTCTTATAATTTTCTGAGTTATTTTCCTTTGTTGGTGAATTCATGGTTAGATTCTTCAGTTTTCTGGGTTTGGTGGTTGATCCAAGCCCGGTGTCGGTCTTTGACTGCTTTGTCACATTCTTCATTCCACCATTGGTGTTTTTTTCTTGGGTTTATAGGGGCTAGTTCTTCAGCTATTTCTTTCAGTTGGGATGTCAGTTCTTTTAAATTATTAGTTAATTTGATTTTTTTTGTTGTTTCTTCAAAGATGGCATTGTTTATTAATTTATGTGGATCATAAGCTCTTTTGTTTTTAGGTTGGGATTTTTTCTTTTTATGCGTGGTGAATTTTATTTTAACTTTAATTAAGTAATGGTCCGATCCAGTATCTGTTCCTCTCAAGACTTTTACATTATAAATCTCCTTGTGATAATTCCGGTCCATGCAAACATGATCCAGTTGCCATTCTCCTTTTTTCCAATCTGGGTGTTTCCAAGTCTTCAATTTGTTTGGTTTTCTCATAAAATAGGTGGATTTTGAGATCATATTATGGTTTCTGCAAAATTCGACAAGTCTTTGGCCGTTCTTGTTAGTTTTCTTTTGGGCAGGCCATTTTCCGATAATATCACGATATCTTCGTTCTTTACCAAGTTGGGCAGTAAAGTCCCCTATTAAAATCTTCGTGTGGGTCTTATTTATATTGTTTGCAGTTTGGTCAAGAAGTTCCCAGAATTTGTCCATCTCTTCTCTATCTTTTTTAAGATTGTTTTTGTCATTGGTGGGAGCATGGACATTTATTATGGTGTAGAATTTATTGGCTGATTTTAGGGTTAAGGTTGAAATCCTGGGGGAGTAAGACTTAAATTCTACGACTGAGTCAATTATTTTAAGATTGATTGCAAATCCTGTTCCGAACTGTGGGCAATTCTTCATCACACATTTCCCGGGGATTCCTTTGTAAATTCTGTAACCCTGAGATTCAAACGGCTCTCGATCGGTGTTTCTCATTTCTTGAAGTCCTGCGATTAGGATATTTTGTTTGTCCATTATGTCTGTTAGAGTTTTTAGTTTGCCGGGTTGAGTTAGAGAATTAATGTTGTGAGTGGCAATGTAGTTTATTTGCTTGTGTCTTATCCTCAATTTTGAAGTTGTGTTGTTTTTGGGTGTTTCCAAACGCTCCGATTCATTGTTATCTTTTAAGCAGCTGCCCACCGGATCCGAGTGCAGCCTTCTCTGGTATTTACCAGACGGTGGATTTTTTCTTAAAAGACCTTCCATATTTGACTTTCAAAGGCAAGTCAGTCTTGGGTGGGAATAAATTCCCGAGTTACAACTCTGGATGTGATCCAGAGAGGTGATTCCGATTTAGTTCACCAGTAGAAATCTCCACGTTTCTAATTGGTTATCCAGACGAACCAACGTGGAGGCGCAAACCAATTTTTTTAATTGAGATTTTAAGTATGGAGAAAGTTTAAATCGGTTCCGGAATCATTTCGTCCACCACACCATATATATATATATATATATATATATATATATAAAGGTAGAGAAAGATTGTGTGTGTGTGTGTGTGTGTGTGTGTGTGTGTGTGTGTGTGTGTGTGTGTGTGTGTGTGTGTGTGTGTGTTTGCAATAATTTAAAGTTTTGGAATGGCCTGATCTTTACACCTTTCAGTTTTTTCATCTTGGGATAGATGAAAATATTGTATACAAAACAAAAATATTTTCTCGTTAGGTTGTGGTGAGCAACTTAAGGACAGCCCTGAAGAACTAAAAAGAAAAACAGAAGTAGTACAGAAGCTTGTCAAGAAATGTGTTGAAAATAGCGGGCTCATCTTCAAACATTTATTGCAAACTGGTACTTAAAATGCTATTTGGTTTAGTGTAAATAAAATTTGAATTTATCTAACCTTTCTTTGTTTTATTAAACGTATCTTACACCATTTTCTTCAGAATTAGATTCTCTACAAGTTTTGAAAGTTTTTTTTGTATTTATTACCCATTTGATGAAGTTTGCTGCAAACAAAAAACAACAACAAAGTTTGTTAATCATAAAAAACAGGGTTTTACCCCCAATTTTTTGTTTTCACCCCAGATTTCTCAAAAAATACTTCACATACAATTCTGGGATCTATTTTATTTGATTTTCCAAAGCAAAACTATAAGAAATCACTAATTCTGCTCCTTAATTAACGTCCTAAAAATTTCAGTGCAACATTTCACTGCTGTAGCTGAAATTCAAGCGAGATCTTTTACTATCTTTTTTATAGCTGTAACTCACAAACAAAGAATTTTAGAACATATGTTTATATGAATTTTTCCCATTATTTTCACAAGTAGAGTAGTAGGTTGTCAAAATCCTGGGAGAACTTTGTGATGTACTCTGTATATCCCTTGAATGTAACAAAAATCAGAAAAGCCTTTTGTTTGGGATATTAATATAAAAAGTTTGTCTGCAGATGTGTAATTTTGTTAGCATATAATCTACTCCCTGAATATTACAGTATATGGTGCTTCTATGAAACCAAGGCTTTATATTAATAAATATTTATTTGAATATATAATCTAAATAAGATCATGTAGACATTTTATTTAATATTTATTTGATTTCCAGATCATTGGAAAAAGCAGTGAGTTTGGAAATTGAATACAAGTCCAGACTGGAAGATGCTGATAAATTAATTAGGAGACTGCGCAGAGAAAATGAAGATCAAAGACATGAGGTAATTGACCAATATATTTCCATATAATAAAATTTCTCATAACATATACTTTTACACTGAAAAAAATTATAAACTTTTACCCAATGAAAGAGTTTTCTTTTAAATTTTTTAATATTTATCCTTTATAAATGGCATACAATGGTCATCTCTAATCCTACAATTATAGTCTTAGATATTAATGTTGCAACCATAAATCATATCATCCTAAATATATTGGTAAATTATTTAAAACAATTGTATTGTACAAATAAGTTTTTTAATTTATTTCTTAACTGTTTTGATTATTTTTGTTTTCTTTTATTTTAAACAATGAATGTCAAAATGAACTATTACTTATTGAAAATATTACTTATTACTATTCATGAAATAATTAATCTTTAAAAAACATGAAAGTGAAAAAATTTCTGGAAAATATGTTGAAAGTTATAGTGAAACTGCTGCAATATAAACGTGAAATAAATGCTATTAAATGATAACAGTAAAGGAGCTTATTAGATGGTTAATATTCAACTGAAAATAAATGTACATGGTCTAGGACATCAGTGATAATCCACCATTACTTAGTGTAGACAATACAGTTATTGTTATCTGTTAGTTTAAAGTACTAAAAGATTTTATTATTTAAAAGTTACAATAATTATATAGCTATCATGTCTTTATTGATATTTAAACATATTCATTTAGTAAAACCTGAAAAGCTGACTTTGTATAGAGTTATTCTGACTAAATAGATACATTTCATCCTGATATGAAACTTTCTCAATGTTCTACTGCATTAACAGATAGTCTGTTAAGCTGAATATTGAGCAATAGATTTGAAAGTATGTATATTCGAGTATGCTGTGGGCCAAACAACCTCTTACACTACGAGTCCACACTTCAGTTAATTAACACAATGGACATTATCTCTACACCATTCAGGGCTACCAGCCACCTTGGTATCAAAAACTCTGGTCAGTGTTCACACACAGATCATTGACTGGTCTGAACAACCCAGTGAATTTAGGCCTCTGAATATTCTCTCTATCTATAGGCCTCATATATGCTGATGTTCTTTTAATTCTCACGTATAAGTCTTTAATTTACAGTTTGTTTCTCTGGAGACAATAAATAGATAAATAAATAAATATAACTGGAGAAGATAAATTGTTATATCCTCTACAAAAAAAAAAAGATTTCTGCTCTACTTTAATAAAAAAATTGTGTCTGATCAATTCTCTTTCCCAGAAACTTTGGTATCATGCCAAAGACTGGGTCTCTCACTCAATACTATTGATAGGATGAATCAAAAATTTAATTTAACACTAATTCTAAACCTATAGTTACAGGTGGCACAACCAATCTTAATGCTTGGTGCCACAGAAGTAGCTACATTTTGAATCATTTTACTATCCTTTTAGCATAACATTTGCTTCATTACTTACAGCAAATGAGCCTTCATAAGATGTGTGGTATTAGTGTATTGGATCACTGAACACAATTTTTGAAATTTTCATCACCTCAATGTATAGCTAACATTTGAACATTATATTTTGAGTTTATATTATATCACTACATTTTTAAATATATATATTTAACAAAGTTAAACTTAATTGATTCCTGAAAAGTTTTTAATTAATATCTGACCATTTTCTGTAAAAATATGTTATGCATTTTTCAAAATGGTAAACATGACTAGAAATACAGAAGCGCATATGTGAAACTGGGAATTGTACAATAGAAGAACTACACATAAAATAGAATAATATGCAAATCAAAATGTATATTATCTTCATTGAGTGCTGGTGTTCCATTTTATTTTCAAACAGATATACAAAAGTTAATGAAAGATGATGATTAAATACACTAAATAATGGAATTTGAAATTACAGCAGAAACCATTTATTTTTAAATGTTAGAACAAAATATAACTGTTTTAATTAAAGAGGGTGAATGACATCCATTTTGCAAGAAATATTAGAATTTCCAAGGTTACTGTCATCAGAATCATCATCGTAATTGTCATTTTCACTTTTACCATCTTCATATAAAGAAATAATAATTGATTCCATAGTATTGTCAATAATGTGTTCTTGTCACATATATTCATCTTCTGTTTCCTTAATTTTTTCACAATACACCTTCCAATTTTTTTCACTCATATCAGCCACTTTATTTTCACATAGCCTTTGAACATCTTTTTTATCAAAAGTTACATTATGACTTGCTATGTATCCTTCAACTTCTGACCAAATCATCTCAAAAAGATTTAAATCCGGCTGGTATGGAAGTAGTCAGAGAACATCATGCCCTTTTCTTTTTTTTTTGTAAAATTTTGTCAAATACATAGACAGTAAATTTTACCTGTTTGATTTTTTCAATTCGTGCAACTGTGGTTTCAGCATCAAGGAACAGAATGCTTTTGCAACCACTTGATCATATCTTCTTTTCTTGAATTGGAAATTGGTGATTTTTCTAAAACAGCATTGTGATGGAGTGTGTTGTAAGAAATTATCATAGAATTATCAGGAAGGTTTGCAATTAAAATCTCTTCTATCCATTTTAAGTAATTTTACACTTTCATTCCACTTCTGTAATTGCCACTTTTTAAACTTGCTTGCCAAGTTAGTAAGGCGTATGGTGTCCAACCCATTTCTCCTCTGGCATGCACTATAATAAGTCCGCTGCCTTTTGAAATAGGGACTTATTACTTCTATCACCTGAATAATTATACCACAATTTATTTGAGTGCAAGAAAATAATATATATGACTCATCAAAGTTACTATCTGTCTACTTGCAGTTCTAAGTTTTTTTATGGCAGATTAAAAATCTGATACTGAATACACTTATGTCATGTCGCTCAGTGATAACCTTCCTGTTATTTTCATTGTTTCTCCATCTAAAGCCCAGTTCTTTTATTATTTTTCTCAAATTCATATTTTTTCCTGAATAACCAATGGCATCTTTATACGCTAACATTCTCTTCTTCACCACCGGCAGTTGTTTATGAATTTTGTGAAATTCATTTATAATCCATCTCACCTCCAATTGTTAAAGTCATCTAGTCCCGTTGCAGGCTGTTCACTGCGTTTGTATTTTATTGGAGTAAAGAAATCTCTGAAAGATTTTCAGCTAATTTTTTTAGTAACCTCTTTGTCTCCTTTCTCATTGTTTGGACTTGGGATTGCAATACCCCACATACAGGTGCTGTTCTTTCTTTATATTTCTTAATGTGAATCAGGTGTTTATCTTCCTTTTTATTGCGTGATGATGTCACCATATAAGCTTGAAGCTTTTGCATGGGATATGGAAGTGGAATTTTGTAGCATATTAAAAATCCCACGGCTGACCAGGATTCATACCTGGGACCTCCAGAAGAAAGGCTGAGATGCTACCACTTGCGCCACGGAGGCCGGCGTGTCATCTTCTTGTTTCATAAACTCATACACACTATTTATTATTTCCCAGGTCTGCAGTTGTAGTTTTTTTTTTTGTTTTTTACAGTAGACTAAAGATCATTCATAATTGTAAAACACTAAAAATATGCAACCAATTATAAAATGTGACTACCTTTTCTCAATCAAAACTCAAAATAAAAAGAAATGGAATTTGTAAAAATGCTCTTACAGTATCAATAAATACAGAACAACTAGTTAATCGGATTATACTCAAATAATATAACAATATTGTTTCTTGAAATAATTTTTTAAAAAAATGACTCATTTTCCTGAGTTATAATACTTGGCTTGTCCATATTTATTTTTGCAATAATAAAGTCACAATAGATTATAAAACTATGTGTGCATATGTCAGACAATTATAATGTTAGTTAATTTATCATTTACCTTTTGTCTGCTGATGTAATAATAATACTTGTTACGAGTAGGCCTACGTTTTTATAAAATTTAAAAATATACCATAAGATTTCTTTTTATGGCAAAATACTTAATCATTTATAAAATATTAATAGAATTAAAAAATATATAAACTAAATTATAAAATATTTAAAAAGTAATCCATAATATCATCCAGTAATATAAAATAATAAGTTGTGTTTACATGAAAGCAATTTAGTTCTGCGCGTGAAAATGAAACGGATTATTTTGAGTTTGGATAAACTGTACTAGCCGTCGTAGTCAAACCTTCAAGATTCATTGTGGCAACTTATGATAGGGGAATAATTGCTATCATATTAATGCATATCATGAGCTTTGAGCTATGTTTATCAGATTATTTATTTTTAACTTCAAATATAATCTTCATTCTCTTGTTTGTGGTTTTGAAAGCAGCACAATATCCTTCTTTCCTTGGTGATCATTATGAACATGTTTACATTTATTTCATTGGCCTGTAAGTTTAGATATGTAGTCATTAGTATGCAATTAGTGTTTTATTAGGTTTATTTCCTGATGTGGGTTTATGTATAATAGGTGCTGTAATCTATGAAAAAGCTGTAAGTTTATGCTGTGCTGTTTAGATGACTTATAAAAGTATAATTCAAATAATGATAAAACTATTCAGTAGAATATGAGTTAAGTGTAATTATGATTCTAAATACTGCATTGAGCAGGCCAGATGTAGTTACACATACAAAGAAAGCAAATAAGCACTAAACAACAAATTAAATCTATTTGTCACCTTATAAAAAATAACATACATTCATATACATACTATTGCCAAATTAGTACCTTAGAACTTTGTGGTAGCCCTAAAAAAGGCTGTTTTGGGATTTTTGTAGTGATGGTGCTGAAAAGGGCCATTTGTGTGTGATGAAATAACCCTCAGAAGGACTGTTAAGTCTGGTCCACTGGTCTCCGGTGAAGTTGGTTCAGCCCAGCGAGTGTTAGTCGAGGAGTTGTGGCTCATCTATTAGAAGTAGATCAAGCTTTCCCTCAGTGACAGTTGAGTCTCTGCTACAACATCCACTATAGTAGTGGCATCCAGAGCCCTGCAGTGTCAGGTTGGCATCAGTTGTTTACTATTGGCTGCACTGGCAGTAGACAACTGACACCAACTCACCAGACAAGCACGGCTTGGATTCTCCCCAAGCAGTGCTTCACCACAAGATCTCATGTTGGGCCAGCCAGGGGACTTCTTTCTTCTTCTTGGTCTGCGATAGAATGGCTCTTGCTTTGCCGAGCGTGGCTTATAAAGTCACCTACAAGTGGTAGAGCTGCGGCACTGCTATGGTGGGTGTGTTGTACAATCAGCTGGCTTGGTGGGGAGGAATGAGTTTGCAGGTGCGTAAATGAACTGCGAGATCCCTCATCTACTGGCCAGCATTGCACTGCAGATAGTAAGCACAGCATGTGGCACTACACACCCACACATTGTAAATTTAATAAAAACTATGTATTTAACCAACTGACGCATACAAATAAAATATAATATTTCATCACATAATAAAAAGCTTAACCACTTCAAGTGTAATTGACAGCTACACCACCTAACAACTCCAGCTTTATTAACCAAAAAAAAAAGAAAAAGTTAAATCAGTTATTTTAGAAATCCTTTTCTCCTGTGATATACAGGTTTTGAAGACATAAAAATTATAATCAAGTCAATCCAATATGACAAAACTTTAAACAAATTTGGTAAACTGTCGGATAAAAACTAATAAATATTCCCATCATGCAGAAAATCTCAGCTCATATTTGGTAGCAGTCTCTATGTTGTTTGTCAGCATCTCTTTCTTTTTATTTCTATCAAGATGCAGGTTTCTCCTTTTGAATTTCTTGCGAAGGCTTGCTTACAGGCAGCATTTTTTTATAGACCTAACAATATCTTAAATAAAACTAAATCATTAAAATAAAATAAACTTAAAAAAATAATACAAAATTTATTAAAAAAATTCTAAGATAGAAAAATAATATTTTCTAGATTCTTTAAATTTTTTTTAAGTTTGTGCCAAATTAGAGGTTAGTAAGTTGTTACTAGTTAGTTAATTTGTAAAGATTATAAGTTGTTTTTAACTTGACCAGACTTCTAAGTCTAAATTTCAATTATTAAAAAAGTATTATTTTTAATTTTATAGCATGTATTTTTTCAAAATAGTTTTATTGTTTTTAATTGTACATTCTATGGGAGACAAAAAAAGGGGAAAAAATGTAATTTAACATTTGAACAATCTGCCTTGATATGATTCTTAAAGAAATATCATTTATCTTTTTGTATAAATCCTTTTGTAGTAACAATTAAATAAATGGTTGTAAAATATTCTAAAAAGATAATTAGTTTTGTGTTGATGTAATTTGTCAAAAATTGTTGACTGGTCAGTTCATTCTGTAACTTTTTTCAAAAAAAATGTTAATAAGAAAATAAGATTTTCTAATGTGTCATCAGAGATTCTTCCTGTCACTCACTATGTTATCTAGCAATATTTGTTATTTTTTATGTTATTTTTTTAGGGTATTGTGACTTACTTGTGAATTTTCTTTATGATTTTAGATGAATTTGCTGAGAACCCAATTGAATAATAAAAGTTCTTCATCAGCTGGAGGAGGACGACACAATAGCGCAGGTAGTGGTGGAGGATCAAGACGTGGTGGAGGGGGAGGTGGAACAGGTGGCAGGGAAAGGGATGGTGGCAACAGTAGAGATAATAACGGTGTACAAGATAACAATAGCAGCCAGCATCATGGTCTCCATAGGTTCCCTCCATTGCACACACAACAATATTGGCAACGATCACGGCAACAAAGGTAAATCAAATCTTTGATGTGTTCTACAATTTTAACCACTTCATCAATCAAATTATTGATTGATGAAGTGGTTAAAAATCTAATCATTATAATATTGTACCTATAAATCCATTTTCTCATTATATAACATACATGAAGTAGTTATTATAACTGTAATGGAAACTAAGATACAATGTTTGTTTAGAATTTATTTAAGTTATGATATTTAAATAAGAAAAAATATACTACTTAAATAATCATCTATCAATAGTGGTGTATAAAAAAACAGATTTTTTTTTGTAACATGACCTAATAAGAAGATGTCTTATAGTATTTTCTGACCTGATTTCAAATCTGCAAACAAAAATTGAGTAGAGGGCAGGGTTTATTAGTAATACAGATTTAAAGAAAATCTCAATTTTTATGGAATTATTTAGTCTGTAGTATGATATCATCTTAACTAATAACTGCTTTTCTTTGTTTTCACCTGAATTCAGCCTCTGGAGTGTTCCTTTCCAGTCTCCACCAGTAGGCAAGCATATTCAGGCTCCATTTTTCTTTGCAGCATGTTTCCATCATTGTTATATTCTGGTGAAAGCATTCACCTTGCTTGTACTTATTGCCAAGGTTATGGAAAAAAGTCCAAATATGAAATATATGTATCTTTAGACATATTTCATCCCAGTTTTTTTTAGAGTTTTCAAGAAGTTCACTCATCAATTCTACATGGTTCTCAGCCTTCTTTTTGCCCAGGAATAATTTAACAATATTTTGAAATGATACCCTTGTTGCTATCTCATATTCATTAAAATCCTCTCAAAGTCTGAATCCTTCATTAGTTTACGTATCTGTGGTCCAGCAAACATTCCTTCCTTGATTTTTGCCACACTGATCATGGGAAACTTACTCTTAAGGTAAAAAGCTTGGCGTTTACTATTCATTGATTTCACAAGATAGTAAATCCAGTAAAGAATTTACATCATTGCAGTACATTGTATAATTTTACAGTTGCTGAAATTCTTGTTGCATAACATGAAAAAAACCACTTTTGGGGAGGTTACAGTCTTTAATCTTGAAGTCAGTAACTCTGACTGCATTTTAGACAAATTAATATTACAAACTAGATTATTAAGTTTATCTCAAGTAATTTTGTGAGGTTCAGGGCTCTCACCTTGGAAATCTGGTTTCTCTCCTTCATTACTTGCTAAATCAATATTTCAACATTTTTTCTAAATTCTATGTTTCTGGCAAAACTGGAACAGGTAACTTTTCACAATGTGGAATAGTTGTTATGGATGAAGACCATGCATAAGATTTCTTGAATTTGTGATCCCTTTGATTTTTGTAATACATAAATAACAGCCTTTCGAGTGGTCCTTAGGCTTTCTTCATATATTAGGAACAGCAAAAGGCCTATGTTGTGGTTTCCTACTTAACCAATTACTTATTAAAGTTACACAGGAATGACAGTAGATATGAGAGACCCAAAACCCTGATCTATTGTACACCCAAAATAGAGTTTATATGATTATTTTAACCAAAAGAGTAATATTTTTTATTTTATATTTAAAAGTTAATTTGACCACACATGTAGCAAACATTGTTAGGATGATTTATACAAGTCATTTTTATACAAATTACTAACAATGAAAAAAGAACCAATATGTATGAAGCACAACAAAAACAATATATATGTGCATCAGAAAAAGTAGGAACAAAACAAAATATCAAACTTTTGCCACATTATTCGTATAAAAACGAGAACGAATATGTTTTTCTGGTCTGGGTTATTCCACAGTAAAAATAATGGTTGAAATGACTATTTTAATTATCATGTCATTAATAAAGGCTATTAATTAAATCATATTACTGTGATAATTTGTTTCCCCAGTAGAAGATATGAGTCATAGTAAACAGTTAGTATTAATGTCATTCTAATACAATATTAGTCACACTGCAATTTACTCCTCCAAATTATTCACTTTGAGCCATTTATAAATATCTTCAGATATTTGTATTTCATTATTAATATAAACATTGACTCGCTACAAGTTTTTACAAGTGACAGTTTGAAAAACTGTTGCACTTCAGACAAATTTGAGATTATATTTAAATACAGCATCAAAAAATGCATAAAAATGAGCCAAAATTATCTGTGTAACAAAATTGTTGTAGGCCAGTGTTATCAAACCAAAATTCCTAGCAATAATTTGCACATTTTGTTATTTTAGGTTCTATTATAATCTCATTTATAGGTAAACTTCTTAATACAATATTTAAAAAAAAATAATTAACTGAAATCACTTATTTTAAATCTTTATAAGAATAAAAAGCCTGCTTAAAAAATAAATTTATTCAGCTGCCTTTTCTGATTAACTCTGCAATGTTGTATGTTAGGTGTTTTTACTTTTTTTTTGCAAAATTCACCTAGCATCATAAGCATTCTCTTAAACACCCTTCTTCTTTTGTAACATTCTTGATTAGGGTCTAATGTTAAAATATATAACATTTCTGTTAGTAGATGACAAGCTATAATCAGTTTTTTAGCATCACTTCAGACAAGTTTTCTATTTCATCTTCTCTTCTAGATTTTTACAAGTGCTCTTCTAAATCCTCATTTATAGGTTCCTAGTATGTGTTTCTAATACAATATCTTTTAAAATTAAATCTACAGTGCCTAGTTCATGTACTCTGCATACAGTCCAACTATTTACACTATATACTTACATTGTAGAGTAAGTGTGTTTTGTGGTTGTGATGCGGTCTGTGTATTCTTAAAGCACTGTATCCAGCTTGGACCCTAGGATTCATTACTTGTATTTTCCAAGAATCAAAATTCTTTGAGAGTAAGCATCAACAACATTGCACTAAATAAATGATTGCTATAAATTTCTTGGTTTTTAATTTGTAGATATCTAAACTGGTGAAAATATATCTGTGATTTTTGTGAAAAAATGATTTTTCATGGAAAAGTAGCATGTTTCAAGGAAAGTTGCTAGATTAAAACATTAAGAATAATTAATTGTTATGGTCCGATATTGTTACAAACTAGATAAGGAATTATTTTCAAGAGTGCCTTACCATGATGTGTTTTACAGAGTTTTAAAAATTTAGAATTGATGTAGGTCTGTACTAATTATTAGCCATTAAGTAGAGTCAAACATCTACACATCTATTTTTTGCATAATTTCAACAAAGAAAAAATATTCTTGAACAATATCAGTTTTACATATAAAAAATTAGAAACAATATAGTAAATAAACAATAGAAATTGAATGTATTATTACACACAGTACAGTGCAATTAGGGCTGTAACACCAGTATCCGAAAAAAAAATTGAAACCTGTCACGAATTGTTGATTAGCCTCCTCATAAGAAGTAGGAAAAAATCACACCGAATTGCATGACTTGTTTTGGCTGGAAGGGGATGGAAAGCCAGTAAAATGCTTTTTTTATTCTTTTCCAAATATCTCAAAAACTATGCGTTCTACTGCAAATATCACTCTATACCATGCCCTCCACAGTCTGTGCACATGGTTCAGCACTGCAAACCACTTCTTTGAAACTCACAGTTTCTTATGCATCTTTCAGAGTAAGCACATGTAAAGAGGTGAAGCAAGTTGTCAGCAGCAACAGCTTGGATGTTGTGATCGGGCATAGACATCCAGCAATCTTTTTCCAGGCCATTTTAGTGTTTCTTTCTTCACACTGTATCACTTTTTCACCTGATAATAAACTTTGAGTGTGTCTTATTGTACTGCAGCGGAAGTGGGAGGAAGTACAGCCAACTTGAATTGAGAGTGCACTGCTTTGTGATTTTTTTAAAAATAGTTTGTGATGCAAACTTTCAGAATCTTTATACCCAAAAAAAGAAAGGAAATAATGTTTCCCAGCATCAACTACAGCCTCTTCTGTTGCATTAGCGTTGTTGAATATCTGAAGTTTGAGGCAAAAAGCTCCATATCTGCTTGTACTTTTTTAAAAGGAGTAATTTTTCTTATCTGTAAATGGACAAAACAGTGTCACAACTGGTGAAAGCATAAACTGTTTGTACATCTTTCATTTCCCCAGTTCCTCATTGAATGTGTGAAATATTATTGATTTTTGCTTGTTGGTCACCTTTTTTTTGTATCATCTTGAATAGGTTGTTTTGTTGGTTGGAGCATGGGTGATCAACAGACCAATAAGTCATGTCATCACCAATTACCACTGCTTCAATTTCTTTCTCTGTTTGTAATAGCTGCAGAAACTATCTGTTGTGTCAGGATCCCTATTTGCTGGATAACTTTGCATTCTACTACCTGTAAATGCCTCGTCAGTAGAGGTATCAATTACATCTTGTGTTTACTATTTGCAAGAAATTTTCCTTGACTGCAGGTGACGTGAATCATGTCTTCCACTTTCACCTCAACATGCGCAGTAGAGCATAATCTCCATGTATGTTCTTCATCCTTAGTGCTATATTCTTCCCCATACCCATCAAAAGCAATGGTAACTTTATCAGTATTGAGAAACAGTGAATCCCATGTATTACTGATATATTGCTTTAAAGGTTGCAGGGCATTGCTACACAATATAATGGAAGAGGTGTCCTTCATCAATACTCTATGCAACTCCAGTTAGTTTTTGTGAGGGCAGATGGATCATTTATTTTAGGTATCAACACTTTAACCATCATAGGCTCACTCCCCTTTCTCCAGATCAATCCAGATTCATCAAAAAGTGAGGGAGTACAAGCAGAGAGCTCGTATTTGAAGGTTTCTGCCAGTTACTCTTCCCTTCTTACTGTTCATACCATCTGGTGTAAAAGCTGGTTGGTTTGAGTTCACAAAAACAATATCATTACAGATTTTTACTGCTCTTGTAACAGTAGTGAGAAACTTAGCAGCATACTTTTTTTATAAGCAAATGTCACTAAAATCTTTGCCTTCAATCTCCTTCAAAGCTACTACACCAGTCTCAAATGCCTTATTACAATTAATATTTTCATCAGCCACAACACCTGTGGATAGGGAAAAAAGTTCTGGTAGTTTTGAATATTGGTTGTATTTTTGAAACCAGATAACAAAGCACTGTGAGTCTTTGATATTCCCCTGTTGTGTTGCCTCTCACAATTCAACATGCTGCTCTGAGATAACTCTTGAGCACCAACAAATGCCTCTATTGTCAACAATGTTGGCACAGGAAGGCGTAGAGTTCACCCAAGTGGCAGTAGTGGATGCTGTAATCCCCCTGTCTTTAGTCAAGCCACCTCTACTTTTCATTGCTTTCATCAGCACATTTTTGATCACCAGGTCATTCCAGATCCCTGACTAAAATTTGTCATTACATCAGATTGTAAAGAAACCTGATGTTATAAACTTGTAAAATCCTTCATCACACAATGTACTCAAAATTTACAGTCTTGCAGGTATACATGGACTGATTTAGCATAATTCAAGTGACCGGTGGCATGAAGATAGGTAGCATTTGGTGCACACATTGAGGGTGAAGGAAAAGTCCCTACTTCTCTCTGCCTTCACAAGCATAACACAACTAAACGTGGTGGACAACAAAACACTCCATGATCCAAACAACAACTGAACAAAACGATAGCAGGTGGCCAATTGCTCAAGCCTCTCCACGAGCTATTCAACTCCCCTCCTCTTATGGTCCATCCCCTACCTCTTGCCAGTAAAAATTCAATGAAATTTACTCCCTTAATATTTCTGTATCCATTGACTTCAGCAAGAAAAATGTGTAGGAGAATTCTTGTTTGAAATTTGATGTTATTTACTTTTGTCTAGAGTAATTTTTGTGGTAGAATGAATAGTTTTTGAGATATTTAAAAAAGAGAAGCATTTTACCAGATTTCCAACCCCTCCTCCCTAAACCCAACACACAGTTCACTGGGACTTATCATCACTTCTTATGAGGAGGGTAACAAACAATTTATACCATGTTTCAGTTGGTATTTTTTTTTTTGCATGTTGGGGTTATTTTTTTCTAATTGTACTGTACTAATACATAAGGGGTGTCCTAATCTTTTTAAATGGGAGTCACTATCACTGTCCTAATGATACCTTCACTAAAGTTAATTACATCCAAAAGCTCTATCTAATTAGAGTCAAAAGCTCCTGTAGAAAAAAGTTCAAGTATTTTGAAAATAAATCATTTAACATTTAAGTGTTGCAACCTTTTGTCAATCTGTCTTTGAAATGTTAAAATTGTTACCTAAGGGGAGTACTTAATATAAAAATTCTTGAACTTCTTAACACTTATTTGAAAATATTTTCATTTGTTGATATTAACTTATGCTTGCTGGTACTTTTTAAGTGTTGTAATATGAAGTAGCTAGTTCTTAGGAGTTGATTTTTCTTAAATTACCTTATTGCAAACTTATTGCTTTCCTTACAAGTCAATGTGACAGAAGCAACCAAGCTTCTGTGCATGATGCTTTTGTTTTATAATTTTGTATTTCTGTTTTTTATATTATTTAACATGTATTTTGGAGCTTTATTTTAGATATAATGGAATTTTAGGAAAATATCTGTAATATAGATATTAGACTAAACCGCCTGGTTAGTTTAGTGGTTAACTTGTCATCGCAAAATCAACTGATTTTCGAAGTCAAGAGTTTTAAGATTCAAGTCCATGTAAAAGTAGTTGCTATTGTATGGATCTATTATATGGATGTGTTTTGGTGACTGGTTTTCAATTAATCACATGTCTCAGGAGTAGTCAACCTGATCTGTTCCAGACTACATGTTTACCAGTACATTTACACTTACATTGTACTACATTTGCTGCTACGTCAGGCCTGGCCACTAGCAGTAATTTCATTTGCCCATATATAAAAACCCAGACCCAGCAGTAGCTGGAAAAGTGGTTAGAGAAATGTATACGAGGTGCAACAATAAAGTAATGATACTGATGTGAAAAAAAATGTTGTTTACCGTTTTAGTCATGTTTAGTGTTGTCTCCTTCAAAGTAGTTCCCCTATAATTGCACACACTTATTCCAGCACTTCTGCCATTGATGGTAACATTTCTGGAACTCTTCTTCTGTAATATCCTCCAAGACCCTCGTCACAGCTTTTTGGACATCTTGTGTTGTTTGAAGATGGTGTCCCTTGACCGCCATTTGACTCTTGTACGGAGCGATATCTGGTGAATAAGGTGGCTGTGGTAGTACTGAAATTTGTTTTGAAGTTAAAAATTGCTGAACTGACAGAGCAGTGTGGGATGTCGCATTATCGTGATGCAGGATCCAATTATCAGCAATGTTGGCACGGACACGAAAACTCGTTTACGAAGTCTTACTAAAATTTATTTGTAGAAATATTGGTTAACTGTTTGTCTAAGAGGCACCCACTCTTTATGAACAATTCCCTTGGAATCAAAGAAGCACACAAGCATGCATTTCACTTTTGACTTTGACATGCGAACTTTTTTTGGTCTGGGTGATCCCTTTGAGCACCATTGCGAACTTTGGCGTTTTGTCTCTGGATCATATTGAAAAAACCAACTTTCATTGCCAGTTATAACATGGCTCAACAAATCTAGATTGATTTCCGTTTGCTCTAACAGATCGGCTGCCACATTTTTCCATGTTTCTCGCTGTTGTTGTGTGAGATTTTTTGGGACCATTTTTGCACAAATTTCTCATACCAAGATCATCAGTTAATATTAGACGAACCGTTTCTCGATTGATGTTGAGTTCTTCTGCAATTATTTTCATGGATAATCTTCGATCAGATTGTACGATTTCACGCACCCTGGTCAAGTTGACATCTGTCCGTGAGATTGATGGTCGTCCACTGCGGTCTTCATCTTCAACATTCGTTCTGCCTTCACTAAAAATTTTATGCCACCGAAAAACTTAAGCTCTTGACATAACCTCCTCTCCAAAAGCCTTCTGAAGCTTACCATAAGTTGTCGTCGCGTTTTCACTACATTAAACGCAAAAAGAAATGGCATACCGTTGTGCAATATCTTGCGGTTTCATTTCTGTGACAAGAGACACAAACACGTGTTCACTTATTACAGCACAACTCACGACTGAGCAGTTGCATCAATGTGCCGCTTGGACTAGAAGTAGCTTATAGACCAAGGTCAAAGTTGGTGTGCCCCTACGCAAGCTGCAGGGTTGCCACATCTTGCAAAGAAAAATCAGTCTCATACTTTATTATCGCACCTCGTATATCTCTAATTTAGGTTAAATTTTCAAAAATTATTTTTTGAAACATGTTTGTTTTAACTTTTTTTATATTATGAATTTTTAAAAAATAAATTTCTAACAAAGAAACACTTTGTTATTGAATTCCATTGTGTGTGTGTGTGTGTGTGTGTGTGTGTGTGTGTGAACACTTTTTGTCTCAGAATTTGAATTTGATTTCGGATTCGGACTCAGCATCGTTGAAGGATTACAAAAATACACAAATGGCTGTAATTGCCTGTTGGGTTCTCCTCAAAATGGCCACTAAAATTGTGATTTTGTAATAATCATTATGCAAAAACAGTTTAAGCTACATCAAGTTGGTTCAAATGCAATAATGTAAGTTTTTGTAAACTGCATAAACTGTATAAATATCAATTTTGTAAATCAAGTGTAAGACATCAAAATGGCGGAAAAACTAACTTTTTAGTAATTGAAAAAATAAAATATATATGCTATAGAACTGCCAAAACACGAAAAAAATTAATTTAGTAACATGTCATTTGTAGGACCCAAATAGAAATTTATTAAAACCACAACAAACTCATTTGTGCCACCTGCAGATTTTTTAGAGATTTCTAAAATTTAAAATTAGAAAAATATTTAACTTTTTAATTGTAACAGCTACTGGAAAGAAACCATCATATAAGACTATCAATAAAACTACAACCTGGGGAAGAAGGTCAATTTTTTTTTTTTAATTGGGGTTAATAGGAAGACCTTTTTGACTTTTGTAGACTTAGAAAAAGCCTTTGTCTAGGTGGAGTGGGAATTGCTACTTCAAACAATGAGGGAAATAAAGCTCAACTGGAGGTATAGAAGATTAATTCTGAATCTGTATAAAATGCAGAAAATGGAAATTAAAATCAACGGCTTAAAGAGGCCAAAATAAGAAGGGGAGTCAGGCAAGGTTGCCCACTGTTACCTTTTCTGTTTAATTTGTTTATTAAAAAAGCTATTGTAGAGATGAAATAAAAAAGAAAAGGAGTCAGAATTAATGGAAAATCAATACATTGTATCCACTTTGCAGATGATACTGTGTTACTGGTGGAATCAGCAAGAGGAATGTAGATTATGTTAGAAACACTATCTAAAGTACTATCACAACTTAAACTGAAAATTAATAAGACAAAGATTATGAATGTAGGAAAAACAAAGGAAGGTTCAAAGGTTGGTATTAAATTAGACGGTACTGTTGTAGAGAAGGTTGACAGTTTTTGTTATTTGGGAAGCACCGTCACTAGCGATAGAAAATATGCCACAGAAGTAAAAAGAAGAATAGTGCTGGCAAAATGAGCTTTCCAGGATAAAAAGAATGTACTGACTGATAATCATATGAGTATGCAAATAAGGAAACAGTTCGCTAAAACTTACATCTGGAGTGTTCTAACTTAAGAGTGTGAAACATGGACGCTTGGGAAAGCAGAAAGAAGAAGACTGGAAGCAATGGAAATGTGGATTTGGAGGAGAATAACAAGAACAAACTGGGTGGATAGGAAAAGAAATGATCAAATGTTAGCTGAAGTGAGTGAGAGGAGGTCCTTGTTAAATGTTATACGAAGAAGAGCAAAATTTATGATAGGACATGTAATACAACATGATCAGTTCTTAATGAGTATATTTGAGGGCAAGGTTTTGGATAAAAAAACCTAGAGGTAGACAGAGAGCAACCATCATCAATAATGTTAAAGAAGAGATGGGCCTTGGTTCATATAATGACTTGAAGAGAGAGGCGGCGATGAGAGTAATGTGGCTAAATCGACAAGGCGTAGTGAATAATGATGATTATGATTAACATAATATGTGATTACTGATTTAATCAGACATCAAATAATGGTCATGTGACCTAAGGGAACTTTAAAACATAAAACTTCATACATATAAAATTTATAAATAGAAATTGCATTAAGTCAAACAAAAATACTCAAGTAAATTATACAAACATGTAATATATAATAATTGGAGTTGCAGAAGTTAGAGATAATAACTTTATTAGAAATTAATAAGTGAGAGAACAATATTAATGGTAGTAACAATAGCAATAATAATGTTTGTTCAGTCTTACTAGCCATTTCATGATAACCTATTACACAAGCCTGCAAAATTTGGATCGTGGAATTTTTTTAACTTTTGATAATTGATTCCTGTGTATTTTTTAGCACTGAATCTGAAAATAACCTTCATTTTTCTTCAAATCGCAAATTTAAAAATTTGTAAAAAGTTGAAAAATTGTGAAAATGTGATATAAAATAGACAAAAATAAATACTATAAAACGTTTTTTTTTTTTTTTTTTTGTAAAAAGTGAATATAATATATTCACTTTTTTGGCTTATAATATGCATTCTTATAGCTAAACAGCTGACTTGTCTGAAGAGGAGGGAGAGATGGATTGAGATGACGAGACAGTGGGATAGCTTGGCCGACAGGTTGTGACAAGATTTAACACAATGTATCATGTTTATTGGCTAATACGATGTATCATGTTTATTGGCAGCTGTCCACGCCACTCATGCAGTATGGAACTACTCTCAGTACTGTATCAGCCATCAGTGTGCGTAAATTGAGTTTAGTTACATTTGTGGTGATTTAATGGTGAAAAGGAAAAAAATATAACAAGTTTTGTTCAAGTGTACCTCATGTATTTAAAAGTAAAAGTAAGAGTAAGAGATCAAGACAAAACTTGAGCACCCCATTACGTTTGCTACACATGTGTTGATAGACTTAGACAGTGGTGAAAGGGTGAACAAGAAGCATTCAAATTTGGAGTTACATTGGTGTGCGAGAGCCACGAAATCACACTAATGGTTGTTGCTTTTGTTCAACTGATGTTCACGATTTAAATTTGAAAAATAAAAAAAGAATTGTCTATCCAAGTATGACATCTACTTTACGCCTGGTTCCTCATGGTCCAGACATATCAGTGCCAATTCCATCAAAAAATTTATATAAGTACCATATTTATTCGAGTGCCCCTGCACTTTTTTTCTTGGAATTGGAGAGAAAAAATAAGGGTGCGGGGCTTACTTGAAACATAGCCTTTAGCCAGGTTAATTAATGTAAACATTTTCTTAGAAGTACCTAAATTCAATCGCATAGATATAGTTTACATTAGGCTTTCATTTATCAATACCGGATGCTGCTTATACAGAATACATCCATAATTATTAACATCCTATTCATATTATCGATAGGAACGAAGTTACGGTATTTTTATAAAACTGATAAATTCTGTATAGGCTGCATCCGGTTCTAATGACACTACAGTTACAGTATCAGTTACCCATAGTCGTCTTGTCTATTCGCCGTAGTCATTGTACTGTTTGTATGTGTGGACGGTTATGTGTATTTTATCTGTTTAGTTTATCTTGTAAAGTTTAATACGGTGATTTATTTTAATTACGGCATTAAAATCCGGTCTGGAAAATCGAGGTGCGGGGCTTATTCGGTGGCGGGGGGTACTCGAATAAATATGGTAGACTGTTCCACAAGTGATTTAAATTAAGATAACATCGAGGAGTATGAACCCGGAGATAGCTGTACACCAAAACTTTATTCAGTCTGAACTAAATGATTTGGTTCGAGAACTACATGTGACCAAAAGAAAATTCAGGATTGCTTAGTTCAAGGCTTAAAGAGAAGAAGCTGCTAGCAGCTGCCACCCTATTTTCCTGGTTCAGGTACAAAGAAAAGGATTTTCTTGCATATTTTTCGGAACAAGTAGAATTAGTCTTCTGCACTGTTGTATGTGGACTTTAGACTTGATTTAATGAGCTGTATGAAAGTACCTATTGGTGACTGTTCATAGATTCGTCCAAAAGAAGCCTCAAAGTTGTCCTTCACATGGAAATAAATATCCATTAATACCTCTCAGACATTCTGTCCATTTAAAAGAGGGTTACAGTAATTTATAATTCATTCTTAATAAAATTAAATATGACAGTGATAAGTGGATTACGTGTGGCGATCTCAAAATAATATCGATGCTCCTAGGTCAGCAAGGAGGATACACAAAGTTTCCTTATTTTTTGTGTGAATGGGATAGAAGAGAGAGAAAATATTGGATAAGGAAAGATTGCCCCAAAGAGCTTTATTAGAACCTGTAACCAAAATATGCTCCAAAAAGCTCTCATAGATCTGAATAAAGTTCTCCTTCCATCTCTGCATATCAAGTTAGTCTTGATGAAGCAATTTGTCAAAGCCTTACCAAAAGAAGGTGAATGTTTTAAATATATCTTTGACAAATTTCTAGTCTTATCAACCACCAAACTAAAAGAGGGTGTTTTTATTGGTCCTGACATTAGGAAACTTCTCAAAGATGATAATTTTTAGGAACAAATGGAAGTTGCAGTAAAAGAAGCCTAGGGAGCCTTTAAAAACGTAGTAACCAAGTTTCTGGGCAATAAAAAGGATCCAAACTTCAAATTAATCATTGAGAACATGCTGCAGGAGTACAAAAATTTAAGCTGTTCCATGAGCTTGAAGGTTCACTTCCTAAATTCACATATGGACTGTTTTCCTGAAAATCTTGGCGCCATTAGCGAAGAGATGGGTTAGAAATTTCATCAGGACATGAAAGAAATGGAAGGGAGGTATCAAGAAAAATGGATTATTATGATGATGACAGACTATTGCTGGATTTTACACAGAGATGAACCCTATAGAGAACATAGAAGGAAAAGAACAAAGCAGATTATAAACTGTCAAAAGAAACTTCGATACACAGGAATAAAATTGTAAGTATTTTACATACTTCATTAAGGGTGAGTGAAGAGGGGAACTGGTTTCCAAAGACATGACATTCCTCATAAAAATTAATTAATTTAAAAATGCACTATAACAGAAATTAGGCTTATTTTGTGGCAATTTTCGCATAAACTAAAAACATAAATATATAATATTTTTTATTAAAAAAACATTTTATATCTATTTTATTGAATCACATTTCACAATTTTTCAACTTTTTATAAATTTTGATATTTGTGATTTGCGAAAAATACTACATGATGGAAAAAAATTGAGGTTATTTTCGAATTCAGTGCTAAAAAATACATAAGAATCAATTATCAAAAACTAAAAAACACAACCATCGCAAGCTTGTGTTATTTATAAAATTATTTTATGTAAAAAACATTGTTATGTTTAAATTATTTATACAATCAAAACTACTGTTTTTTCTCCAGGTGTCAACTTTTCTCTGTTACTCGGAAAGGGAAAATCTCAAAATAAAAAAAAATATTTTTTATGAAAATTATTTCAAATCTATTTACATCAGTTCTTGTCCCAAAGTATTTTAATAACATATCCACATCGATTTAATCATAAAAAAAAAATATTTTCTTGCAAGATGGGGGAAGGAACCTCTTCATTTGAACTTTCAAGAAATTCTATTTGAAAGTTATTTAAAATTTGAAAGTTATTTAAAATTCTCTTGCTCTAATTTTCATCACTTGTAATTTTTTTGCTAAAACGCATCCTGAGTTAGAAGGCCATAAAAAAAATAGTTTTTACTAATAAGAGGATGAAATCTCCATTCTCAATTTGAAAAAGAAAAGAAAGCATTTAATGAAAGTTGTTTCAAATTTTATTTTCTGGATTAAAATTATTTGCAAAATTGCTTCCTTAGCATGTAAATAAAAAAAATTTTATCAAACAGGAAGAATCAGAACAAAAAACCATGCATGTGGTATGAAGAGAATTTCCTCCTTTTTTGAAGTTTGTTAATAATTAAAAATAAATTTTTACTTGCATCTTTGGAGAGGCCTCATGTTTTTAAGTGATTCTGCTACAGGATATAGACTGCATTTCACTTTAGATTAACTATCTAAAGTTTTAATTGTATTTTTCTTTTCTTTTTTTAACAAAAATTATGTGTGTTTTTTTCTTATAGCACTGACTGCTGTCCAGGAAACACCAGTGGAGCCAATGGTGATAATCCTTCCTCTTTGCCACACCTTCAACAGCGACATCACTATAACTGCCAGCAAAATAAAGGTAATCATCACGGTGGTAACGGCAGGTATTATAGCAATGGCAGCCACAATAATCATCACCATTACTATTCAAACAATAGAGGCAATCGTGGTGGCAGTGGTGGAGGTGGAAATAGCCAGCGCTTGGCCAACAGTGGTACTAGCAATAAAAGAGAACAAAGCCAATAATAATTTTAATTTTTACAGTGACAGTAACAAAAAAAGTAAGAAAAAAAGGGGAATGAAAAATGAATTGTTGCATTCAGTAAATTATTTATAAAAATACAAAGACGCTGTTATCTGTGCTATTGCTGCTGCTGATCCGCATTGACTACACACAAGTGTGCGTGTATCTTTATGTTAATTTTTAATCCACAGCTGCATGATAAATAATTCTCATTTTTATTATTAACTATAGTGTTGTATTTTTATCACTATAATTATTAATACACTCATAATAATAGCAATTATAATGATTATTATAATTGTCATTATAAAAAATTCTGTATAATTTTATCTAATTATTAAAAATACAACAATATTTTAAATATATGAAACATACTTATTATTAGAATATTGTATCCTTATAATAGTAAATAAATATTAATATGTATCTGTGAACATTATTTAAAAACCTGTTTACCTTTATATTTATTAAAATTGTTTGTGCACACATGTTAGTTGCAATAATCAAATGGGTATAGATAATCTGACATGAAACAGAAGTCAATTCTGGAAACACTATTGACTTCCTTATGAATGAACATTCACATGTCTTACATCAGCTTACTCTTTCTTCATAGACCTGAATATACTGTCACATATCAGTATGCTAAGCTCACTGAAATGAAGTGATATCTAACTGACAAATGTATGAGTACTCAGTATATTCATCATGGGACTGCCATTGCAATGAATATAATTACTCTCAGAGAGAACTGTACTGACTAACTTGTACCTCAGAAGATTTTATATGTTCAACATCCATAAGAAAAATTTGTAAAGATTGTTTGAAATAACAAATAAATGCAACCTGCTCTCTGAGAAGTAGTGTATTATATTTAGTGTGCTCAATCCATACAGAAATGATATATATTCAGTGTGAAAAGTGAAAATTTTATATCTTCAGTTTGCTGTTATGATGATGTAATTCTTATTTTATTTACTAAATGAAGTAACTAGAGATAATTGTATATTTTATAAATATAATTGTTTCTTTTTTATGTCTGGGTCATTTTGATGTACTTCTCTCAAGGAGTTTATGCATGCAAGGAGGTTGTAGCTGTGTTTATATTAGTTATTTGAAGTTTAAATATTGCTTTATTTGTTAATAATTTCAATAAATATATAAATCCCAAGCACCTATTACACTCTAATAAAATGTATTATTTATATTCCAAGTGTACAAAAAAAGAAATTTAAACATCTATCTAAAGGTTTTTGAGAATTAGGTAAATGGCTAATATGTATAAATCAAATTTGTGATTGCTTAATTAATATTTACATACCTATTTGAAACTTTAGTGAGTTGTACCTTAATTTAAAGATAAATGTTTTATTATTAATTTTTTGTCTGATTTTAATTACCTTTATGAAGGAGATTGTTGATGAAATATTTACACCTAATGGAAAAGTTGGTAAAACTCCAGGAATTACTATTTGAGTACCATATAATATTACATGCCTTAACATTTGGTCCACTACCTTTAATCTTCTTATTAGAAGAATGTCTCTATTTCATTGAATGCTTATTTCAAAATAATTTCTTTTTTAGATCTCCTCTTTGTTTATATTTTTTTCTAAATGATGACTGTATTTTAATTTGTAAGCTTCTGGTAGTCATAGTGTAAGCTTCTATTTGATAAATAGAATTTTTTTTAATGAGAACATTCTCTCGACAGGCAGTTGTAAGATAAATCTCATCATTGCCCAGTAGTCAATTGTTATATTGTAAATAGGTAGCTTGTTGTCATTCTGACATTCAAAGTATTGTAAAGCAAAAATTCATGAAATTAATTTAAAAAATAATATATCTTCCTGCACTCCAGAAAGCCTTAGTCTATGCTTAGTGAATTTTTTATGTTAATTTTCTCTCCATTACTTTCATTTTTTATCAAGTTCCTGGTTTCTTGATTTTACACTTGCGAATGTATAGTTTCTTTCTTATAAAATGTTTCATGTAGACAGTATTTTTATGGGCCTAATCCATACTTTATATATTTAAAAAATTAATTACATAAACTTATGTAATTAATATATAATATATCAATTATAATTTCATACCAACTTCTAGAAGTATAAATTTAAAGAATTGAAAAGTATTATTTTTTTTATTTCTTGAACCATGACTTCCCTTGAAGTTCTACCCTTGCTTCATAACCCCCTCCCTTCTAACGAAAAGCCCAACCAATTTAGCATTGAAAAATTCTGGAAGAATACATGAATATGCATGTATTTATATATGTTAGCCTTCTTTTGCTTAGTAGCTCCAGACTTGATGAATGATTTGGATAAAATTTGGAATGATGATTTCTGTGTATGGGGCATTGATCCAATTTTAGTTCGGTTACTGTCGGTCAAGGAGTCTGAAGATACAATCACCATGGGTCATGTACCTCAAAATTTTTCTCAAAGAGTAGAATAATTTTTTTTACATAACTTTAATTACATGCTTTTTAATTCCTCTTAATTTCCCTCCCAAGTAGTTTGTTAAAAGCGAAGTTATTAATAGCCGAGTTGCATAAATTTTTCTCAACTTTGGCAGGAAAGTTTTGCAACTCTGCCAGCTTTTTGCGTACTGTAGGTTACCAGTCTCGTTTCTACTTTAATTTTAGTTACCTGATACTTGTAAAAAGTTATAAATAACACTTCTCTGGTTATACCACATATTATAAATTGCACTTTATATTATCCATACTGTTAATTTTTTTTATTATTTTGAGATCTCTTATATATTTTAACAAGTTATAATTGGATGAAATGACTGTTGAAAAAATTCTAAACCTTGATTCTTGATGCCAAACATGAGATCAATTGATGTAGAATCCAGCATGCTTCTGCTTCACCAATTGGCTATATAATAGGATATATTTTATTTTTAAAAAAGTTGAATATATAAAAATATATAATGGAAATGTATAAATATTATAGATATAAAAAGAAAATTACAAAACTAATTAAACAAACTTTGACTAATTCAATATCGAGAATTAAATTTTTAGGACAGATATCCAAATCTTTTGACAGCAAGACAGGTGTGAGACTAGGAGATAGCTTATCTCCAGCCCTATTCAATATTGTTTTAAAAAAGGTAGTTTAAGAATGGGAAAAGCAAATAAAAAAGGTTTGAATAAAATAAAGAGTTTGATATAGAAAAGAAAATTTAGAAATTAATTGCTTAGCTTTTGCAGACAATTTGGTTATATTTTCAGAAAACACCAATGATGCAACAGAACAAATCAATCTATTAAAGAAATTTTCAGAAAGAACTGGTTTGCACATATTATTTGAAAAGACATCAAAAGGCATCAAGAAGATTGAGTACAAAATTTGGTAGCATAAATAAGGTTGAGAAATTAAAAATATTTAGGAAAACTTTTATAGCCCAGTGATTTAGACAAAGAAACAAGTAGAATTAAGATTAAATAAAGTGGAGAGAGGTTACCAAATGACAAAAGATGTATTAAACAAAAAATCAATCAGTCATTGCATAAATCAGACATTACAATACTGTAATTATGCCAGAAGTTCTGTATGCATCTAAATGTTTAACAAGAACAAGAAAGGGGGTTAGAAGAAATGGAAAAAAGAACAGTTATTAAAGTCCTAGGGTAACTTTGTGAAGTGAAAGTGCCAGGATTTTCATAACCTATTCTAATTATGAAAATGATGGAAAACGTTCATATAAACATACTATGTCCTAAAATGCTGTGTTTGTTAGTGAGGGCTAGTGAAAAATTTTGGCTACCTCAAAAAAAAACTAACTAAAAAAATTAACTAGAAAGTTAATTAAGGGGCAGACTTTGTGATTTCTTATGTTTTTTGACCGGAAAAATCTGATTTTCAGGTCAAAACTATTCACTAATCTTAAGTTAACATTAAGAAATCACTAATCTGCTCCTTAATTAACTTTCAAAAAATTTCAGTATGACCTCATTTCACTGAGGTAATGGAAATCCGAGCAAAACCTTTTACTAGCTGTAACGATTCATTCATCTTTAATATATATACTTCTTGATACAAATGATTTATCTAAAATTATATTTGTGTTTTGGGGATAAAAAAGGAAAACATTGGGGTTAGAGCTGTGTTAAAAAATCACAACTCAAGAAACAGCAGAAAATGTTCAGGATTGTTCAGCTTTCTATTGTACAAATTTTTGTTGTTAGTATGTTAAATTTGTCAACATTATTTAGTTACAATTGGCAAAAACATTTAACAGAATTGTTAACATAATTCATGAATTGAAACATAAATCATGTAACACCTTCCTGCGATTTTTCTAGTATATATTATAATTGATATAGGTAATTTAAAATTATCACAGCAGTCTAGAAAAAATACAAATTTTTAATTATATTAAAAAATACAATTTGAATGTAGATTTTTTTTCAGCATTTTGAAAATGTTTGTGATTAAGATATCAAACTCTTTGAATGAGACACTGGGCAGATACCAACTAATAAAATATTAAGATTTAAAAATTATTTATTTTTTTGATGCCATTTTAACCCTCAGTTTCAGGCTAGAATAACCCACCAAAAAAAATGTTTACACTTATTTCTCATTTTTCATAATGAAAATACTGTGAATTGCATGTTTTTACACAACTGCCCAAAAAGGAGTGTAATGTGATTAGGGTATAAGTATGTATGTATGTTTGTTCAACCATATTTTCATAAATATTACACACCAGTTTGTGTAATCTATCAATCGCTTCCTCACCTGCACTGCGCAGTAATTCTACAGGTATTTCGTCTATTCCAGGAGCTTTTCTGCCATTTAAATCTTTTAATGCTCTCTTAAATTCAGATCTCAGTATTGTTTCTCTCATTTCATCCTCCTCAACTTACTCTTCTTCCTCTATCACACTATTTTCTAATTAATTTCCTCCATATAACTCTTCCATATATTCCACCCATCTATCAACTTTACCTTTTGTATTATATATTGGTGTACCATCTTTGTTTAACACATTATTAGATTTTAATTTATGTACCCCAAAATTTTCCTTAACTTTCCTGTATGCTCCGTCTATTTTACCAATGTTCTTTTCTCTTTTCACTTCTGAACACTTTTCTTTAATCCACTCTTCTTTCGCCAGTTTGCACTTCCTGTTTATAGCATTTCTTAATTGCCGATAGTTCCTTTTACTTTCTTCATCACTAGCATTCTTATATTTTCTACGTTCATCCATCAGCTGCAATATATCGTCTAAAACCCAAGGTTTTTTGCCAGTTCTCTTTATTCCGCCTAAGTTTGCTTCTGCTGATTTAAGAATTTCCTTTTTAACATTCTCCCATTCTTCTTCTACATTTTCTACCTTATCTTTTTAACTCATACCTCTTGCGATGCCCTCCTCAAAAATCTTCTTTACCTCCTCTTCCTCAAGCTTCTCTAAATTCCACCGATTCATCTGACACCTTTTCTTCAGGCTTTTAAACCCCAATCTACATTTCATTATCACCAAATTATGGTCCCTATCAATGTCTGCTCCAGGGTAAGTTTTGCAGTCAACGAGTTGATTTCTAAATCTTTGCTTAACCATGATATAATCTATCTGATACCTTGCAGTATCGCCTGGCTTTTTCCAAGTGTATATTCTTCTATTATGATTTTTAAATTGGGTGTTGGCAATTACTAAATTATACTTCATGCAAAACTCTATAAGTCGGTCCCCTCTTTCATTCCTTTTGCCCAGCCTGTATTCACCCACTATATTTCCTTCCTTGCCTTTTCCAATGCTTACATTCCAATCTCCAACTATTATTAAATTTTCATCTCCTTTTACGTTTTTAATTGCTTCATCAATCTCTTCGTATACACACTCTACCTCATCATCATCATGGGCACTTGTAGGCATATAGACGTTAACAATCGTTGTCGGTTTAGGATTTGATTTTATCCTTATTACAATGATTCTATCGCTATGCATTTTTAAATACTCTATTCTCTTCCCTATCTTCTTGTTCATTATGAAACCTACTCCTGCCTGCCCATTATTTGAAGCTGCGTTAATTATTCTAAAATCACCTGACCAAAAGTCGCCTTCCTCTTCCCACCGAACCTCACTAATTCCTACTACATCCACATTTATCCTATCCATTTCCCTTTTAAATTTTCTAGCCTACCAACCTCTTTAAACTTCTAACATTCCACGCTCCGACTCGTAGAATGTTATTTTTTAATTTTCTCGTGACCCCTTCCTTAGTAGTCCCCACCCGGAGATCCGAACGGGGCACTAGTTTACCTCCGGAATATTTTACCAAGGAAGGCGCCTCCATCATTGCTATATGAAAGCCACATTTTCTTGGAAAAAAAAGCAGCTGTAGTTTTCCATTGCTTTCAGCTGCGCAGTACTCAGAGGACTGAGTGATGATATGGCCGTTTAAGTCATTCTGACTCACGCCCTTAACAACTACTGAAAGAGCTGCTGCCCTCTTTCAGGAATCATTCCTTAGTCTGGCTCTCAACAGATACCTCTCCGATATGGTTGCACCTTCGGTCCAGCTACTCTGTATCCCTGAGCACTCAAGCCCTCTCACCAACGGCGAGGTCTCATGATTCATAGAGGAGGAAATTTACATTAAATAAAATAAATTTCTGTTTGATAAAAATGGGCTTCCCGTGGGGACAGCGTGCGAGGCTAAAATGATGTGATGTGGGCACCTTCAACTGGTAATAAACGAGCGAGACTGTTTCAGAAGCGTCGAAAAGCTGGCACAGAGCGCCCAGTGTACGACTCCGAGCATCTCTACCGCTGCTTATTATGCCTTATGTCTGTTCTCATATCACAGATCAATTTTTGAACAAAATTGACATCGAATATTAGTCGAAATAAATATCATGCCATTTAGTGTCCGTTTTATGTTAAAATTAAATTTAGTAAGCAGCCAATGTCAATGTTTTTATTTCAGTCCAATACACTGAAAGTGACTCGCAGACATACAGACCGACCAATTTATCTGTATAGTTGCCCAAATGACGGAACTAAAATCTTCCATTAGGACTTGTTTTCTTCAAAAAAAAAAAATATGATGGTGGCTCTCCTATTTAACTTTACAGAAGAGTTGTCGGTCTGTAGCTTGGAGGAACTTCATTCAAGGTCTGTAATATTTAAAGTTAAACCATCGGCCGTGAGCCACGACACACCCCCATCCCAATCTTTTAGTTCGATTTATTATAGTTTTTTAGTTTAATTTATTAATTTTTGGCAGTCGTGGTCGTTAATTTTTAGTTTTTTTTTTTAGTACAAATGTAACATAACTTTGTCTCCCAAGGCATAACTGTAATATTGGGGTTTTCATAATGTTACATTAGTTACTATTTTATGAAATTAATTTTATATTGTTTTTTTTATTTTTATGTTGCTATGAGCGAGGTTCCTCGATGTTTTCTAGTCAATAGGGAGCAGTTAACTCGCATACTTATTACTGAAATGATGTCTACAATCTATAATAATCTATACACACGAATAAAATATCTATTAACTATAGTTATTTATGTTAAAGTTTACCATCAACTATGCCAGAAATAGTGAAGGGTTGATTTTTCATTTAGGGGAAACGTGATGTCTGTATAGGACGTCATCTACATCTTAAATTATATTAGTCCCAATATTATTTCGCTCTAAAAAAATTTAGTATTTTCTTAGAAGGATGATTATAAGACTACAAATATGAAAACTAGCACGATGTTGTCTTTCAAATTGTTAGGATTTGCATATCAAAAAATATTTTGCCGCCATTTATAGGATTTTTTCTAACTAAGTTTTGAACTGGAATTGAAAATCGATTCAATTAACTTAAATTGCACTAATGAATCGATCATAAAACGAGTAATTTTGCTGCTAAAATAGTAACGTTTCTCTCATTAGCTATTGTTGGTTATGTATATGTTTGAGGTTGTGTTCGTTGTTTGGTTGTCAACTTCTACCGAATAGTTTTCACTATAATTTGCTAATTTATTTGTAAAGTGTAAAACCTGTTGATGTAGCGTGTTGGGGTTACAATTTTTTGTTATTGGACGTAGTCGTTTTGTGATATTGTTTTTCGGTAAATTAACTTTTCCTATATAATTATTTGACGGTTACCAGTGATTTTGTCAATAATGAAGAATGAGTAGTTGTATTAATCTAGTTTCTCCTAAGTTATTCAACGCGTTACAAACAGTTGATATCACTGAATTGTCTAAATTCAGTCAAAACGATTTAAGACCTGTATTACCATGTTTAGTACGTATGAGTTTAATTTCTCCGGTCGACACAACCAAAATATGTACCGACGGGAGGAAGGAAATTCTCACTTTGCTTTCCGGGATAGAATTGGTTAATTCTATTGTGGCCCTTTTGTCGATAGATTTTCACGCATTAGAAGTGGATGTAAAACGAGAACAGCAGCTAAGGTACTTACTTTTTTTACTTCTTAAGGTAAAACTTAATTTATGTTGGGTTGTTAGGACGGCATCTATCATTAAGTTGGATGTAGATTAATTTAATTTAGTTAATTAGAGTGAATTAATAACAAAATTACCAACTGTTTGCCAAATGCCTTGGCTTCTCATAATTCACACCTCTTTTTGTTGTTATTTCTGAGTTATGGATTTATATGGATTGTAGTTTTCATAAAACCTTCGAGAAGTTCCTCATTAAGTACTTCATCAGTGTATTCAATTTTTTATTTACGTACCAGTATATAGTAGATGTGAATTACTGTTATAAGAACTCCATATTAAATGGAGTGTCCAAATGAGTTTAAGCATATATCATTGGGAAGGAGGAATCTAAATCAGTTCTTAGACTTCGATATCCCTCTCATGAGAGCTAAACATACTGGCAACTGCTTATTGTTACAGCAACTAAAAGATAACAATGATCAAACTCCAGACCTAATAACAGTGCATACAGTTTTGTATGTTGTTCATTATGTGCTCTACAAAAACAGTGGAGAGCATACTTTTGAGATTGCTCGTTAAACCTTTAAAAAAATTTCAGAGATTGCTTAAAAGAGATGAGATTTCAAAGAAGTAAAGAAAAAAAATAGGTATAAAAATATAAATTATACCAAAATATTTCCAAAATGTAATTTACATGTACGCCACTCCAAAAAAATTACCTTAATATGAACTATAACATCTAATTAATTTTATGTAGAAGGGAGTTCATCAGTTAAAGTAGAATGCATCCATGTAAAGCAAAGGCTTTTTTATAATCTTTTAAATTATCTTTCATTTCTATATTTTATTTTCGTGTAGCTAGTTTTGTGTTTTATTACTGATAGCTTGTGCTTGTCTTTATGTTGCATTGCATTATTAATTTTGTCAGTTGTGTGAAGTAAATTGGTTTCTATTAATTTATTCATTTTGTCATAATAATATATTGTAATAGATTAAGTAGATTGTTGTAAGATTGTAATTGAATAAGTTCCATGTAGGTTAATATTAATTTTTTGACTTAAATTTATAAAAATGAATGTACTCATGATTTGTGTATCATGTTTTGATAATTGAAAGGCAGAATTTCCCAAATCAAATGGATTAATTGGGCCCATATATCTTATATATTTATGCTGTGCTGCAAATAAAAATTAGTAATGTAGTTATAATACTCTTGTTTAATTTGTGTAAGCTACCGTACTGATAGAAAAAAACCAAAATTTTCCCTCCTTTGGTGAATACCAATTTATGTTTTTAAAATGAATAATTTTTTAATGTCTGCCTTAATTAGTTTAGGGTATTCCTTAGATACATAATTCAATAATGTATTCTTTCTATGTTGCTTTTGTGGATGTACATTATTTTTGTCAAATTTTGTTTGTTAGTGTAATTAAAATTAGCTTGTTGTAATAAATTTACAAAGATGATTAATCACTATTTGCATTCATGCAGATTTTACAAGCAGCACATTAAAAACAAGATCGCACTTGATCAATATGAGATTTACAAAGAGGTAAGATTTAAAAAAAAAACATATTAAATAAACGCAACATATATCAAATATATTATTTAATTACTTTTTAAGAATTAATTACAGTGCTACTGGTAACTTTGCTGAAGAAGATGCTGTTAATTAGTTTCAAAAGTACCATGTAAGAAAAAATTCTTGTATTATGAAAGGGAATCATTCTAATCATTTTAATTTTAATTGATTCATAGTGAGTTTTACCTGATGAGGTGGTATCCTTTTAGCTGAATGAATATTTTATTTATTGTTGCTGGAAAAGTAATTAATTCTTAAATATACGTCTTAGACAATGAATCAAGTATGTTTCATTAATTTAAGGTGTTATAAAATTAATAAATTCTGAACTATTCTGTAGATTATATTATTTCACAGCATGTAGTTTTGTTGTTTTTTTTCTTTATTGAATAATAAAATCTGTTGTTTGGTTTTTTCAGACAAAAGATAGGTAGTGCACATTCAGATAGTATTCTAGTACAATCTTTACAAAATGGCCTCACCCTTGAATTTGAAAGAAGTGATTCCACTAGACGTTTGAGGCTTGTATTATCCGAATTATTATTTATATCATCTCAGGTATTGGTTTAATATTTATTTTTGTGACTGTATTATTCATTTTATGTAATGGTTTTTATGATTATTTATTTCATTCAATGTGCATGTGTCTATCTGTGTGTACATGTGCGCACGTGTGAGTGTGTATGTGTGTTACCTCCCAGAATGACCTGGTCTGTGTAAGCCAAACTTAAGGTACTGATTCAGGACATCAAAGTAAACAATAATATTTATGAGGTCACTAAACTTGTTTAATTTTCCCATTGTTTGCTATTATATTATTAATTATAGAAATTGCTATAAAGTATTTTTAATTCAGTTAGTGAAGGAAGTGAAAACAATTACAAAAGTATCATATTACATAGTCTACTTTCCTGGCATCAAAGCTCTATAGATATGCTGCAAATAGGAAAGTATGGTAATTAGTTAAAAAATTGGAAATAAGTTTTTTTTTTTATTTCTCAATGTTTAATGGCACAAGAACCACAATAAACAAAAAAAAAGTGGGGACACACAACACACATACATATGTATATGCATTGGTGTGTTTGATGTTTAATAACTTTTGACTGGATAAGCTGATTTTTATGAAATTTTTGCACAGATACATATGTGTATGGGGCAGTTTGTTGATAAAAGTTTGACGTCAATATCTCCATGGGGCAGGATAGATAGTTTCTTTGGGGTCAATTTTCTCAAAATTTTATAAACATAACCTTGTTTATACTATGCTCTGTACAAGTGTACTTATTTTACCATTTTGGATAAAAATTTTGCCCCCAAATTTCCTTCCCCCTTCTCCAAAAATAAAAAAAACCTACTTTTTATTTATCACTTATTTTTTAACCAGATTTCTTTTCATGTCTTCCTAAACACAGGAGTAGTGCTAGTGGCTTAAAAAAATATTTTGGGGGCAATATTTGGGAGTGGGGGAGCTGATAAAATTTTTAATTATCAGTTTTTTTATCTTTTAAACTTGTTTTATATTTCATTATTTATCCACTCTAAGAATAAATAACTTACGTCAGGAAAGTATAACAACTTTGTTCTCAGATTTTTTATGATTCTGTTCAGTTTCAACCATTTCTCATCTAATTGTTGATAATTAACTAAATTTTCCTTTTATCTCATTTTTTTACCTGTAATGTGTTAATTGCCCAGTAATTTCTTTGAATGAATGCTTCTTATTGCTTGTTAGTTTTACAGCATGTTCATATCACATGCATGTCTTAATGGGGTCAGAATGCTCATTTTTTTCAGTAAAGAAGACTTTAAATAACCATTTAACTTAGTTTAACTTTTTACTAATAAGGGTGGTATAAAATGATTTTTTGAAATTGCTATGTTGTTTATATTAGTGATTCCTTTAATTGTAAGGTTACAATGTAATGTTTGTAATTAATATGAGGTCAGTTTCTTAATTCTCTATCGCATACGTTTTTTGTGATTTATAATGTTTCTCCATTAGGAATTTATCATAAACTTACTACTTTGTCAGTAAAGATATAAGAAAATGTTACCAAAGTTTTATGAGAAAAGGAATAATTCATTTACTGATACTGATTAGACTTTTGGAATTAAACGTAAAATTTGGGTATGTTCCAAAACTGTTATGGATATGTGAAACCATTAATAGTAGAGAACCCCTATTTTGCTTGGGTCAAAATCAAATTGATCTGAATCATTTTGATCAAAATCAAAATGACAGCATCTAATATGTTAGTTATAAATAATTTATGCATAAGTTGAGAAATTTGTGTGAGTGATGTCAATTATACAGATTATTAATAATAATACCAATAATAATATACAGTTGATTACTGAAATGTTTTCAATAACTTCTGAAATTTATTAAAATTTAGTTATTATAGGAAGACCTTATATAAATAAATTAAAAATACAGTATTTTTTTTTAGTTTGGGGTTGAGGTAAAGTGAATTAATTAAATATTATGATGTTAAAAGGTTAGTGAAAATATTTTTCCAAAAGAAAGAAATGTATAGATAAATAATATAATATTTTTATTTTTTAATTTTTTTTTGTTAATTTAAAAGGTTAATTTTTTCTATTGTCAGCTGTTTGATTGATTTTATTGTTTCTGACCTCTTTCTGTTTTGATGTAACTTTATTATATTTATGTTATCCATTATTATATTTACTATTTTATTATTATATTTATAGGGAATCTAGGAGAGCTGCATCAAACCAGTCAAATGACTGAAGACAAAAAAAATATTATATTTACCTGTACTCTGAACACTTTATTACAAAATTACTTACACCTGAAAGTTTTAATATGCAGTTCAGCAAATTAGTTTATCTTTTTGTAAGCTCTGTCACAAATTTCTTCCTTTTGTTTGAGTCAAAATTCTATATTTTAAGCTTTGTCAATCCACCTAATTTTCAACTTCCTCATGTAACATTGTGTATCAAAATTACATGCTCTCTGTTCAATTCCTTTCTGCTTTTCTAATTGCTTGTTTTTACTACTGTAAAATTCTATATTCCTTAAAATTATTTTTGGAATTTCTTTTTAATATTTAGATTAATGTATATGTTATTCTAGCCAACATTTTTCATACGTTAAAGCTCTCTTTGCTTGTGCTCAGCCTTCTTTTATTGTCAACCTTATCTAATTATTATCAATCTATTATAATTTTATTCTATACAACAAAATTCTTGACCTTCTGACATACTATGTTTACCTATGTTAATAATTAAGTATTCATTAACCTCCTTTTTGCCACATTTAATTAACTTTGTTTTAATCTTATTGTTATCTAGCATGTCTGTGCTGCAAGTCAATTAAGCGAACTAAAATATTAGTAAGTTTTTCTTATAGCTGACAGTTAATTCTTAGATGATTTGTGCCTCTGACTGTGAATAAATAAATAATTTATTGTACTTTGTGTACAATAAAAATTGTTTATGGCAGTGTCACCTTGGCTTATTACAATCTGTTTAATTTCTGTTAGTCATCTTTGTATTATTCCTATTTTATTTTTAAATTTAGTACGATACTAAGATGTGGAATAAAACAGGAATTATGTTACTATTCAAACAGTTTATAGTATGTATTTTAAAATTATTTCAATTTAATCTTTTATAACTTGATGTATGATTATGGTGATAAGTGTACATTACACTAATTAATAAAAATCGTATAATGGATCTACTGTTACTCATAGTAGCAGTGTTTTCTATTAATAGTTTTTTCAAAAGAGAAAAATGTTAAGTGCTTATCAAAAAAAATTAAACTTATACAACTGCAACAGAACTAAACAATATTGAACATAATCACAAAGTGTAATGAAACACAGCAAACAGTATTAACAAATAAATTTAGTGATATTGTACAAGAATTAATAAACTCTGGAGCTTCACTTTCCACACTAACTTTTTTATAATGGAAAAATGGATCTTGGCAACAGTGTATGTTACTACAGAGTCTAATTATAAGTTTAAAACTATTGGCTTTCGTAAGCTTTGTCGGTTAAACAGCTACTGATTACAGCATCGCATATTTAACTGTTAATACCATTCTAATTTTAATGCAGATAATTAATGTTTAATTTTCATGATTTCTCAGATCCCTTTTTGGTGGTTTACAATTTCCATTAATATGGTTGTAATATTTTTGTACATTCATAAAAAAATTTTATTTGAAAAACAGTACATAACATTGATATTTTATGATTTATTTTTACTTTAACATAAAAAATTGTTTTAAGTTATATACAAAGTGAAATATCTGATTGCACATACTTTAGAGTTAACTGTAGATCGAAGCTTAAAAAAATTTAATTTTGTAAATTTTTTTATATATTCTTCTAACTTATTTATTTTTCTAATATTTTTACACTTTAAAACCTTAGGATAAGGGTTCTGTTATATTCTGAAGTAGTTAGTTGGTAAATAATTTTTTATAATATTTTAAGATTAATGTGATTATTGTTTAATTGTAATCTTTTATGATTGTTAAGATTGTTGTTATTTTAATTATAATATTATAGAATAGATTATTATTTAATAATTATTTATTATTAATCCTACTTTTTATTTAGGTTCAGCGTGGAGCTTTAACTGGTACAGGTAGTGAAACTTCATGTTATATAAAGCAGTCAGAATTATTTGATAATAGTGTATATATACCAGAAATCTGTGATGTAATAAGTATAGCATTAGCTGAATTACCGGCATTATTATCTATACAAGACATTGTGGAGACATTGCTGCATGTTAGCCATGGGCCGGACATCATATGTTGGACTGTTGCAAATTCACCAGATTCATTTACTGAAGGTTGGATTAAATGATATTACTAAATTTATTTGTATAAATAAGTTAAAAATTTTATCATATTCTGTTTCTATTAAAAATTATTACTACAATTGTTTTTCACATCAAATCATGTTGAATGATAAATTATTGAAAATTAGTAAATGAAGAATATATTAAAAATTTATAAATAATTATTGTCACACTTTTTGGTTATTCAGTAATATGAGGAGATATGAATACCATACACTCTGTTCTATAATTACTGCTGTATGAGTTTTAACTTTGTAACTTCAGTAAAACTGGAAAAATTTCAATGTACCAATGAATTTACTTTTGAGGCTTATCAGAAAGTTAAAAAAAAATAAACATTACAGGTATTTACTTATCATTACCACTGTTATAGTATAATGTAGGGTATTTATAAAAGAACTTCTTGATTTCAAATATTATTTAAACAGCATTATATTAAAAGTATTATAAGGGTAAATTCTGAAGTTTTTTTTGTGTTTAATACACTTTTCTCAGTATGTGCAACATTTGTTGCCCTGCACACGTCCAGGTGGTAATTCAGCTCTTCCCATATACTCACCAGCATATCAGGTGTAATGGATGCTACTGCCCCAACAATCCTGTCCCTAGGTGATGTCACAGATCTTCTCCAAATAAACAATGTTTTTCACATGCCCCCACAAAAGAAATCTAGTGGGGTCATGTTTGTGCCCTTCGGTGGCCATGCAATCAGCCCTCCTTTTCCAATCTACCGGTTAAGAAACCGAATGTTTAATGCAGCATGGACATAGTTGCTGTAATGTGGCAGAGCACCATCTTACTGATATAGAATTAATCCTTTTTCTTCTTCAATATCATCAATCTAAGACATAAACTTCAAGCATATCACAGAAAATATCCTCATTAATTGTTCTTTCTACAAAAATGAATGGGCTCACAATACAGTCAATCATCAGTCTGAACCAAACATTGATTTTCAGAGAGTCACCGCTGATGTGTGATAATATCACCTGGTGGCTCTGATCCCCAAATCCTGCAATTGTGTTAATTTACTGACCCATTAATGTGGAATGTCACCATCTGAAAACGTGACATTTTTTGGGTAGTCCTCATTATCCTTGCGACTGAATGCCAATTATGTTATGATGCTAAGAAGTTAAGCCTACTTATCTCTGAGTGAATGAAAGAAATAGACAACCGAGGTTTCAATTTATTTCAGGTAAGGTGGACTGAATCATCCATGTAGCACATGGTACTACATGGCTACATGATATTTTTCCTGATGTGAGAAGTATGATGCTTTTTGAGATAGGTTGGCCAGATTTGGTTTGATTGATTCAGACTTGTGTCTGGAGTGTAGGGCCAATGATGATGTGCACCATGTCTTATACGTCTGCCCCAGGTACGAAGCTGAACATACCAAAGTAGCTAGAGAGTCGCAAGATCAATTGTGGTTTTGATCTGCAAGTTAATTGGAAAACCGAAAGGGAATGGAACTTATTTGCTGGCTTCCTTCGATTTTTAGCTCTGCAGAGGATGACTTAGGTGGTCTTATGCTGTTATAGATGTAGAGCCCACCTAGGTGCTTACTTTGCCAAGATAGGCATTTTGGCATTGAGCTCCAGTTAGCTTAGATGTTAGCTATTAGGATGAGAATGGATGTGTGGAGAACTCTGTGTTGGGAGCTGTAGTATGGGAGGGTGTAGGCATTGACCTCGCTCCTGAAAGTGGATCAGAGCAGAGAGAAATAGGGTTTATTTTTATTAAAAGCTTATTAAATCTGTGAATCTGTTTCTTGATTTTTAACTAAATCAAGAGGACTTTGAGTAAATTGAATTGAATTGATCAAAATTTGTTTTGTTGGTATGAGCATAGTATTTTTGGTGTTTAAAGAGTTGGTCAAGTAATGATTTGAGTGCATAGTGTGATTGAAGTTAGATATGTGAAGAGTTTTTCTGTAAAACCATCTGTGTTAGAGAAGGTGTGGGGATCATGTTTTTGTGAATCAGTTAATTTAATAGTTAAGGGTTGTAAGTTATGGTAGGTGGTCGTGGTTGGAAGAAGTCATACAAAGGCAAATAAGTTGTATAAATACACTGATGGAAACATCTGCCAAGGCATTTGCATTGGTGGCATCTTGACAGAGGCCAAACTGATGACTGTGATGTGTTATTAGGATTAAAGGGTCTAATTGATGACCTCTGGTAAAGCCCATCTGGGCTAGGAATGGAGGGGGAGGTGTTGCGACCAGGATCATCACAAAGCAGACGTTTTGCTTACTGGGGTGAAGGTGGATACTTCAAAAAGGTCTTTGATATAAGTCAACTGGAAAAAGAGACATTAGACTTCCCATGAAGAGATGGGTGGAAAATTGCATATGATTTTTGAATCAGTGCAGGCACTTTGTCTACACTGTGGGATGTAGATGATAATGATGTAATGAATAAAAGGGTAAATAATGTCAACAGATTCATTATTATGAAAATTGAGATTTAGAAGGCAATATACATAAATAAAATAATACCAAAATTATTAAAAAATTAAGGTATTAATCAATTAACTTAATAAAGATTAATTAACTTGTTAATCATTTAATACCTTTGTATGATTTTCAATGACTAGATTGAAAAACTAGGAAACGTCAACCTGACTAAATCATTGCTATGATTGGACTCAAAAGCCATAGCTAGGGTAATTTAACATGATTATATGGTCAATTTAATCCATCTATTAACTATAGAAATATTTTTAATTAATTATAATCCAGAATTCCATATGAGCTGTGGGATCTGGTTGGAGTAAACATTCCAATATTCCTTGTGAATAATATGGTGATCTCTGCTGAACATATTAAGATATGATATGAAATTTTCATTGTGTCAGCTGTTATTATACTCATTCTTTATATTTTTATAATTGTTGTTTTTTTTTATAGTGTGTACCAATCTAATATCAAATGCTGAAAGACAGGAGGAAGAAAACGGCGGGGGTCGTATAAGGATGCAAGCTTTGACCATGTTATGTCAAATGAATCCTTCACAGACACTGGCTGTCAGGGCAAAATGTGTGAGTTTATGCGTTTGATGAAATTTTATATGTTTCAGCACATTCTTGCCATTTAATGTCAATTCCATTTAAAAAGAAATGTATGTCTCTTCATTGAAAAATGTTGACATATATATATATATATATATATATATATATATATATATATATATATATATAGTTCATTGTTTTGGTTTTTCATTATTTAAAAAAAGGGCAGTTACCTAAAATAACACAATAACTACCTAGTATAGTAATACTAAATATTTGTAAGATATGAGTATGGATATACATATGATATAATGTAATATTATTTATTTTATTAATAAAATAATATATATTTTTAATTCACCTTTAGAGTTTTGGTAATACCCTTAGCAAATATCATAGCAAGCAAGTATAATTTCAAGAGAGGAAAAAATACTTTGTTTTAAAATTTTCAGAAAAGTACTATCAATTCAAAGAAAATGTTCCTTCTATTAATTAAAATAATAACACTAATGAGATTATAATGGAAAAAAAAAGAAAACTTTTTGCAAATATAATTTTCCATTAAGTATTACATCATTGGGAAAATAAAAACTAGATAAAATATTAACTAATTTGTATACAAATTTAAATTTGTCAATTGTGGACAGGAAATTTATTTACAGAAAATATTCATTAGATTATTTGGTTTTGAGGCAACTTTAAATTTTAATTTCTATAAAAATTATAAAAAACATGTATAAATCAGTATCTTATTTTACAGGTTGAGATGTGTAGAATGCCTGCATTAACTATTACATTAAGTTTGGAGCATTCATCAAGTAAAAGGTTCAAAGGTGGAGAGGGTGACACAGTGGCATTTGTTTCTGGATTACTGCTTGGCAATGATCAGCAAGTAAGGAATTGGTTTGCACTTTTTGTACGCAACCGACAAAAGGTAATTTGTTCCACTGATATTATTTATCTGCTTGAGGAATGTATTATTTTAATTTACTAATCTACTAGTATCCTCACCAGCTTATTAAACTTGTATTCTGCAAGTTATTCTCATATCAGTCTGTTTATTAATACCTAGTAGATTTTGTGTAAACGTTTTTTTGGCTTTTTTATTTGGTTCTGTGACCTTTTTAAGTAATGAGATTCTGTTAGTGGCAAGGAAAAGAGCAATTATTATGAGCTGGAGGGGACTATTATATTGGAGGGAACACCACTTAATATTATTTGGCTGAATTAAGTATTTGGATTATAGTCTGGTAGCAGATAGGAGGAGAGAAAATGAGATAACCAACTGATTGCAGAAAGGAGAAAACTTCTACCAAACTATTAAACATTTGTTTTAGGATAGAAATGTACCAGGAAAGGTAAAGTTAATAATATATTAATTATATTATGTCCCTATAATTACATATGCAGAAAAGGACTGGAGTCGCCTGCAGGCTAGGGAAATGAAATTTTTAAGAAGGAATGGAAATAACAAGAAGAGAACGAATAAGGAATGTAGAAGTAAGAAAAAATTGGGAGTCAATCATGTAAGAGAAAATTGGAAGGAATCAAGTACAGTGGTTTGATTGGCCTTCTCAGGAGAATGGCTGAAGAAAGAATCCTGAGATGGATAGAAGAGATGCAAAATATAGGAGGATGTCTAAGAGTAAGACTACATGAAAGAGATGGAGAGTCTTTGTAAGGAGAGAGATGGTAATTGGGAGGAAATAGAGAGAGAGAGAGAGAGATTGAGAGAGATTGTGATTGGAGAGTGCTGGCGAGGCTTAGCCAACACCCAGACCCAGTAGACTGGATTGGGGATTGGGTATGCATGATGTAAATTTTAAATGTTAAATGATTATTACACTTTGTAATTAATAATAATGAGTTTTTTACATAATGTTATAGTTGCATAACAATTACGCAATGTAATATTATAATATTGGAGTTTGCTCTTCAATAATTCCTAACAATTTTTGTATTGTACAGAGTGGTGCATGAAATGATCCAATATTTGTTTTGGCAATAATTGTTTAGGTTAATAATTATTAATGTGTTTTATGTTGGCAGAAGTGACAGCAGTTCATGAATATTAGTTTCTTCTCTTTCCAAATGTGCTGTTTGTGTATTGTTCCAAAGGAAGACTGACTGTTGAACAGTGCGTAAAGACTGTGTTGTTTTTTAATGAAATGAAAAGTGTGGTACTTATGCAAAGACAGTTTCGTGCACATTTTCAAACTCTGTGGCCATCCTCATTTAAAACAATACATAGACTTTACGAAAAATTGAATAGTGATAGTTCAGTATTTGAGAGTAAGTGCGAATGGCCTGCCAATGTTCATTCTCCTCAGAATGTTGAAGCTGTCAGAGCAGTATTGCTGAGGACCCCGCTGGACAAATCATTAAGAAAAGCAGCAGCACAACTTGGGATTTCTAGGCTATCTGTGCAGGAAGTTTTAAAAGCTGATTTGCATTTGTATCCATACAAAATAACAGTGTTGCCTAAATTAACGGTTGACTACAAACATCAAAGAATGGCATTCGCTGAATGGGCTATGAACCAAGATATATTGTTGTACAATATTTAGTTTTCAGATGAGGCAGATTTTCACCTAGAACGGGTTGTTAATAAACAAAATGTGAATTTTTGGGCTACTGAAAATCCACACGTGCTTCATGAAAAGGTGCACCACACTCTAAGAATTACACTATTGGCTGCTATCTCAAGTCATGGACTAATTTGGCCATTTTTTTTTTTTGAACAGATAGTGAACAGTGAACGTTGTCTAAACATGCTGCGTAATAAGTTTGTTCTTCAGCTTCTTGGAAAATGGTTTCAATTAGAAAATGAGTAGTTCATGCCAGATGGAGCCAGACCACACACAGCTAATCTTGTGTTAGACTGTTTGCATGAAACTTTTAACGCTAATGCCATTTCAAACCGATTTCCTAATTGTTTTGCATGTAGACAGAACTGGCCCCCGAATAGTCTTGATTTGAATCTGTATGATTATTTTCTTTGAGAATTTTTAAAGGAAAAGATTTTCCCTACACATCCTCGTACAGTGATAGAACTGTAGTGCTGATCATTGAGATATACAACGAGATAATCAAGGATATGTGTCATCAAGTTATACATGAACATAATAATAATAATAATAATAATAATAACCTTTATTCCACAAAGTAAACAGATTACAAGTGAAAATAAAATTATTTACAGTTATAAATTCTTAATACATAAGCTTAGTAGACATACAATCAAACAATATAAAATAGAAGTAAAATAATAAAAGGAAACAATTATTACATAATCTTGTGGAACTAGATACCTCCTACAGTAATAATTGTATTGTAGGTTACCATCCAATTATCATCAGTGCGTAAAATAATAAACTAATCATTTATTGAATAATGATGAAGTGTGGAATTCCAAGTTTGATTTCAAAAGTAATTACACAATACAAGTCTTGCAGTACTAAAATTTCAGCTATTGACAAGCTATATATATATATATATATATATACATACATACAGATTAAGTAACTCAAACCATAAATACAATTCAAGAATACAGTGATAAAATCAAAAATGAAATTAATCCTAGATAAAATTGAATGAAAAATAATAACAAAAATATGAAACTTTTAAGAGTCGATTCCACCCAGAATCACAGGACAATCAATTAAAAAAACTCTTACATCTTCAGTTGACAACAACTGATCATAAATTGATAGTGAAAACCTTTTAAAGTCTTCTATGGATTTAAATTCCCTTGGTAAGTAGAACATAGAAAGTTCATATTGAAGAAGTTGCTAGACGTGATGGTGGTCATATTGAACATGTGATAAGCAGAACATAATCTCCAGGTATATAGTAAACATGTATTTATTTTACTTTTCTGTGTTGTGATTCAAAATAAATATTTTTTAACAAAACCAAATGTTGGATTGTTTATTTGCCAGTCTATTTAGTTTATATCTAGACATATGATTATGCAGAAATTAGATTTTGAGGTTTCTCTTACCCCTGTGTCTAGGAAGGATTTAAAATTTTAATGATGTATGTGGGTTTAACCTCAGCAGGAATTAAATCTATTTAGTTAATTATTATATTCAAATTTTTAATACATTATCAAGAAGAGTTTTCGGTAAAGTTTTTAAGTTTATTTAGTTTTGGATGTACAGCAAAGTTGAGTACATTTATCTTATCAGCCAGTCTACAACTTGCTATAGAATTTTGTATGTATGTATTTAAATGGATAACAGTGTACCAAACACAGCATTCAGAATTGCATACATATTTTTAGCACAAAAGTTAAAGAGAATCAACAGTTTTAACTGACTTTATGATGATATGTATATTATTTTGTTGAAATTAATATTTTTAAGATTCATAATAAATTAAGGTAAAATTCATATTAAAATTAAGGTAAGATATGTCTTATTTCAGTATTCTGTACTAGCTGGTTTGTATTAATAGAATTTAAAAAGTACACATGTATATAGTAATATATTTATATAGTATTTTTATAATCAAAAACCAACTTGAACAGCCCAAGTACAGAATTACAAAGTAAATGAAGTGGCACTTAGCTTATTTTTTTAATTTATTTTTTTTATTCCAAAAGCATTTTCATGGGATCCTGCATCATCAGTTGTATATAAGATATATTTATGTAAAATTACATGTCAAACATAATTTTTTTTAAAAATTAAAATTAAAAGATTAAAATTACAGTCATATACACAAAAACAAATGAAGTCACTTAAATAAAATTTATTGATAACCATCTTAGCAGTAGAATATTATTAACTATAAATTAAATAAAGAAAAATATACACATTGTGTTTTTTTCTTTTGAAAAATGCTCAAACATTTTCACAGTGCACACTGCTTCATCAGGTGAATAATGTTATAAAATTTGTCACTTGATGGAAATATTCTCAGACAGTGAGCAATTTATTATTTAGTTAATAGTTTATATATGAGGTTTGTAAGTAAAGTAATGAGACTAGTTTTTTTTTGGCAGCCAAAGTGGCAACACTGCAAAGTTACTAGTAAACATATGGTTATATGAACAGCTGATTTATGTTAGGTATTAATATTTTTAATCTATTGTTGCCACGTGAGACATAAACAAAGTTTTTGTGAAACAAGTTCTTGTTGTGCATTACAAAAATGAGTGATACTAATTATGAGCAACGTTGTGCAATCAAGTTTTGTGTTAAACTCTGTGAGAATGCCACTGAAACTTTTTCAAAATTGAAAAGGGCGTATGGAGATGACGCTCCAACATGAGCCCAAATTTTTAGTCGGTTTAAAGCATTTTCAGATGGCTGGGAATCAGTTGCGGACAATCCACGCTCTGGAAGATTGTTAACATCAAATATTGACGACAATGATGAGCAAATTAGAGACTTGATATGGTATGACTGGTGATTAACTGTCAGAATGATTGCAGAACAATTGAATTTGAACCGTATTACAGTCCATCAGATTTTGACAAATGAATTGGATATGAAAAAAGTTTGTGCAAAATTGGTTTCAAAAAACCTTACTTTTGAATAGAAAAGCAACATGGTGGAAGTGTGCTGAAATCTTCTAGGGTGAATTGAAACTGATCCTGATTTTCTAAAAAAATGTTATTACTGGTGATGAATCTTGGATATTTGAGTACAATCCAGAAACAAAATGCCAGAGCAAGGAGTGGCACACTTCAAACTAACCACTTTGCAAAAATGAGCAAATCAAAAATCAAAATCATGTTAATTTGTTTCTTCAATAGTAATGGCATTGTCCATAAGGAGTTTTTGACTACAGGATAGACTGTAAATCAATATGTTTACAGAGAAATTCTTGAAAAACTGCGGAAAAGAGTTGTCTGCATGAGACCAGCCATCAAAGACAACTGGATGCTGCATCATGACAATGCACTGTGTCACACTGCACTCTTAATTAATGAGTTTTTGGCAAAGAAAAACATTCCTGAAGTTCCTCAACCACCTTATTCACCTGACTTGAGTCCCTGCGACTTTTTCCTGTTCCCAACTTTACAAAAACACCTCAAAGGACACCACTCTGGAACAGTAGAAACATAAAAAAAATGTAACCGACCATCTGAAGGATATTCCGGTTTCTGAGTTCCAACACTGCTATGAAGAGTGGAAAAACCATTTGAAGCATTGCGTGGCTTACCAAGGGAACTATTTTGAAGGTGATAGATTCCATGTATAATTGAATTGTAAATAAAAGGTTTTTCTGAACCAGTCTCATTACTTTATTTACACACCTTGTGTATATATTTACAAACATTATGTTGTTCATTAATTATTATGTATGGTTGACACATTTTTTTTTTGTTCATTATTACAGAGGAATAGAGAAAGCAGTAGTATTACTTTACAGTGCTTACGAGAGGAATTATTGTATCACTTACAAGGAGCTGTGTTATTCTCTGTTGATAACAAGCTACCACCTTCATCTGTTGTGCAAGCTTCTTCTCTTTTAAGACTATATTGTGCTTTAAGGGGCATTGCTGGAGTAAAGTATGTTCAGACAACTTTTTTTAATTTACTTACTTTTTCTCACTTCTTTTTTGAAATATTTTAGTTTTAGTAAAGAAATTGAAGTGTAGATAAATTATTTTAATGTATTTATCTTTCTAATGTAGAAAAGTGGAATAATGTGCACGTGTTAAATCTATAGATGATTGTTATATAATTGAGTTATATTCTGAGTTTTTGCAAGTACTAAGGTGTAACATGGCTATTGAGTACAAATATATTATGTTGGTAAATTTATGACTCAGGTTTTGTGTATTTTAACATGTTACTAAGCTACAATTTTTTAATTTATCTGTTACGGACAAATAATTTGTGTGGAAATAAGTATCTAATAGGTTTTTGCTGAGACAATTTTATCAATTTTTATGTTGTTTGAAATAACTCTACTACATAAAATAAAATATAAAAAATAGTTTTTAAAGAACTCTTTCAACATGCATGATTGCTAAACAAGTATAAAATAGAAATGCTGCATGACAAAGAACAATATAAACTATAAAAATACATTAAAACCATAAAAAAGATTAAAAAACAATTGAAGTATAAAAAAAAAATTAGAATTACATGAAAGCAGATCTGTGTCCCTCTCCTTCCTGGGAAGGAATTATTTATTTTGAATTTTAATGAAGAAATTGCCTACAACAGTTTTTGTAGAGCCCATTTTATTTTGTAACTTAATGCTTTATTACTTGTTTCCTTTATTGCTGGTACATAAATAAAATCAATTTACTTAAATAATTTTTTACTTTTATAAATCTCTAGAGATGGAGTAAGTATTTGAGCTATAATGGATGTAATATTGTGGTTTGTTTAATAAACACAAGGTGTTTGTTGCTATTGTTTATTAATAGTCTTATACAGTTTTGTGTGTGACACCTAGGGAAACATAACCATGTGTGTGCATGAGCTAATGGCTGAAATAACCTTTTCCTTAATTACAAAAGGAAATAACTTCAGTCTCAACAACAGATTCTTCACATGGGTAATGAGTTTACCTTTTTCAAATAAAGTACCATGCACGCAAAATAATATATTATCATAGGTAAATAACACGACAAAATCTTCCTATATACAACAGGAACAACAGACTATGTAAATATGATGTAATCTTCTTATATATAATGGAAACAACAGACTATGAAAGTAACTCTTTTATATATAACAAAATTCATTAGCATATAACCTTCATTAATGATTTTAAAAAAACATACATTTTTTAGACTACAATCACAAATTATGAACAGAGACACACATTGAAAAATTACAGAAAGCTTACCTCAGTCAACATGCTCTTATACAACTCTTATGATCATCCATCCAACCATCCATTCAGAACCACATTTCACAACATTACCCTTTCACAAAAAGACAACCAGGATGAAGTAAACTTAGTAAAATGTTTAATTGAATCCAATAATAGACAAACTCATATGCAAACTTCAAAATAAAAATGTATAATATAAATAACAAATTCTTAAAAAGTACACTTAAAAATTACCCCCAAATTTAATAAGGCTCCATCATTATAGTCAGAACCATAAAATGAAATACACATTATTCAACAAATACTATAAAATAATCAAAATAAATTTGATGTACTGGGATGTACAAAATTCATTTTTCTAATTAATAAGTTCTCCATAGGAAAAAACAGGACGTAGTTTTTCACAACATATAAAGTGCATGTAGAATTACTTCATCGCTTTTGTGAAATATCTCATTAAAACCACAATCATATATGTTCGAACAGCCATACGAGAAACTTAGTTTTCATAGAATAATAATGAATGACAAATCTAGATGCATTTGAGCAATATAAAATGAACAAACATATAAAAACAACATTTAAATTAAAGTAATTTAAATTACATATGCTTTGAATATATCATGAACCACAAAAATTCTTCAAGAGCCAGTTTAAGTATATGCACCATATCCATAAGCACATGCTTTTTCAGCAGTAGTCCCTGAGAAGCTCAATTTAAAATGAATGTTAACCCAGACTAAGTTAAAATAAATGTAGCTAATTGAAATACCCTTCTTTGACGTTAAATATTTCAGTGATGAACTATATTAAAATGTAAATACAGTAGATATTATTTGCACCATGTGTTGTGACTTTTTTAAAAATTTCTGCTGCAAAAAGGAAAGTGAATAAAATATTTGTTCTGAATTTATTTTTAAATTATTATTTTTTAAAAATTGTTGAGTGTTTATCAAAATTTAGGATTATGTTTTTAATACAATTACCTTTTGGGAAATTTAATGGAAATACATAGCAGTTGAACGAACCCCCCTATTCTAATAGAAATTGTATTTTGTTAGCAGGTAGTTGTTTGAAAACTGTAGTACAAGCCTTCGTATTAATGTATCTGTAATTTTTCCAGCAATACCATAATCTTGTTGTTATAGAACTTATGTGGTTTCTGGTCAAAAAATTGTGACATGTGATTTTCACCGGCCTTTTTTAAAACTAACTTTAACACCATTCAGGGAGTTCTGTGAAGACTGAAACAAAGATAATCTGACTGTGCCAGGTTGAGGCTATATGGTGGATTCATTAAAACCTCCCAGTCAAGTTCTCTCAATTTCTAACAGGTCATTAAAAATGTATATGGCCTGGCGTCAGTTTGGTATATCACACCCTTTCTGTTAATCAGTTCAGGCCATTTCTAATGAATAATGAGATGCAATCACGCTAATTGTTGACAGTACAGATTTGAGATTATTGTTCTGCCTGGCGGCAGCAGCTCGTGATGCATGATGCCCTTCCAATCTCACCAAGCATAAAGCAGAACCTTCCTCGGTGACAGTGTAGGCATTACCACACACTGTGGAGCATCTTGCATCAGCCATAATTTTTTTCGCACATTGTTGTAGGTTATACACTTTTCATCACACGTTATCAACCACTTTAGAAATGGCTCAATTTCATTACATTTCAGTAGAGATTCGCAGATAGAAATTTGATCGAGAAAATTTTTTGTCAGATCATATGGCACCCAAACATCGAGTTTCTTTTTGCAGCCAGCTTTCTCCAGATGGTTTAACTCTGTTTGGTGATGAATGGTTAGGTCACGGGTTACTTCATTACAGCGTATGTGGTGATCTTCCTTGACTTTTGCCTGAATATCATTCACTTTTTCTGTGATCGGTTGCCCACTGCGAGGAACATCTTGGACATCAAAATTTCCAGAATGAAAGAGATTGAACAAGCTTTTGCTTTTACTTTTGACAACATGTCTTGCCCGTAAACAGCACACATTTCTTCACTAATCTACATTTATCAACATATTTTAACAGCATTTGTGCCGTTATTAAAATAAAATTATAAAATATAGCGCAGTTTTGCATAAAGTTTACTCATCTTCATGACGCAATACCTTCCCTCTGAGTATAAGAATTCCAACCCTTTTTGCTCATCTACTAGCTTCAACTGTCAGCTCTCAAATGAAATTCAGCCTGACCCACTGCGACTCGTATATCCTGAGATTTGGGACGCTAATGCTATGTGCATAAAAGGCACGTCTTAGGTTACGTATTATATAGGTTTTGAAATTTTTCCTAGCAGATCTCACATACTGGGATTCTGGCTCAAAATGATGAATTAAATTTTTATCACAACTTATGTGCTCTAAAAAGTCATTATCTTTCACTGAAAACCATTGTTTAATTTTCGTCTAAATGTGAATTCAGGTGTTTTTGTGTACCATGAAACCTATCTCAAACACATTTGTGATTTTATGGAACACACCTTAAACACATTTTGTGATAATACGGCTTATCATAGATAATGGAATGGACGGTCCTGATACTTGTACTACAGATTTCAGCAATTTCCAAATTTCTATGTGTGCCCTTGCGAATAAGATCATTAATGTGATTTTGTAGTATTGGTCAAAACTGCCATCGATCTTCTGTATGATGCCTGATCTAAACTGTTTAATCCACTTATAAAGATTTACACAATAGATACATGTCTTTTTATTATACCATTTTAACAACCTTGAGTGAATTTTGATCGGTTTTATACTTTCAGAATACAAAGATCTTACCATGACACACCATTCTTTCATAATACACGTTTCAAGTAGAGCCTACATTTTTAAGTAAACAAAAGAGATTATAATGGAAATTCTTTTCAAACAGCTAATATTTTTTTATGTAGGAATGCCAACATGTATGTCAGATAATTTCAGTTTATTCTATTAAATTATAAATAGTTTTTCCACTGTTGCTATTTTTCTCTTTAATTATTGAACAATCCTTATATAACTGAGCATCAATGTGTTATAGTTTGTAAATGCTAAAAGATGTTTGAAGAAGTTTCTTGTAGCTTAAAAAAAACTACTAAAAAAATAGTGACTTTTCCCTTCTTTTGCAAGTAATTAAGATTGATTAATAAATCAATTGATCTGTGTTACACAGAAACAATAATAAACTTTAATGAATGCTTTTTAAAGTTATTATTGAGAAAAGTCATAGTAGTTAAAAAGTAAAAGTAATCTTTAATGTTTTATTAGTGTAAATATTTATTTTTTAAAAATGTAGGTTCCAAGAAGATGAAGTATCATTGATCGTCCAGTTGTTGACTTCACACCCACCTCCTTCACCTGCTGGTGTACGATTTGTGTCCATAGGTCTTTGTATGCTGATTGCCTGTCCATCTCTTATTGCTCTTCAGGAACATGAAACAAAATGTGTGGAATGGGTTCAGTGGTTGGTACAGGAAGAGGCATATTTTGAAAGGTTTGTTAATGTTGCATCATTAAAGTAATGAATTTGGCTTTGCGTAATTATTGAAATTATACGTGTGAATTTTCCTGCTAGATTGAGTGATAATAAATTTTAACAAATTTAGCAACATATTTCTATAATTTTATGTTTTATTTATAAATTCCAAATAATTTATATATTCCAAATAACTAATATATAATATTAGTTATATGAATTTATTATTTAATGTGATTAATATGAGAAAGTGTAAAATTATAGGCAAAATATTGTGAATTGTATTGTGTTATACGACACCTTGTGTTGTTTGTTTCAACACCTTCAGGAGGAAACCTTTAGGAGGGGGAGTTAACTGAATGGATTATAGTTTAGTTAGTTAATTCCACATTTCATGTAATTCTCGGACTGACTAGATAAGGCTGTACCTTTAGGAATCTTACCTGTTCTCAGGTGGTTTTTAAAACTTTGAAATAAACCAGTCTTTATTGTAGTATATATTTAAATTGGTCAGTTTAAAATTATTGATTAGTTATGTATTGCTCTTGTCTGGGTAAAAATGCTCCCATCTTCTGAAGGATTATTGCTGGGATTGACAGCCACTGATTGTTGGGAGCCTTGAGTGACAGACAACCCCCACTTAGATATATATTTAAGTCTAACACATTTTTGGCAAAATGTCTACCATAACATTTTATTGTTTTGTTAAGTATTTAAAAGTTTATAATTTTACTTGTTCATGTTAATTTATTATTTTTTTTTTTAGAATATCTGTTTGTGGTTATTGTTATGTATTGTTATTTACATTATATTGCATATAAGTGTTAGATGGATTAGAAGAAAGTTTAATAAAAATTGCCCAGAAAACAGTAAAAAATTATAGATGATCTAAATGGAAATAGGAGCTATCAGCATCTTAAAAGTTTACCTGGGAGTAGACGCAGCAATGGACCTACTTCAGACAAATTATCTGATAATGATAATGATCATGATGGTGATGACTGGCCATGATCAATCATGGAATGTGTATTTTTAAAAGTTTATTTGATAAATTTTTATTACCATTCTTATAATTACTGAAGTGATATAAAAAAAAGTTTATTAATGTATCTAGTTGTAGCATGATAATCAGGTTTGCTTATAAAAAATGTTGCATTATCAGACCATGGTCATTACAAAAGTATATTTGTTTATTTATTTATTAATTTTTGTTCTGTTATTCAGTAAAATATCATTACTGAAATAATTCTAATGAAAATGCATTTTAAAATTATAATCAAGACTGAAAATTATCTTAAGATCATGGTGACTCATTTCACAACTTCTGTTATTTATATATTTATTATTATTCATTTATAAACAGTGAGCTGATTAATGTGTTGTAATAAATCAATATTAATCATATGTTAAATTAAGGCTTGTAACATCTGGTTGCTGTTACAAGACTTAAACTGTGAGAATAGATATGAATGGAAAAAATAAAGTAATAGATAATTAAAGAAAAATTACGTAAATATGTGTTAAATTTTACAAATACCAGGTTGGCTAAAAGTCAACTTTCCCAATTACTAATATGAACACACAGTTATTAAAAAAGTTAACAGAATTTTTTTTCATTATTACAATTTAATACACATCATAGGAATTGTAAAAATTACTGTGCTGCTGTATAAATATGTGACATTGTCTACTGAATTACATATTTGTCATGATAAAATTTTTTTCCAGTTTGTAAAACTAACTTAATTTTCATTTGACAGTATGATGTGGTTCAGATTATTTGAATTTGAAGAGAATACCATGTCTTTGTGATTTTCCATAAAATAAAATCACATGAACATTGTGGCATGGTAAGTTGTTCTTCAATGTTCTATGCATTGAGGAAATATTTGAGATGGTCTTCAAATTAAAGAGCATAGTGAGTAGGTGCCTCATCTTCATACCAAACAGGGATGGCCAATGTCAAGCACAAGGTTGTTTAATGACTGAAATAAGATCTAATAAAATTTAAGATATCTGTCACCTTTTACACTTCTGTCAAAGAAATAAGATTCTATTTCTCCTTATTTTGTGATCCCACATCAAATATGAACATTTTCTTGGCCATTCAGGTTGAAGCATGTTTCATCAGGCCATGTGAGTTTCAGAAATGAGGATCTGATGTACAGTGTGTTGTAAATTCCTAACAAAATTATATGTTTCTGTTAAAATTATCTTCATAAAATCCTGTAAGTAATTTTGGCTGAAAACACTTAAATTTCTAATTCTTTAGAATCTTTCATAAACATGCTTAGGTATATACACCTAATGGAACCTTTTCTGGTTGATGTTTGAAGGCTCTACTGTTTTCACAAAAAATTGTTTGTTTTCTAAAGTGCAATGAGTTCTTATCCACTTGATCCTGGAGAATCTCTAATTATTCCAGTACTTTCAAATTTTATGTTATACTTGCACAAATGTTGACATAAGAATTAGTAACTCTGATATGGAGTTCATAGATGACAAGAATTTTCATATTATATTTTCAGTTTTATCCACCAACATAGTAAATATCAAAATTTGTTCGTGTTTCATGTACTTAAATAAAAATTTTCTCAAGACAGATATAAAAATAAACTGAACAATGATTGAAAAATAATTATATCAACTGATAACTAACAACTTTAAAACAAAAATTTCCCAAATGTTTTGTGTTCCAAATAGAACATTTTATCATTAAAATTTTTAATCTCTAATGTTGATTAAAATATAGATATTAATTATATAATTAGATATTAAGATATAATTATAGATATTACATGGAATAAAACTTCTTATCGACTACTCTATTCATGATAAATGCTGTTAATTTAATTTAATTATATTTAAGCTTTTGGCAGAGTAAAAATAGCATTTTTTTTTTAATTTTAAACTTAATATTGTGACTACATTTTAAGAATTATTATTTATTATGAAAGAACTGATAATGGAACTGTCTATAAAAATACAGGGACTGCAATGCAACGAGGTATGGTGGTTTTGAAAAGACTCATGCGCACTGCAGTGGGCTGAATATGAACTAAAATGGTTGAATGTACTTGTCAGGTGCATTTCAGTGCATCACATATTTGTTTACAACACCTTTATTGTGTGAGTCATTCTGTAGTGCTCACACAGTGACGATTTCAAAACCATTTTAATGTTGGTTGTCATGGTCGCGCTCCAAAATGAGATATCATTATGAAGTGGGTGAATAATTTTCAAGCAACAGGTTCTGTGAGACCAGGGTCTGCATGGCGTGGTGATCAAACTGTATAAACCCCAAAAAACATTGAAAGGGTGCAACAAGGTGGGGAAACCAGTCCTCATTGTTTGGTGGTGCATCATGCTTGCGCTCTCAGGATGTCAGACACATCAGTTTGGAGAATCTTACAACAATTCGGAGAATCTTTCAACAATCTTTCTACAATTTGGAGAATCAGACAACATAGGTTTGCAGAAACAATGTTAGAATTGCTGACAGACAACATTGTTTTGATCATGAGTGATGAGGCCCACTTCCATTAGTCAGGAATGGTAAACAAACAGAATTCCCAGTATTGGGCACCTGAAAACCTGCAAGAACTGCATCAAAAATCTCTGCACTGCTACAGATTAACTGTTTGGTTTAGCTTATCTCGAACCTGCATTATTGGGCCTTTTTTTTGTGAAAATGGATGAACAGTGTCTCTTAACAAAGATCGCTATCTTACCATGTTGCGTGATTGTTTCTTGTCAGAATTAAGAAAACGCATTAAACTCAACAGAGTGTGGTTGCAGCAAGATGGTGCCACATGTCATATATCACGAGCAACTACAGCTTTTTTGAGACATTTTTCTTGGACTTCTGATTTCATTGTGTGGGGTTGTCAAGTGGCTTCCTTGGTCACCATACCTGTCACCTTGTGACTATTTTTTATGGGGTTACCTAAAAGCTCAAGTTTACATAGACAAACCATGTACTCTTGAAGCCCTTTCCAATACCATAACACTAGAAATTCTAAGGGTTCCTTGTTCCATGTTAAGGAGTTTGGACATAGAAGGAGTAAAAGGCATAAGTGTAAGACATATAAGGAATATGATCCTACAAGGAGTATGGACAATTTCACCAATTGTCTACAAGAATGCCTCAACAAAAATGGACGACACCTAACTGATGTGATATTTTGCAGTGTATTATTTTTTTTCTTATATTTCGATATGTAATCTCAAATGACAATGTAACATTAGTGTATAATAACAATAAATTTTGAAATTCTTTCAGAAGTGTGTGACAACCTTCTCAAAACCACCGTAACTCATTTGCCAGACCTTGTAAATTCTTCAATATAAAATAAGAATGTATCATTAAGGTACATTAAATAAGAAAAAAACATTCTAATAAATTTTTACTGTTTAGGTGAATTTTTTTTAATAAAAAAAATTGTGTTTATAAAATTTAATACATATATATATATATATATATATATATAATCTTTCTTTAATGAGTTTTCTTTTTAATTTAATATATATAATTTTTCTTAATGAATTTTCTTTTTTTATTGCTTTGTTTTTTGTTTAATTTTCAAGTAAATGTAGATATGGGATCTTCAAATTTATTTTGTCTATTTTCTTTGGTATATTTGGTAAATCTAGCATCACTTATTATCTTTAATATCGTTTTCTGTTATATTAATATTTATATTTATGTAAGTAATTTATTTAATTTTTTTCATACTAGTGCGAGTGGTGTGACATCATCATTTGGTGAAATGCTTCTTCTTATGGCAATACATTTTCACAGTAATCAATTGAGTGCAATTTGTGAACTTGTTTGCTCCACAGTTGGTATGAAAGTTCCAATTCGCCACAATAATATGACTCGTATGAAACAAATATTTACTCAAGAAATATTCACAGAACAGGTAAGTTATAAGATTATCATTCTTCTTTGTTATATTATATCACATATTAATAGTGTACTTTTGGCAATCCAAAAGTCCAGAATTGTACTGATGTATAAAAATATAAGTCTTCCTTAGTACTTTCTGTAGTACTTTATAAAGGCAGTTAACAATTTTAACTGGCCTTAATAAAAAAATGCTTCAAACACATATTTAAAAAAAGTTTTGAGATGAAAAATAATTTTTTGTTGGTAAAAATTAATTTTAATGTATAATTAAATTTTGTACTAGTGGAAAAAAAGTAATTTTTTAATAACTATTTTATTTTTAAGGTTGTGACATCTCATGCTGTAAAGGTACCTGTCACCGCCAACTTAAGTGCAAACATACCTGGTTTTCTTCCAGTGCATTGCATTCATCAGCTACTAAAAAGCCGTGCATTTACTAAACATAAAGTGCCAATAAAAGACTGGATTTACAGGTTTGTGTATACTTGTTCATGTACATATGCAGTTATTATATTTACAGTGTATAAATGTGTCTTAGCTGAGAATATGTAGATAAACATCCCATTTTTGGGAGAAACTGAAAAAAAATGTATGCTGTACTTTATGATGGCTGTTAATTTTCTACCAGGTGAAAAAAACTGCAAATGTTGAGAAGGTAAAACAGCTACTTTGTTTGCCCAAAATCAGAAATATTTTAACTTGGATGTTTATTTTTACCATTTCTTATCTCTTTCAGATATTTAGTTTTAGAATTTTAGTTTCTTAAATTTTATTTTAACACAGCAAATATTATATGCCACAGAAGATATTAATAAGAGATATTTTAATTAACCTAAGTATTTGCTTGGAAATACTGGAAACTAATAAAGAAGGATAAGAAATAGATAATATATTTGAGAAATATTGTATTTCTGAATTTAAAAATAGAAATAAACTGAATAAAATTAAAATAAACAGATTGAATTAAAAATAAGCACCAGACATGTGATGCATCATCTAATTCCCTTCGCTTTAAAAGTTGTTATTCTGCTTTTAACCAACTCAATTTCAGACTACTTATTTTTTTGTCATCTGTAGTTTGTTCCTTTACTGCATTTTAACCAGGTTTGTTGTTTAGATATTTTGCCAGTTCTTTGATAGTATTCTTTCCAAATATAAATATCAAGTTCATTTTTAGCTACAACATTAATTTTCTTTACATGGATATCTAAATCTTTTCTTCTTTAATTTTTTTTTTATTGTAACATCAAAATTTTTAGCATTATTTGTTTTCTTCAAGTTATTCTATGATTCTATTTTTGATCTACTGATTTCTACTTTTCTTGAATATTTTGGTTCAATTTACACTTTCTTCTGTAGAATTTGTTTAAATTTACTTTTTTCAGGGTCTTTTCATTTAATTTTTTCTTACCTTGATATCCTTCTCTTCTTTGAAGCTATAACTTTCTTATCACCTATGAACTTATGGAGTCCTTAAATGATTATGAACGATCAAAGTTTTAATAAATTCATCTAACTTTCTTTTTTTGTTGTTGTCAGTGGAAACTCTTACATTCCTTCCTTCCAATTTTATCCTGGTGTTCTAATTATTTTTTTTTTGTGATGTATGCTGTTAAAATTATTTTTTAATTCCTATTGTTTTAGATATCTGGTGAATCAGAATATGTGTTTTGAAAAAACCTTTCCTGATTTTTACCATTAAAAAGCCTTTTTTGTTTTTAAATATTTTTTGTCTTATGTTTAAGGGTACTACCTGAATGATCAGTGTGTTCAAATCTTTCTGCTTTTGTCTGAATTAGTAATTTTAAACTTCTCTCATTTCTTTTATTCTTATTTTGCAGTACATCTTTGTCTTTCTGTTGAGTTTTTAAAGAACTCTTTCATTAACAGTTACCTGCTTTTAGTACCAGTAGAGTAATAGTGTGCCTACTGACTTTTTTCTTCTCTATGAATAACAAAGGACAGTAATGTGCTTATTTGGGAAAAGTGTTTATCAAACACCATCTGATGATCTTTTCAAAATCCATCTGTAGTCTTACTGCTATTTGTAATCTTATCTGCTCATGTCTTTCTTTAATTCTATACCTCGCTACATTTTTTTTAATACCTGAATTTTCATATCTTGTTTAAGAATAATATTTAGTGATCTTCAGATTGATTTAATGATCTTTAGTTACAAATTATTGGCTTACATTATTATGAGCTATCAATCCACAAACAAGAGAACTAGAAGCGAAGGATGCTTCTTGAAGGGTGTTAACGTACACCAAGTTTTATATCCAATTTTCGTTTTATGACCCATTTCAATTTCAGTAGCTGTTGCTTTATGAGACATGAAAATCTTAGGGTTGTGTAAATTAAACCTCCTGTACTCTAAAAATTCTCTGTACTCTAAAGTTTCCCTATACTCAAAAAAAAATTAAGACCTCCTGTAAAAGAAAATTTGTTCCTTAGACAGGTAACTGGTAGGATTTGTTTTAGAATGTATGTTTGCTGAAAGGCTGTAGAGTTTTAAATGATTCTTAATTATTAAATTTAAATAAACCATTATCTATTTTGAAAGTCAATATCAATAAGTAAGTTGTCTCAGTTTAATCAAAGTAGTTCATAATCTATATACTTCTCTCTACAGGCAGATTTGCTCTAGTGAAGCTCCATTACATCCTGTACTACCTGCTCTTGTTGAAGTATATGTTAATTCAATTCTGGTTCCTAGCGCCAAAGTTCTGACTGAAAACACTAATCAACCGATGGATGAAGAGGAGATCAGAAGAGTGTTTAGAAATTCATTATCATTTAAGGTAGAATAACATGCAATATAAAATTTTATTCTTATTAATGTACAGTGTAACTTGTATTTTTAAATTTACTTAATGATGATGGTTATAGAATAAGAATTTATACTGAAATACATACTTGACTAATCAACCTCATATTTTTACTTATAGAAATTTACATTTCCTTATTTTCTTTTCATAAATATTTTAGTTAAATTACTGATAGTAAATATAAGTTTTTTACTTTACACTATCTTTCCCAAACCTTTTCATAGCTATAATGTAAATCATCTCTTGTGCAAGCAGTACAAGCTGTTTTTTCCCAGAGAGTAATTTTTGTTTATTGTACTGCCATAGTAAATTAGGTTATCATTTATGGCGTAAAGTTGAATGCATTTCACTACTTGGTGATATGCTGATGTGCAGTATTATATTTGGCTCAGTGAGAAAGCTAGTGGGAAACCACATCACTGAAAACTTTAATTTGTAAACCTTATATGAGATATTTGTTATTCTTGAAAAAAAAAAAACAGTTGTCATTTTCATTAGTGATAAGAGTTTTCTGTCACATACTTTTGTTTACTGTTTCTAACTTACATAGGTAAATGTACTTAATAATCTTCACAGAGAATGATTATGAAAAAAATCATATTAACAATGGACACTTCACTTTATTCAAAATTACAGTTTCCTTTTTAATAACTATTCTATTGATCTAATAATTCTTTAATGCATTAAACCAAAAATAATGAAAAGAAATTGATCATATTATTTTTTTTAAAATAGGCTCTAAATAATGTCTAGATCTGTAAGATTGCAGACAATATTTAAAAATAAATAATTGATGTCAGATGTGATATTTACAAGTATTATATTTTTTTCTTGGCATTTAACAATAGGTGGTTAATGATTAATATTATGATTAAATTAATTGGTTAATTTATAATAATATTACATATTTGTTATTTCCATCTCAATTTTCAGGAAAGAAATGTTGGCAAACCTGGTTATCCTCCAATTAATGCGACAAGTGATAGTGGTTCTGGTGGATCATTGACAGCTCAGTTACTACTATTGTATTACGTGCTTCATTATGAAGATGTGAGGTTGTCTAATATGCAGGCTTATATTAAAGCTGGTCGTGATAAGATTAAAAGTTATGGTACAGAGTTCTTGTCGGAGTTACCAATTAAATATCTTCTTCAGCAAGCACAACGTGATCAACAAAGTTATGCAGGTATTAATACAAATAATAAAAATTAGGTAATTATATAACTTTTGTATATTATTATGTTTACATATTTCCTTTTATTTATAATTATTATTCTATTTTATTTGTATAAAGCTGTCGTATTATGGGCAAGAGTCTGATTCACAAATTGCTTTAATTTGACGGGTAGAATCTGGGTCGGTCATTATACTTCTATGACACAAGTATCTTTATCAAGTAGACTTACACTTGTATAATAACTTATTATTACAGATAACATATTGTAATGTAAATAAATGGTGTTTATAAGAATGTGTAGGTAAAAAAATGTATATATTTAACTTGAAACCTGATCAGAATGCAGCATTGGGGCTGAAAAGTCTGTCAATTGTTTGAAAGTGTCAGTATAGTGGAGATCTAAGAAAAACCTTTTACTACATTTTAATTAATGAAAAACTTTGATCTGTATTATTTTTGTTATTACATAAAATGTAATTAGTGAAAATTTATTTATTAATTTTAAGAAAATTATTATATCTTGGTGCTATAATGAAATTTATTAAACTATTTAATGACATAATTTTGGTTGAATTATAGTTCTTGGTTATCATTTACCAAAACTCTTCTACCACCTTCTAATCACTACTTTCACTATTGTGTCATTAAGTTTTTATGTAAAATTTAAATCATCTCCATTTTCTAACACACAGATTTCCGTCAGTGTTAACAAATGGGTTTTTTCATTGTAACTTAGGTTGTCAATTAATATATGCAAAAACATGGATGTTATTTGTTGTTTTTATATCAAAAGGTCATTTTTTTTAGAAGCTCTGCTTTTTAAAACCATTTTAATTTTAAATGCATGCAGATTGTTTGAATTTATTCCATACAAAAAAAAAAAAATCAGTTTTACCGGTAATAGATAAATATTTGAATGAGTAGTCAAACATTGACTGTATGGTTTGGTGTTTCATTACTCCCACAGTTATCCATACCATTCTACCAGCTCTGTAGGTTAAGAACAGAAAATTCTCCATACAAATAAGAATATTAAAAATCAAGACATAGTACACAAGAAGAAATAATTTAATTATAGCACTTGATTCTCATTTCACAAAAGTCAAACAACTTGTGCATTCTAATTAATTTAACTGTGTGGAGATTAGCAGATGAATGGAATAATTTAATTAGCTCAAAACATGATTTTGTAACAAAAAAAATTGGGAACACAGAATTGCAGCAAAGTTCATGTCCCATTTAATGTTTAAGACTGTTGTGTTCCAATCTGTCAGGAAGTGTTAGATTGTGTCAACAATGACAAAACATTTGTTTTAAAATAACATCATTACAGGTGATGAAAAATGAGACTTAATGTTTATGTTATTGAAACTAATGTTCAGTCTTCACTGTACATTGAGAAAAGTTCACCATGACAAAGAAAGAGTGTCAAAAGTTTAATCAGATGTCAAGGCCATGTTAACAATTTTTTTTTACAATAAAGCTGTCAGTTGTTATGAAGTTTACCTGAAGGTTAAACCATAAATTAGTAAGTAATACTAATTTACGGTTAAAAATTAATTAAAAACTATTAAAATTGTTAAAAACTATTAAAAAAAATATATCCACTGGAAAAGATTCAAACTTTGGTGCTCTAAATCACAGTTGCTTCACTATGACAATAAACTTTATCTGTGATATTAATCCACAAGTTTTGTTCAACATATGGATTAACTAGTCTTCCATAGCCTTGCATAAACTTCTGACCTGATCACAATAAACTTTTGTTTGTTTTCTAATCTCAGATAAATGTTAGAAGGCCAAAGGATTGGACATGATCAAGAAAATAAAAAAAGATTGGCATATGGAATTGAAAGCAATTCCAACTGAAGCTTTTTATAATTGCAAGTGGAAACACTATTGGAATAAGTATTATCAATATTAGAGGGGAGTAGTGAGGATGATAAGAATCTATAGCTCCCCTGGTAAGCCCTAAAAATGTATATAGCAAAGGTTTGATTATTTCTTTAAACCGAATTCTTATGTGATTGTTAGAAGCACAAGGAATTTGATTGTAAGGTTTACAAAGAATTGTATAAACTTATAACATCAGCATTCACTATTTTCTATCTGAATGTATAGAGTGGGGCAGTCAAACCGCACTTTTTATAGGTATTAAAAAAACATATGAAAACATTTTTTTAAATTTATTGCAACAAATGTTAAAAGCACAATTGGAAATTCATATACAATCAGCAAAAAAATACGCTTTTTGAATATCACTCCAAGAAGATGGCAACTATCATTTTGTACACATTGTTTGAGTTCGTATCGAAATTTTTACTGATGCTTTGTAGTGCTGGTGTTATTGCATGAAATTTTTGTTTAATCCCCTCTTTAAGTGGAGTCTCAAAAACCTTTGACTTGAGATATCCCCATAAAAAGAAATCACACCAGCTCAGGTCTGGCAATCATGAAGGCCACTGAATATCCCATTCCTACTGATGTGGTGGTTTGGGGAAAGGTCTTTCAGAAGATTTATTGTCACCCTAGCTATGTGACTAGTTGCTCCATCGTGTTGGAAATGAGTGTTCTCATTCACAGGAAATCATTAAAGTTCTGGAAAGAGGAAGGTTTCCGGCATTTGATCATAGTGCTGATGTTACTGTAACTGCATGGTACCATTATCCTTGAAAAAGTACAAGTCAATTTTTCCATTTGAAGAGGTCCCACACCAGATTGTAACTTTGGCAAATAGAGAGGCCATTCGTGAAGTTGTTGAGAGTTGGTGCGGCTCTTTAATGAAAATTGTGTTTATTAACATATCCTCTGAGGTGGAAATGAGCTTCATCACTCATCCATAGATTATCGATGAGCTGTGGGTCATCTTCAAGAACATGTAGCATGTACTCAAAAAAACCAACACGAATAGGATAAACTCCAGGGTTCAAAGCATGGACAATTTTAAAGCTAAAATTGACAATTTTAATGGACAATTTCAAAGCTATTTGCATTTTATACAGGTGTAGGTGCAAGTCATCATGCAAGATTTTCTTTACTGTTCCAAGTCAAAAGTCCAAGAGCAACACTGTGTGTTGCTGGTAGTTTCAGTATTTCTCACAAATGTTTGAGGGCTTCTTGTAATCACTGCTTGTAAAGCCTCCACATTTTTGGCAGTCCTAACAGTTCTTGCACTACCACCTCCTCTTATTATTGTTTGATCCTGTTGTTTTAAAGATGTTACCCAATTAGAAATGGCTTTCCTACTTGGAACAGGAGCACAAGGTGGAAGGTAAAAATGTAGGTGAAATTCACATTGTGCAAATAACCTGTAGTAGTGAAACCTTGGTATTCACAACAAGATTTCCATGCAGTGTTCCAATGCTACATGGTTACTAAACTTCCAAGTGTATAAAATGTTAAAATATTTTTAGCATAAGCTATCTGTTCAGTAAAAATTATTTAACCTAATAATTGAAAAGTTTTCTTTTTTGTTGGTTTACAGGTTTGTTTTCACCATTACTAAGGCTTTTGGCTACACATTTTCCACATCTTTCATTGGTAGATGATTGGATGAGTGAGGATGTAGCTACCCTTAATAACACTCAACAGCAGAAGCGAGATCAAAAGAATAGTATTGTAGGGTTGGCTACTGGACTTACAGAGGCTGAAATTGATGATGGTTAGTAGTTTGAGAATTATTAGTTGTCATCAGGATAGCTCCAACTAAATATTCTGTCTTTAATAACATTCAGAATATTTAAAATTAAATTTGGTGTTGAGTATAATAAACTAAACATTTTTATACGTTTGTGAATTTTTCTTCACTTAAAAATTCCAGTTTTTCTGTTGCCAGTATTTAAAAGAGTTTAAAGAAAACCAGGCTCACACAGGTTATATCAGTAGTTTGTGTCTCTGGTTAATATTATTCTACATTAAAATACAGCCATTTGACTAAATATCCTTCCTTAAATAAAGACATCTAGGATATCCTGTTTTCTCAGCATGTTCTAAGTGACTGAACTTGTTATAAATATTCATCAAATATTTTTATTTTATTTTATTTCAATGTAAAATCCTTATCCAATTATTTAGAGCCTAATGACTTTTTGGCACAAAAACTCCATTGTAAGAGTGAAAGTTACAGGAAGGGCTTTAATAAAAACGTCTGCCTCAGATGTGAAAATGCTGATTCTTCAATTAATATTTCAATATTAAAATCATTACAGATTTATATGAAGGATGACTGAAATGTAATGCACACTGGAACTTAAACAGGAAAACATGTCCAGAAAATGATAGGTGCTGCCATCTAGTAGTGTCATTTTCCTACTACTAAACTTCCATGCCTTTCTTTTCATTTCCTGTTCCTGTCAGTCACCATTGTTATGGAGTTGAGTATGCCTGCCATGTTAACATATCTATAACAAACGTGCAGTAATCAAATTTTTAACAGAGCAAAGAGTGAATGCTAGTTTAGTCATTTTTTGTCTAAAAGTCATTTATGATAATGAAAATATTTATTAAAGTATTGTGAGTAGGTGGGCAATAAAATTTTGTACATAGATGATGGTTAAGCAAATAATGAGAATGAATCTTATAATGGTCAGTCACTATCCGTGACCGATGAGAAAAACCAAAAGGAGGTGGATGATTGATTCAAAATGACCATCATGTCACACAACAATGCATTGCCACCCATATAGGCATATCGAAAGAACATTATTTTGCAACTGAGCCACTGTAAAATCTGTTTGCAATGGGTGCCATGCAGACTTACTGAAAAGAACAAAAACAATGAAAGGAATGCTGAGAAAAATTTCTGAAATACTATCGTGGCTTCGTTTTCAATAATGTGACAATAGATGAAACTTGGGAGCATCATTATGACCCTTAAGAAGAATGGCTGAGCATTGAATATAAGCATTAAGGTTCACCACAATAAAAAAAATCATCTCTGCTTAAAATTTCTCCTGATAATATTAATGTCTTAGTGGGAGTCTTTAATCACACTTGTGATACATGTTGCAAGGTGTGAATTTGGATTCAGAGAAAATTCATTTCATGGTAATATATTAAGTAATGCATGGCGTAGAATGTAATGTGTGAAGATTTATATATTTATCTGTTGAATTTCATACAGTATTTTATTTTAGTAATAAGTTTTTTGTTTTGCTGATATTACATTTTAACCAGTTCCTATGTATATAGGTAACTTGTTTACCTCTATAGGCTTTATAAATATCAATGTACTGGTAAAGTTAATATTGAAAAATATTTTTCTGAGATTCCAATCACGTGTACGTGACTGACTATCTGGATTGACTGTAAATTTTGAGCAGTATATATATAAATATATATACATATATATATATATATACACACACACACCTGATACAGTATAAGTATGTATATTTATATACTTATACACATTAAAACACCTTAGGAGAAGTATTTTTTGTGATCATCTATCGAGTCAATAATTCTGCAACTCGATAATGCTCATACACACATTGCATGCAATGCCGGAGCACTTGTGAAATTGAAATTTAACCTATTTCATCCCCTCCATACTCACCAGATTTGACACCCTGTGATTTTTATTTCTTTCTGCAATTAAAGAGGGATATTAAAGGTATTTATTTCACCACAGATGATGAATTGAAGGACTCGGTGATGCAAGGAAAATCCGCCAGCATTCTTCATTGACAGAATAAGACTGGTTTACTATTGGGAGAAGTGAGTAAGTGACTTCTTAGCTTTTTCTTGAATTGTTTATTAACTGAAGAAAAACCAAAATTTTTTAGTTGAAAAAATTCCAATGCACTGAAATTATTAAGTTGTTATGTTTTTTTCTTGCTTCAGGTCTAAGTAAGATGGCAACATGTCCTTTACACACAGAACGATTGCTGAACAGAATGTTGTCAACACCACCTACTAAGTTGTGGCCTTATGCACACACCATCATTAAACATATTCATAATACTTTAGAACTGGCTGTGCCAAGATATATCCAAGGTATAGATAACAGTTTGATGACAAATGTGCTCTGTCTGTTTTTATGACATCGCAAATTTCTTTGATGTTGTTATTTACCATAACTCCTTTAATGATTGTTTTATTCTTCTGTAAGTTTTTCTGTTGTTTACTAAATTTAGCCTAGCGGTTTTCGTAAACATTATTTCAATTTTTTTGTAAGCTTCTTCAGTGCATTCTTTCAGAAATTTACTTGTGATAGATAATTTAATTATCTGATGCATAAGTTTTGAGAGAGTATATCTGATAGCTTTTAGATTAATAAATGTCTTTTAAATATTTTTTATTAATTAAATTTTTTTTAAATTAGGAAAGTTTTTATTTTATTTAATTTTAGTTTTTTAACTACTTTATAGTTATTTTTAATTAACAGACTATTGGCAAATGATTGAATCATTTATGACTTGCACTCTTACTGGAGGAATCATAGCCAGCATCACCAGGATCCTTCAGAAAAAAGTCTAGTTGGTGTGGTATGGAACATAGCCATGTGCTTGTATTCACCAGTAAAAAACAAGACTGTAAAAAGAGAGGATGGTATTTCAGTTTTATATACTGATGTTGTAGTTGAAATTTTGACTAGTTTATTAGTATTCATAGAAACATTCAGTTCTTCACGAATGTTCTGATACATTCTTCAATGTATCAGAACATTGTATGATTTGGTCTTTATAATGAAAATTGACAATCCATTCATATACCTCATACTTACATATACCTCTTACTTATTTTTGATTAATATAATTCATGCAGTATTTAACAGATGAATAAGTTGTTCTTTTGTTTTTTCTCTTTGCCTGGAAAATGTATATAGTATCACAGCATTAATTGATTTAGTAAGAGGTTTATTCCATGTTTGTAATGAAATATGTAACATTCTATTTATCTTTACCCTTTGCAGACCTTTTATAGTAAATGACCAACTATCCTAGAGTCAATTTTTTTTTTTCATTGATATCCCAACCAGGTGTAATTTTTATAGCAAGGAAATCTGATATTTCTGTCTTGTCTGAAGTTTAATTTCTCTCCAATTCCCAACATTTATTTTATTACATTATGAGACTTGGAAGTTTCTTTTTTTTAAGTTAATAGATTTATTTTCATACTTATAAAAAAATGATTTTATTCTAATTTTTAGTAGGTAAAATTTAAAACATAGTATAATAAAATTGAAAAAAATCATAAAATAATGCAAATCATCATCATTTACATTGTATTTTTCCCATAACAAGTATCACCGAACGGCTCATTTCCCGAAGCTAAGTCAATATGATTATCAGAATTATTGGTATTACTCATGGAAATATCTTCAATATTGTTGCAAACCCGTAGACCACTAACCTCAAATCTGATCCTGAAGGCGAATCAAGAGTATTTTTATTAACTGTTTGACCACAGTCACTATCATCACTAAATAGACTTTCCGAATCGTCACTAGAAAACTAATTCATAATATTTTCCAATTCGAAATCGCAAATTTGAGTACAATGAGAACTTACAACCATCTTTCGTACCTTAACTTGTTTATTTACAATTCAGACAAGATGTCGGAACACAGCCTACTAGATATTTTATTGTATGTGCATTCATTTACAGACAACAGATTCAGATTAAACAGTTGATAGTAAACTAAATAGAATATGATATCAAGTGAAATCTGTCTAAATGTCGAGCAATGCTCGGTTCAAGATTTAATGATGTCTAAACTTCATGTCAAGCATTGCATGACATTGGACTACTACATGAATTATATAATGTCAAGTGGTTTATGCCATTGGACCTGACATGAATTTCAGAATATCAAGTATATTGCAACAAAGGACTGCAAAGGATTAGAAGTCTCTTTGGTGTTTTTCTGGCACGCATGTTCCATTTATTTGTAGTAGAACCTGTAATTGTACTATCTATAATTTATGTTTTATTTTGGTTTTACATTTATTTAGAGTTATTCAAGCAGATGTGGTTGAAATTGAATACAGTATTACCCCGCTCCCTTTGGGTGATGACAATTAATGCCCTTCGTCATGAGAAGACTGTTTTGCCAGATCTTATACTAACTCAAGAGAATGTTGTTTTGGATCCTCTACAAGTTCTGAGATGTGATGATAGAGTCTTCAGGTATTGTTTTTCTTTTCTTTCAAATTAAAAAAAATTCTTGAACTATTTCCATATGTATTATATTCTAAAATATTATCTTAACTTGAAAATGAATTATTTTATAAAAATGTTAAAAAAAAAATAAATAAACAGTATTTTCTGAAGTTAAACATTTTCAATTAAGATAGTATTTTACTTCTTAGTTTATTTAAATTACAGCTGATTTGCTCTATATTTTCCTCTAAATTACAGATGGTAAGCTTGAATGGCCCATGAGAAGTATATTGCAGTTGCTATCTTATGACAGCTGTTTGGAAAGTTGCCTGAAAACCTGACAAAGAAATCAAAAGATTTTTCAGAAATTTTTTATTTATTTTTCAATATAGTTGTGTTGCAATTTGATATATTTAGACCAACGATTTTCCATCTTTTCAGTATTCTCAGTATAATGCAATTTTTTCATTACTACAAAATAAGTGGTAGTTTGAGATTGACTTCATTATTTTTAATGAATCTTCATCCAGTGAGCCATTTCTTTAGGGTTGGGAAGAGGGAGTAATTGCTGGGAACCAAATACGGTCATGTAGAAGCATTTCAAAGCACAGACCAAGTTTTAGAACAATAATCTGAGACGTGTTCAGGCACATTATTGTGGTAAAAGAGCACTCTTTTGGGCCAGATGCGGAGATTTAGCCTGAATAGCACCCTTCAATTGGTGCAGTAATGGAGTATAATACTTTCTGTTAATGGTCCTGCCTTTTCCCAGGTAGTCTGTGAGTATCACATCACAAGAATTCCAAAAATTACAACCATGACTTTTCTAAAGATGGAACCATTTTTGCTTTCTTTGGCATACTTTCATCTCCTTCTACCTACTATTTGGTCTGTGGTGTGTATTAGTAAATCTGTTTCATTTACTATAAAAATTTTATAGAAAATCAGTGGAATTAAATGCAGTAAGTAAGTCTAAACACCTTTGAGAAGTGTTCAGTCAAATGCGTTTTTGGTTGACTGTTAACAAATGTGGAACCCACTGAGCAGAAACCTTTTTCATACCCAAAACATTATGTAAAATTTAGTGAACAGTCTATCAAGATGTTTGTGATATCAGCAAGCTTGCATACTTTCAGCCTGTGATCATTAATATGGCATTGTGGATCTTTTGATGGTTTATTGGCTTGTTTCCTGAATTTTCATCATCTTGAATGGATGTATGACCATGTTTAGATTCAGCAGCCTAATTTTTTACCATTTAAAATGAAAGAGAAGGATCCTTTACCAACTCTTTTTTTGTCTGTTGGAGTTATACCTTTTAAAATAAAATACTTTTATGACAGGCTGAACTTCAATTGTATACATTTTTCAGAAGATGTTTAAACATCTTCTGGCAAGTAGGTAAAGCAAACATTGTTTGCTTTACTTAATCGCCACAAAGCAATGATCCCCTAGCATCCTGATCCTTTAGGGGAAGACACCCTCCAACCATCCCCTTCATACCTTGCCCTGTTGGGCTTTACCAGAGGTCATCTTATAAACCTCGACATATGACATCTCTCAGTTGCCTCAGCCCAGGATGCCACCGATGCGAGTGCCACAAGCGACATTCCCATCAGTGTAACGATTACTAAAAATAACAAACCACATCTGTAGTCTCAAGCAAGATGGAAAACTGTAGCCATCAAAGGAACTGAAACACCTACTTACCCGAAAGGTAAAGTGAGTTCACATGCTACATAAACGTGAAAAAACACTAAAACAAAAACAAAGACACGAAAATAAAACTAATAACAAAACAACCAAAAACCAATATAACACTAACAGAACAAAAACAACATTAACAAGAAATTGCAACAGAACAAAGAGTACGCAGGAACAAGACCAAGCAGCACCCTAGATTCCCTCCGCAATCCGTTTCCTAACCAAATAGTGCAGAAATTCTGCAACCACTGACCTATTCAGTCTGGTCTCTCTAATTTTGACTGATATCAAACATTGCTCCGATGGTATCCAATTGACAAATTACTGCGGTGCACTCCAGATCATATTTGGCACACTCATACAACACATGGAAGGCATTGTCCAGCACCCCACACTGCGGGCACAGACTTGAATTCACCAGGCCAAACCCAGCCAGTCAACCCCTAAAGGCCCTGTGACCGGTAAGAAACTGAGTCGCATACTTTTTAGGGGAAACCCACGAGTCACCTCACAAGCTTCTAATGTCTGGGAAGAGATCATGTGTATATCGCCCATCAGTAGTCTCATCCCATCTAGCCTGCCATATATCATAACCATGTTGCTCAATTTCCCGAATCTTTTCATAAGTCAGCTCACCTAACTTCCTAGCAACATGCCGCTCCTGTTTCTCAAGAGCTAGAATATCAACCGGTTTCACTCTTGAAATCACCAAGACCGCCTCCCATGAAACCGTCCAGTAACTACCCATTACCATCAGCAGTAATAGTCATTGGGATTATACTTGTCAACTCTTTATCAGGTTTAGAATTTTCTGAATGACCATAGTAACTGTGGGTAAGGATCTACTCAAGAGTAGGTCTCTGAAAATTTATCAGAAGTGCAGTTTTAAAGAGAAACATTGACTTAAAGTTTAAATGTAGTAGGAATTGTTGAAGTAAGGTGAAAGGGTGAACATGATTTTTGATCAGGTAATTAAAAATTAACCTGTGATTAGATAAAATTAATATAGGACTGTAAAAAATTATGTTGGTGGAAGTAGACATGTTATTATAAAAATCACAGTAAAATATTTTTTTACAAAATCCCAACCAACTTAAATATTGCATGTTCATATGATTTCCTATTATTATTATAATATTTTTTTTTTTTTTTTGTAAAATGAAATTAGAATGTATTTGTCAGGAAGTAGTTGGTACTAAATATAAACTGTCAAGGAATGGAGGATTATATCCAACTCAACTCAGCCTCAAGGACTTTTTATGATGTACTTCTGTTCTATACTCTTTGTCCTACTTAGTGCACTTGACCATATTTAAAAGTATAATAACTAGGTTTAAGCAGTAATAAATTAAGGAAAACTGGAAACCAAAAATCTGGATTTTTAGTATTATATCCCCTAACTTTCTAATAAATATTTAATCTTGAATAAATAATAAAAGAAGTTTTAGTTCAGTGGGTTTAAACAGTCAGAAGTTAAAAAAAAAAGATTAAAATAAAATTTAGAGATGGGAGCTTTGTATGATTTCTTTTTTCAAAATTGTTTTGAAGGTATCAATTCATATAAGCTGTGTTTCTGATGATATCATTATTTGATAAATTATAAAGTATTCAAGAATGAATTTCTTATCTCCTTTTCCAACCAACTTTAAGATGTACTCATTTTCTATAGTATTCTGTATCTTCATATTTCCTCATTTGATTTTTGCCAAAGTCTTAGATTCAATCCCTTACTACTTAAGCTATGTCTGTGTCTATAAAGTTTCATGATCTTAAGTTGAACTCTTCATGAGCCATAAACTAGTACACACACATTCAACTAGTATATATGTATAAACTAAGAATTTAATTGTATTGGAATCTCAAAAGTGTCTGGAGGCATATTTATTTACTAATTGCAATTTTGTTGTATGTTGTATTAGCAAAAAAAAAATTTAAAGTCCAAGTATAAGGTCAGTTAGAAAATTTTTTTCTTTGAGTAAAAATTCTAAGGTGATCCAAATTGGATGATTATTTTAATATATTTAGGTGTGCGAGTATTCTTCGTATATTATTACGTGTACTACAAGCATGCCTTGCAGCTAGTAGAAGTCAACTTAGTCAACATCTGTTGGATCATCCATTGATCAGTGATAAACCATCACATCATGGTGTTAGTGGTCATGGAGGACAGCTCAGCAGTGATGGTGAACGAGAGGAGTTGAAATCAGCACTTGTTGCTACACAAGAAAGTGTTGCAGCTCAAATATTGTTAGAGGCTTGTCTGGAAACAAAAGAAGATCGGGTAATTTGATATGCATAAATATTTTATTTATTTAATAAATTTAATTCTTGTAGTTTTGTAGAAATATGTTGAATCCTTTCATTTTGGGTGCTGCATTTTTTAAATATTTTTTTTAGAAAATATATAATCAAACCCGTAAGAAAAGGTTAAAAATGGTTAGAGGAACTAATCATAAAAATAGACTTAAAAAGATTAATAGAAACTTTGTTCAAATGGCGAAATGGTGACAGTACATTTCCTTGTCTTAGTCCAGTTTTATTATCAAACCTCTCAGATGTTCCCACTTTGGTTCTCACTCTTTCTCAAGACTTCCTATACTTAGCCATCACCATCTTCATTAGTCCCTTTGATACCCCTTTACTTTGAGTGATTCCCTGACTATTGATCTCAATACAATTACATTGTCTTATGCCTTTTTGATATCTATAAATGTCATGACCAAATCCTTCCCATATTCCTAATACTTCTCCATCCTTCACCTCATTGCAAATATCAAATCCATGGTTGATTGGTCCCATCTGAAACCACCTCTTTTAATTGACTTTCAATCTTCACTCTTATTCTTTTTTCCAGAATTTTTTTCAAATATGTTGGCCGCCTGGGGTATCAGTGTCACTCACCTGCAATTTCCACATACCTTCTTATCCCCTTTCTTGAATAGAGGTACAATTTCTCCTTTACACTGATTATCCATTATACTTTTTTCATTCCATACTGCTCTAAATACTCTGTGCAGCCAATGCAATGTTAGGGCACCATCTGCTGTTATCATCTTCATTGTCACCTCGTCATAACCAGCATTTCTCCAATTCCATCTCCATTACAGCTCTCACAGCTTCAGCCATTGTTATACCTTCTTCCACCAGATCCATCTTCTCTATTGTGTTTCCTGTTGAGCTACCCCAATCAACATTCAATAATTCATAAAAATACTCTTCTATCTATCTCTGATATCCTCCTCCTTCACCATCTCTTCCCTGTCCTTATTATCAACCTGCAATCTCATTTTCATTTCACCTTTTCTTCATCAGGCTATACAATTTTTTCTTGATATTACAAACATACTCTTCTAATTCGTTTACAAACTCCCTCCCAACATCTCTCTTTTCTTCCTTTAATACCCTCTAACAATTCCTCTTTGCTTCTTGATTCTTTGCTTCTTTGTTTCTTTAGGCTGTCACTTATTCCCTTCCATTCTATAAACAGTCTTTTCTTTTCCCTCATCGCTACCTTAACATTATCATTCCACCAAGGTGTCTCCTCAACTCCTCTTTCCCCTTGTTCTACAACACTGTTCTGTAGCGCATTTTACCATGGTGGTATCTTTAAACCGTTTCCACTCCTCCAACCTAAATCCTTGGAATAATGTGTTTTATGCTTTCTTAAACTTATCCATTTCTTTCACATTGCTCAGTTTCCATATTTTTAATCTCTTGACTCTACATTCCACCACCTTCGCAAACCCTCTTATCCTCATTTTTACTATTACTTATCTATGGTCAACATCAAACGGTTCTCCTGGAGCAGTCTTTATAACCATTAATTCCCCCTTGATCCTTTTTCTATTAGGAAATAATCAATTAATGACTTATACCTCCAATTACCCCACCCATACTTTGTTATTTCCTTTGAGTTTTTCTTTCTGAACCACGTATTTCCTATAACAAGTTGATTCCTTCGACGGAAGTCAAGTAAAACATTTCCTTCCTCGTTCCTTTTTCTGTAACTATATGGACCAACTAACTCCTTCATTCCTATCCTCTCCTTAACAATCTATGCATTCATATCTCCCATAAACGATACCTTATTCTTTCTTATTAGACTCTCCACAACCTCTAAAAAAATTTCTTGATCCTCCTCTTTATTTTCCTGTTGAAGGGCATAGACTTGGATAAATTCTCCAACCTCTCCACCCATATGTAAGCTTAATTTAATTTTCTTTTCATTGACATATTCCACAACTTCCAGTCTATTTGTTATACCATTCCTTTTAGGATAATTCCTACCCCATTTTTACACACTTTACTTCCACTTCACAGCAACATATAGCCTCCTTTACTTCCTTACTCCCCTTTCCCATGCCATTTTGTCTTGCTCAACTCTAGGCTATCCAATCATTTAGCAATCATATGTCCATTACTTCTTCCAACTTCCCAGTCAATGTCCGCACATTTGCTATTCCAATCTTTAGCTCTTCACCTTTCTTGTGCCATTTCCCACCTTTTATTTCTCCAAGTAATCTATTTCTTGTAGCACTCCTAGAATTCCAAAGTACTAGATATCGTCTTAGAGAAATGCCGTAATCTTGGTTATTTCTAATCCAGCTTTCCATTGTAGGCTATTCTTACGATGAGGTCGCCATATCTCAAAGCTGTTGGCAGCTATTTTTCTGCACCCTGCCATTGCCCAGGTCTTATCACCACCACACATGAGGGCTGAGTCAGTTTATTTACTGGCAGCTGATATCACCAAGTCAAAAGACCCTTTTTAGCTCAGTGGCATTTTTTAGATGTGCTGTCCCTCCCCCTTGACAGTGTTCTACCACACCTCAGGCCTTGCCACTACCTGTCTGTAATTGATTATTCAGGTCGCCCCTTATTTGCACCTAACCATCATGGTTAGTTCCCCTATCCACAATCTGGGGATGCACCTGATGCCCACAGCCAGGGATCCCAATCCATGGAGCAGGCATTATTTTTCATTTTCATACTTTTAAAAAGTATATTTATTTATTTTCAACAGTTTTAGAAGTGCTGAATTTCATTTATTACTTCATTATAATTTAAAAATGCCAGTGTTCTACTTTGAGAATACTGTAAATTTGAAAACATTTTGCAAATGTTATGTTAGTAGCACCAACATTGAGAAGGTGTGTGAAGGCATACTCATTCTTTAAAGTTAAAGGAATAAAAAAAATTGACAGGATGTTTGCTAATACTCATTGTTGCAGTGTTATCAAAATTTTGATTGCAAATAAATGATATTAATGAAAACAGTACTGCAAAAGTACATAGTAAAAAATTCAAATTTCAAAATTTTTATTATTAAAATTCTTCTCAGAGTAAAATTGATAAAACTGGGGAACAAAAAAAAATTTTTTCTCAGGAAGAAAAATATGTGATTCTCATAGTATTTTTTTCTCCTGAATTCAAATATGATATCGGTTTTTCCCTGTCACAGAAGGTTTCCGAGAGACAGGCATTTATAATTTCAAACATTTTAATACTTTCTGCATTCTTAACTGCACAATATTCAAACATTTGACTCACCTAGAAAGTAAGAAATGATGATTTCCTGCTATATTTCACTTGTGGAGCATCCCCTTTGTTGGTTCAACAATAATCGGCCAGCATATTAGGATTCCATTTGCCTTTGTACCTCTTTTCCATAGCTGAAATCTCCTGATGAAAGTGTTCTCCGTGCTCATTGTTCAGTGCGCCAAGATTTTCCAGGAAGAAATCTAGGTGCAAGTCCAGGAAGTGTACTTTTAAGAACATTACAACCCAAATTTTTATAAGATCGTTGACAATATCACGGTAATTTTCCGCCTTTCAATTTCCCAAAAAACTCTAAGCAACATTTTTGCTTGCCAATCTGCTTTCTCCATTGGATTCAATAGTTCCTCAAACTTTTCATCATGCATTAGTGATCGTATTTGTGGACCTACAAATATTCCTTGTTTAATTTTTGCATCACTAATTTTAGGAAACTTCTGTTTTAAGTACATTAAACCAGGAGTATTGTCCATGGCCTTGACAAAATTCTTCATTAATCCTAGTTTGATATGTAACGGAGGTATGCATTTTTAGGATTACACAATGGGTCATGTTTCACATTTTTTCTGTTCAGTAATGAGTGTTTTGCATTTAGGCCATTCTTTTCTAATTAAATGTTTTTTTCTGTTCCTACTATCCCATTTACACAAAAAACAACTACTTTGTGTAACCAAGCTGCAGACCAAGAATAAGTGCAATTACCTTCAAATCACCACAAATATTCCATTTGTACACTGCATATTGTAGCTTATCCAATATAAATTTAAAGTTTTCATGTTTTTTTCATACTAGCAGACAGCCACAAGTATTGATGGGAAGTTATTCCCATTATGCTGAAGCACAGCTTTTAAACTAACTTTGGAGGAATCAATGAACAAGCGCCATTCTGTTGGGTTTTACAAAGTGTCTCCTCCATTAGAGAAGAAATGTCATTACAAAATACTAAGCCATTTTCTTCAGAAAAATAGTTTTTAAATTCAGAATGACGATTACGATAAGTATATATCTTTGTATTCTTTTTAAGAAGATTCCATCCTTTTAGCCGGAAGCAAACATTTCAGACTGTTTTTTGAATAAATTTAAATCTCATTTGAGATCGTTAAGGTATTTTTGAGTCAGTAAATGAGGCTCAGATGAACTGGTTTGTTCAAAAGTTGTATCACCAGAATGTGTGTCTTTTTATTCCTTACTTCCATCAGACTCTGAGCTCTCTTCATCTAGTGTCACATGTTCTGGAGGCTTTGGTATGAGCAATTCTTCGCATTGTGGAACTGGTCTCATTGCAGATTGTAAGTTAGGGTAAACCACTATATGTTTTGAATTTGACGTAATCCCTTTAATGTTTGTTAAGCAGAAATAACAGTCAGAAGAGTGATTTTTGGGTTCCCTCCACATCATAGGGATAGCAAATGGCATCTGGCATGTGCCATTTTTTCATGTAGTGAGAAGCCTAGAACATGATAAACAATAATATGTGGGGCCCTGGCCCTTGTTTGGTCCCCGACTTTACACCCAAAGTAAAGTTCATAACACTTTTTTACTAATGGAGTAAGGTTTTGCCTTTGGAACTTGAGCATCAGTTCATCACATGCATAACAGATATCATTAGGATGATTTAAACAATCTCTAGGCATTTTATAACTGACGACTAATTAAAAGAAATAAAGTTGTAAATATATAATACACAATAATTCAGACCCACAAAGTGCTCACAATGACAAGTTTACTGGTTCACCACTATCTCACAACTGGCATCATTCTGATGAATGTGTCCTACACTAGATAACATTTGTACCTGTCTATACACGTCTAAACCTGCACAACAGTAGCAACACTACCCTTTGAGTTAGCTCATTTGGTTCCATCATATTTACAATGCTTTAGGAGTTTTTACTTGACAACAGACAAATTTAAATTTATTAAAAATAACTAAAAATAAGATAATATTTTTAAGTTATTAAAATATTTTAGAATTTGGATAAAATAGGTTATGATAAAAATAATCCATTAATAGTTTTAATTATAATATTAAAAAAAAAACTCTGTTCTGAAAATTTTCAGTCGGCTAGTAACGTCCTGTATACTTGACTTATACCATAAAAAGCATTTAAAACATGTGCTCTGATTTTAACAAAAATGCTTACTTGTGAATAAAATATAAATAAATATTGAAATTAAAAATTTTGAAATGTTATTATTCTCTTTTATTGAATATCGAGTGAATTTTATACCCTATTATTTTATGTAAGTTTTGTAGAAAACATGCTTTTTTATTTCAAATGACTTAATATTCATTTGTTTTTTTATGGAGTTCTCATATTTCATGAAATAATTTATTTCATTTGTCTCTTAGTGTTCTATTTATACAGATATATTATATTAATTCATATATGTAAATACTTGTAATATTTACATATATGATGAATTATATATTATCACTTTTATAAAAAAATTTCTTTTTTGTACAAATAGATCAAAATGAGTAATTGCATTATTGTTATATTTATGTTATTCATTGATGAAATACCCCTTTATTTTAATGTAATATTTAATTTTATATGACTTGTAATAAAATAACAAAAAATTGTATAATAAAACTTTGATCTGAAGTAGGTAGAATGGGTAGAACCTATACAGTTTAGTGTTACTCCCACTTTCTAGTGGTTGTAGGCAGTATACTTACGGTGGGAATTTATAAAAGTAATAGGGATGTATTGTATAACCCACCGGGTTGGTCTAGTGGTTAACGCGTCTTCCCAAATCAGCTGATTTGGAAGTCGAGAGTTACAGCGTTCAAGTCCTAGTAAAGCCAGATATTTTTACATGGATTTGAATATTAGATCGTGGATACCGGTGTTCTTTGGTGGTTGGGTTTCAATTAACCACACATCTCAGGAATGGTCGAACTGAGAATGTACAAGACTACACTTCATTTACACTCATACATATCATCCTCATTCATCCTCTGAAGAATTATCTAAACGGTAGTTACCGGAGGCTAAACAGGAAAAAGAAAGAAAGGGATGTATTGTATAAATTTCCTTGGATTGATTTTATATGTGATTTAGTTAATTTTTTGCCAGTTCATTAGGTAGCTGATTAATGCAATATATATGTGTGTGTTTATTTGATATGTGAAATGTGCAAGTTATGTGATATTTAATTTTTTAATATCCTTTTAAAATAAGATAATATTAAATTATACACCTGTGTTTGTTACATATGATTCATTTTATATATATATATATATATATATATATATATAATGTTTAGAAAGCTTAGTTGATGTGCTGGGTGGGGAAGGATTGCTGAACTGGTTACTGGCTTCTTGCTATCTATGACATCCTGTTAAGGTGCACTATCCCCTCCATTGTACTCATTGTACTGTTACCAGTGTCAACACTACTTCAGACACTCTGGGTAGATTACTGCACATCTATGTGTTTGCACTTTCTAATATCTTTCATTATCCTTTATACAGGTGTTTCTAAACTGCCGGGCTGGGTATACTTTTTTGGATTCTACTTGTGCTAAACAAAAAATATCCTTAGAAAAAATAGCAATTTCTCCTTCATTTTCCCTGTCTGCCATTTTTATATTTTTATATAAAAATTTATATCTCAAGTTTGGATAGACAAATCACATTAATATTTGGTAAGCGTCTTGGTAATAAAGTTTTAAAATTAGCAAAAAATCCAGACTTAAATACCTTTGCAAATTACAAAATGGTGGCCATGTTTATTTTTCAGTCTGTTATATATCTCCATAAATATTAGTTTTATCAAAATTTATGTTATTTGCTAAAATATTAAGCCTTTTATTTTAAACAAAATGACATTTTATTTTTAAAAATCTGTTAAATAGTCAAGTTTCGGTAGAAAATTGATGTTGTAATTTTGTCATAATTATTAGGTCTATTATTGTGAGAAAATTATTACTCAATTTGATACTAATTTACCATACTAGAATTAACAGTAAATAAAAAGAAATAATATTTCATCGAATTGAACGTAAAGTGGAGGACATGAAAACAGACAAATAATTAATCAATTTTCTGCTATAACTCGGCTATTTAACAGATTTTAAAAGATAAAATGTCATTTTGTTCAAAATAAAAGGCTTAATATTTTAGCAAATAACTTAAAGTTTGATAATACTAATATTTATGGAGATATAACAGATTGAAGAATAAACATGGCCACCATTTTGTAATTTGCAAAGTATTTAAGTCCTGTTTTCTTGCTAATTTTAAAACTTTATTACCAAGATGCTTACCAAATATTAATGTGATTTGTCTATCCAAACTTGAGATATAAATTTTTATATAAAAATAACAAAATGGTGGACAGTGGGAATGAAGGAGAAATTGCCATTTTTCCTAAGGATATTTTTTATTTAGTTTTACAAGTAAAATCTGAAAAAGTATAACCAGCTAACATTTAAGAACATTCTGTGTGTAGATATATATATATATATATTTCTGTGTATTTCATATTTGTATAATAGTTAAAATTACAATATTTATAAGGTAGTATTAGAAAGTTTCTGGACTATACTTTATGATGAAGCTGTGCAGAACATTGGAGGTCATTACTTCTAAGCTTGCCCAAAATATGCCAAATTGTAAATTTTTATTTACATATATTAGGTTAATTTGTTATAACCTTTTCTAAGTACTAATCTGTAATGGCTAATATTCAGTAATATGCTTGCATCAAATTTTGTATGGATTCAGTAAACTACTGAAACTTTTAAAATGCCAAAGAATATTCTTTTAGTTGAGCACAGGTTTTTGAGGTTGACAGAGCATCAGTAAGAAGAATACCACTTGGGATCATCAAACAATCTATGAATTGAACATGGCTTGGCTGAAAATCTTAACTGAAAATATACATCAAATTGCTGTGAAGTTTGCCCTTTGGGTCTTGATTAAAAGCAACTGCATATTGATTTGTGCCATCATCTTCAACAGGTGGCTATGAATCCAAATTTCATCTCCAGTATCATAATGGGAAACAAAAGATGAGTCTATGGTTTTGTTCCAGAGATAAAGCTAAAATCTTTGCAGCTGGAGAGTCTGCATTCACCAAGGCTGAATAAGGGATAACAAATTCAAACTGTAGTAAAGTATAAATTTGTTGTCTTTTTACTAGAGAAATTTTTTTTCTGGAGTTACATTTTCCGTCATGTGTCATGAAAAAGACTGTAACTGAATAAAAACTGAAATTACCTGTTGCACGTGACAATTCAACCACATACTAGATCAAAATAATGTATTTTTTTCTGAAAACAATGTAGCAATTCTCCCACATCCTCTGTACTTTTCTCACCTAGCCCCTCTATGACTCGAATAGAGTCATAGAGGGACTCATAGAGGAGTCATAGAGATTCCCTAGATAGGGAATCTTGGAGAGCTGCATCAAACGACAAGACAAAAAAAAAAAGTGTGTGTGTGTTCTATTAACTATGTATATATTTATCATGAAGGTTCGTTTACCCTTCTTGAAATGAACAGCACCACTCTCTTACTTTAGCATCATTCAATAATATGCAGCCTGTAAACATCACAAATTTTCCAATGAATTTCAGCTGCAGAATTGTTTTGCCATCAAAAATCAGATTAATCCACATACTTTACATCTGGTGGGATCACAAATTGTAGCACCCATTATAATGATAAACGGATAAATAATAACAAGCCATCTATCTAATTAGATTGGCAAATTCAAAACAAACCATTCTTTAAAAACACTTTTCCTATAAGCTTGCCTTTATTTAAAAATGGTCACCACCATCTCCTGCAAAATAATCTTCTTAGGAAATAAACGGTGATCTAAATCCCTCTTCCACTGCGCAGTAATTCTACAGGTATTCCGTCTATTCCAGGAGCCTTTACATATATACATAGTTAATAAAACACACACACACATATATTATTATTATATGTATTTTAGATTTAGTCCAGGATACCTTACATAAAAAATTATACTATGTAGATATTAGATTATATATAGCATATATGTACATTTATAGTATGCATACATGTTTGAAATATTTTTATTTACAACAAGATTAAATCAGTTTTTAAGTTTATTATCAATAAATGAACAGTTTTACTTAAACATATGCAATCATTGGATCTATTAGTATATTTTTGTTTAAAATGTTTTTTTCTCTTAACTATGATATTTCAGTCCAGTCCAGGACAAATGTGGGCATTGCATGAAGTACGCAGTGTTATTTGTTCGTATTTGCATCAAGTATTTATTGCTGATCCTGCTCTGGCAAAACTTGTTCATTTTCAGGTTAGTTGATTGTTTGTTTTGTGTTTAATTTTTTGTTGGCTATAGTTTACTTAGAAAAGTTACTGTTTAAAATGTAAAAGTAATTTAATTAATGTACAATAAAAGATAAAAATTTCTCATTATTCAAATATTAGTGTGAGTAATATGTTAAAACAGTTATAGAATGATTGATGTGAAGATAAATTTTTATTTGTCTTCGTAACTCTTTCTTTCAAGCTGATAATTTTTGTTTTTATAATTCCCAGGAAATTTTTATTATACTTTTATTTTAGATTTCACCCCTATTTGAACTCCTGTTACTTTATATTTAGCTTATCCAAAATAATATAATGCTTTAGTAAATTGCAAGAGCTCTCCATAAAGAAACTGAACTACTTTTAAAACAATTTTATTTAAGTGCTTAAATTCAAGCTTATCTCGTTCAAAATAATTCACTGTGGTGTTAGTAGGAGGGGCATTTGGAAAGTTCTTGACCTGACAAGAAAACAGATTTTTCAAAACTTTTTTTATTTTTCAACATAAAAATTTCATATCTAGCTTGAACTCTTCTACACTCTTCCTTAAACGTTACTCATGTGCAGCTACAGTTGCATATTATTACAGGTATCTGTTCTTCCATAAAGATAAATAATTACAACTTTTTCAGAGCTGTATCCTCCAGAGGTACATCTTTTAAACAGTAAACTTACTTATTTTCATCCTAGTTAATTTGCAAAAATCATTGGGTTCATTTGCAAACATACATTTGATTTGTTTTTGTTTTTATTTTTTTCTGGTAAACAATTCTTTTTCTGCTCATCGGCTTAACTCTTTTCTGGGTTTCACCATGGCTTAATAAAAGCAGTTTAATAAAAAATAAAGACATTAATATAGCCACCCCGCCCATATCAAAAATCTTTATTTATCAAAATTTTTTCAGGTACCTTGAATTTTTATTTGAAAAACAGTTGCTGTATGTTGAATAAAATTTTTATATATCAAACAAAAATTTTTCCTTAAAAAAAATTATGTATACCTAGTGCAGTCAAAAAGCACCCATGGATTTCGTTCATAAGATGGACCGATTCCATACTGCACTAGAAATTCACATAAGACTGGAATGTTATTTACGAGAAAGCAAAAAACATTGCCGGTGAAGTCATATGTTATTCTTAGCTTCTGATCTATGAATCCCTTTTCCTAACTTGGAGTGAGGATTTTACTTTAAATTCAGTTTAGATTTAGATTTCTTATGATGAACATGGCTCATAAATGAAAATGTTTAATTGTGAAAGAGACGTTAAGATTAATAAAAGACATAAAAAGTGGGATGAAAAGTAAAGTTGTGGCAAAAAGTATGAAATTTTGACAAGTTCCGTATCAGTAGTTTTGAAAAATTTTGATTCAGTTACTAAAACCTTTGAAAGTGATGGAGATCGGAAATAGTGTAAATCCGTAAAATTTGACAAGATCAATGAAGTAGTAGTACTGAAATGAGTAAAAATGATATGAAACAGAACATGCCTTGACTCAGTTGCTTATTAAGGATAAGTGAATGAATATGCTGCAAATTTGGAAATTTCCAACTTCCAAGCCAGCTCTGGATGGCTCACTAAATTCAAAAAGCAACATGGCATTCAAGAAAAGGTAATGGGTGAAAGTGCTTGTGGTTTCAGACACACAAGTGGTTCTCAATGGCAAAACACATTTCTGAAAATCATTTTAAAAGAATTGAGCCCGACAGTGTTTAACATCAGTGATACTGTGTTTTTTAAGTGTTTCACTAATAAAACTCTTATTTTCAAAGATCATAAATGCTTTGGAGGATAGTATAGTTAGGACTGAATGATGGTTTTTGTTTGTGCGAACATGACTGGTAAGCAGAAATTAAAACTTCTGGAGATAGGAAAAGTAAATAGTCAGATTGTTTCAAAGGCTTGAAATCATTTAAGTTGACTATAATTTTAACAAAAGATCATGACTGGAGAAATTAGTAAATAACCTTGATAAATGGATGATCAAACAAAAAAGTGCTTATTTATGTGGACAGTTTCCTGGCCCATCCTAATTCAGTTGAACAAAAATTAACTAATGTTAAGATTATTTTCTTCCCACTTAATAAGACTGCTAAATTACAAACTATGGACCAAGGGTATAATTGAAAATTTGAAAGTTCATTACAAAAAAGCGCTTGATATATTTTCATTTGAAAATTACAAATCTTCAGAAAAATTAGTGTTTTCAATTATGTATGACCATATTAGCCAAAGTACAGGAGAATGATTTCTTAGCCATTATGATAAAAAATTATTTTGCTGAAGTTGTAGAAGAAATTTCTGAAGAAAATCAAGAAAAAAACAGAACATGAAGATCAAACAGTTACCAAAAATATAAAAGAAACATTGAAATAAATTGTTTCATTAGGACAAATAAATGACTGTATTGAATTCAAGAAATGTTTACACATTGACTAGAACTTAAGTACGGCTGGTAACCTCCACCAATCAGGACATGTTATACGACTGCTATGATCAAGATGAATTAATTAAACAGCCATATGGAAAACAAGTAATAGAAGCATTCCAAACTGTTCACCAGCATAAGATTTATTCTTAAGGTTCCTGAAGAAATCTTTGCCTCTGAATGAAAGTGAACATAATTTTGAAATGGCTCGGCAAAAATTTATGTTCAAAAAGACATACTTGGACTACTTTGCCAAAAAATAAAGATTTTCTTTCATTTTTCAAATATGAACATACATTTTGTAGTACTCTGTGAGCAAATTTGTAAATTACAAACATTTTTTAAAATTGATTTCTTTGATAGTTTAATTTTTTAGTTTTTTTTACCTCCAAAAAATTATATAATTTTTTTTTGGTAAGAAAATTATGAAAAATTTGCATATGTATTTCATTATATAAAATTTTCTTCCAGGAACCTACAAGTTTGATATATAGAGAGGTTCAACAGTATATGATAAAAAAATTATTGTCTGTTAGTGATGTAGTTGTGAATTACATATTTACCAAACTATGGTCAAAATAAGAATTGTAATGTACCCTTGCTAAAGAAAATATTCTATATTTATATTTATCACTCAACATTACCTCATTAAATAATTAATTAACCATATTTGTTTAAGTATTTGTATACTTTGTGTATGTGTGTATGAATATTTTTGTGTTAATTTTCGATGTATCAGTATTATAATGGTACCATGATGTTATACAGGGCTACCCTAGAGAATTGCTTCCTGTCACTGTGCCAGGTATTCCGTCAATGCATATTTGCTTGGATTTTATACCAGAACTGCTAAGCCAGCCAAGTTTAGAGAAACAAGTATTTGCTGTTGATCTCGTCTCGCATCTTGCTTTACAATATTCTCTGCCTAAGTCAATGAGTGTAGCTAGACTTGCTGTAAATACCTTAATGACATTATTAACAGGTCATTATTATTATTATTTTAATGAGGGTTTTATTTACTATATTTTTTCATTATAATTATTTTAATGAGGGTTTTATTTATTATATTTTTTCATTAAAATTCTCATTAATGGATAAAACCTTTCATTAATAGAAAGGCGGTTGCTTTCATTTCAAGTGATAAAGGATATATATATTTGTAAAATAATATGTATTTATTTATATGTATTTTATTAGTCATCTGATTATGGATAACTCAGTTTTTACATGCTTACAATGGTATTTGGTATTACATTACATGATATTTTAATATAGTTGATGAATCCATGGAATCAACACCCAAATTTGTAGGATTATATTAAACTTGCTATTTTGTTATGTTTACAGGTTGATTTTTTAATAGTTGTATAATTTATACTCTTTTTAATATGTTACTACTCTGCTGACCTCCTCAGCAGAGTGGTAACGTCTCTGTTTTCCATGTAGAAGATTCTGGATTCAAATCAGGATCAGACTTAGCATTTTTTTATATGCTATAAAATTAATCTCTTATTCTAAAATTGAGCATAAGCCTATTAATTGTAAATAAAAATAGTTGTAGAAAAGCTATAATAAAGTTTAATCTGTTAAAATTTGTGTATAAAAAAATGAATAAAAACACTCTTACCCTACTTTTGCATAAAAGTTTCTATCAATATGAAAAAAAAAACACTAATTGATGCGATTAAAAAAAATAAACACATTCATAGTTTATTTTTATTATTACTTGGTAATCATCATATATGCCAGGTATCTGAAAAAGAACTCTGCAGTTTTAATTTAATCTACTTTATTATGTTTAGAGTTACAAATGTATGTATTTTATTTCATGAAAGTACAAAATCTGAAGTTTTCTTTACCTCTTAATGTAACTTAATATGGACAACCCTGCAAAAGTTAAAACAGTTAAAAACAATTTTGCAGTTAGGGCTGCAAAAGTTAAGTTTACAGCCCTGCAAAAGTTAAAACTGATAATCCACCTCATTCCACACTGGTAAGCATGTCTGCAGGAATCAGTTCCATGGCTGCTGTTATTCCAAATTTTTTCGTAGTATATGAAGTCTTTTACACAGCTGCAAAAGAAGAAATCCACCGGCGTCAAATTGGAACTTTGCAGAGGCTAAGCAAGTTTCTCTGCCTATCTGGGCTTTTGAGATCCTGTCATTTAGTTCCCTTGGTTAGCCATGCAATGCTTCAAATGGTTTTCTGACTCTTCATAGCAGTGTTGGAACTCAGAAACCGGAATATCCTTCAGATGGTCGGTTACATTTTTTTAATATTTTCTACTGTTTGAAAATGATGCCCTTTGAGGTGTTTTTTTAAAGTCCGGAAAAGTCACTGGGGCTAATAAGGTGATTGAGGAACTACAAGAATGTTTTTCTTTCCCAAAAACTCATTAATTTAGAGTGCAGTGTGACAAGGTGCATTGTCATGATGCAGCATCCAGTTGTCTTTGATGGCTAGTCTCATACGAACAACTCTTTTCCGCAGTCTTTCAAGAATTTCTCGCTTAACGTATACAATTTGTCCTGTAGACAAAAACTCCAAAAGTCTCTATTCACTCTGTCGTCACTTTTTGACGTTAACAATCTACCAGAGTGTGGGTCGTCTGTAACTGATTCCTGGCCATCTGAAAATGCTTTAAACCATCTAAAAACTTGGGCTCATGACAGAGCGTAATCTCTATAAACCCTTTTCAATTGTGAAAAAGTTTCAGTAGCATTCTTAGCGAGTTTAACACAAAACTTGATTGCACAACGTTACTCATAATTATTATCACTCATTAAATAATGCACAACAAAAACTCATTTCACGAAAAGTTCGTTTACATCTCATTTGGTAATAACAGACTAAAAATACTAATACTCAATATAAATCAGCTGTTCATATAAACATATGTTTACTAGTAATTTTACAGTGTTCCCACTTTGGTTGCCAAAAAAAAACTAGTCTGAACTTTATTTACAGACCTCGTAGAATAAAGATGTCACTTGTGGGCTTGGACTTGGCATTCTGACATGCATAGTATATTCAGTTGATAAAATAAGGAGAATGGGAAACCATTTCATTCCTCACTTTCACTGGTAAGTCTGAAATTGAATGTTTGTTTTTGGTAATTTCTATCTCATTGACTGGTGTCTTGTGCCAGGTTGCCTAAAACCATTTGATTGTGGCCTAATAAATAAACTTTTTTTTTGCAGTCATTACTCTAGATATATTACATCAAACTGCATGTGAAATGTAATTTTCTTAAAATAGTTGACTAAATATTCATTAAAATAAAATATCTATATAAATGATGGATTATATATATCTGATGACAAAGATTTTTTACCTAAATCACCCACCTTAGGGATGTGTTAAATCAGTTATTTCTTATGCATTTTGGCATCTTTTTTATGCCATAAGCTTTCTTTCTTTTAAACATGGCGTTCTTTTATTCTTCTGTTTTGTCTTAAATCTTTCTTGGAATCTATGGTTTTATTTTTTAATATTTTCCTAAGCTTGTTTCTGTAATGCTTAGTTATACTAGATCTTGAACCAGCCTGCCGGGCTGGTCTAGTGACTACACTTCAATTACATTCAAACATATCATCCTCAGAAGTAATACCTTACAGTGGTTCTGGAGGCTAAACAGAAAAAAGGTCTTTTTGAACCATTTGCTCATTCTTTTTCTATAAATGAGAAATTCAAAGATTTGTTTCATGATCTTGTTATTTATTCTGAAGAAGCTATTCTTATTTTTTTCATTGTTTGAAAATCTTTCTATTTTATTGAACTGATCTTAATCGGGGACTAAGTTAGGCCTATTTTCTTGGAATTTCAGACCTAATTATTTTTCAAATTACTTTTCTTTCCTTCTTTTCTAGGTTGTTCCTTTGTTATTCATTACTAACATTTCCCTTGCGTACAAGGCTGTAAAACCCAAATGTTCAATTTTAGCATTTCTAGAGAGTGATTTATAATTGAATATGTCTTTAGTCGGTTGGAATGCAAGTTCCATCTATGTTATGAATTCAAACAGATCCATTGTCCTAGATATTTTCTGTTTTCTTATTATTCTGACAAATCATTTTTAGATTTTTTGAAGGAAATTTTAAATTCGATTTTAGCCACTTGTTTGTGTAGATCTTTGATTTGTATCTCAGCCTCCCACCATTCTTTAGGTAAAAGAGCCACATCATCTGCAAGCAAGAGACAATTATACCTCATTCCTCTTGTCCCTATGTTAATTTTATAATTTTTGTTTTAAGTTCTTGTTCTATTCCCTGAAAACCTTCTGAAGAGCACAGTTGAACAAGTGAAAGTCCATTTAATTAATTTGGAATCATGATGAATACTAAACATTATTTAAAAAAAAAAGAAATTAGATGAAAACATGTAATATAAAAACAATGATGAGTACATTATCACTTAAAATAAATAGAATTCTTCTGTGATAATTAACAAAACAACAAACCTGTGGTTGTGCCTGGCTTCCTTGGTAAACAGAGGATTGAATTGCTTACTCTTGCTTTTTCCTTTACTGAAACAAGTATATTGATGCATATCAGGATGCCAAGCCCTCAAAAATGCAGTATTCTGTTCATCACAGAGACTGGCCTAATAATTAACATTGATACTCTCAGAGAAAGTAACTCAGCCCAGTACTATTTGCAACTCGGCTGCTTTATTTTCATCAGAGCTATAACAAAGATTGGGACAAATATTCTAACCAAAAGTTTAATTTACCTATTTAGGTAAAAAATAATCCATTATGTAGTCACACACTCCATTAAGTAAATGTTTTTGATGGAAATCAATTCAGAAATTTTTTCCATTAATCTATTTTTTGTACCGTTGAGGCTCATTTAATATTTTGTTTGCTATGATTTAAGAAAAATACTAATCATCTAATATTGATTTTCAGTTTTGTCTAGCTCAAACAGATTGGAATTATTTCAACCATCATTACCAGCCTTGGTTCGGATATGTGAAGCATTTCCACCCCTTGTGGATGATGTGGTAGCACTATTGACACAGTTGGGTCGAATTAGTATGGCTGAAGCATCACGATCTACATCAGCATGTCTTACACTAGACGAAGGATATAATCCTGATCTACGTTACACAGGTGTAACCAATACCATGAATGACTGTCTAGTTGGAGAAATACAATATACTTTTGCACAAATATTAGAACGTGCTGTTCTTAAAATAAAAATATATTGATACGTTTATGTATTGTTATAATAGTCAATTAGTGTTGATTATAACTTATCAATTAGGAATTCATTCTCTCGCTTAAATAAAAAATCCAAATCCTTTTGAAAACACTGTTTGGTCAGTGATTTTGAACAGTAAATAAAAAAAAAGGTAAGTTTCATGAATTGGACTTTTTTTAAAATATATTTATTGCTTGAACTTCATTAAACACAGCATACCACCATCACCTATCACTTATTAAAGATACATCTTTGCTACATTAGAATTTTAAAAATCAATTCATAAAAAAAATACTGAGATTTATTTTCCTTGTAAACTAATGAAATTTTTTCAAAATGCTGAAGGAAAACTTGTAAAAAATGTTTTATATTAATATATATTCTCGAACTATCCTTGACTTTAGGGCTGTGTGTGACAAAAAATTATTCTAAAAATAAGCTCAATTCACTGCCCGATGTGTAATCTTTTTTTCATTATCAGTCACTGATGTAAAGTTGTGTTAGGATAAAATGTTAGTCAAAAAAGTATATTTTTTTTATTTTTTTCATTATCAGTCACTGATGTAAAGTTGTGTTAGGATAAAATGTTAGTCAAAAAAGTATATTTTTTTTATTAGCAGTATGAAGTGAAATTGCTAATTTCTACAAAACTTCCATAATGGTCTTCTTTTATGATTGAACAATTAAGCTTAAAACTCATCAGCAAAGGTACAACATAATTAGTATATATCTCAGATCTTTTTCTTAAAAGAATTTATACTTTTATATTCAGACTGTATTTAACTGCACAATATTTTATTCTGTGAAATAAAGCAATATCACTTTTTTTATGTTATACTTAAAAAAATTACTTATTACACAGAAATAATTGTTTATATTTATTCTTATCTGTACAATTATGTATGTGATCAATTTAAAGTGAATAAAAGTATGTTTTTTTTTTTTTAATTGTATGGTCATTTGGTAATTTCTAAAAAAACATATAATTTGTTTATCGTCCCTTCTGGCAAATCTTTTGGATTATGGTACTCAAAAAGCCAGTTTTATCCTCAGATATGTTTATGGTTTAAAGATACAAGCCAGCCACAATGGCAGAGCAGCATCATCTTTGAATTTCATCTATAAAGTTATATTGGAAATTGATACATTTAGACAAACTATTATTTTCAACTTTTTAATATCCTCAGTACAATGTCCAACTTTACAAAATAAGTGGTTGTCTCAGTTTTAACCTCATCATTTTTTTAGTGAATCTTCGCCCAGCAAGCCATTTCTTCTGGGAAGAGGCAATAATTACTAGGAGTCAAATTTGGTGCATGTAGAAGCACTTTGAAGTGTAGTGGGTCATGGAGTTTTGCAGCAACAACCTGAGTCATGCGTGCAGGTACATTACTGTGGTGAAAGAGTAATCTTTTTGACAGACTTCAGATATTTAGCCTGAATAATCAAGTAATGAAGCGTAATAATCCTCAGAAATAGTAATGTCTTTCTCCAGGTAGTTTATAAGCAACAAATCACAAGAATCCCAAAAAACCATAACTATGACTTTTACTGCAGATGGAACTATTTTCACTTTCTTTGGTGCACTTTCATCTCCTCCCACCCACTGTTTAGTCTCTGGTCTTCTATGGCAAATCCATGTTTCTGCAAACATCTTGAATAGGCCATGTCCACTACATTTCATGTTTTGGGTATGAAAAGGCTGTCCACTTGATTGATGTCACGTTTGATAACAGTCGACTAAAAACTCATTCAACTGAACACTTCTCCAGGGTGTTTAAGACTTTTAAATGCTATTAAGCCAACTTTGATATTTTATAACATTAGATGGACAGCCTTTTCATACCCAAAACATGAAATGTAGTGGACATGGCCTATTCAAGATGTTTGCAATATGAGCAAGGTAACGTACCTTCAGTTGCTGACCATTTAATTTGGCATTGCGGATTTTTATGATGATTTCATCTATCGTAGCACTTTTTGGGTGTCCCAAGTGTCATCTCGAATGGATATGCAACCATATTTAAGTTCAGTAGCCCACTTTTTTTATCATAAAAAAACTTCATCTATTTTTTAAGAAAAGTAAAAAACCATTTGCTTTACTTTATTGCCATAAACAAATAGCTATTAACATATTCATTTCATCATATTTGTACCACCTCTACATAAACAGAGAACTTCCAAAACTACCCTAGTAAAACTGGACTTCACAGCTTTTAAATATGAATTTTATTTAATATAATAATAGTTAGATAAAATGTGCTACATTTAAATTCAGATAGTCATTAACTATCACATTTTATTGTTTAGATACACTAAATGTCTCAAGTTTGGAAATAGCTTAATATTTTGAGGATGTGTAATTGTCAAACCTCAGATCTTGAAAATTTTCAATTGTTCAGATATTTTGGAGATGTAACTCCAATAAGCATCAATTAAAAATACATTAGCAAGAAACTGCTTCCTTCGTAACCTTTTACGGTTACGAAGGAAGCAGTATTATTATTTAAAAGCTTAAAAGCAAGGAGCATGTATTATTTAAAAGGTTACTTCATTTTTTAACTCTGTTTTTTCCTCATTAGATGCTGTGACTATACATCAAGAAAGGGGGGCTTCTTCAAATAAGTGACAAAAAAGTGTACGTTTAGTTTGATTAATTTCCTTTTCCAGTATTTTATCAATATGCATTTCTTGCAATTTATGTTCTGTTATTACAAATGCTTTGCTGAATTGTGTTGATAAATTCATCAAATAGGGCCAGCACAGCACACTTGAAAATAGTGAAATTTTCAGTTGAAAAATCTGTACTTTATATTAATCAGTTTAATAAATAACTGAAAGAGTTTTTGGAAGGAAAGCTTTGTAAAATGATAAAGACTTGAAAAAAATAGTACTTATCTCAATAAACTGGTAGTATCAGACGGAATGAAGAACAAGTGCTTAAATACACAAGGCGACGTAGAAGAGCAGTGTAAGGTTAGTTAAGGTTAAGTAGATTGTTACAAAAACGTTGAAAATTATTGTATATGAAATTGGTACTATACTTTCTGGACAATAAAACTACAAAGCTCAAACTTTACACACTGTATGTAAATACCAAGATCCCAACACACTTGAGCAATATAAAATTTATAAGCACACTAAATCTGACAAAAAGACCACATTAAACAAATAAGTAGGAGTTTTTTCTGAACTTTTTTAAGAAAGGCATCATTAATAGAGAACTATGGTTACTCGGAGAAGATGCTGATACAATTAGCACTTTAAGTTAAAAGTAATGATAATTTTTAAGAATTTTATGGACAATATTCACTTTGAATGATATTGTTACTTCAAAATGAAGTAACAATAATAAAAATGCAAGTAAATTTTTAAAATGGAAAATGTATTTAAAAGAAATAATTTAAGAAATTTCTGATTCCTATTTCATAGCATTTAAAAAACCACAAATACACTAATATAACTGCAAAAAAAAAATTTATTAGCACACAAAAACCAATATTAATAACAAATAATTAAAGCTATTGAAACATTTCATATAGTAAATTAAAATAACAAATGGTGTTTCTTACACAATTTTCATGTTCATATTAACATTTGCAAACAGTGGCGCTATCTATCACTTACACTATCAACACTATAGTTATTTCCAACTACACTACAATTATTGTTAAGCCATAATCTTGATTCTTCAGTCTGTTTTGATACAACTATAAACAACTCTTTTTCTTTGTTTTGAATTTGCTCTCTCAAATACTGCACCAATTCACCATCCTGAAACAAAATTCATGTACACATCAATTCTAAACAATATCTATTAATTATTAAATCAAATCATAAACACATATAAGATAATACATAAAAAGTTGCATGCATATTATCCTGTAGAGATGCATATGGGCATCTGTAAGCAGCCTGATGTATTAAAAAAAAAAAAAACATTATAAACAATACTAATAGTACTTAACCTACATACAAAGTGAATTCATCAAAATACAATTTTATAGTTCATTACATAGTTGTATGTGAGAATTACCTACCACCAATTAAGAAAACAACTATTTTTCAAGAGCTTCGTTTATTCTGAGCCAATTCTCTAAATTTTTTTTAAAACATTTTTCAATATCAAAGTTTTATAAGTATTCAGAGTTTATTAAAATATTTAACAGATCTGCACACACTGTTTCTATTTACTTTTTCAGTAGAGACTCCAGGTAACTGAAAAGATTCACATCTTGTAATCAAAACATTCTAATTAACTAAGAATAAAAAAGAATACAAAAATATAGTTAGAAAAGTCTGAGCAAGTCATAATCTGAATCACATGACATAGTAACTGCAAATGTGAGAAATAAATTCACTCCTAGAGGTACACAAAATAGATTTTTACAGAGTATTTAGATGATTACTTTGCTAATAGAGATCATAGCATCAACTAATAGGAGGGGATTAATATGGAATAGCTGAAAGTTTTCTGTAAAATTATGATAGCTCTAACTCAGGTTTCTTTTCCAAACTATAAATACATAAATCATTCATACGCAATTTCTACAAACAATAACGGGCAAAAAATCCATTTTAAAATCTAAAGTCAAATTCCTTGCGTCAACAGACAATTAAGATAATTAGCTGCTAATAATCCCAACAACAAATACTTTGGTTGATTCCAGATACAGATTCATAGAAAATATTTTATTTTTTTTCTACTTATGATCATATTGTTCATTATGATGTTCTCCTTACTATGTTCCTTGTTGATGCAACCAACTGTCTTCATCAATTATACAAAAATACATTCCCATTTTCAATAGAATGCCTCAGAAGTCTCTAGACACACACCTCATAAGTGAATAAGAGAAAATGTAGATAATATGTACTAATACAAAATCATAAATGATACATTACCTGTCCAATTAGAAATGGAGAATCCAATTTTGAATCAAGATTATAATAAGCACCATTTACTCTTCTTATAGCAATCCAGTGTCTTCTACGCAATGAAACTACCACAAAACGAAAGCGAAAATCGCTTGGAACATTCAGTATAAATCCAAACACTCTATTCAATTCAAGACTCTCCGGATCTCTAAAAATAAACAGTAATAAATCCAAAGGAAAACAGAAATAACAAACCCAATCATCACACAAACAGAATCTTGTTGATTTCTAAGTGAAATCAACAACAAAAAGGGTATGGCAATAATCGAGCTGAAATTCCAAGCATTTGTATGGAATGATTAATATTCTTACTAATTTTCATGAATTGTAATCTTTAAAAACATAGTTACATGTTCTAATAAAACCTATCTTCTCTCATAATTAATGGTAGGCCTATATATATTCTAAAAGATGAAAATTAATTATCACATATCTTCTAACTTTTTTATAATTTGTATTACAAATAAAAAAAATAATAAAAATACTCAGAAAAGAAAAAATGTCAATGTAAATATTTAAAAGCTTTCTTTGTTCAGAAATTAATCTATAATTTCAGAAAATTACAACCTAAAAAGACAGCCTAACATTGCTCTGGTAGAATATTAAACCATTCATTTTAAAAGCCACTGAATAATATTCAAGAACAAATAGAAAAATATATGCCAATAAGCAATGTAATGGGCAGATTGAATTACTGTAATAGTCATTTATATGCTGCTTGCTGATGACGCACACGTAGTTGTCATCATATACTATCAAGGAATTTTTTGAAAGAAAATTACTTACTTTGAGAAATCAACAAGCTTCCATTTGTAAACCAAGCCATACTGATAAAAGTACACTTGAAGCATTATCTCACAGCATTATATAAGTTAAGATGTCCAAACCCCACATAATCATCAAAAACACCATATTGCCTGCTGCAATTGATATGATCAGTGTTTTAATAGATGTGGAAGAAGCAAAAAATGAAAAAATTCTGCTTTCTAACACAGTATCAAGACAAACTGATGACATGGCTGCCAATGTTCAAGAACAGATAATTCAGCAAGCGAGTTCAAGTGAATTTTTTAGTATTCAATTTGATGAATCAATAGATGTGGCAAACAGTTCTCAGTTCTTATGTTTTGTGACATATGAATGTGATAGGGGCAGATTAATCAAAGAAAATATGTTGTTTTGAAAATCAATACCTGTTCATGCAAGAGAACAATGTCTTTTTGATATTTTTTACGAAGCTACTAAAAACTATACATAGACTGGACAAAATGTATTACAGTATGTACTGATGGTGCAAAGACAATAACAGGAAAGAAGAGTGGATTTATGAAAAAATTAAAAAAGGAAAGAAAAAATCTCTTCTTTTCTACATAGACGTCAGATGGTTATCACAGAGGAAAGTGTTAACCCGGTTATTGGAATTGCAAGATGAATAATATTTTTCCAGGATAAACAAACTTTATTCTCAATGTTTTTACGGAATAATGAATATATGTTTCTATTGGCTTATTAAGATGATGGTATTTTCACATTTAAATGACTTGAATGTGAATTTACAAGGATGTGATAAAAACATTTTATTAATGGCAATGTTCATGCTTTCATTAAGAAGCTTTATTGATATCTGGATTACTAATCTTCAAAACAAGTTTCCATTCACTTCACATTATACTGAAAAAATTTTGGATGAAGAAGATACTATTATTTACCGCAGTTTGAATAGCATAAGCTGAAAATTCAGCTGGCGAAGTATTTACTGAAAGATAAGAATGATTTCTTGAAGAGATGGGTACTGAATCCATTTATTGAAGATGTTGTTGCAGCTGCTAAGTTACCAGTTGAGATTCACAACCAGCTCATCAAAGTATCTGCCAATAAAATATTACACTACAATTCACATCTGAAGATTTAGATATGTTTTGGCTTGCTCATTGAAGTGAAATAGAAATTTAGTCAAAGCATTGAAAATATTAATCCCATTCACCACGTCTTACCTCTGTGAAAAGGGTTTATTATCATATATTGTTGCACTAAAAACTAAGTATAGGAATTGTCTTTTATCACTTGAAAACAATTTGCTTTTGTGTGCTTCTAACAAAGATCCAAATATGGAGAAACTTTTAAATGAAAAACAAATGCAACCATCTCATTAATTTACTTTCTTTATATGCATACTTGTAAATGTAAGTAAAATTTTTATAATTAATAAATGATGTAAATATGTAGGCTAATTTTGTGACCTCCCTTTCACATCACTACGTCAACCACCCCCAGGTTAAAAATGCTGTCATAGATTAAAAAACATACTAGTTATATATGTTATGTTATATAATTTATTAAAAAAGAAAATCAGCAAAGCAGGTAAGTAGAGAAAAAAATTCAACAATCAGTGTGTTAAGATTCATATTATTCTTCTGTAGGTCAAATTATATTTTTAATTCTATTAATATAAACCACCTAGTACAGAATATTGAGATGACATATCTTACCTTAATTTTACCATGAAAATACATTTGCGGGATACCGCATCCTCAGACATGGCTGAAATATTTAATTAAACTGCATATAAAAAATTAAAAATACTAAAATAATAATTGTGTATTAATTTATTGTAAGAGTACTGCTATCTCTTGCAGATTTTATAAGACAGTCTCCCTTAAACCTGTCAGATGGTTTATCCAATTAAAATTTTATTTGTATTTATATATGTAAACAGCCCTCATCCATCCGATACACAAAAACAGGGACAAAACAGAGCCTAACAATTACAGGGGAATCTCACTCCTAGATACAACATACAAAATTCTTTCAAAAATCATCCTCTACAGTATCGATTCACAACTCAAGAAAGAACTAGGAGAATACCAGGAAGATGTCAGACCCTGGAAGAGCTGTCCAGCCCAGATCATGAGTTTCAAGCTAATAATGGATTACAACAGGAAAAGAAACAGAGATATGGTAATAACATTTGCAGATTTCAAGAAAGCTCATGACTGTATCAACAGAGAATCCCTACTAAAAAGACACAGACTTAATACCAAATTAATCAACATGATAAAACTGATCCTAACAAATAACAAGTGAAAGGTAAAATTCAGAGGCGAGCTCTCTGAACCATTTGAGATCAAAACTGGACTGTGCCAAGGCAAATGGGCTCTCACTGCTATTATTCAACTGCGCTCCACAAATGATAATGAGGGAATGGCTCAAAAAATGCCCCCCAAAAGTAAAAAGTCTGAAAAATCAAAACAAACTGTCTTGGTTTTGCTGGCAACTTGGTACTGCTAGCAAACAATATCAATGAAGCTAAACCACAGATATTAGAACTTCAAAACATTGCAAATTAAACTGGCCTCAAAATATCATTCAAAAAGACAGAAATTATGTCCCACAAACCAACATGATTCAAAGAAGTAAACATAAATGGTAATAAAATCAAAATAGTAACCCAATTTAAATACCTCAGAGAAATAATAACAAATAACCTAAACGAAGAAAACATTGATCCAAACAAGAGGATGCAAACCAGCTAATGCTCAAAAATTATCCTGGTAAACTTACAATAAAAAATGTTCATCGATAAATGGGAAAAAAAGACACTACAACACAGTTATAAAATCAGAAGCCACTTATGCAGCAGAAACACTCTCCACCTGAATGAACAATCAAAGATAGACAGATTCCAAAAAATTGGAAGAATTGGAATCAATAAAAAGTACCTGAAAGAAAGTTGTGGTTTGTGCCCAACAGTTATGTACAAAGCGTTAGAACCTATCACTGAAACCATGCGTAAGAGAATACTAGGATTCTTTGGACATATCATGAGGATGCAAGATTCAAGACTTCTGAAACAGCTAGTACAGTACAATCTCAACACAAAGACAGGATGCAGACGAATCAGAGAAATAAGAGAGGATCTGAAGGAAACTGGCCTTACACCAGAAGACACCACACAAGATAAAATTGGACAAGAAAATCAAGAACAAAAACTCTCGCTTCACACTCGCAAGAAAGTTATATTAGATTTATAGAAGCATATTAGATTTATCTAATATGGCAGATTATCTAATAAACAAGTTTTAATCTGATATTAGCACAAATTTAAAGATATTAGAAATTAATAAAGATGACAAAACATTAAATATATTATAAAAATATTACATATATAAACAAACAAAAATATGTAAAAATATACCTTGGAACATTGCTAAAACATAGTGTGTTTCCTGACTGCCCAATAACCATAAGGAAGAAATCCCTCAAAAATCGTTCACATATGTGTAGCATAAATTGCAGATAAAATTTCATCTGAAAAATTTCATAAAGAAAAACTATGCTCTCTTTTTGGGATTAGTTCAATTAACTTAATCTATAAAAATAATTATGTGAAATACATACTTTCGTTTATCAAACCAAATGGCTTCATAGCCTTTACGTTGCAAAGCAGCCATAATAATATTAACATCATAATTGCCAAGGCCAAGAGGTGACCGATGAGGATTTATCCAACAAGCTGGGGAGAGATCTTGACATATTCCATCCAAGTCTGCTTTACTGAATGCATGAGCTTCTTGGAAAAGATTGTTTAATGCATGCAAAGCACATAATTCCTTAACCTACCGAATAAAAAACCATAAATTATAGTTTACTATTTTTTTCAGAAAAAAAAAAATTGCTATCATTTAAATTTTCTTCTTTTAACATAAACAATGTGTAAACTCGGAATTAATATTTCAAACACCCTCAGTAAGGACACTGAATAAATAAGAACTGATTGATGAATATAGAAAGTATAAAAACTGCGACTATAAGAAATGCAAAAAATTTTCCTATTTTATAGAAAATGCAAATTAAAATTGGTTTAAGAAAAAGGAGAGATAGAGAAAAGTGAGATACAGATGTAATAATATAGAAATACACAAGTAACATTTAAGAAAATGGCTCAAATTGGAAAATAAGTCAAATGAATAATCAAAGGTGGGGTTAAGGAAAACTAAAAACTTAAAACAGATAGCAGGAATGCACAGAATTAGAGTAGAAATTATAATGAAAGAGGTTTTAAAGAAAGTTTATGACAATCTCAGAAATAACTTTATTTTGAAATTAAGTATTCAAAAGAATGAATCTAAAAAATATTCAAATGAATGAATGTCTAAAAACATTAGACAAAACTAATGCATACAGGATAGATACCAACAGAATTATCATCTTAATTAGACTAAGTACAGATTAGATTTATGATGGTGAAATAGAGTTCTCAGATTTAAAGAACAAATCCTTTCTTATATCCAACTCATGCAATCAGTGTCTTGAGCCATGAAAATAATAAGAAAATTTACAAACAGAAACAAAGTTAGATGAAGTACTGGATGAAAACTATTGCTGTTTCAGCAAGAACATTTTGGCTCTCAGATTAACTTTACAAACTAGGCTGTACAAGAATAAAGCTATCTACAGAAAATGGTAAATCATTAAAAGGCATTTAATAATGTGTAATAGTTTTAAAATCAGGTTGAAGTAAAAAGAAAGAACATTTTTATATCCTGCACTAAAAAAATAAGTAATTAATGCATAAAAAGTATAAGTAATACAAAGATAGGAAACTTCTAATTCAAAAAATGGTGAAAAGGAGTTTGTGATTGTAATTATATTAAGTTCAGAAGATTTAGATGCTAAAAAATATGCTTTAAGTAATTTCAGTTTAATTTCTACATATAAAGGGATTAGTAGAGAAATTATAAAAGAAGTAATGGAAAATGAAAGAAAAAAGGTATAACGATATAAAAGGAACTAAAGAATTACGGCTTGTAAGAAAAACAACTTTCTATACAACAAACACTAAAAAAATAAAAAAAAATATATATTTTTACATAATATTAAGAGTAACTAAACTATAATGTAATATTTAAGCATAAAGTTACCCCTAAATCTGATTAAAGTATAAAAACATATACATCACACAGTATCTTTTATAAATGTACAACTGCTATTAGCTATAAAGAATGTTTGTCAGTAAAATAAAAACACATGATAAACAAAAACTTATATCATTATTATCTAATATATTCTGAATAGTAGTAAACTATCACATGTGTTTTGTTTGATATTAAAGAACTGCTTAAAGAAAACAGATTACAAATAAAATCAACAGCAGCACTCTGTATAAAAAGCATTTTTTTATACTCATTTGGGGGGGAGGGCTTTTTGCCCATCACTGATAGGAATCTTCTAAAATAGGGCTATAAACAATCCCACCTATTTTGAGGATAAAAATCAAAAGCAAATTTTTTAATTTATTTTTTAATTATTATTTAATTGTTAAATGAATTTGTAGGTATGTTAATATTTTAGTTAAATTTTATTTATCTTTATTACAATAGAAATTATAAAATTATTTAAAAATTGTGTATAATTTTTTCCTCCAAAAAGTAATAATTGCAAATTTCTACTTTTTGTTTCAACTTTTTCTAGTCAAGTTTTCTACACATTTCTACTTTTTTGTCATATGTAATAATGTTTTAGATGCTCCCCTCTCCCATTTCTTTTACAAAGTCATGTAACCTATTCCTTGCATAAAAATTTCATACTCTGTAAACTATATTTTATCAAAATAAATTATTTATAACTTGTACCACAAAAAAAATCTATAAAAATAAAAACGTTATTCTTCTTATAGGAGTAAACTTGCAAGTATAGAAAGTAAAAAGAGTACTGCATTTACAATATTTTTACTTTCCCAGCTACAGCAATATATACACAGCTGTAGAAATAATGGGAAAGTATACAGTTAGTCAAATAAAAACACTAAAAAACTGATCTTAATTTAAGTTTTGGCCTTAAGGAGACGTTAAAAACAGATTCTAACAAGTAAAATAGATTTAAATAAACTGTAAATAATTTGTGAAAAAAATTTCTATTACAAAGCTCCCAAGTCCAAAAAAATTTATTTTTGTCAGATGGATATTTGTGCAATGTTGGCCTGTCTTATGCCTTTAAAATTTGTACACAGGTACTAACTAACTTTGGGGGAAAGAATGTATTTACACTTTTGCAAATATTGGCGAGGTATTTTTGCCAAAATAAAATTTAAATTCTTTAACAGGTACTTTAACAAAAATTTTTCTTACAAAAGTTGAAATTTTTTTTATCAAGATCGCAAATTACCAAAAAATTTATTTAATATTTAATATATATTATTATAAATTATATTATTTAATATATTTTTTTTGGCTACATCTTTCTTCAAAAAAGAAACTAAAGGGAGTTTATTTGCATATATATTATATACATCAATGGATGTTCAAACAACTATAACATTTTTGTCTATACCCACTCCAATGGTCTGTGGTAAAAAAAAACTTTTTTTTAAATTATAAATTTAAATCATGAATTTATTTTATTATATTTATTTTATTTTTTTTAACTAATTTAAAATCCATCTTGCAAGTTACCCAATGCATTTAATACAAAATCGTAATCTTTTGATAGCCCTTACTTTTTAGTATTCTTGAAAAAAGTTTAGCCAAAGATTTTCCCCCTTCCTATAAAATTACATATTTGTTTATTTAGAATTATGGATGCATATTTGTCTTTTTTAAAACAATGTTAAAAAATATTCTTTTTTAAATTTATTATTACCACTTAAGGATAATTTTCTTAAAAATTAAATTTACCCAAATGCTTCCCTTTGAATATGGAGCCCCAAAAATTAAAAAAAGTTATTTTTTCACAATTTCAAATGTTTAATACTCAAAACATATTTTGTTAAACAATAGTCACAAAACTACCATCCCCTGATGGGGAGCTCCCAAATTTAAAAAAAATTATTTTAATAACTTACCCAGCTACACCATCAATTTCTCACCCCTGCCAATCAAGTTATGCAATTCATTGCCAGTTTTTTAATCTTATGTTTATTCATCACATTAATGCATATAAATTACCTGTTTTTCATGGTAAATATCAGTTGTAGACTGTACTCCATTCATGTCAACAATTTGTACTATGTTTTTGAAACAAACCAGCTATCATAACTTAAAGTAGGTTTTCCTTCTGATAGTCGCATCTAAAACAAAAATATATCTCTGAAAATCACAATCAAATACTAATTTATTTCAGCCAAAAACCATCATATTAAAGTATAAACTAATTTTATGTGAATACCTACTACCATGACTGAATAATAATTACAAAGATCAGAATTTAAATTAAATCAACTTTATATAATTTCAGCATATTCTCAAAGAAAGTTATGGAAAAATCTTTTACAAAAAATGATACCACTGAGCAGGTATGAATTAAGTAGATTAAACAACATGACGAATAAATTAACTACATACCACTGGACATTAGGCAAAATATGTAGAACATCAAAGTATAGAAAAAAATGTTAAAATTGTTGAAAGTAATGGTCACATCAATAAAATATGGATGATGGTTATAGAAGAATAATACAAGGCCTTCCGTAGCCACAACTATTACTAAGATAAAACACAAATCCAGCGCAATTGGCAACCTTAATATTCTACATACACATTAAAAACAGAAAATCTTAACATAAACAAAATTGTATAAACACATATTAATTACATACTAAATAACACAATTCAAATTCGACCAACATTTTGACCACATCTAAATACATGACTCTAACAAAACAAAAGCAAACAGAAAATGCAACTGAACAAATGAAAATGTTTTGAAGCAAGTGATTAAGATCATTTTATTTATAATATATAATTCAGTTAGCTTATTTGGAAGTTTACAGTTTAAAAATTTTCATTTCTTTTCTATTAATTAACCTACATAAATAGTCTAACTGCTAAACAACTACGTGTAGGAACAATGCAAGGCTTAATGTTACTTGATACAAGTAATTGTGCAAGCATGTACTGAGTTGCAATATTAAAAATCTGCCTTATTACAAATTAGGCCAACAAAAAATAACCATTTAAAACTTTCAGTCAAAGTATCAATAATTCAAAAAATATTTCACTTTTACTGGAATATGTTTGTTTATAGGTTTTTAAAACCCTTCTTATTGCTAGATAACAGTTTGGCAATATAATAGCCTAACATCATCAAGGAATAAAAAAAACTTCAATGTATGCAACAACCTAAATAAGCATACTAATAGCTACAACCACTTTAATATAGTTTACCATATAATTTAAGTAAATAATGTAATAGTAAAATAATGTACATAATAAAAGCGATAAAAAAAATTGGGCCCAATATAAAATATTGAATTAAGGCACATTATGTATCAAAAGAAGACATTATGTATTGTGGATGAACATTAGTTTAAATGATTAATGCATACTGTTATAAACAAATATTCTACATATTCAAAACCAGTATAAAATAAAATTGCAATTTCCTTAGTAATATACAAACTGTTTAATATTAATTATGTAAACAATGTCAATATTGTTTACTAGTGTCATAGAAATATGAAAAAAATTATGAATATTAAAATTTAATGAATCCCATTATCTTACATACAAAAAAATAATTAATACAACTCCGTTATAAGATAGCAGAAACTGTAAAATAGCAACAATTGGTTAATTGTTGCTATTTTACAACTGGTAAATCAGTTACAAGCAAACATTCTAAGGTAGCATAGTGCTCACCACCTTAGAAGAGAGACCATTGAAGCAATCTTAAAAATAAGATGAGGCCAGTTCTAAGAGAACACAAATTTACAATTAATTTAAAAGAAGCTAATCACATCAGTAGGCTTAAGTAATAAGAGCGTAAAAATTTAACATAAATAAAAGTTTACACAATTAACATGGGCTGATTTATACATTGTAAACTGACGCAAACCACAATTAATTACGCTTAACTTTTTTTTAACTTTTAGCAAAATTTTCTAAAATATAACTGATAATTTAACCTTACTTGCAATACAGCTATCAACGACGAACTCGTCCCCACGTACAGAACGCTGCTCAGTATGCAGTGTATCAGTTGTGACACATTCGAATTGCTCACACGAGATTTACATTAATTATTTTTCAGCAATCCTTCTCGTAATTTCAATTTTAAATAAAGTATGCATTCAAAGGGATAATCTCCTTAGACACATCAGCTCAAATTATATTATGGTTACACCAACGCTTTATTATAACTGGCAATCATACAAAAATATTTTATTCCAACTATTTAAAAGAACTAAATAATATGTAATTACACACGGGCAAGGAGATATAAAGAACAAATGGGACAAAAGTTTGGTAAACCTCAAGACACAATTATAGAATATACGCTTCTATATCTTCACACGAACAGCAAACTTTAGCAAATCGAGCACTACAACGCGTACACACCTATAACAACACGTTGATCACTCCCGGAGAATCGGTAGTAAGTGAACGCAGAAGAAAGTTAGTGAGCATTTGCCGAACCCTTTCATTTAATAATCCAAATTAATAATTTTCATATTTAGTTACTAAAAGTAACAATTAGATGAAATAAAATGCCCAAAAAATTAACCTGCTAAAACAAAAACCATACATAGATTGATCAACTAAAGTGCAAAATTTTGCAGAAACAATATAGCAAAAAAACTTGGTTGAAGCAACATTGTTGATGAAGCATATTCCTCCACTAAGGGTTATACAGTACAGAAAGCATAAATCAACTTTTACAAGACTATCTTTGATTCTGATAAAAACAAATACAAAGACCCAAACAAATTGAAATTTAACGATGTCGTAGTTACTAAATGAAAATTTGTTTACTACCGTCATTTACACATCCAAAATTATTGAATAAAAACATTGCTAAGAAAACTCAAACACTCGGGGAAATAACTACATTTAAAAGTTATTTATTTAAATAGAATGCACTAGTTTCAGGAACATTTGCCGACCTCCGTGATAGTGGCATTTCCCTTCATCCAGAAGAACTGCATTATTTAAATACTACAAAATTCATCTTATAAATATAGCTGTAACTAGGGTGATTATGTCAATAAATGAGTAAAAACTTAAATTTTTTTGTTGTTAAAACCGATCAGAATCATTTCTAATGTTAAGAGTAAGTCTACTATTACATCTGTTCATTCCAATCACAATTTAACAAAATTAAATTAAACTTTGTGTAATTTTCACCATCAACAATTAATAGTCACAAAACCTTTCAGGCCATAATTTATTTATTATTTTCAACTAATATTTATTAATTTCTTCTTTTTTAATTAAGAAAAAAAAATCAAGACACCACTAACGATCAATTTTGGATGCAGTCATAGTAATTATACATGTTTTATATCCTTGGTTATATTACTTAATTTAGACAGCTTTATAAGTAGACAATTCAAATGTTGCAGTTTACATTAATTTTCATTCATACATGATTATAATAAATGAAATAATTTTGAAATAGGCTGTAAACTGTTGTTAACAGAATTTTACTTAAGACAAAATAATATTCAATAAATATTTTTCATTAGTACTGTAAGAAATAATTTAACAAAAAATATTTAAAATACACAAAAGATGAATTTGGTAATAAATAACACTGTTACTATTTCCAATAACTAAATGTTTGTAAATTATATTAGTTTTCTTTTACTAGTTTATGGTATATTGAAAGTAAAAGATAAGTAAAAAATTACTACATGTAATAATTAGCTCAAATGCAGAGGTATAGAAATACCAAAAAAACTACTCTTTTCTGATACTTTCACTTCAAAGTAATGCCAACATAATGGCAAACTACTTAAGTTTATACAGATGATTTAGAGTGAAATTTTGGAAGGTGTAATAATAAATCTGTAATCAAGAATTTTCATAATAAAAGTAGTCCATAACTTTAGTCCAAGAATTGAAAAATTATATATATTTGACATTTTATTATAATGTAATCTATTTATGTCTGCAGTAGTTAAGTCACAACAAACATATTCAATCACAGTATTAAATAGATGTTTATTCAATAACATTATCATAACTGGATTGTTGAATGGTTGCAGCAAAGCAACTCTTTTCTTTGAAAATGAAAATGTAAAGGTATGAGATATTCATATAGATGAGATGAAATTAAGAATTGATCTCAGATTAAAATAAATTATCAGTTAAATAAAAGAATGAAATCTAATTACAAACATACAATTAAAATAAACAGTTTAGCAAATTGCATCCTAGCATGATAATATAATTATTCTAAAAAATATTTATTTATAATTATTTTGCTTACCGTTTATTTTTCTTCACATTTAATACTCTTACAGAAATTTGTGGTTCATCAGAATATATAAATTATATGGAAATTCATAAAAACATTTTTCTTGTGTAAAGGATCTAAATCTTGTCACTTATTTCTAATATTTGCATATTATCTATGTCGGAGATAATAAATTTTCATACATAAACACATTTTCTTCAGTGGGACCATAGGTGATTTTAATAATTACACTACATTTTTTCTTAGTTCAATCAATATGTAAACAAACTGAACTCATGGATGTACAGCATACTCATACCAAAAATAGCTCATTTCTACTAGCACTTAATAGATGGTAAAATGCATGTCATGCTTCCTACAACCACATTACAAATGCACTGCAAATTAACTATTTTTTACATTATTTTTAATTTGTTACTTATTTGCATTACAAATCCAGATCGGTTAAAACCTGATAAAAAAACCAAATATTTTTATTGCTACAAAACTTCATTTTTACTTATAGTAACAAATTCTTTATTTTGTCTACTTGTTAAAATTAATTTCATACTAAGAATTAGTATAAAATTGTTTGATATCAATTCAACAATATCATTGCTATTGAAATATATTATTACAAACATTACATTCATTATTTCTCAATTATATTAATTTCTTTTTTATCAACTTAAAAAAAGGTTAAAACCACTTCACACTCTCCAAATCATCCATTTAGTCTGACACTACATCAGCAATACTGTCGATTTCATGAGTTTTTCACCAGTTCTCAGCCAATCATTCTGTTATTCATGCTTGAAGTAGATTGTTTATCTAATTTATTTTAAAACCTTTAATGTTTATGGACATTACCCTATCTTTGATAAGGCTCCTGATCATGTCAATAGGGGGAAGAGTACAATGGTGTGGTAGAAGCCTTAAAATACAGTATCAATGTTTTCTCACCATTTTGACAACCACAAATTTTTTATGTTTGTGCTGATGTTTCAAAATTTGTACCAGTTTTAGTTAAATAAAATTATTAAATGGTACATATGTGGTTTTAACCCAAGAAATAATACTTTTGTTTAAATAAGTATTTGGAATACACTCAATTTGAAGATTGGAGTTTGGTGCATTGCCTACAACTATTACCCTTTCTTTTGGTACCTTTTGAAACTAATTTTAAAAAGCATTGCCAACCATCTCTTGGTGAAAATCACTGAAGGCTACTTCATGTCAAAAACTAAATTCCTGTTTTAAATTAAATTATCATCACTCCCAATGTAAATAAATGATTACCTGCATTTACTGGAAATGGATTTTAATTCAGTAGTGAGAATATTTAAGAATGCCTGATTTTATTATCATATTATACTAAGCTTTTGTTATCTATGCTTCATCCTGATAAAATATTTTTCATCCTTCTCTATATTTTTTAATTGCAAGTACTATGTTATAGAATTAAGATTATCTTCTTCATCAGTAATTAATTGTACCTTCTCATTTCTAGGATATGTGATTAAATTTTTTTTTACTACAATTTTTTAAATTAGGCCAGTGTGGGTCATTCATTTATTACCACTAATACTTTATTCAATATTGATGGTTTATTACTGGAAAATAAAGATCACATGCATTTAGTTGAAACTGTTATTCAAACGAACTCATCACATTTCTTTAAAAAGGATATTGTGTTTTTTCTTGCCCAGTGGAGTTAATTTTCCTATCTTCTTTATCTCACATCTGATTCTATCTACAGTAAATGTAAATCACCAGTGAACTCTTCTGTCACCTGTTTTACAGGAATATAATCAAAATTAAAAATCTAAGAGGTGATGAGTTACAGTTGACAACACTAGTAACTACTATTAAGTAATTTTCAATTTTATTTATGTTTAGGTTTAAGAAAAATTTAAAGTCTTCATTTTTATATTTTATGGCTTTAATAATATAGTTATTTAATGATTGTATTAACATTTTGTTAATAAAAACCTGAATTTGTTTCCATTTTACTCGAAAAATTTACGATCCTAGAGGCTTTTAGTGAGCAGGTTACTCAATAAAACAAATCATACACTGCTGACAATAGATTAAAATAACTATATAGTAATAACTATAGTTTAATAACTATATAGTAATAAAAAATGTATAAACAGTATTACAAATTACACACACTTGGGTGAATGGTTCTTGAATCTACATAATTCATGATTTTAGATTAGACAGTAAACTAAATATCCTGTAAACCAGGATTTGTTGATATTAAACCAATTTCTGTAATTTACTGAAGCTTAACAATGATCAGTGCAATCTCCCTACATGGTTCAATAATAAACAGCTAATGAAAAAAGAAAATCAGTCAGCAAAAGTGCTAGACAGAATAAAACAACAAAGTACAAAAAGATAAAATTAACTTAAAAAATTCTCCACAAAATACAAAATAATATTTTTCAATCTTTAAATACAGATTTTTAGATGTGCGCCAAATTAAAAAAATATTTCCAACCCTTAATTTGGAGGAGACTTCAAAATTTAAAGAATTAAAATATTATTTTTTGAATCCTTTTTAAGGTTTTTTTTTTAATGAGGGTTCTCCATATTTTTTATTGTTTTATGCAATACTTACATAGGCCTTTACTTATTAAAAGTATTACTTATGTAATGTTTTTGATAGGCCTAAAAAACACTGGCCATATGAAAAACGTTTTGTGTAAGAAATTCAAAGAGACGAAAACTGCATCTTGATGAAACAAGAAAAGGAATGCCCAGTAACGATATAGACTGTTACTGAGCATGAGCTAAGGCTCTCTGAAATAAAAGAATATTATTCTTATAATATTATATTATTTTTCCTTATTTTATCAATTGGTACACTTCAACAGGTAAAAATTGAAGGAAGTTACTCAAATTTTTGTGAATATACTCTGATATCAGTGAAATTGGTCTGTAAATCATACTATAATAATCAATTATAATTATTAATTAATTAATCAAATTATTATAATCAACTATAATAATTCAATACTAAGCATTATGACAATGAGAAAAAAAGTCAAGTATCTACTGGTTGCCTATATAGACAATCTAAATCTTTATTTTCAAAATCTTCTATTAACATTTTCTGGGAAAACTTACAACTGGATCACTAGAGAAGCTTTCTTTACTAAATTAAAAAAGTCTGATGTGGACACCACATAACCTCCTTCCTTGTATGCCTATTAAATTGCATATACACATTTAAAAAAAATTAAAAGTACATAAAATTTTATTTCATTAATAACTTTTGATATTTTTTCATATATATATATATATATATTTTTTTTTTAACTGTTATTATTGAATTATTTTTTTTTATAGTACATTTTTTTTACAGTCAGAGGTTAATAATTATTAATAAATCATTATATTTAAATTAAAAAAAAAGAAAAGAAGTTGAAGTTGGATTCGAACCGATGTGCCTTCCCTTGCAAGATCCAAATATCTTATTAATTAATATTTTATTCGGCTCTAACTCTGGAACCAACGAAAATAAGTACCACTTATGATATATCGTTGGAAAGCTCTCAATGAGGGCTTATTACTGCAGTTAAGAAAAAGTCCAAAATCCAATTTTTTTGGATTTTGGGCTTTTTTAGACACTTTTGGTCCAGTCAATTTCAATCATAAGGGGAGGTGCATAACTACATGTTTTTTTTTTTTTTTTTTGTCTTCAGTCATTTGACTGGTTTGATGCAGCTCTCCAAGATTCCCTATCTAGTGCTAGTCGTTTCATTTCAGCATACCCTCTACATCCTACATCCCTAACAATTTGTTTTACATATTCCAAACGTGGCCTGCCTACACAATTTTTCCCTTCTACCTGTCCTTCCAAAATTAAAGCGACTATTCCAGGATGCCTTAGTATGTGGCCTATAAGTCTGTCTCTTCTTTTAAGTATATTTTTCCAAATGCTTCTTTCTTCATCTATTTGCCGCAATAGCTCCTCATTTGTCACTTTATCCACCCATCTGATTTTTAACATTCTCCTATAGCACCACATTTCAAAAGCTTCTAACCTTTTCTTCTCAGATACTCCGATTGTCCAAGTTTCACTTCCATATAAAGCGACACTCCAAACATACACTTTCAAAAATCTTTTCCTGACATTTAAATTAATTTTTGATGTAAACAACTTATATTTCTTACTGAAGGCTCGTTTAGCTTGTGCTATTCGGCATTTTATATCGCTCCTGCTTCGTCCATCTTTAGTAATTGTACTTCCCAAATAACAAAATTCTTCTACCTCCATAATCTTTTCTCCTCCTATTTTCACATTCAGTGGTCCATCTTTGTTATTTCTACTACATTTCATTACTTTTGTTTTGTTCTTGTTTATTTTCATGCGATAGTTCTTGCGTAGGACTTCATCTATGCCGTTCATTGTTTCTTCTAAATCCTTTTTATTCTCGGCTAGAATTACTATATCATCAGCAAATCGTAGCATCTTTATCTTTTCACCTTGTACTGTTACTCCGAATCTAAATTGTTCTTTAACATCATTAACTGCTAGTTCCATGTAAAGATTAAAAAGTAACGGAGATAGGGAACATCCTTGTCGGACTCACTTTCTTATTATGGCTTCTTTCTTATGTTCTTCAATTGCTACTGTTGCTGTTTGGTTCCTGTACATGTTAGCAATTGTTCTTCTATCTCTGTATTTGAACCCTAGTTTTTTTAAAATGCTGAACATTTTATTCCAGTCTACGTTATTGAATGCCTTTTCTAGGTCTATAAACGCCAAGTATGTTGGTTTGTTTTTCTTTAATCTTCCTTCTACTATTAATCTGAGGCCTAAAATTGCTTCCCTTGTCCCTATACTTTTCCTGAAACCAAATTGGTCTTCTCCTAACACTTCCTCCACTCTCCTCTCAATTCTTCTGTATAGAATTCTAGTTAAGATTTTTGATGCATGACTAGTTAAACTAATTGTTCTGTATTCTTCACATTTATCTGCCCCTGATTTCTTTGGTATCATTACTATAACACTTTTTTTGAAGTCTGACGGAAATTCCCCTTTTTCATAAATATTACACACCAGTTTGTATAATCTTTGCCCAGCCCGTATTCACCCACTATATTTCCTTCCTTGCCTTTTCCAATGCTTGCATTCCAATCTCCAACTATTATTAAATTTTCATCTCCTTTTACGTGTTTAATTGCTTCATCAATCTCTTCGTATACACATTCTATCTCATCATCATCATGGGCGCTTGTAGGCATATAGACGTTAACAATCGTTGTCGGTTTAGGTTTTGAATTTATCCTTATTACAATGACTCTATCACTATGCGTCTTGAAATACTCCACTCTCCTCCCTATTTTCTTGTTCATCACGAAACCTACTCCTGCCTGCCCATTATTTGATGCTGAGTTAATTACTCTAAAGTCACCCGACCAAAAGTCGCCTTCCTCTTCCCACCGAATCTCACTAATTCCTACTATATCCACGTTTACTCTATCCATTTCCCTTTTTAAATTCTCTAGCCTACCAACCTTTTTTAAGCTTCTAACATTCCACGCTCCGACTCGTAGAATGTTATTTTTTACTTTTCTGGTGACCCCTTCCTTAGTAGTCCCCACCCGGAGATCCGAACGGGGGACTATTTTACCTCCGGAATATTTTACCAAGGAAGGCGCCTCCATTATTGCTTTTGAAAATGCAGAGAGCCACATTTTCTTGGAAAAAAAAAACAGCTGTAGTTTTCCATTGCTTTCAGCTGCGCAGTACTCAGAGGACTGAGTGATGTTGATATGGCCGTTTAAGTCATTGTGACTCACGCCCCTAACAACTACTGAAAGAGCTGCTGCCCTCTTTCAGGAATCATTCCTTAGTCTGGCTCTCAACAGATACCTCTCCGATATGGTTGCACCTTCGGTCCAGCTACTCTGTATCCCTGAGCACTCAAGCCCCCTCACCAACGGCAAGGTCTCATGATTCATAGAGGAGGAACTACATGTTACAACAGTCATAAATCCAAAATTTCAACATCCTACGGCTAATAGTTTTTGAGTGATGCGAGATACATACATGCATATGTACAAATGTCACACAGATACTAGTCAAAATGGATAATTCCATTGAAACCTGAAAACCAACATTTTTGCGATCACAATACTTCCTTAACTTCTTACAAGGAAGTAAAAAGGATCATAAAAACTGATTCACTTGGTGAGAAGTAAGGTGAATATATATATAAAAAACAAATATTGATATAATTGAGAATCTCTTTATTTTTTCTTGAGATTTTTGTTAAAAATTGATCATAAATTTATGCAACATAAATTTTTTCTTTATGAATACTATGTACAAATAATCTACATTTAAAATAATTATGTGTAAATTATGATATTCAAGTAATTAAATCAGTTTTAGTAATATTTTGTTGCCATTTTACAAATTTTAACAGCCTTAAAATTGCTGCTGGTGTTATTCCTGGCACTCGGCTGGCAGCTGCTATCTGAAACATACATTTAGTGTGGTTAAAGGTTAGTTTCTAATGTTAACTTATAACAAAAATGTAAATAATATAAACTAAATAAATATTACGACACATAAATATTAAGAATATGTATATACCAGTAAACAATAAATAAATATTAACAAGAATACAAAATAAAACATGTTACATAAAGTAATATACCACCCATATTTATTTTATAGAAAAATAAAAAAAAAATAAATTATTATTAATCTTTTCTGTTATAATTATTATTTTTGAAAATTAATATAATTTTAATATTGCTAGCATAATAATAATAACAATAATGAAAATCTCCTTACAGTCTGTGGTTGAACAGCAATTAATTTTTCCTTATCTTCTGCTGACAGTGATAATCTCTTCCTAAAACAAAAAGGTAATTTTTCTAACCTGTAAAACTAGACTAGAAAATGATCTTTTATAATAGAAAAACTTTAATCAATGTTAATAGGAAACATAAATCCGAATACTTACCAGAATGAAGATAAATACACATGAATGCATAAGCATATAAAAAATACAAAAACAAAAAAATGAATGCATGATGAGTACAGAGATATGTGATAACATTTAATTTGATTGTTCTTTTAATTTTTCTGTTATACTCTTTGAATTTATGTTCTCTTCTTGAGGTGACAGAAAGTTGACTGTTGTATACAGTATTTTTATGTATTCTTTATATCTACTAGTAATTTTGTGATATACAATTACCTAAAGGTGCAACGAATATTAATGAGGTATCCTAACAACTATTAAATACATGAGGGGTGTTCAGAATGTTCTTGGTCTGACAAAGAAAACATAAGATTTTTCAAATATTTTTTAAATTATTTTTCAATGTAGTTGCCTTGCAATTCGATACATTTAGACCATTGACTTTCCATCTTTTTCATACCATCAGTACAATCCGATCTGTCCAACTCACAAAAAAAGTGGTTGTCTTAACTTTGACCTAATCATTTCAAATGAATCTTCCTCCAGAGAGCGATTTCTTCAAGGTTTGGGAAGAGGTATTGCTGGGAAAAAATCCATCAAATACTTCAATTCGATAACAGTTGCTTCAATTTGAAGTGCATATTGATGCACTTCAAATTGAAGCAACAATTTGAGACGTGCATGTAGACGCATTATCGTGATGAAAGAATATTTTCTTTTTGGCTACATGTGAATGTTTAACAAGAATAGCACCCTCAATCAGTTCAGTAGTGAAGTGTATGATGGAACTATTTTAGCTTTCTTTGATTCATTTTAACCTTCTCCCATCCACTGTTTGGTCTCTGGCATGTACAGTGAATCCATTTTCACCTACAATTATAAAACATCAAAGATGCTGTGCAGAATTACATTCAATTTAAATAAGTCTAAACACCCTTGAGAAGTATTAAGTCAAATGCATTTTTTGTTGGTTGTTAACAAATGCAACACCGATTGAGACGAAAGTTTTTTGATAGCCAAAACATTATGTAAAGTGTAGTGAACATGTTCTATTAAAATGTTTGCAATGTCAGCAAGCTTCAGTTAGTTTTCATTTAATTTGGCAATGTGGAGTTTGTGACAATTTCATAGGTTGCAGTGGTTTTCATCATCTTGAATGGAAATATGATCATGTTTAATATTAACATGTATGTATGTACGTATTAACAAATGTATGTTCATTGGGGTTAAATCTTTTAAAACAAAGGTATCATACTCACAATGTCAAGTCTATTTTTTCATATATTATTCTATGGAAATGAAATGTTTTTAAAAAAGTAAATATGAAAATATTCTTTTTGTACTTTATAAAAGCTACAATTTCAACTTCATTTTTCAGAAAATATCAAAACTTGTTTGCTTTAATATATCACCACAAACAAATAACTAAATGCAAGCATCTGAAACTTTGTCATATCTTTATTAGGGTGACAAATTTCTGAATCACCTTATACAACTATAGTTAATCAATTAAATCACTACAATTACTACAACTCCACACAACAATTAATGAATTCCTATAACTATACAACTAATCAGCTATTTCATATTATTGATCAACTAGTCGCTACAATTAATAAAACTCCAATAACACACAATACATGTAATGTGATTTGAAAATCAAATTTTATTAAATATTTCCAGAAAATCATTAGTAACTTCACACTTATTTGCAATTTAAGAAATCAGAACTAATATTACAAGATTTTATTTTATAATCTTTTCAATCCCAACTGATTTTAATTTCTCAGTGGAAAATATTCAGTGTTGGTTTTCACATCTGAACTTATTAAATTTTACTTAAAATTAGGGAACCATATCAATACTTTATAAATTTAAAAAAAACTGTAAGTCACAGTCAAGTTGATATAATACTAAAATGTGAAATTTATTTTTAACTAGTTATTATTTATCAAAATGATAATACAATGAATTTGATACACTTACATTACACCTAATTAAAATATTTACTTACATTCAGAGACCTGGTGCATAGAAAAATCTTAAAGATAACAATTAAAGTATTTTATTGATTGCTAATATCAAAATATTAACAGATAAACCATCAGCTGAAAGGTGCCTTTTTATATAAAAAAAAAACAATTATTATATCAATAATATGATTGGTTGATGGGAGGTTCTTCTCAATCAGCATATTTTTTTTTAAATACTGCATTTCGATGAGTCAATTAATGTATAAATATAAACCACATTAAAAGAAAACGTAGGGTAATATTTTTAAAATTTCACTTCCAGATTGATTCTGGTATTATTAGCAGAAAGAGGATTAAAAATTGAATATATATATATAAAATAAATTTAAGTATATCTATTTAAGTTTAGTTCCTCTATTTTGTGGCCAAACCCCAGCAAAGTCTATCCTTCAGTATCTTCCAATGTCAAATGTGTTTTAATATATTTCATTCTACACTGAAATGCTTATGAAAAGATAAATAAGAAAATATTCCCTTTTAAATATCAGAAAAATACTACTTTTTTTTAACATACTTTCTTAAAACTAACAAATATATTTTTTATCTTTGAAGAAGGTAATGGAAAACTACTTTACTTTTCACTTTCACAAGCAAGCCTACCATGGGGCTTGTTATTGTTGAAAAGGCTGTCATTTTCGGGAATGGCTTGTGTCACATATCAGATTGCCTACAATCATTATAATTATGGCACAAAGAAAAATCTTTTGTTTTAAAAGTAAGGAATTAGCCTTACAACTTCAATTTCAGAAATTAACCTGCTAAAGATAATCCTGCTAAGCCGAGAAACTACTATAAGTGAAAGATTAGCTAACAAAAAAAAAACTGATTAGTTAATTAGCACTGATTAGCAAACCAGCAGAAAGCTGGTTGGTGAACAGATTTGTGTTGCACTGAGTCTTTATCCTTAGTTTTGGACTGTAAATCTGAAAGGGTTAGTCTCCAATCTGCCCAAAAAGCTGGTTTTGAGTTTTCTCTCTTCAATCTGTTGCAACATTTTCAATATGTTTGAACACCTAGGTGATAGCCTCACTTCCAAAGATAATGTTTTTTGGATCACTCCCTCCAAGAACCAGTAACACTACTTTAATTTCAAGAAAAAATAATAAACAGCAATTAAACTGAATTTAATGTAATAAAAACAGAAGAGGTTTATGAAGCTGGTGAAACTGAGGGAACTGATTGGCAAAGTGTATGACATAAAACATGGAATAGAAGACTGAGAGCTCTCAAAACCATAACACTGCAGTACTGAGGAACCACCACTAATAACTCGTATAAGAAATAATATAATTAAAAAATTAATACATCCAAGTTTTATAAATTACAAACAAAAACTCATTTACTTACATCCATTGTAAAAGATAAATATAATAAAAATCACCAAAATTGTTAATTTTTTATGATACTTTAAGCTTTGTTTTCTATGACATGGAAGTCAGATAGTATCATGAGGGAATGTTTTTAAGAAATGTCTCAGATACAGAGTATTTAATGCACAATTTATTAACATTATTGTACTTAGTAAATTCTTACTATCCCTACAGTGATTTATTAGTTCAATTTTTATTGAGAAACAATCATAACTATTTTAAAACTAATGATATTTTAATTACAACTTACGAGGCATAATCTATGTCCGGTGGAATTATTAATGCTTCATCCCTTCGTATTTGATTTACATCATCATTCTGTTGTAAAACAACGAGATGGTATAATGCCTCATATAATATTCTGTTATGTAATTTTTTATCCCTTAATAATTCTCCATCAAAAAACTGTGGTAGTTTTATTATCAGCTGATCAGCAGTCACTTGTCCATTGGGTAAACTTAGCATATCAAAAGCACTGTAAAATGTACATCAAACAAAATTAACTCCGTCTAACACATACGAACACAAGCAGAACAACAAACACAGTAGAGATATTCAACAAAGATATTATACTTCTGGCTAACCTTTTTTAAAAATAAAGGTCATTCAAATTTCAGAGAACTACTAAAGAAGTTAATATATTTATAATAACATAAGAAATAGAAACAGAAAAACAAAAAACTTAAATAAATATATGTGATATTTTATTTTCTTAAAAATAAAATGTACTACTAACCTAAAATCCAATCTTTCAATGATTATATGTTAAAAAATTCTGAAAAAATACATTTATTTATTGTTTAAAGTTATTAAAATAGCAATAAAAAAAATACTTACAAAAATTAAGAAGTATTTTACATATACAGGAACTTTTTTTCTTAAGCAAGGGTAATTTTGGGATTAAAAAAGTGAATAACAGAAAAACTTACTACATAAAAACTAATAATTTTAGTTAGCTTCAAACAAATTTCTTGTCGGTGATTTAACAAATTAATTACTTCACTTTTCAGTACATCATTTTCGAACCTCTTCAGTACTAACTGTTGTTAAGCAAAAAAATTGTATTAATTTCTAGATGTGAGTTCAGGACTATTCACTGGATATTCAAGGATTTCACAGCAAAGCCACCTAATTCTTGAATTTTTGTTGCAATTAGTAGTCAACCACCACCCATTCACAACTTCCAGTAACTCAATTTTTCTATTAAAATTGAGTAAATTACAAAGCACAACACTTTTGGAAATTCATTTGATAACTGTGAAAATCATTTGTTTTTATGAAATTTTTCATTCCTTTTTCCAACAAAACATTTACCACAGATGGGTGATGGATATTCTTTATTGTAAACATTCATTCTGCTTTCTTGAAACAAATGACACTATTTTTTAATTCTAATTTCACACATAACATTTGGTTCATTAACATTTCACATTTCTTTGTGGATTTCAGCAGCAGATTTATTTTTCACCATTGGGAAACAAATTACTACTTGAGCCTAACACTATGATGGTATTTATTTAGCACTAATTTCAACTGGGTTATTCATGGCAACTAGGATGAATTGAACAATTGTTGCCAAATGAGTACCGATACAAATAAAAATGCTATGCAAGCGCTATCTGTTTTCAATGTGTAACTAAATGGCAAAATTGAAACATCTTTTACCTTGAGAAATATAACCTATAACTGGTGTTTAAAATTTTATGAATTGTACAACTACGGGAACTATCTATGTGAAGTGAATACCATGTGTGAATTGAAACGTATCATATCACATTCTGTTAAGAGCTTCTTTGTTATGAACATCTTATTCGACAACTATTTAAAGAAGTTGTTATTTATGTCATTTTACATGAGTGATTTACATGAGCAACATATTAACATGAAATTTTCTGTAACTCTGAAATAAAAATGGTTATGGGGACATATGAACTGCAAGCTTACTGAGATGATGTTTAATCCATGCTCAATGTTTATACAATTTAAAAACAGATGTGATTAGGTTGATAATGATATGCTGGATTAAAAGGGTATCAACATTAACAATGGTCTCTTGAGACACAAAAGTCAGAGGTTATATGATTACTACTAATTGGAAACTAGCAGATTAGTGCAATATTTTAACTGGCATGGGCCATAATATTCTACAGAAAAATTTAGCGATGCATCAAACTGAAGAAAGGTTTGTACCCTAATTGATATCACAAGACTAAAAAGACTAAAGTGTTGTCATTTGCTCACAAATGACAACACATCATAGCCGCTATGATGATGAAACACTTTTAAATAACATCATGACAGGTAATGAAACATGGGTTTAAAGTACAATGCTGAAACTAAACTCGAGTCTTCATAATGCGTAAGGAAAAGTCAAGACTCAAAGAATATATTGTATAGGTGTCACTTTAAAGCGCATTAAAAATGATCAAATGTCAATGTCATATAGACGGGTTTTATTTACAAGAAGATGTTCACTACAAATTTTTGCTAGAAGGATAAACTCTAATCTGGCATTAATATATTTAACTTTTAAAACGACAATGAAAAAATGTCAAGCAGGCCTGATCTCTAGAGCCCTAGGGCTACAAATGTTATATGACAATAATGCAGTCTTGCAATCAGTGTTGTTAATCTGTGAGTTTTTCAAAATATAGAATAACTGTTTTTCCATAATCCTTGCATATTCCTGATCTGGTCCAAGCAGACGTTATTTATTACCTAAACTCAAATCAATGTTAAATGGCCAAAGATTTTACAAGACTGAGATTACAAAACAATTTTTACAGAGCAATGAAGGTGATTTTAATATCAAAGCTTTCTAAAGTGAAAACTTAGCTGGGTAAATATTTAAGTAGAAGAGGGGTTTACTTTGAGGTTAAAAGACCCACCAGGTTGGTCTATGGTGAACTCGTCATCGCAAATCAGTTGATTTCGAAGTCAAATTTCTACGGTTCAAATCCTAGAAAAGGCTTTTATATGGATTTGAATACTAGATTGTGGATACTGGTGTTCTTTGGTGGTAGGGTTTCAATTAACCACACATCTCAACAACAGTTTACCAGAATGTACAAGACTACACTTCATTTACAATCATAAATACCATCCTCTGAACTAATACCTAACGGTGGTCCGAAGACTAAACAGAAAAAATAGACTTTGAGGTTAAAAGATAAACGACTCTTTGATAAGCTCTAATAAATAATAAAGGAAAAGGTTGTTTTTGAACAGAACTGAGAAAACTTTTATATACACTAATGTGAATAAAATTAAAAGCAAATAGATAAAACTAAAATATGACCTTGATGAGTCTTGTTTTCTGTAATGAGAGTAGTAAATTTTCAACGAATCAAATGAAGAATATTTCTTTTTATAATTTAAAATCCTTTTCAATCAATAAATTGTTAGGTGATGAGTAAAGCAGTAAAAACTATATCCTTAAACACGACGGTTCTGTAACACCTGGATTGCTTCACGGAAAGACATTCTGTAAATTGAAGAGTCTGAAGCAAATGTTAATGATTTACTTTCTATAAATCGCTAGTCAGAGAAGCTAAGTATAGTTTTCTACATGTTGAATGATCATAGCAGTACATGCTATTTAAATACTTAAAAAAGATTGTTTTGAGGTGAATCCACTGAAAAGCACTTCTAAAGCACACTAATTCATGGTAGATTGCCAATTAAACTTCAGTAATTTCTAATGCAACCCATAAAACAATGACTTTTCTTTTACATAAAAAGGAATCTGCTCAAATCATAATATTTACTTAACACTAAATGAGAATGAAACCAAAACCAAACTGAAAGAACAAGAACAGCTGAAATTTAATTATGGAGGTTTCTTTACCCCACCATGATCATATACGTATGATTTAGAGTGTACAATATAAAACTGCTTTTTATTCATCAGTATCTAATAAAAAAAAAAATAAAATAACAGGAAAAGATTATATTAGAAATACTTCATACTATATTAATGGTATATACCCAGATACCTTTTAAATTCATTGGACTTAGATGAAGGTAAGTGAAAAATATTCTTCCACTCACTCAAAGGTTTTCTAATAGATTTAAGTAATGAAAGTGTATCATTAAATTTCCTTTGTACCTTATCTGTTATTTCCATTCTTTCCACTGATACACAACCGACATCATAACCTGAAAATTTATAAAAGAAGAACTTGTAAAGAAATTTCTTAACAACTCATTGGCGTTTAATAAATTTTAATAAAAAAAATTAACTTTCATCATCTAAACACTAAACAGTTGGAACTGTAAGAAATTCATACTCACCTGCTGAGTTAGCAGCCAGTTTCTTACAATCATACTCAGCTCACTACCACAGAATAAAATTATATAATATTTCTCTTCAAAAAAATAGATAGCATTATTATTTTTCTAGAGAACTAGCAAAAATCAAGAAGTAGGACTCTGCAATGCTGTAGTTAAGCTTGCTTTGCATACATGATTTTTTTTAACCTTTTAAAAAAATTAATTAATGTCTTCAATGCACTATTTTATTTATGATGGTGTAATGTGTTGAAAATGTTACTGCATTGATTTCTCATAGATTTGGCAATGTTCAAGCTGAGAAGATCCTTAATACATCTTTTTTATCTGTTCTATGACTATTCAAATAATAATTCACAAAGTTTTACAGTAGATACAGACATGAAAACCTTTTATTCTTAATAAGATTTGGATACCATAATTCAAAATGTTTATTAAGAAATGTATTTTAAGACTCAGTAAACATTTGGCAAATGGGTCACACAAATAAAAGAATGGTATAAACTCTTTCAAAAAAGGTTACCTTTGTGAAAAGTGATTAATGTTCTAATTGGCTATAAATAACTTAAAATGCTGATGTTACCAAAAGTTTGGAATTTAATTATAAAAGCTCACAGTAAGTTGAACATCTGAGAAATTGCTTGTTGGTAAAGTTTTAACAAATACAATTTTAATAGGTGATTTTTATTGGATATACACAGAGCTGCAAAATTTGAATCAAGTTGAACAAAAAGAATTTCACACTGATGTTGCACATGATATAGTGAAGTCATCAAAAGCTATTTTGTTTCTAAAATCATAACAGATAATAAAAGTAATGTATACAAGTACAACCTAGAGACCAAGACTAAGCCATCACAGGAGAAGTCACCAATTTCTGTCAGGCCAAAGAAACCAAGATATAGGTGAAGAGCAAAAAAATGATGCTGAAAGTTTTTTGACCACCAAGGAATTGTTATGATCATAAATATGTTCCAGAAGACTGTACAATTAATAAATGGAAGCACTATATCATTTTTTGGTCATGAAAGGACTAGACCAGTAGAAATGGAACATTTGGAAACTACATCATGACCATGTCCCAGTTCAATCCTAACACCAAGTTCAGAACTTTTAAACTAAACATGTTGCTCAGGTTTCCAAAACAGTTTACAACATGGGTTTCAAGAGATTTCTGGTTATTCTTCAAATTGAAAATGCTGCTTTAAGGGTAGCAATTAGAGAATTGAAAGGACATTATGAAAAATGCAACGACTCCTAAATATTTCTCTGAAATAAGACTTCTAAAAATGTTTTGAACAATGGAACAAGACCAGGAGCATGTTGAATCACAAGGTTACTACTTCTAAGTGGTTAAAAAACTAGAATAAAAATGCAAAAAAAAAATATTTTGTTCAATCCTTTAAGATCAGATACTTTTTAAACAGATCTTGTGTGACAATAATGTTAATAATAATTACACAACAACAAGCTGATAATTTGGTACTAACTAACAGGATACCTTTTTTGGTTAATCTTATATCAGCATTATCAGGTCGCAGCATCAAACGGAATTCAGCTCGGGTTGTAAACATCCTATATGGTTCATTAGTTCCATACGTTGTAAGATCATCAACCAAAACTCCAATATACCCTTCAGTACGATCAATTCTTAATGGTGGCTTGTTTAATGCAGATGCAGCAGCATTAATACCTGCAAGAATGCCTTGAGCTGCAGCTTCTTCATAACCAGTAGTGCCATTTATTTGTCCAGCTAAAAATAATCCATTTATTTTTTTAGTTTCTAATGTAGGTAACAACTCCCTTGGATCGATGAAATCATATTCTACACCATAGCCTATAATAAGAAAAATGAAAAATAATATTATAAATTAATCTATTTTGTAAATTATTAATATGTTCAATTTATTACTCTTTCACAACATTAATCCTCTCAAATAGAGATACTTTACAGATATAACTGCCACTTGCTTTTTTTCTGTACTTGTAACATTTAAGTTCACTGCCTTATAATTATTTTTTAAAAGGGTTTTTACAAATGTGCTACAGTATTTAAATGTATATTTTTCTTAAATATTACAAAATGATTTCTGTTTTGGAAAAATAGTTATTCCATCACAACGGTTTTATTATTTTATACTATAATTACATTATTATTTATTGTTCAAATAAACAGCAGAATTTTTTCCTTTTGCTCTTTGATAGATTAAATACATTAATATTTTTTTAATTAATTAAACTGCAATTAAAAAAAATCAACTTTGTTTTGATAATTTTAAATACTACAGAAAAAAGAAAAATAACAAAAGAGATAAAAATGAGTGAGGCTAGTTTTGTTTTTATATGTTTTCATTATTGAAAGCAATTTAATCAATTAAGTGTTTGAATTCTAACATTTTAAAATTAAACTGCAATTAAAAAAAATCAACTTTGTTTTGATCATTTTAAATACTACAGAAAAAAAGAAAAACAATAAAAATAACAAAAGAGATAAAAATGAGTGAGGCTAGTTTTGTCTTTATATGTCTTCATTACTGAAAGCAATTTAATCAATTAAGTGTTTGAATTCTAACATACAATTTAGCTCCTTCAAAGTACACTTCTATTATATACACTTTTCCCAATATTCCTTACATTTTGAGCACAGTCTGCAATCTTGCTTTTATGGATTTTACTGTTTCAAAACTCTATCCTTTTAACAACTATTTTAATTTTGAAAATAAAAACAAGCTAGCAGGGGCTAGGTCAAGTGGTGTAGTGGGTAGGAGATAACACAGCAAATGTTTTGTACAAAATGCACGACTAGCAGCACTGTGTGGATTGGCATACTGTCATGATGGTGAACCCACAAGTTGTCGGATTTCTTCTTCACTTTTTATGAAGAATTATTTCTAAGAAGTAATGACAATTGACTGTGCCCTGCAGGTAAAAACTCATAGTGAACACTACCTTTGATGTAAAAAAAAATCCTGTCAATTTCACCTTTGGTTTTGAACAACTTCTGCAAGCCTATTTCAGTCTCTGTGATGATTTTCAAACCCATTGCAATGAGTCAGACTTTGTTCCCACATTCATGTCTGAATATGTTATCGCTAACTCTTATCATTGGGCAAGAAGGTTTCATCATCATTTACATGATTCAAAAGTTCGTGACAGATCACAACACAACTGTCTTTCTGTTCTTGTCAAGAGCTTCAGAATGATATTGACGGTGATACAATGCATTTCTAATTTTTCAGTGATGATTTTGTGACGATGAACCCCCAAAATTTTAATCCTTTCTGTTATCTTGTGAACTGTTAAACATTGAATTGACTTCACAAATCATTTACTTGGGCAATATGGGATATGTCCATTGATGTTGGTGGTTTTCCACAATGAAATTTGTTTTCAGCAGTTTCTCTACCATTTTTAAAATGCACGAACTGTTAATAGCATTGTCAGAGGCTTAGAGGGTCCATCCCATGAGCCTCTTAAATCATATTGTGTGATTCAGTAAAATTTTTACCAAGCTTAAAATAAAACTTCACTGCAAAAAATGGCTGAAGGTATCAAATCACACCTACTTCAAATGAACACTATTAATAAGGTAATCATTTAGACATATTTTGGTGGTGGGGGATTGTTCATTAATTTCAATGCTATGTGGTGATGCCTCAAAAATCTCTATAAATACTGAAGAAAAAAAATTTCAGTAATTTTTTAACAGTCCTCATACAAGTACATAATCTATGACAAAAACATTTTTCTGATGTGTTGGTTAATCTGTTTCAGCCAAGAACGTCAAGTGTTCATTTAGCTTCTGCACATTCCACAAAATATTTATCAATGCGTTTTAAATTTTTTGAATGAAAACTGCTGAAGAAGCATGCATTTCAATTTCATTAAATTTATTGAGATGGCTCTGAAATCTATCAATATTAATAAGTATTTGGTACAGCTTGTAAAAAAAAAAATTGTAATAACAGGCAGTATACAATTATATCACTTTCTTGTGATCAATAAAAAAAATATAAAAAATACACTTAAATACTTTAAAATATTTTATTTATTTCATTATTATTACTTTAAAAATATTACATCAACTAAAAAACAAAACACTCAAGAAGTTTAATATATCACCTGGTCTAACAACAGCAGCATATTCAAGACCAGTTATACAATGTATCAACTTCACTTGAAGCTCCTCTGGTAATGTGCATGATAAACCATTTGGATATACAATATCAGTCGATAAACCTTCTGGTTCTAACCAAACTTGATGAGCTCTACCTTTAAACCTAGAAGTGCAATTTAAATAATAATAGCTAAAAGCCATAATGCAATGGTATAAATTTACTGAGCTTAAAAATCAATTTAAAAATAAAACATAATGGAAATAAAAAGTCTGTAATGAACCCAAAAAATAAAAGATTTAAAAAAATTTAATATTTTAAAATTAATTTATGCATTTAACAATTAACAGTTTATTTAATAGCATTTAGCTCCACCTTAAAAACATTCTTAAGTTATGAGCACAACATCCTGCTTCCTGCTAGTTGGCCACCTATTTGATTTACATAGTCTTCAAGTAAATTTTATGTTTTCCATTACACAGAATGGGATTGTGGTTTCTTCATGAAAAATGTTTCACAACGTTCAACATTTTTTGGAGTGGATCATCTAAATTTGAATAATCTCAAAAGAAGGAATTGCATGCTGCAAGATCTAGTTACCTCAAGGGTCAAGGAGCACCAGGAGATAATATGGCCTGGAAACATTTGTTTAATCACAATTACTGATTGTTTAGCTATGTGACTTATCACTATCCTGTTGAAATTATACTCTGGATTTCAAGTTTCTTCACTATTTTAAGAATGACAAAAATTCTTTCATAATTTAAACAGATCGCATTAATGTGATGGTAGTAACAGCAGCATTCTTATCACTGCCCTTAAGGATACTATTAATCACTATTCCAGAGGATACTAATGCACACCATACGGTGACTAATATTCTATTCAGTAGTTTGTGATGTATTTTATAGGGCTGTGTGTAGCAATATAGCACAATGATTTTACAATATCACTCATTGACATTTTTTAATATCTTCATTATCATTAAATTACATTCAAATGTTGGCTGCAAAAAATTATAGATAACTTGATCAATGTCATCTAATGTCTGCACAACTTGATTTTATATGGACGCATACCTGAATAGGAAGAAACCTTTAAACCATGATTCCCAAACTGTGTGCCACAGTGCCCTGGGGAACCACAGCATCTTCACAGGAGTTCCATGAAATACTGTAAAAGCTTCATAATTAATTGAACAAGACATTTATAATTATTAATTTAACTCTAATAAAGTAGAAAAATAATGAGGATACACAAGTTTTATTTATTTTTATCTATTACTTACGAGTAGTCATATTTCTACTTAGGGTAGGGTGCCATGGAAAAATTTTAATTGAAAAAGGGCATCGTGACTCGATAAAAATTGTAGTTAACATGCCAAATTAAACTAAATAATGACAGTTGGACCATTTGGAGCTACAGAGTATTGCAGTTCTTACAGCAACTATGTTTTCAGCAGCAGTATGTTTTCAGAATTCCTTTGTTTACCAGAAGGTTTCTTGCTTAACTGTTCAATGCTTAACCAGTTTCTTTAAAATTCTGTACTTTGCCTTTAATGGCATGGAGTGACAGCACCCACATATTCCAAAGAATATTGAAGTGGCATTGAAACATCCATTTTTTAGGACTGTTTAGCTGTATAACTATAGCCATGTTGTAGAATGTCTTAATTTCAAATGTATGCCTGTTCACCCCATTCAGTATTCCATCTAAAAAAGAATCACCAGACAAAAGACCACAGACAAAAGACTCTATGTTATTGAACATAACCTAACATTACCAGAAAAAATAACTATATATATAATTGTCCATTTCAATGGCTTTATATATGCAAGAATAGCAATTCAGAGTACAAGATGAGTATCAATAAATTGTCACCAAAGAAATCTTGCTCTTTTATTCAGCTCCCATGATTAATTATTTGACTAAAAAGAGGCACAATTAACATCTCTACATATAATATTACTGCTGAAGAAACTGAATAAAATTTCTGAGGATATTTTGAAAGATGTCCATGAATTCAGAAGTTGTATTTATGTTTATCATAGTTATCATACTTTATTTACATTTTGATGTACATCAGTGAGTAAAAGCTTCTTTTTTTTTTTTTTTTTAATAATTAGTCATTTGACTAGTTTGATGCTAAAATTTATCCCTTTCTAATTGGTATTAATCTTAATAAAAAAAAATGAATAATGTAAAGTACACAAAAGAAAAGTTAAGACAGATTAACAATAGGAAGCATTGGATCTTCTATCTTCTTTGACGATGGACAAAACAATATTGCCTTAACCAGATTATTAGATTATATAATTAGTGAAAATAACAATTTTTAATATTTATATATCTACACATACACATCTTAATGTCTCAGCTGGATAATTGACAATATTTGGTACATACAGATAACTACATCAGATATTTCATCTTTATTTTTTATTTTTAAACAAAAATAAATTGAAACTTGAATTTAATTATCAGGAATAAAGAACTATTAGATTACCTGATTGCTTTAGATTCTATACTTGGGCAATAACGAGGGCCATTAATTTCTTCAGCAACATGCCTATTAACATGTAAATTATTTACAATGATTTTTTCAACAGATTCATTAGTTCTTGTCAAATAACAATGCAATTGATCTTCAGGCTGTAAAACATAATTTACTCATTAAATATTTTGTATGTTTGGAGTTTTATAATTCATTATGACAATTATACTTATTTTACATAGTCAATTATGTACAATAAAATATGACTTTGAGGAGGAGGGGTGGAATTAACAAGAAATAAAAAATAATAAAACAATGGAATGTGGTTAAGTAAAAAGAAAAGAAAAAAAAATTTAATGGAAGAGATATAGTTTAGTCAGACATGTTAATAACAAGCTTTGTTTTTAGACAGTATTCTGATGGAAGACTGAATAAAGATGATGGCAGGAAAACCAAGAAAAGATGGAAACTTTTCCAGGTTCTGAGGAACTATATATAAAGTAACGGTATCTCAAACAGACTTTAAAAATGTAATATTTTCACACTAAACATTATATAATGTCAGTCTTTACTTTAAAAATAACCCTCATAATTTAAGACGGAGCTCATTTAATATAACAGCTGTAATGTTTGCTGGAATATCACAATTATCTAAGAATATCTCTAATTTAATGAGCTCTTTTATATTATTTTATTAAGACAAATTTATTTGTTAACCATTCAGGAGCATGTTCAAACAACATGATGTCAAAAGCAAGTTCTCATACAAGCAACACATGACAGTATACATTATTTCTGGTAGACTTATTCTATCCTTCCTGTCTTCTATTTTTTTATTTTAAAATTAAAACATGTTTAACACTGCATAAAGTGAGCTTTTCAAAAACATAAAATGCAAAAACAAAAATAAAATAATGTAACTGGTTAGACGTTGATGAAATGTAAGTGTGAATAGGCTGTTTCAAGCATTTGGTGCAAATCTCATTCTCTAAATTAACTCATTTACATCTCCTGTAATTTTCCTCTAATAACTATGAATAATACAAGTTTTACAATCTAAAAGCTATATATATTTAAATAAAGCAAAAAATGAAACAACTAGGCTTTATTGCACTGTTTTTTTGTTCTTTTTAAAAATAAAACTTATTAATTTGCCAATAGACTACATGTAGCAATTTTTCTCACTTATTTTTTGTTGGAATAACGACAAACTATGTAATGAAAATAGTGGTAACATTATATTAATGTGAATAATAATTTACTTTGCTTAACAGAAATAAATTCTGTAATGGAATGATTTTCAAACATGATCATGTATTTGTATAAATTTGCACCAAGATTATACATGTGTGCTAATGTTTTAATAATAATTTGCTTAATTTCTTATTTTATTTTTTCAGTATTAAGACCAGTGCATAAACAAAGCTCATTGTGAACATTTTGGGTTTATCTAAAAACAACAGAAATCAGAAAAAATGTAAAGAATTATAATCTACAGAACAAATTAAATAGAATTTCCAAATATACTTTTGCAGAATTTTTTTTTCTAGTCTAAATGGTTTAAATATTAACTATAATAAACCTAATGTTTTATAAATTGAAAAAAAAATGTTTCAAAATCAAAATTTTATAAACTTAAATTTTCAAACACTGAATGAAACAAAAATAAAAATAAATAGTTTTAAAATTGGATCAAAAATTTTTCAAGAAGTTTTCTGATTGATTAATGCTGAATAAAGGTGGTGGGAACATTATGTTCCAAGAACAAATTAGGATGTAGATAACACATGTGAACTGATAGAAACTGTTCATACTGTTCCTATTAGAAGGGCTGAGACTGTTACTTATATTTACTAACATATGCACACATGGGCACACACACACATAACATTCACTGAATCACAAAAAAATAAATAATAACTTACTTTTATCCAGACATTATCATTCATAAATGAGAAAGGTATGGGTTCAGTATCACCAGTCATAATGCTGCATTTACTATAATCGATTGTCTTACCATCTAATCTTGGTGGAGTACCTGTAAAAAAAATTAAGATTAAGAGTAACTTAACTGAATCCAATTATTTTATTAAATTTTTCACTATTAACTTTTATTTTTTAGTATGTTGGTCTTTGTATGATGCTTAGAATTTCTTCACTTGAGATACTTTTTGATCATTATATGATTCTAAAGTCAGATGATATTTAAAAAAAAAATAATAAAATCTTTTACGTTATTTAATTACACTGACACAATTCACTGAAATTGTTTGTATGATTGAAGATAAATTAATGAAAATGCATATAGTGAAAACTCAACAGCTCATCATGCTTGGAAACAGGATATAAAAACACCATATGATGAATTAAAAAACAGCAAAAAAATAAAAATAAAAAAAATTAAAAAAGTTGACTATTTTATTACTGAAGTAATTATTATTGATTGGGCTTTTATTACTAGTAAAAACTTTTTATTTGTATTTTTATTATTAAAAGTTATTACAAGTTCCTCTTTCATTCATTACAATTTTATTTAAGATACGTGATGTTTAACACAAAATAAAAATTATCTTATTGAACTGATTCATAAAATATTATTACTAAATCATTTATTGTTTTTGTACCAAATTATGCAGTATAAAAAAAGTAGAGATCATATACTGAACAGCGTGTTGATGTCAGAGCACTAAGCTAACTATTCTTGATAAGCCAGCTCTGCAAAAGAGGCGACAGTTAAGCATCATTATTTAATGTTCTTTTTCTAAATTTAATATTTTTGTAAATATAAAGTGAATTATAAAGGACTTCTGTATAACTTCATATGATCAATACACACTTTGCTAGTAAGATATGCTACTACTGCTGGCAAGTGAAAAATACTGCTTTTCTAAAGAATCTTTCTAAATCTTCTGAAATGATCAGCTTAATTCCTATGACATAACATACTGTTTTGCCTGCTTGTGATAATAAATTGCACTCATACTTTCTCTTAAAAAATGAACTGATATTTGTCAACTGTAATATTTGAATAGCTATTTTTAGCAAATCTGAGAAAGAAACTTCCTAATATCTTTACACTGTCTGTGTGATTTGTACATTAGAAAGAGAGAATTAGAAATATAAAATGCATGATTGAGATGTTTAATAGAGATATGCAAGAAAGTTCAAGATTGTTTTATTTTTAAAAAAACTTACAAAGCGGTAGGGAAAATGAACAAAATTTTGAAAAAATAATTTACACATCATGGAATCAGCATTTGTCCATGAATCTGATTCCTACAATCAGATAAGAAAATGACTGAATGAATATGTTTTGCAACATATATTTTATGATGTGATTAATAACTAATAAAATTATAAACAGAAATTCAGCGCTGTTATTTATTTTCCTAGAAATAATAATAAAAAAATGCAGTAAATGTGAAAAAACCCATCAGGGCAAAAAACCATTATTGTATCATTGTAACCAGTACTTAAAAAACCATATTGCACCTCATTCCAAATATATCACAATTTTATTAAATATTTTTTGAAACTTCAAAAGTTTAAATAATTTAAATTATTTTTCAACTTCAAATACTGCTTTGGTAATTATTTTTAAACAAAGCTGTAAGGGTCTGTTTACTACAGTTGCTGATGGGGGAATGGAATTCCTTTAAGTGAAATATTATCAAATACTGATTTCATTGAATATACAGAGGCAACAAACAGTTAGTCACTATAAGCTATCAACACACACACATTAGTGTTTTATAACAGTAACCTACATCAATCAACAAAAATAAAGTACAAAACATGTTGAGAGAGAGATAGATAAAATCATTAGTGACTTGCAGACCAGTAATCAGTAACTGTAAAGAAAACATTTTAATATACAGCATGTCTAGCACTAGCCAATATAACCTTTGGGTTTATGAAACAGAATAAGAATAAAAATATTTGCGACAACATATAGAGCAGTACAGTATTTTATAATCTGGTACAACTCAATAGTACAAAACATTGATAAATACATAAAATAAAATGTTTACCAGTTTTTAAGCGGCCCATATTAAACCCTAAATTTTCAAATGTATTAGCTAATCCGATAGCTGGTTCATCACCAATTCTTCCTGCTGGCCTTACATCTAACCCAATGTTAATCTGACCTCTTAAAAATGTCCCAGTAGTTATTACCACACATCTTGAAAAAATTTTTATACCATCCTCTGTAAATAAAAATGACAGAATAACAGTACTTCATCATTAATTTGTTTATAATATTTTTTTAAAGATTTGAAGTATTGAATAAACTACGGACTACAACTAGGAACAGATTTTCATTTCATTTGTAATGAAATCACCTCATAATAATGTAACTCTCCAATTTCCAAGTTCAATTTAAAATATTTTATTTATATCTTTCAATTTTGTAATAAACTTACTATTTAAAAAATATTTTTCATGTAGATACAAACATTTTGCTTATATTACTACTGCTATTGCAACATGAAACAACATATATTATGTTGTTAAAGACTTGAGTCAGATTTGTTTACAACTATATAGTTTTTTAACAACTACATTGTTTTAATTACAAATACATTTCTACAATTCTATTAAATGAAATACAGTTTATAGAATGCTGTATATATATATATTTTTTTTTCATTTTGGCCAATTGAAGATCATGTTTAATATTTTTCTTAATGTCCTTCTCACTCCTTTCTTTTGTTTTTAAGTCTCTCACTGGCCTTTTTCCTGAATTCTTCTGTTATTACTCTTTTTTGTTTTTTCTTCAGAGAACCCTACTTTCTAAGATTTCTTTTACTTTTTCTTAATTAATTTTCAATTAAAATTCCCATTCCCATTCCTACTATGTTTAATCTTTTCTTAACTTTATCACAATATATGCGTTTGGTTTTGCTTTCTAGATAAAAGAGGAAGATTTTATTGTGAATTCTATTATCAATCATTCATAAAATGTGGCCTATGAAAGCCCATCTCCTTTCATGCATTATTTCTGTAATTTCTTTAAATTACTGGAGTTTTTATATATGAGGTGTGATCAAAAAATATGGTGAATGAATTTTTATAGTGGCAACTGCAGACGCTACATCCATATGCTGTAATTTGTCCAATAGTGTGTTCAACTGAGACAGGCAGGGACAAGTTGTAACACATTCAAGCTTGCCAGTCAGCTGCCAGAGACGCTAGAGTGAGGTTGTGTTTATCGTGTCTGTCGCACAACATGGATTTTGAACAATGCATTAACATTAAGTTTTGTTTTAAGTTGCAAAAGAGTGCCAAAGAAGCTCACAAAATGTTAGAATTGGTGTATGGCGATAATGTGGTAACTTTGAAGACTGTGTGTACAAGTGGTATGACCGATTTAAAAACGGAAATGAGTCTGTTGAAGACGAGCAGCGTGCGGGATGTCCAGTAACCTCAAAAACAGTTGAAAATGTGCCAAAAGTGGAAACAATGGTTCGTTCAAACAGGCGAATGATTATTCGAGAGCTATCGGAAGACCTTAACATCTCGTATGGATACGTTCAAAGCATTTTAACTAATGAATTGCAAATGAGACGAGTGAGTACAAAATTTGTTCCCAGACTTTTGAGTGATGAACAGAAGGAAAATCGTGTGTCAATTTTCACGGAGTTGAAGGGTCGTCTTCATGCAGGTCGGACTTCATGGCCAAAATTGTAACTGGAGATGAAATTTGGGTCTATGGCTATGACCCTGAGACCAAAATGCAGAGTTCCCAATGGAAAATCAGCTCATCTCCTCGGCCTAAAAAGGCACGTCAGTCAAAATCCAACATCAAGGTCATGCTCGTTGTTTTTTTCGATAGTGAGGGCATAGTGCGATCAGAGTTCGTTCCAAGGGGAACAACTGTTGTAAACTCTGAATTTTATAAGGGTGTACTGCAACGTTTGCGAAACGATGTACGAAGAAAGCAACCAGAAAAATGGACCAATGGCTTCCTTCTTCACCACGACAACGCGCCGTGTCACACCTCGCTTCTCATTTGCGAGTTTTTGGCCGAAAAAAGTGTTCCTGTCTGTCCACATCCGCCATACTCATCGGATTTAGTACCATGCGACTTTTGGCTCTTCCCCAAAAATTAAAACTGTGCTTAAAGGAAAACGTTTTGATACCATTGCTGACACTGAGAGGACCACGACCGAGCAGCTGAAAGCCCTTCCAAAAGACTCCTTCCAGAAATGCCTCCAGTCATGGAGTCAACGTTGGGATAAGTGCATTGCTAGCCAAGGACAGTACTTTGAAAGAGATTAAATCGAATTCTATGTAATCTTATTACTTTTTTTAATAAAAAATGATTCACCATATTTTTTTATCACACCTCGTATGTATAGAGTATTCTCTTTTATATGACCAAATATTTTCCTTAAAAATCTGTTTTCTACCTTTTGGGTTTCTTTAAAAAACTCAAAATATTAAAAAAATTAAAGGCCCATGTTGATCACTGTCAAATACTCTGTAGTGAACAACACTTCTGGCAAGTCACGGTATTTAAATGCCCTAATTTTGCACTAACAGAGATAGATTTATTGTTGTACTTGTTTTGAGTTGTATATTTCCGGCAAATAAAATTCCATTTTATTTGCCCCATTTTTTAAGAGTTATTTTTTTCTTAGCCGTTCCATTCGTTAGTTTCCGCAAGGTATTACAATTGGTTTACTTTTTCTATTGTTCCACACCAGCTTTTTAATAAAGTTTGGGAATTTTTGATATTTTTCATTAGTACACTATAAGTAGGTTTAATTTTTCTGCTGTTTCTTGAAATATGATTATTTATACTATTGCTATTTTGAGAGTGTCCAACAAGATAACCAAATCTGTGAAGCTGAGATCATCAATAACCATACAGCATCTTCCTTAGCCAATTTGAAGGAAATTCTTAACATTTGTATTGTGAAGTAATATATTTCAGAAAAGTATTGATTAGAGTCTACACCCTACACTTTATTCCTGTTTTTATGAGGATAGGGTTAGAAATTTTTCCTAAAAAATTAACTTTAAGAGTTGTGTTTTTTATTATACTTCTTGAATTATTATTGTTCGCCTCAAATACTTTTTGGTGTAGTATTTAATGCCAAATATTTTTTAAAATAAAAATGATCTAATTAGCATTATTTTATCAAGATATGTTTATAAGTTATGTTCACAATTACAGAATGTTATTAGCTTATTACAGAACGAGAATATATTTTCTGATTAATTTTTCAAATACTTTATTAATAATAAAGTTTTAAATTAAAAATGGAAAAACTAGTGTTAATGGGAAGTTGTGTGACAATGTTATTGAGAAACAATTCAGTCAGTTATTAGAATAAATATACTTTTGTTAAATAAGTCTGCTAAATAACAGTGAATTTAAAAAATGGAATATTTGTCAATAAATGTTAAAAATAAAAACTGATACATAAAAATGGGTATTTATGTTGTCAAATTCTTCTTCTATGTTACCCCTTTGTTAAAATTATATGGAAGATTTGACAAAGTAATATGGCTTTTTGCATCATTTGAAATACAAGTAATTGTTTAAGTTTAAAAAAGTACTGATGATAGAAATACTTTCTAAAACCTTAATTTTAGAAGGTTATTTAAAAATACAGAATGATTCAGTAAGGTACAAAAATATACCTTGAAATTTATTATTTATGTGGATTAGTTACATTAGTTAGATTATATAACATTAGTTAGAATATATATTAGTTAGATTAGTTACATTATATAAAAAGCAGTAGTATTCATAACAGATATTATTAAAAAACAATCATATATATTTTTTTATTTAAATATATATTTTAAATGTAACTAGACATAAAAATTAAATAGGAAAATACTACACAGAGCCATATACAATTTGCCCGTAAACACCCACATGTGTACTGAAGCATTAAACAATTGATACCCATGCAAAAGTGAAATATATTCTAACAGCTCTACACTTTTGAAAATTTACTTTTTCTAGAATGAGAGAGAAGAAATGATTAAGATATACTGAAAGAATTGTGCAGTGCCAGGTATGAAATTTTTTATGAAAAAAAAAATGGAAAAATGTTAAGAGTAGAATCAATGTACACACATTCTATTAAATTACACAAATATCATTACAGTACTTACTTAATACCACTCCAATACACTTTCTAACAGAAGTGCCAGATTTAAGATAATCATGATCGGCAGTTATAAGATCTTCTACAGAAGCTTCGATAATTTTAAGTCCTGGAGTGTTATTTAATAATTCATTTTGCATATGCTCTTTATATAAATCTCTGTCTATTTGAGCTCTAAGGCCCCATACCGCTGGACCCTTACTCCTATTTAATACCTTTAACAAAAGTAAAAATCTCAATTAAAGAATTAATCAGTTTCAAGTAATGCTTCTGCCAACAATGATCAACTAATTCACAATTTAATATATATATATATATATATATATATATATATATATATTTACACTTTTATTCAGTTAAATTAAAATGTAACACCTGAGTTAAAATTATATGGAAGATTTGACAAAGTAATAGTAATACAGGTTTCACATAAATGGACAACATCCGTAATTGCTTTACTTAGAATTATTTTTATTTGAATTTTTGATTTTTAATCTTAATATGATTTTTTGCCTTGATGTCATATTTTTACATATGTAAAAATGTTTACAATTTAATTTTTGATATTAATTATAATTTTAATTAATTTTTCATATTTTTAAATTTTGTTTTACTTTTTAATTTAACTGAATAAAAGTTTAAAATAAAAAAAGTAAAAAGATTAAAGGTTTTAAATTGTGAATAAAATAAATAAATGCATGATATGTTATTATGCTTTATGGAGTTTGTAATGTAATTTGAAATGAATATATAATGGAACTTTTAACCTCTGGGACCACTGTTAGGTATTTTCAGAGGAAGAGATGAATGATTTGAGCATGTGTGAAAATGCCATGCCTGACCGGGATTTGAACCTGGGATCTCCAGATGAAAAGACAAGATGCTACCACTCACGCCACGGAGGCCGGAAAACTAAGTCATCCTACTTTATTTATTCTGTACTTCAGTTGATCTAATAAAATAAATATATTTGTATATAGTACAGAGTAGTATGATTCTTAACAGAATTGATTTTAAATAAATAAATATATACATTTAAATAAACATAAATCTAACAGATTAAAATATATTATAGCAATGTAAAACAACTGTTTAGAACAAGAAGAAAGTTTCTAAGTAGAAACAGTCTATTATGTGTGGATCAAATATTAGGCAACTTACCTTATATTGTATACCAGATTTGTCACATATTCTGGCACAAACACCATCCAACGCATCAATTTCTCGCATGAGATGACCTTTTCCAATACCACCAAATGATGGATTACAAGACATTTCACCTAAAATCCAAAAGAAAAATAAAGGTAATACAAAAAATCTTGTCCATATGAGTTTACTTTTAATAATAACTACAAAATGAAACAAATCAAATTTTAATAATAATAATTAAATGGAATAAAACAGTACTTCTTTAAAGAAATTAATCACAACAAATAAAAAGAAAGAAACTTTCTGGTATACAAATACTGTCCATAAAAAAGGAGCATAAGGAAATTGGAAAAAGTATCTGAAATTAAGAACCTCGTTATGAGCAGTGACCCTGTAATTTAACTTCAAAGGCAAACTATGAACAAAATGCAACAGTATAATTTTAGAATGAAAAATTAAAATAACCACTGATTCAAACAAAAAATGAAACTTTTGACAAGTTAAAAAAAGGAAGGAAGAAAAATACAAAAAAAGGAAAAAAGTGTACAAAACAATTGGACCATTTAATACAGTAAGTGAGTGGGTACACTTTCTCCAAAATCATTTCATAAGTCTTCAACAAAACTTAAAGTATGTGATATGAACGGATCTATTCAGGAACATTATACAAGGAGGTAACATTTACATAGGCAATAAATAACAGAAGAAAAACAACAAGGAGAAAGAAAGAAACAAAGCAATCCTTTAATTTCTGAACAACAAGGTGAAATGAAAGGATCAGAGTATTTTTTTTTTTTTAATTTAAATATTTACTGAAAAGTTAAAAACATAAAGGATGACTTAACAGTTTCCACATTGGAAGGAGAAACTATACACGAATATATTAACATATACGTGATGAATTAACAAGTCTTCTATACCAAATGTAAAATAAAATCTTAAAACTGGAATTATTTAATACATGCCACAAAATATTCTTCATTTCAGAGTTAAAAATTTTCTAATAGAAAAACAATTAAGTAATTTTAACTTCATAATCATTTTTGAAATTGTTTACATTATTGTTGCCTATTATTTCTACTAGTGGATAATGAATAATAGAATGACTGCATATCATTAAAAAATACGAGGTGTGTGAGAAAAGTAATGAGACTGACTTTTTACTTACCAAAGTTTTTATTTTTTTCAAACAATATTATCCCCTTCAAAGTAGTTCCCTTGGGCAGCTATACATCGGCAGAGTCATTGTTCCCACTCCTGGTAGCAGCGCTGAAAGGCTTCAACTGGTAGGGCTTTTAACTGGTTGGTCACAGTCTTTTGAATGTTCTCCAGAGTTCCAAAATGATGTCCTTTTACGACATGTTTCAGTTTCGGGAAAAGGAAAATTCACAAGGTCTCAAATCAGGTGAATAGGGGGGTTGAGGAACAGTAGAAATGCGTTTTGAGGTCAAAAATTCCCTGATGGAAATGGCCGTATGACACGGGGCATTGTCATGATGAAGCATCCACTCGTCTGCAATGTCTGGTCTCACACGAATCAATCTTTTCCTGAGCCTTTCCAGGACACCTTTGTAAAACACTTGGTTGACAGTTTGTCCTGGAGGAACACATTCTTTATGCACGATACCCCTACTGTCAAAAAAGCAAATCAGCACGGTTTTGATCTTTGATTTGCTCATTCGACATTTTTTCGGTCGAGGAGATGATGGAGTGTGCCACTCTTCGCTTTGCCACTTTGTTACAGGATTGTACTCAAATATCCAGGATTCATCACCTGGATTACGCGAATGAAGAATTCTTGGTCATTGTCAATCCTTTCAACAAGATCAACGCACACGTTTCTTCGATTGTCCTTCTGTACCGCTGTGAGGTTTTTCGACACCAATTTCGCACGTCCAAATCGTCTGTCAAAATTTGATGTACAGTGAAAGTGTTTAAATTTAACTGTTCACTCGTCATCCTTATTGTTAAACAACGGTCTAATCTTACAAGAACCCTCACATGCTCAATGTTTTCGTCAGATTTTGAAGTTGAAGGTCTCCCTGAGCTAGGTTTATATTCATTGTGTTCTTGGCCTTCCAAAAATGATTTGTGCCAGTGGGAAAACTTGTGATCTTGATAAGCAATGTTTGCCATAGGGCTGTTTCAACTTTTCAAAGGTCACACTCGCGGATTCCCCAATTTTAACACAAAACTTGATTGCATGTTGCTCTAAATTCTGATGCTTCATTTTCGTTACACACAATAAAAACACAACTTCACTGATGGAACTGTCAAAAATAATGTGTTGACTGAATAGAGTTGAAACTCATACTGAGCATGTGGAAGGGATGAACAAACTGGTCTAGCACAGACCGGTGGACACAGCGTTGCCAGATCGCTTGCAGTTACGAATCTCATTACTTACCTCACACACCTCATATTATTGCTCTTAACTCCTTTTCTGTAATATAAACATTCATGTTCAGTTAAATTAATATTCTTATTACATTCAAATTGGTCAATTATATTTATTAATTACTCAAGTTAATGCTAAAATTATAGAATGAAAAATAATCTATCTCTACTTATTTAAATTAGTTTATATGCATTTGTAATTTAAGTGATTGAATACTTTTATATTTATTTAATTCACACTTTTTTGTATATACAATATACAAATCACAAACTTAAGATAAATAGCATAGAACAAGAAGTGTTTGTTTTGTTTTATCCAGTCTCTCAGACTGGACAAATTAACACATATAAAATTGTTCACAACAGATACAAATACGTACAAAATTGTTCACTCTACAAATGAGAGAGAGAGAAAGGCCAAACAAAGATGGGATGAGAAGTCAAAACAAACCACACACTAAGAATAACATAAAACAATTTTTCAATGTTTTTCACTCAACAAATGAGAGAGAGAGGTCAAACAAAGATTTAATAAATATATAAGAGCACCTAGCTACAAATCAACATTTTCAAATTATCTCCTAAATGCAAATTAAAAATCTACCAATATTAGTAATAACCTTGATAATCTATACATACACAAAAAATAATTTTTGTGTACACACACCAGAACACTGTGAAATATAAAAATCTATAAAAAAGATTTATGGAACAGAATAAATTCAAATCTAATACATTTCTCAACCACATTCAAAATATGTGCCCAATACAAAAATACTGCCAGCAATAACATATGCTGACACCAGAGTGAAAAAACAGCAGCAACAGTCATTGTAAATGACTGAAAAAATGATGCAAGTTTTTAAAATAATACCATTGGGTTATCATTCAAAAATCAATAAATTTACATATAAAAGTGATCACACAATAATGGAGTAGCAACTGGGCAGTTTGGTACTTTTGTATTAAAAATTCTTTTTATGGCAATTTTTCAGTGAAACAATAATTCAAAGTTCAATACTGTGTGAAATTCATCCAATATTGCAAAATGAGGTGATATTTGAAGTAAACATGATAAAAGCATCTTTACTATACGAGACCAAAGTGTGCATCATAAATTTTGTTTTTCATTGTGTTTGGATAGGCACCAGGGCAAAATAACTCATTTCAGGATACTTTTTTTTGTAATTATGCTTTTTATGGAACAATTCTATGTAATAATTGGCCGGCTGTACTGTACAGGTTAAACTGTGTTATTCAGCTGGCTTTTCTTGTAAATTGCAAGTTGACAGCAATATAAGCTAGATACATATTCTACTTCACTAACAATAATAAACATAAGTATATAATCACAGCTGGCAGTTTTTATTTACTACCTCTTGAGTAAAATGTTACTGATCTAAGGTGATGCTTTAAATGTTTGAGTTTAACATAGTTGCTTTGTTGCAGTAAATTAAATAACACAAAACAGCATACATTACTACTATTAACACAAGTCATTAAATAAAATGCCAATCCTAATTATAACATACTGATTCTCATAGCCAACTAAAGTTAAAGATGCTGGTTGTAGTAATGCATACTGTTGGGATTTTTTAGTAGCTTAAGACCATAGAAGCTAATGTCACTACAATATATTAAAAACGTACCGATTGATCTACGTTTGTGTGTAATAAGGAGTGTCTCACAACCTATCCTTGCAGCTGCTGCACAAGCTTCTGTACCAGCATGACCACCACCAACAACGACAACATCACAGGTATGTCCATCGTTAATCACTGAAAACAATCTTACACCAACTTTATTGTTAGTATATTTTAATAAACAATTCGAATATAATCTTAATATGGTATTGTACATAGCTACTTTGACGAAATATTTAATGATGTAATTTAACTATCAGTATTTCGGAGACGCATATCAAATGTAATAATAAAATAGATACAAACCAGTTTCACTTTTTAAAACATAAACACTTATTTTTTTGTCTTCAGCAATGACAAATAACACATAACCAAGCAAAAAACAAATTCGTAACAAACGCCGACCTTCTTCAGGGCAACCTCGTTTTCTTCGCCTTTGGTCAAATTTAGTTAACTGTGCAATACAACAAACCACCACCGAAACAATTTATATGAAATAAAATATTGAAATTTAGAGATAATACTAAAAATATTAACTTAGATGTTCAAATTAAAAAAAAAAAAAAATTATCTATGTAAAAATTCAGTTGTAGCATAATGGAAATATATACATAAAAATATGTTATAAAAACATAATTAAAATAAATCTAAAAATTTATTAAAGTAGCAAATATTCAATTTAATTCTTTTAGAAATTAATAATTTTTGTTAATGTGGAATTTATTTTAACCAATCATATTTGAGGATTTCACAATTTGAACTCTGTGACCGTTAAGAAAACGATCGTCTTGATAGCTTGGGTCTGTTGGTGGTTGTTAAATGAGTTCGTGTTTTATTGTGTACTGTTTTTAATTTCTTTTTATAGTATTTTATTGTTTTTTATTAACAACCATGGACTTCGAGGAATTGTGGTAAGTTTATATAGATTCAAACATAATGAATCATATTATAATGATTCTTTTTTTGCGTGAAATAGCATAATTGTTTACTTTTTTAAATTTTGTAGTTTGACGTTTTCCTGTTTACTACTGGTGATGAAACTTATCCAACGAAGTGTTTTCTGTAGTTAATTATAATATAATTATTATAATTTGATGAAAAAAATGGTGTACATATTCACCATTTTTAGTTAGAACACCTGTGTCTGGTAGTAACGCTTCCAAACTGAAGTCCCGTTACTACCCAAAAATTGGTTGAATCTGTGAAGTTGCAGTAGGGAACAAACATACATAACACTTGTGCACAAACTACTACTATGCATGCAGTCTGGTCAAAATAAATACAAATTTAAAATAAACATATTAAATATGATAATACTACAATTTAAAATTGGTAGACCTTGCATAACGATTGAATATTTTGATTTTGATAAATACTATTCTACTATTATTACTCTGTTATACATATTAATGATTTTTTTTTAAATTTTAACTATATTTTTACTTGTATATTTTGTGTGTATAAAGTTTGTCGGCTGATGATGGAGTAAAATAATGAAAGCACTTCAAATAGTTGAATGTTCTTACATTTAATTTGATCTGGTGGATGTTAATATTTGTTTATATTATTATATATAGAAACCCCTATTCTTGTTCATGAATACCCATTTAAAACTATAAAGCTTTTATATAATATATCGAACCAAATTTAATATATGTAAAAATTTCAAAACTTATGTCAATGTTTTCAGTTGCTCTTACAATTGTCTTAGGTGACTCATTAGTCTTAAGAAATGTATACTTTAAGTAAAAAATGTATCTACTTAGTGCTTTTGATGAAATCAGATTAAATAAAAGATTTGTAAACATTTCAGAAAATTGCTTACTATTATGCAGTTTAGAAGAATTGCAGGGCAGTTATATTTAAGTGTATTATTCTAAAGTTTGAACTTTGTTTTATTTTTTATGGAGACTAAAGATAATTTTCTCTTTATTTTAATGTGCTTTGCAAACATTAAGTAACTAAAAAATTTCAATGTAAGGTTTTTTCCCGCTATTTGTTATAATTTTGGCAATTATTAATTTTCAAGTCCTTTGTTCTATGCAATTATTGTACATTAATTTTGTTACTGTACTTGCCCAAGATTTTCATTTAATGCAACTTTTTATTTTATTTCAGCCGTCTTCACTCTCAGGATTTAGAGAAAATGAAAGAAAAGTTCATGAAAGTAATGAAAACTGTCAAATTATGTTACGGAAATGACAGAGAGAAATTTGAAGAAATTGTGAATGATTTCATGAGAGAATTAAATGTCAGTAGACAAAGTTTACTTTTAATTATTATTATAGGTCTATTGTGTGTTTTGTTGCCTATGAGTTTATCATTAACAATTAAGAAAATTAATAGAAATCTTGACATACAGAAATTAAAAATTAAATTTTTTATATATGTGTAATAAACAGTGTTATAATTGTACACGCTAACAGTTGGAATGAACATCGAATTTTGTTAGATGTTCATTCCAACAAAGCGAGTCTAAGACTGAATAAAACAATATAAAGGCTTCAACATAACATTTCTTAGAATTGCTACATTTCCAGGAATACGTTCCATTAATAGTGCTTACATGTGCCAAACACTATATTCCAACTTACATATGTATTAAATTTCACATTTTATGATAGATATCATAATGCCTGAGAAATCTGATGTGAATAAATCCATTTGTATATCTTATTTAGTACCACTTGTATCAGCTTATGTTTTTGGGTAATAGAAATATCTTTAAAAATTTAACTGGGCTCTATCCAGTTTAGAAAAATATTTTACCAAAATATCAAGTTAAAAAAAAAATCTGATAAAGTGAATAATAATAATTTTTCTATTCTATAGAATTTAATAAAGAACTTGGATCATAAAAACTTCAACAGTAGTAACTTTGTTTTGTTATTTTACTGTGGATTCATTTATTGATGTTTGTTATTAATTAAACAAAGGTGATACTGTGATTAAATTTTTATTTTTACTAATTCTAGATCTTTCCCTACATCCTTATTTTGTAACCAGATTTCACTCCAATTTTTATGTTTTGAAATAGAAGTATATTTGTGAGTGGATTTTAAACCTTCTGTGATACAAAAGGTTAAAAAAAAAAGAAAAAAAAAATTCTGGGCCATTTTTCCTGTCTGGGTTATGCACACGTTTCTTCCAAGTGGCAGTATTGACAGGGGACGAGGTATAAAGGAATAATTTTTCATAAATGCTTATAATGTTTCAGATGTCACTTGAAAGATTGGTACAGATTGAGGAAGATAAGAAGCTTTATTATATTACAACTATTGAAAGATTATGTGAAGAATCTGTAACACTTAGTAAGGTAAGCTAGAAATGATACTATTTTATGTTTGGAATGATGCAGTAAATAGAAGAAATCTATTAAACTGCAGTTTGTTAGAGTTGAGTGGCAGAGCCACTGTCTGCTGGGGGTGGGGGGGGGGGTGACCACACTACCGAGGGCATGGTAGTACATGCAGCCATGAGGTGTTGCACTGTCTTGCCGAGAGTGGTCTTCAAGTGTGACAAAGTAAATGTCACACAGGACTCTGAAATGGAGCTGGGTGGGATCAGATTGGAGTTCATTTTTCTTAAATTGGTTAATTGGTGTATTTTGTAGTGGTTGATGGAATGTAGGTTTGAATTTCATTGTTACGTATAACAAATTTTTGAGTTGTGTGAGTTTGGCATTGCACTTGACTTGTTACTTAGTCGATGTTTGAGGCATTTACAGTCACAAGCGTTTGTGTTGTAATTGGGCTAGGGCAGGGTTTGTGTTTCTGTGAACTCGGTTAGCTAGTTCAGAGGGTGATGCTATAGGATCGGAAATGTGAAGATGTCCGAAGGAAGCCTGAAGCGAAGGTGTTGGCTGAGTTATTGGTTTTTACTGATGTAAATGTCTGCCGATGCATTTGTATCGGTGGTATCCTGATTGAGGCCTGGCTGGTGACTGTAAGATGTAATTAGTTAGTCTGAAGATGACCTCCAGTAAAGTCCTTGAGGGCTAGGAACCAACTGGAATCGCCACAAGGTGGGTATCTTCTATGGGGTTGGGATGATATTGCTACTGTAGAAGTTAACTATTGCGCTGTATTATTTTAAATAATCAATGGATAAAGCTGTTACTTTATGAAAATCCATATAACAAAAGAAAACAAAAATGTTTTTAGAATTTCACAAAATGTATTTAAAAAATATAGCCGTTTTGATACACAGCACCTTTTCAGATGTTCTATACAGAATTCAAAGGTACTTTTCAAGAAGATGCCTGCAGCTGATTTGTAGTTAGTCAGTTGTAGTAGTTGTTAGATGGCGCCACTGAAAGAAAATAAATAGTACATATTTTTTCTTTTTAAATACATAAATTGTACTGTAATATCATTAAAATAATACAATGATACTGTAATAATAAAATAGTAAAATAAAGTACAGTATTTTTTTAATACAGTTATTTATTTATAAGTTAAGAACGTAATCTGTATTTCTGCATTAAAATAATGCATTAAATATCATTAAAATAATACAATGATACTGTAATAATAAAATATTAAAATAAAGTACAGTATTTTTTGAGTACAGTAATTTACATATATCATTTACTGTATAACTTAACAAGAACCTAACCTGTATTTCTGCATTAAATGGGAGTCTCAATTTACGTGATTTCATTATACGTGAAAACTTTCCGGAACGTAACACCTGCGTAAATTGAAGGTGCACTGTGTAATAAATTTATGTATATATATATTTGTATAATAAATAAATCTAAAAGTATAAATACAATTGAACCAAACTTAATCTACGCTTGCTTGCTAACCAAGGTTAGCAAGTGTAAGTTAAGTTTGGTTTGATTATATTTATTTATTATATAAAGTTAGATTATAATTTTAATTGATTTTCTCCTTTCAATGGCACCATCTAACAACTGACTAACTACAGATTGTCTGTGGGCATCTTCTTGAAAAATACTAATACAAAAGCCTAAAATTTTCCATTTTGGGTTTTTTTCATATTAATTTTACTCCTCATTAGTTGCCACACTGCTGGCATTTATTAATGGTTCTTATTTTCATAAGAATTTTTTTCTACCATTTTTAATTCTGTTATAGAATTTTTAGTGATAAGTACCATTTCTTAACAACTCAGACAATTAATATTTTTAAACGGTTAAACTGAATTGAACTGAAAAGTTTCACCCATTCATATAGCTATTAAAATAGTAGCTTATTTGCAACTAATGCTATTGGTCACATGTTGAATGTTGTGTTGAGAAATAACAAGCATCACATTTTCACTTATCTTTTTTATTTATTGGTGTTGATTATAACTGCATGAATTGTTGTCTTTGGACTATAGTTTTTATAGCAGAGGTGTCAGTCATTTATTAACAGTGTTTGAGGGTTATCCATTTGATATTAAAGCTAAATTGTAATTCAAGGCATTGATTCTAATCTATATATCATGATAAACTTGGGGTATTCCATTTTAATTCAGCAAATGATCAGTACATTACTATTTTTGATTTTCATGGTATTTGGTATATGTTAACTACCCACCTTGTAGTGGCCAAAAATATTTAAAAAAAATATTTTCTTGTGTAATAGACTGTTTTCTAACTCGCCAACAGGTATAAAAACAAACATTTTCGTCACTTTTTCCATGAGCTATAGCATTCTTATTTTACATCATACAGAGGTCAAAAAGGGCTTTTGGAAACAGTAAAGTTGGAACTTCACTATAGTGTATTTAAAATTCATTTTGTTACATAACCAAATCTTGTAATGTTTACTGAAGGTACATTTACAAATTGTTTTTTTCAAATTTTGGACCCAAAATAAATAATAAAGGGCATAGGGTAACAGGCCTGTTTTTTACCTTTTAACTCTTAGGTACTAGTAGTACTTATAAAAAAAAATTGGACTGTTACAGTGTCCTTCATTAAAAAAAAATGGCCGCCAAATTGTAAGATTTTGAAAATGTTATATGTATCTTCACTTTTTTTTATATAATCTACTAGTCTGTCTACGAGCCTCCTGGCTAGGCGGTCGGGTAAGTGAAGCAAGCCTGACTATCTAACCAGAAGGCCCTGCCCCCTGGGCCCTCGATGCATTCATATCCTTATGTTTGTAAGAATATTAAGTATTTTACAGAAATCTTTCCCATAAAAAAGCATGGTGCATGGGTTTATTTATTTGATGTATATGCTCACATTTTTATTTTAGCTGCTATTGTTGCAGAGAGGGCCTCATGGTGCGCCAGGCTCGTTTGTACAACTCATGACAATTCATTTGTTCGAACGATTTTTACTTCTTTATACAATTTATCTAATATTATATTTTTGTTTTCTGGATAAAAAAGGAAAACTTTCGGGGTTAAAGCTTTGTTAAAATATCACAACTCAAGAAACAGCTGAAAATATTCAGGATTTTGAAGCTTTTCGTTGTAAAAACTTTTGTTTTTTGTGTGCTAAATTCATGAATGTTATTTAGTTACAGTTAGCAAAATCATGTGCAATGAAACATAAACATAAATTTAATTGTTTTAAGAAAACAAATATTAGTGTGTGGAAAATATTTTTCGTAACCTTTTGGTGTTTTTATATTTAAAATAGGCTTAAGGAATGAGTAGAATTTAATAGAAATATAATGTTTAACGCTAGTAACAGGAGTTGGGGTTAGAAGAAGAAGTGGCCGAAGGAGACGGGAAGCTTTCTTCTTTGTTTAGTCTTGTGTGTGGTTGTATTAGTTGCCAATCCAGCTGCTGCTATTGTTGCAGAGTAGACCACATGATGTGCCAGTCGGATGCACGCCAGCGACTCTCTTCTGCTAAATAAAGAATCTTCTTTTTTTTTATTGCTAAATATTAACTAATAATCCCTTTCTTTTATTAATAAAATTAAATAAATAAAAGTACAAATATAAAATAAAAATAATCTACACTTAGAAATTAAATTAATTTACAATGGACTGCTTCTAGCAGGAGAGAATTGCCATGCACAGCTGCCTGGCATCCATTAGTTCGGTCTGTGCCAATAGCAGCTAAAATAAAAATGTGCACATATATGATAAACAAACTAACACACCGTCTTTTTTTATGGAGAGTGATTGTTGCATGTAATCATTTTCAAATTCTATTTGTTCAATATTAGTTTGATCTATATCTATAATGATTCTTTCAATGTCGTCTGCTGCATTTCAATTTTTTAATTAAGTAATTATTTCCTAATTATAAATTAGTGTAGCATAAAAGTTTAACTAATTTATTTTCATCTGCTGTGAATATATAACATGAATTTTTTTTTAGTGTACAATGGTTTTTTGTTCATAGTTATAAATTTCCTAATTATATTTTCTTCATTATTCTTGAATGAGGTTACTGAATTCATATCAAGCCATGATTTTGAATCTGAGTTATTCCATATCATTTTCATTGCAAACAGAACTAAAATATACAAAAATGTTACCATGCTCAAACCTTCTGAAACAGTTATGAATGATTTGGGATATTGACCTTTTTAATCTTGTTAAAAAGTCTAAGCATTTTCCTTGTATTTTTTATTCCTATTTAAGCTTTTAAACATATTGTCTTCAACAAACTCCATTTTCCTGATTCTGTGTATGTACATTTCTTTATTTTTAATTAAATATTTAATTAATATCTTTGTTTAAACAATCTTAATCTTAACCAGATCTGCAACATGATTAAATGTAAAAAAAATATAATATTGCTTCATTAATGCATTTTATTTTGTATAATCTTTACCAGTCAAAATATTTTACATATGCAATTTTAAGAAATCTGCTCATTTGAAGTCTAATAAAATATCTCATTTGTTGGTTTTAGTAATACATTGGTGGTATCCAACAAAGTTTGAACTTGAATTTTCTGCTGTTACTAATAGTAGAGCAAGTACAAGTTATTTTATCATCATGTACTTTCCTATTTTTATTATAGTTTTATATTTATAATTGTTGAACTGAAATTGATTTGGGGAAAATATATATACTTAAAAGATGTTAATTGTTTATTTATAAACAAAAACAAAGGAGTGTACTTTCATATGAACGTGAAACTTGTATGCTAAGAAAAAGATAAAAGAAAAGCTATGGGCATTAGGTTAGAAGAAAAATTAATGATTGGTGAGGAAATTTAATGAGAATAGAAGCTTTTAATTATAACAATTCAGAATAGGAAAGCTAACAGATCGAGATATATCATGAGAGAAGGGCTGAGCAAAATTGTACTAGTAAGTGCAAAAAAGAGTAAAGATTATAGACATTCTAAAAGAATGGAGATGGAAATTATACCAGGAATTTGCTGCAAGGTAGAAAATGATATATAATTAATAATGCTGAAGCTAGTGTTGTTTTCTGCTGATAAAAATTTCTTTAAGTAGGATTTTTTATTGTTACTTCAGTATATTTGATATGTGATGAAACTTCATTGACACTGAATGCATGTGGAGCTTTTGTAATGATAAGTATAGATTTGTTGCTTACCTCATGTGTGTTATTGCTGCATTTATTTTAACCTGTTAAGATATTTTCTTCAAACCTGAAGAGTCATATTCATGCCACTTAAGTTTCTAAAATTATAAATTTTTTAAATTAATTTAAAAGTATAATTCTTTTAATCAGGCAACAAATGATTCTTTACTAAGGTAATTGGAACTGTCCTTGTATTAGTAGTATTTTTTCTTCTTTTTTTTTTTAGCTTTAAAATCTTTAAGTTTTAATGTACAGCATATGATCATTCATATTGATTTCACATCCTTATTTAATGACAATTATGCTACTTTCTCTAACTTCTCATAAACACATTCACACAATTTCCTCACAAAAAGCAGAAGTTACAAATCTAATATTAAACAAACTACTCATTAACTACAATTCAGACTGATACAAATATTATATTGATTAAAAAACAGTTTATTAAAAAGGTGATTGTAAGAAAATTTAGTTCTCATTTCTAAGAAAGTAATTCGAGTGAATATGTGTCATGTCAGAGACATCAGGGTCTGACCCGCCAGGTTGGTCTAGTGGTGAACGCGTCTTCCCAAATCAGCTGATTTGGAATTTGAGAGTTCCAGTGTTCCAAGTCAGGAAAGTCAGTTATTTTTACGTGAATTTGAATACTAGATCATGTGGATACCAGTGTTGTTTGGTGGTTGGGTTTCAATTAACCACACATCTCAGGAATGGTCGAACTGAGACTGCACTATACTCAGATACATATCATCCTTATTCATCCTCTGAAGTATTATCTGAATGGTAATTACTAGAGGCTAAACAGGAAAAAGAAAGAAAGAGACATCAGGGTGTGAAGGCCAAACTTCCTCGTAATATGCCACAAGTGTCAGTTTTGATAGATCAAGTTTATCAAAATTCTGAGATGTTATAATATAGTACTTATAGAATTTGTGTTCACAGGCTTTATTATATTTAATTTTTATGTTATGGTATTACGTAGTTTGAAAATAGTATTTTTTTTAATTGTATTATTTCCAGGAGTTAAATACTGAATTAGATATAGATTTTCCTGAGGAAACACCCTTAAAACATTTGATGAATAAGCTAGAAGAAAAACTTCAACGTTTAAGGCAAATTAAGTCAGAGAGGATGGAAGAATTCGAAAGATTAAAACATAAGGTGAGTGTCTGAATTGCAATAAATGTTATTAATTTTTGACTACAAAATATATGTAAATTTATGTATACTCTGCATACCATGTGGAATTGTTTTCTAATTTAGAAAACCTATAATAGATTACTTTTAGGTAATTCATTTTCTTATTATTTAAAGTGGTTAAGATATTTAAATACTAAATTCTTTTTAGTTAAGCATAATTAAAAAACCATTTTCAAGCTTACAAATGCAGAACAAGATTATCATTATGACATTTTTAAACTAGCTTAGAGGGATTGTTTTTATAATTAGGTTAGCAAAGATATTAGAAAAAGCCTATTAAATAAAATATGAGGGTCATTCAATAATTAAGAGATAAATGGCAAAAGCAGAAAGACTGTTTAGTAGAATAAACTAAAACTGTGTGACTTTCAAGTTGGCATTCCTTACATAAATATCAGTTGTTAGAAAAGAATTTTCATTATAACCTTTGTGTTTATTTTAAAATGTTAGCTCTGCTTGAAACTTGTACCATTGAAGTATAGTGTGCTGTGATAAGATTTTTATTTTCTGAAGATGTAAAACCGGCTGAAATTCAATTAACTGCAAATTTGTATCAGTGGATTAACATTTTAAATTTGGCAGAACATGCGACAGACTTTCATCATAGTGGAGACTGAAGGAAGTTTTGACTGATGCTTCCCAAATTGCATTAATGATCTTATCCTTGAGGAGAGATGCATAAAACTTTAGGAAATTACTGTAATTTGTTGTGCAAGTATTGGCATTGTCCAATATCTGGATAACTCCATTATCCATACTAAGCTGAATTACTCCAAGTATGTTCAAGATGGGTTCTGAGACAGTTAAAGTCACAACTACAAAAAAGTGAATTTGGGAGTACAGATTCACTTCTGTATTAAACTTAAACAATGGTTTTTAGCATTAGGATTTTAGATTGTAAAATAACATATGCTGAAAGTTGAATCTAATTTTAATTTGGAACCCAAATGCCAGAGTAGAGAATGGAAACATCCCAGTTCATCCACCACGTAAATATTCAAAACCTATATGTTACCAAGTAAAATGATGCTAATTGTGTTTTGGGACTATACAGGCCCAGTTTATTGTGATTATTTGAGTACAATCAACATTGAGTACTATTGTGACATGCTAGAAAATAAACTGAAACTCCCATTAAGGAGGATATGTTCTGATTCTTTCTCAAAAGGTGTAACAATTCTTCTGCATAACACCCACTCCCATACCACTAAAACAGAAAGGTTTCAAGAGTCAGGTTGGGAGGTGTTGCCACATCCATTTTACTGTTCTGATGCTTCATCTTCAGATTTTTTTGTTTGGACCTGTCGGAAGAGGGTCCAAATTTTTATAATTGGCATCAATTTCACTAGCAATGTTCAAGTCAAATTAGTAGAGATTAAATAAAAAGTTATTTAATTCTAAACTACTTGAACTATTGAAAAAAAATAAATAAATAAAGATAACGGAAAAATCAGCTATTTGAGAAACTAGTAAGAAAAACATTCTGCACTACAATAATAGAAATCATTGAGTGCTATGTTAACCCATCAGGTCGATGTAACATCAGATTACACTGATTCATTCTCAGTACTTTTTAGTATAGTGCCTTGAGTACTTTGTTATAGTGCTGTCCCACTTTCTGAGCCTAGGATGTTAACCTAGAAAATATTGTTCTAGGATTTGAAGAGATCACTTTAATGACTGTAATTTTTCCATAGAAGATACTGAACTCTCATGGGCAGATATGAAAGGAGAAGGAATGAATTTCCATTTATTTTAATTATAATTTTTTAAAAAAATAATGCTTTTTTAATGCTTTTTTCAGGAAACTGAACTTTGCAGATTATTAAATATGATTGTAACTCCTGGACCATCTGGGCTACCATCATCTGAACAATTAGCACAATTAAGAAGCTGTGTTGATGTGTTAGAAACTTCCAAGGTATTGTGTCTTTTACTTTTAACTCATTAAATTCCCTCAGATTGTGTTATGATGAAAAGGCTTATGTGCCTTTGAAAGGTATCATATCACAGTGCTACTTTACAGATTATAAATAGAGATAACAGCTAAAAAATTATACTTTTTCTAAAGAGAAAGCAAGTCTTTTATGTGTTTGTTGAAAGGAGCCAGGTAAGTATTGCTTGTGACCCTGAATTTTCAAAACTAACATACATATTGATTACAATATTGTTGAAACGAGCAAATCTGCCGAAATAAAATATGTTGAAAAAAGTGATTTTTTTCCCCTTTTTTAAGGATGTGCATGAGCTTTTGCTTAAGTACAGATAATGAAAAAGATGAAATAAATCCTAAAACTGAGTAATAGACCATCTGCCTATCAGTTAGTCTATATTGAAAAATTCCAAAGAAGTTTTTTTGTTTGTCAAAACTAATTACCAAAATAATTTACTCAGAATGAATAAATTTCACAAAAGTTGAATTAATTTCACTTGTGTATGTATATTTATAAATTAGATGCAACAAAAACGTTTTTACTTTCAGATGGTAATTTTCCTTCTGTCTGATATTTTGTATTTCTTTATTCTTTAAAGAAAAGTGTAAAAACCATAATGATGAAGTTAATTTTTTTTTTGCCTTCAGCATGGAAAAATTCTCTTGTCTGTTAACAAAAACCAAAAATAGTAATTTGAAAAAAATAATGTCAATAACATTACAACTGACCTCCGAATATAACATTTTAAATATTTAAAAAAGAGAAAAAAACTTATTAAATAAAAGGGATATTTATAAATTAACCTCTGGTTGAATAATAAAAATAAAATAATTTGAAAAAAGCTTAAATAACAAGAGTTAAAATTAAGTATACTATTTCTCAACAAAGTCTGTATCCAAATTCACACTTATCCTATCATCAAGCAGCCTTAGTGTTAACGGCAGTGTGAGGCTATCCATTTCATGAAAAAAAGGTCCGTTTGTCAGCATTCCTTGCCATTTATCTGTATTGTTCTCCTAAGCTTTGTAAAAATTTCACAATAAACATTTGTTGTTGTACCTAGCTTCATAAATTCACCAATAAAACTCCTTTAAGATTCGTAAATTGTAGCCATTATTTTTTTGTTTGAATCTTTTGATCTGTTTGGTAAATGAGTGCATCCATTGTTGGGATTGTTCTTTTATCTCAATATTGATGAACTGAATCCATGTCTCATTCCCAGTAAAATTAACATCAAGGAATTCACTTTTTTATTCTCTAAATTCAAAGCCAACACTTTACAGGATTGCTGTAACAATTTCGTAAAAAATTGACTTTGAAATTAGATGAAAATTTTAACTAAGTTAAATAATTGTGTAGTGTTGTTTATCATGAATGACACGTTTAATTTTTCCTGGACCATTCTCTCGCAGAGCCATTGCTAATTAAATTACCATAAACTACTCACAATTGACAGTGGATCTTGGTTGCAGATATTTTTTCTGCTTGGAAAAAACAAATAATGCTACATACCTCAACTGGTGAAAGCTGCAACAATCCGCTCTATATTTTACTATGTAATAGGGTTTAAATCCCAGTCAGGCATGGCATTTTGCCAATGCTACTAAATTATATTTCCATATTCTCATGTTCAGGCTTCTCTTTAAGCTTCACTGGGAAATTAATTCAAGTAAATTAAAAAAAAAAAATTGCTTCTAGTGAACTAGTTTTTGTCTCCTCCACATTTTCTAGATAAATTTGTACAAATGAGTTGCTGTGTTTCTTGAATGCTCATTATTGTGTATCTTTTTAAATTGTGAAGGAAAAAAGTGAGGTTCAAGGAAAACTTTTAAGGATGTCACTATTGTGAAAATTCATTCAGAGAGAATCATTTCACTAAGTGCATGCCCACAGGTATTTAAGTTCTATTGACTTATCTATTCATTCAAAGCAGTGATGAGATGTCTAGAAAACCTATCTCTCAGAACATTTATTGTTTCTCAAGTAGTATGCTTCGTGACACCATCTTGTTGGAGTAAAATTTCACCATGAATCTCATTAGGTATTTCTATCTCTGTAAGCATTTCTCAGTAACTCACAGCAACTGTTACTGTGTGAAACATTTTATTTGAAAAAGTGTTAACTAATAATTCCAAATGAAGATACACCACACCATACAGTAACTTGACACTATGTAGTGATTATTCTTGCACTTGTCTTGAATTTTTGCCATTCTGATAACAAAAATTTTATTTCTTAACAAATTTGTTCAATAAAAATGTACCTCATCTGTGTGATTAAAATTGGATTCATATTCTGAATTTCATTAAACCCAGTACAGAATTCTAATCACATTTCTATATCAATATTAAAAATTTTATGAACAAATTGAATTTTATATGAATAAAATTTTAGTCAGTGTGGAATGCACTGAACATTTTTGCCTGACATGTTTAACGAAAATCATTGTTGCCTACAAGAAGTTAGGCTTTGAATAACCATTGCCCTAGCTCTACACTCTTTGAGGTACTGTACTGTTTGTGTACTACCAACAAATTGATCACAAAACATTATGTGTGCTATTCCACTTTTCAGTCCACTTTAAAATAGGATTTTGTGTAGGATTCTTTCATGCCTACTTACATTGAATTCATGCCAACATTTTCTTTGCGCTTTGGTCACTGATTTGCATTCACAGTGAATTCCTAGAAAAGACCAGTTATCCATGTGTTTATTTTATGATACTGAATGCAAACTGAAATGCCTAGGCGGTTCCATTTGAGCAGCTAATATATTTCCTCTACAACTCTTCAAAGTTAACTCCTGTTGCTTATTTAAAACAGTCACATACCATTGCTACATCAATTCAAATTTATTTAGGAGTGTTTTTTTTTTTTTGTTTATTCAATGTATGGCTAATCTTTTATCCTGCAGAAGTTATCATTTTAAGCCACAAATATTAGCTAAGTAAATGTAAAGTAATATAAGTTTTAAAAATAAGTAAATCATGTGAGTTTGCAAAATTTTATTTTTCATTTCAGATTGAACTTAATGACAAGATTAATAATCTACGTGAACAAGTTTGTCAAATTATGAATGAGTTACAAATCAGTCCCTTCTTATCAATTGAATTGTTTTGTTTTGATGATTCTCATAACATGCTTCCATACAGTCAGGACACCTTTCTTGAACTTCAGGTATGACTTTATATACATATTTATTTTATAGATTTAAAAATGATAAGTGTGTAAATAGAAAGAATTTGTATGTTTATGGTGATTTTCGTCAGTATATTCCAACTGTTTTATTTTTCTTATTGAATCCCTTAAAAAGTGTGACAATTAAAATGTGTCAGATATTAAAACTTAAATAAATCTATTTAAATATTGTATATATGTCTTTAATTCTGTTACTGAATGAAACAGATTTCATCTGAATATCACTTAAAAATAAAATTTTAGTGGGCTATTGAAACTTCATTTTATATATTTGATGAAATTATAGCTAAACAAAGAATTATTAGTATTTCTCTGTATTCTTTTATTTTTCATAATATATTTCCTAGTTAAATATCTGAGAATGAGGTCAGTCTCACAAACCTTCTTGCATGAATTTTTTTTCAGTTAATCACACATTTTGCTTGATTGGTAATTTCAATCTAATGTACTTTTAATAGCAAAATGATTTTTCTGTTCAATTTTAGTATTATCAGTATTAAAAGAATCATCAAAAAGGGAAGAAAAGGTATTGCTTTGGTCTGTTCCATTTTTAAAAAAAAATGAGTTTTATTTCAAAATGAGTTATCATTTCAGAATTTATTTTAAAAGATGTTTTTATAACTTTTAAAATTTTGAATGTCACTTTTTACTATTATAGTACTAGTGTAGCAGTATATCCACTTGTTTAATCCCATACTAATATGTATTGTAGTTGAAGCATTCATTCATTCGCAGAACTTTAGTCAATATTAGAAATACGTTAATATTTCTGATATAATTAATGAACAAAAGTGTAAATTCATTAATATTTGTACAAGAAACTACATAAATATTTGTAAAAGGAACATGCTGTACTAAAACTATGTAGGGTTACATGCTTGAATCTGCAGTGCAAGCTGTAGCTGATTTTAAAAAGAGATGACTGGATGTATAACAAACAGTTAATAAATTTTTTCTTACTTTCTTTAAAGTAACGTTTGTCTACTTAGAAGTGGTACTTAATACATTTTATATACTTAAACCACAGCAAAAGGTTTCCACTTCCACACAGACTGAAGAATTAATTCAATTTGGTTGCACACTCCAGTTTAGTTGTTGATTAAACTTATCTCTTGCTTAGTAAAAACTGTTTATAGTTGTAACATACACAACACAGCCTATGCACTGGATGGGCTTGAGCACATCAGTTTTATTGAAAGTTTATTTCTCTTCATGTATCTTTGATATCACAGCTAAGGGCTTTCACATAATTTTGTGAATGTACAAAACCCTTTTATGAAATCCCTGTTATATGTAAAACTTTTATATAATTTAAATAAAATAATATGTTTTCTTTTTTAAATAAAATAGTCATTGCAGTGTAAATGTTCTTTATTATTGTTGATCTCTCATGTGCTTGTAAGAATAAATTATTATAATTTACACTCCTTTACCCATTTCAGAGATTAGTTGAAAAGTATGAAACACAAAAGATGACCATGATGGAAGAAGCTGAAAGCCTTCGCAACAGATTAAGTGAATTATGGTCAAGAATACGTGAACCATATGAAACAAGAGAGAATATTTTGTCTCATTGCCTGGGTTATACTAAAGAAGAAATTGCAATGGTGATTTTTGTTTTATTTTCATCTTGTTTTATTTTATATTTTTATGAGATACTCTTATTAGGCCAACCAGTTCTGTTAAAGTTTAGTGAGCAAAGTAGAATTTTTGGTGAAATTCTAATGACGTGATAGTTAGGAGTTTTTAGATTGTACAAGGCATGTTTGTAAAGTAAGGTTACAATGTATCTAACTGTGAGGGAAATTTTATTGTTTCAAAGTTGACATTCCTGCATGAAAGGGAAGGTCCAAGTGAAAAGAGCAAGCCTAGGTGAATCAGTAGCTGGATCAACTACGTTAAAATCTTGTCTTAACATGAACCTAGCAATTCCCAATTTACCAGGTGTGAAGGACAAGCCCTCATCTAATATCTCGTTATTGCTAAAAATGAAAAGCTCACAAACATCCACCGAAATTGTTTCTGTTTATGGCAATGAGATGTTAGATGATAAAGTAAGAAAGCAGTGTAGGTAGTTTAAAAATGGTAGAACAAACATTTACGATGAATAGAAGAGGGAAAGACCAGTGATTATGACATGTGAGTTTGTTAGCACTCAAACGGCTGATTTGTGAAGATTGCTGTTTGAGTGTGAATATACTTAATGTAATGTGTCTAGAAGTCTGTTGAACTGTGCTGTATGAAACAGTAACCAACCTTTTAAATTTTTGAAAATCTATGTGCATGGTGGGTACCAGAAATGTTAAAAGAACACAAAACAATTCAAGTTCGTTGTGGTTTGGAGTTTCTCAACTATTATTAGCTTGAGAGTGTAGAATTCATCAACTATTGTGACCTGGGTGACTCACTACACAGAATCTAAAAGGCAATGCATACTGTGGTTCACTGGTTCACCATCGGCAAAAAATTCAGAACACAACAATTTGTGAAAAAAATCATGAACATTTTTCTTGGATCGAAAAGGAATTTTGCTCATTGATTTTTTGACTCCAGTGAATTTTTTGACATGGTGGATTACACTTCAATCAATGCTGACAGATACTGCGAGACTCTCCGAAAGCTTCGTTAGGCCAATCAAAACAAAAGAAGAGAGCAGCTGACAAAGGGAGTGTGTCTGTTGAATGATAACACTTGGCACATCACTGCTTGCAAAATGGTCGATTTAGTACTTTTTCAAAATTTAGTTCAAAAAATATTCCTAATCAAACAAATATACGTTGTAAAAGCACTTTTCTCAGAAAATTAAACAAATACAAACTGAACTAAAATATCAACTTTATCAAAGACTGGCATGCTAGAATCTGAAGACTGTTTTTGAAATAAAAGACCTTAGTAATATAATAGAATTAGTCAAAATATTCCTTATTCCATTCTACATGAACCTGTATAAACGCAATTTTTAAGTTCTGTTAAAGATTGTTAGATGACTGCTAGAAGGTACCATGAACAGATTAATGGCACAGTGAAAGTTATAATTTCCATTTATAAACTGAAGGGTTTTATAAGATCTCAGTATTGAAAAAACTAAAAAACATTGATTATTTTTGACAAAAAACTTTTCGGTATTAGTTGCCAAATCATAAAATTTGTTGGAACTACTATTTATTTGTACATTAATTATTTTTTTACTCTAAATAATATGATATTTGGAACCTCTCAATAAAAGCCAGAATCATCATTACAATACAGTAATCCAACTAGAAGGTATGCATGTATCAGAATGCTTCTTAATTTGAAACTGAATGAAATAAATGCAATAGAAAAAAGAAAGGAAAATCTTGAAAACATTTTTAGGACCAATAAAATTAGATGAAAAGAAATACAGATTCAGAAGTAATAATGATCTTTACAAATAAAATGAAACAGAAATTGTCAGATTCCATCACAAAAAGAAGAGTCAAATTCTTTGACTCCATCGTGAAAAAATAAATCCTTAACCAAATTTACAACAAACAGAATGGAAATCAATGGATCAGTGATTCAAAAAGAAATTCAGAAATGAAAATATCTGAAGTAATAGTACAAGATAGAACAATTACCATTTTCATAAGTACAGATGTAAGATAAATTTTTTTAAAAGTGTTTCTGTGTACGTATCCTTGTATTGATAATTGTAAATGTTATATATATATTATTTTATTAGATCAACCAAAGTACAGAATAAATAAACTGGATGACTTACCTTATTTCACTATATATGCAGGAGCGCTTTCACGATTTACTCGCAGCATCAGCTGTATGACATATTCATCTCGAATTACATTACAGACTTCATAAAATGTAATAACTTATCATGCATTTATTCATTCTATTTTTAAAAAACTAAATTGTAAAAATTTTAACAATTTTTATTTATAAAAATCAAAATTAAAAATTAAAATTAAAACAAATAAAAATAATTTTAAGTAAAGCAGTTATGCATGTTTTCCATTTAACTTAACTTACTTTACTATACTAGAGTATAGAGTGTAAGTAAAGAGTATAGTGAAAATATAGTAAAGTAAGTTCAGTTAAATATAACCCACTGGGTTGGTCTAGTGGTGAACACATCTTCCCAAATCAGCTGATTTGGAAGTTTAGAGTTCCAGCGTTCAAATCCTAGTAAAGTCAGTTATTTTTACATGGATTTGAATACTAGATAGTGGATACCGGTGTTCTTTGGTGGTTGGGTTTTAATTAACCACACATCTCAGGAATGGTCGAATTGAGACTACAAGACTACACTTCATTTACGTCCATACATATCTTCTGAAGTATTATCTGAAAGGTAATTACCAGAGGCTAAACAGGAAGAAGTTCAGTTAAATGGATAACATGCATAATTGCTTTACTTCAAATTATTTTTATTTGTTTTAATTTTGATTTTTAAATTTTAATTTGATTTTAGGCCTTGACGTCATATTTTTACATATGTAAAAATTTTTACAATTTAATTTGTAATGTTAATTTAAATTTTGTTTTAATCATAATTTAACTGAATAAAAGTTTAAATTCTTAAATAAAATGATTAAAGATTTTAAATTTTATATAGAGTTATAAATAAATAAAATGAATAAATGCATGATAAATTATTATATTTTATGAAGGTTGTAATGTAATTTGAGATGAATATGTAATGCAGCTGATGATGTGTGTAAATCACAAAAGTGCTCCTGTATATATAGTGGAATAAAGTAACTTATCCTACTTAATTTATTCTGTACGTTGGTTGATCTAATAAAATAAAATAAATATATATTTTTTCTAAGAATTTATTTAAAAAAAAAGTAATATATGTATGTATTTATATAACAATAAAATTGTTGTACTATGTTAATATTTGCTGAAAAGAAAACTGACAAAAACCTTTATAATTATGTTCTAACTCAGAAAGACGTAATCATACTCTTATGATTGTTTTAGCTGAAAAATGAGGTAAAAAGATGTCAGGAAATTAAACAGAAGAAAATTAAGGAGTATATAAAATCTGTAAAAGAAGAGTTAGAAGACTGGTGGTCAAAGTGTCTATTATCTGAAGATGAAAAACACACTTGCTTTGCATTTTACCAAACTCATATTTCTGAAGATGTATTGGTAATTCTTGAAATGGAGGCTTGTAAAATGAGAGATTTTTATTTAAAATATGAAAAAATCTTCCATAACATTGAAACAAGAAAACAGTTATGGGATAGAATGGTTGCATTAGAAGAATTAGCCAAGGATTGTGACCGATTCAACAATAGAGGTGGGAGTCTGCTTAAGGAAGAAAAAGAAAGAAAAAAAATTACCAAGGTAAGTTAATTTTGTATCTTTTTATACTCGCTACCAGGTAATTCAAAAAGGACTTCACAAATTTAAAAGCATATAAAAGTTTACTTGCAGATTTGGTTGAAGCCTCATTTCATAGCAAAACACATCAAGTTTTGACTCGTGTAGTTCATTAGTGCTGAATTTGGCCACCATTGCTGTTAAAAATGAATACATTTACTGGTGCAGAATGTGCTCGCTGTATGTTTTGGTTTTACAATTTGCAGTCAGCAACTGCAGTCAATGTAATTTTCCTAGAGAGTATAGTAGGGAGCCTCCTAGTAGGCATGCAATTTACTCTTGTCACTAAACCTTCATTGAGACAGGCTGTTCTTCCAGACAGAATGGTCTGTTTTTCTTCCAGGAGGTAACCATAAATGATATCATTCATTTGGACATGCTTCAAAATTTTCTAATTCCTCAGTTAGACAATGCTCTCCATGATGGATGCCACTACTATCAGTATGATAGGATACCACCTCACTCCCACCTAGAAGTCTGAAATTTTCTTGATACATGATTCTCAGGTTGGTGGATTTGTCATGAAGGTCCAATTGCATGGCCCCCTTGATCTCCAGATTTGACCTCGTTAGATTTTTTCTTGTGGGGTTTCATTAAAGATTGGGTTTACCTTTGCCTGCTGATCTTTGTTAGCTAAGACTTTAAATTAACGCTGCAGCTGCAGATATAATGCCCGACTTGCTGGCTCCAGTTTGAAATTAAATCAACTTCAGGTGGGATGAATGCTGTATTACAAATGGAAACCATATCCAAACTGAATGTTGAGTGACAAACTTGATGTGCTTTTCTATAAAATGAGACCTCAACTGAATCTATAAGTTATCTCAATAAATTTTTATATGCTTTAAAATTTTGAAGTCCTTTTTGAATCACCCAGTATTCAAATATCTGGCTTGAAAATCCTTTGATAAATTCTTTAACATTTTTATAAGTTGATGAATTGATTTATGTTGTGATAGTTATGTTTAAACAGAATTAAGTATTGCTAAGTAACCCACTGGGTTGGTCTAGTGGTGAACGCATCTTCGCAAATCAGCTGATTTCAAAGTTGAGAGTTCCAACGTTCAAATAAAGGTAGTTACTTTTATACGGATTTGAGTACTAGATCCTGGATACCAGTGTTCTTTGGTGGTTGGGCTTCAATTAACCACACATCTCAGAAATGGTTGACCTGAGACTGTACAAGATTACACTTCACTTACACTCATACATATCATCCTCTGAAGTAATAACTGATGGCGATTCCCAGAGGCTAAACAGGAAAAAAAGTATTACTAAATGTATTAAAGTGATGATAGTTGTTATCTTTAAATTTATATTTTGTATTTTTTTATAATTAAAAACTAACTACTAACAACCCAATTACAGAATTACAAAGTAAATGAAATGACACGTTATTTATTTATTTTATTATTTCAATAGCACTTTCGTCGCATCATCAGTTGTATATAAATTATATAAAATTACTTATATAATTTATATAAGATAAAGATATCTGTATAATGTTAAGGTGAGTCACTTAAATTAAAATATAATTGTGTAATTCTTTTTCTTTTATTATATAAACATAATATTTTTTTTTAGAAAGAAATTAAAAGATTAAAAAATTAAAATTATTATCATATATAGAAAATATGAAGTCAATTGAATAAAATAATTACATATATTTAAATATGTTGTTAATTAAGAATTAAAATTTAAAATGAACTTTAGAATAATGTAACATTGGCTGGCCAGGTTACATGATATAAATCTTATAATTATTTTATTTAATTGACTTCAGTTTTTCTATATATGATAGTAATTTTAATCTTTTCTAAAAAAAACTGTTATGTTTAGATATGTAATTTATATACAACTGATGATGCAGGATTACGTGAAAGTGCTGTTGGAATAAAGAAAAGAAAAATTAGGTAAGTGTCACTTCATTTACTTTGTTATTATGTACTTGGATTGTTCAAGTTGGTTTTTCATCAGGATGAGTACTTGGTCACTGGTCTATGGGAGGGAGGGGTTGAAGCAGCATCCATTTCAGTAGAGAAGCTATCCAACTCTCAATGTCGTTATTAGCCACATTAACAGTGGTACTGTTCCCACCTAGTATTGAGGAGCCACTGAACGCATACCTGAGATACTGTATCACTTCTTGAATGGACTGAACAGCTGTAACAGCCTCAGAATATTCCTTTCAAAGGTAACCTTGGTTTGAAAGTATTGCTACTTGGTACAAAGTCATTGGACTTATTGTTTATGTTTCTGGTCAATGATTTATTGACACTTGTTCTTGACCAAGCAACAAATACACTGTTTAGGTTCTAGCACATTTTATCGGTAACCTTTCCCAAATTACAAGGTGGAAAGAAATAATAAAATTTTCCGTCTGGTATTTCTGATGGGTTTAATAAAAATGAACCAAATTAGTGATCACTGGTAAAAGCTAAAGTTACCCCATATTTTAATAAGTGATAACTAACAGAATTTTGCACATCTTTTCATTAATTTCATTTAATCTCTCAATAACCATTTCATTATGTTCCAACTTTTTCTTCATAGATAATTACATTTGAAATTTTGCAATAAATTTCTTGATGAAGAGGCTGAGAGTTGTAACATTGGTGATAAGAAAACTGTAAACGTACTCCCACTTATCTAGTTGAGTTCGAGCATTATTCAAAATTAAAAGTGTCTGTGTAGCAGATTGTAGTTTATTATTATTGAAAATTATCAGTACTAGTAAAGAAGTAAAATTATGTACTCTGATGAATGAAATTCAACATTGAGAATACAAATCCTGAATCTTTTAAATAGACTATTCACATCAGACGAGGCATATTTTTATTTTGGTAGTAGTGTTAAACTAAATTTTTGTTGTTGGAATGAAAAAAATTCTAATGCAAGTGCTTGAACAATCACTGCGCAGTGCCAACAGTTACTGTGTATATGTATATATATTTGGAATCAGATGTCATTAGAAGACAATGAGAGAGGCAGAAGTAGGTGAGAAGGCAGAAGTAGGCAGAACCAGCTGCAAGGATGAAAATGTCAAACACATGTCTGAATTACTGAATACAATAGTAATTTGCTGTGTGTAAATTACTATTACTGTCTACCAAAATGTCCTAAAATTGTTTTTTTGGATCAAATTCATTACTTGCGACTACAGTTTCATAAAACCAAGGAATGGTTTCTGTTTCATGACAGTGCGCTCATGCAGCCATCTTTATATGGCAGTTTTTGGCCAAATGGCAGGTGACCATTGCTGGATCATTCCCCCATACTTGCCGGTTATAGCCCCTCCAGACTATTTTATCTTTCACAAAATCAGTATAGTTATGAAGGGGGAATGGTATGAGAGGCCATAGAAGTGTTACAAGTATCCTAAAGGCGATTCCAAAAGAAGACTTCTCTAGGTTTTTTGATGACCTTTATAACTTATCTAAATATATTGCATTGAAAGATTACATTGAAGCATAAATATAAATAAACTTTTTTTCGATTTTGTTATTTTTTAGCTTCGACTCAGGAACTTTTTGTACAGACTTACTTTTGTACAGTAAATAAAACTTTTAAATAGAATATAAAATGTAAAAAATGAAAGTGCTTAAACGATTAGGTTAGGATGAGAAAATTTGTAATATTTGAACCTAAGCTGTGTTTTTTACTCCTCCCAGTTTTGTTTAACATCTCTTATTTTTTATTATTTTATTTATGATTTTTTTGAACATCACTTAATATTTTACATGTGTTTCAACTTTTGACCTCTTATTGACTGGCTCCCTCTGAACTATTTTATTGTTTTTTTTTATAACAGATTTAAAATAAACGGTATAGAGTTAAGTAATACTTTAAGTCATTTGTTTTCTTGAGAGAAGTTTTGATTTTTTCTTTTTGTTAATTAAAAAAAATAAAAATATTGAGCATTTCTTGGACAATTAGTATTAATTCAAAGTGTTATTTCATATAGAAAATAAGTCTTTAAAAACATTTAATAATCCACATTTCATGATTGTGATGAGTATAGTTTTATTTTAGACTATAAAATACAGCTTTCACTATATATATATATATATTTTTTTTTTAATAAACCGTGTTATAGGATCTACCAAAAATAGAAGAAAAATTAAAATTGCAAGTTATTAACTATGAAACTGAAGAAGGGAAACCGTTCACAATTTATGGTGAAAGAGTATTAGATGTCATTGAGAAAACCTGGAACGAATGGTATTCAAAGAAAGATGAAGAAAAAAATGCCAGAGTAAGTCATTAAATTTTAATTGCTCATAAAAGAATATTTTATTTATAATTAAAATTTATAATATATTCTTTATGCAGACTTAAATCTTCAACCAACCAATTCTTGAAGATTATTTCCAATTTGTTTGGAAATAAGGAAACTGAAAGTTTTAAAAATAAGCAAAATTTACTATACATACTTCTTAGATGTTCTTTCTATCCTGACAGAGACCATCTGTCAATTAAACTGTGACCATTTAAGGTATAAAAACATATGAAGTGGTCAGTTTGTAGAGATTAAGGAATTAATTTTGATTATGAATAAAAAAAGTTGTCAAAGATTTACTTAATAAGACTGACCTTATAAAATATAGGAGGTTTTCCTGAGAAATAATTGCAATTTTCTGCATCTTATTTATGTAAAACAGGAAAGATTTCCATTATATAATTTCTTAAAATTCCTAAAACGTTACTTTTGTCTTTTGATAGCATAGCTCATTCAATTGAATTAATTTCAGCTTTTAAGTTCATTCATTGATTTCCACGCATTTTAAGTTGTTTTTTTAATTAATTTTGCTGTTTCCTTTAATTATTTAATATAAAAAAAGGGTTATGAACTCTTGTTTTGTAATTTTGAAAAATACGCAGAAATGTTGTTCAGTATATTAAAAAATAAATACCACAGTGCTGTACAGTAGTACAGTTTGTAAAACTTTGTCTGTCCATGGATAGACAAATAAGCCTGTTCTGGTCCTCACTTTGCATTTATACAATCAACTTTGTCACATCCAGGGCCTGCCTACATCCTCCCTCCCTTATGGTGTACATTTTGTGGCTTTCAGAGGATCTTTCTTAATGACATTCCATACTTTTCTGCCATCTTATGGCATAATTTCTAATTTGATAATTTAAAGCCAGGATTCCTAATGTTCAAAAATTCTCATTTCAGACCCATCTAGCTACCCATGCTTAACCATGAATCAACAGAGGAACAGTCAGTATCTTATAAAGTTTTATCCCTATGTTTTGTAGGCATTTCTTTTCAGTCTATGATGTGAATTATACATATTAACTGAAGTCTTGTATGTTTGCCTTTCCCATAAATCTGATATATTCAAAATGGTTAAGGAAGACGTGTTACACTATTCTCCAAAATAATCCTTGTTCTTGTTGGTTGATATCCTTGATACTAGGTATCAGCTACAAATTATAGTAGTTTTCATTGATTAGATTAAAGCCTTAATTTCATCCATAGAAGTAAATTATAAAAAATCAAATTTAAAAAGTAAAGAAAATCTCATAGACACATTTTCTATTCTAAATGGAAAAAAGGTAGCAAGAGAAATATTTAAAAAATTAATTAACTAATTATTGAACCATTAGCATAGTTATTTTAAACAAGAGAAGGTTTTTTTTTTGTCTTCAGTCATTTGGTTTGATGCAGCTCTCCAAGATTCCCTATCTAGTGCTAGTCGTTTCATTTCAGTATACCCTCTACATCCTACATCCCTAACAATTTGTTTTACATATTCCAAACGTGGCCTGCCTACATAATTTTTTCCTTCTACCTGACCTTCCAATATTAAAGCGACTATTCCAGGATGCCTTAGTGTGTGGCCTATAAGTCTGTCTCTTCTTTTAACTATATTTTTCCAAATGCTTCTTTCTTCATCTATTTGCCGCAATACCTCTTCATTTGTCACTTTATCCACCCATCTTATTTTTAACATTCTCCTATAGCACCACATTTCAAAAGCTTCTAATCTTTTCTTCTCCGATACTCAGATTGTCCAAGTTTCACTTCCATATGAGGAGATGATATGCTTTTAATATTTATTGTCACACCACTTGTGTAAAATTGTCCAGATAATACCCTGTAGAGCTACTTGTCACTGGTGAGTAACACCTGGCTTTTGTTCCCTTGAATCTTTTTATTAAGAACTGCATCTTCAATAATTTATTTTGATTGGCATGGAATCATTTTTATAATATTAAAATAAGCCTTACTCCTCGAGTGAATTCTTTTTTTCATTTTGTAGAGGATTTTATAAAGCACACTGTCTTTATAGATGATTAAAATATCTTTTTATCATCCAGAACTTGATTACTATAACATAATGATATTACACCCTGTTTGTTTATAAAAATGGTAATTGACCTTTCCCACAATAATACTTAATTTAAATTTTTCTCATGTTAACATATAAAAAAATTTTGTTTTTGAAAATTCGAATTGTTTTTACTGCTGTTTAAAAAGTTTAGTGTTTTGTGTACTTTGTGTTCACTTGTGTAATCATATGAATTAAGTTTCATTCCTTAATGAAGTCACATCTAATAATAATTACATGATTCATTTTCAGAGAGTGGCTGGTTTTAGCTCAGCACGGGCTACAAGTGTGCAGCAACATGGTCGTAATAATAATACTCCAGGAATCAAGAGGAAATTTCCACAAAAAAATGTAAGCCATAATTTTTGTAAAATTAACATAGTAAGTGACACATCATTTTCCTATAATAAGACAAGCCTGCGATGGTTGTGTTTTTTAGTTTTTGATAATTGATTCTTATGCATTTTTAGCACTGAATCTGAAAGTAACATCTTCTTTTTTTTATCATGTCAGGAGTTTTTGCGAATCGCAAATTTCAAAATTTGTGAAAAGTTGAAAAATTACGAAAATGTGATATAATAAAATAGATATAAAACTTTTTTTAATAATAGATTGATAAAATATATTCACTTTTTGGCTTATACTACGCATTCTTACAGATAGACAGTTGAGTGATGGGTGGGGGAGTCATTGACCCCTTAATTTCTAATGAAAATTGCCACAAAATGAGCCTAATTTCTTTCTATTATAGTGCATTTTTAAATTAATTAATTTTTATGAGGTACTTCATGTCTTTGGAAACCACTCCCCCTCTTCACGTACCCTTAATGACGAAGTATGTAAAATATTTACAATTTTATTTCATGTGTAGAAGTTTCTTTGGACGGTTTTTTTCCGTTTTTTACACTTTTCCTTCTATGTTCTCTATAGGTTTCATCTCTATATAACATCCAGCAATAGTCTGCCATCATTGTAGTAGTCCATTTTCCTTGATACCTCCTTTTCATTTCTTTCATGTCATGATGAAATCTCTGAACCATCTCTTCGCTAACGGCACCCAGATTTTCAGAAAAATAATCCACATGTGAATTTAGGAAGTGAACCTTCAGTTTATGGAACAGCCTAAATTTTTATACTTCTGCAGCATGTTTTCAACAATTGATTTGAAGTTCGAATCCTTCTTATTGCCCTTCTTTTTGCAACTTTCATTTGTGTCTCAAAATTACCATCTTTGAGAAGTTTCCTAATGTCGTGACCATTGATAAGACTTAGTAGTTTGGCCATTGATAAGACTGGAGATTTGTCGTATTCATTTACCTTCTTTTGGTAAGGCTTTGAAAAGTTGCTTCATCAAGCCTAACTTGATATGCAGAGGTGGAAAGAAAACTTTATTCGGATTTATGAGAGCTGTTTGGAGCACATCTTGGTTCCAGGTTCTGATGAAGCTCTTTTTGGCCAATCTTTTCTTATCCTTATTTAGTGGCTCTCGCCATACCATTGGAACACCAAATCCGAACGTTTCTTGTACATCCTTTGACCACTGTCTAAGTCCTTCAACACATGTGTAGCAAACATAGTGGGATGCTTAAGTTTTGTCTTGATCTTCTATTTTCACTTTGAAATACGTAAGGTACACTTGTAGAATGAAACTTGTTATATTTCTTTTGCCTTTCCACCATTAACTTACCACAAATGTAACAAGAAGAATCTGCAGAATTTTCGCACCCTCTTGAAGCCATTCTGAAAATGGAAAGTTTTCTTTATGGCCTGAAAATATGTTTTCCAGCAAAAACATGTTTGATCACGGAGGACGGAAAAACTATTTATGCACACTGATGGTTGAAACAGCACTGATAGTAGCTGCGCAGTGCATGAGTGGCATGGATAGCTGCCAATAAGCATGCCACATCTTTTTAAGTCTTGACACAGCCGGCCTCTGTGGCGGAAGTTGTAGCATCTTGGCCTTTCATCCAGAGGTCTGGGTTCGAATCCTGGTCAGGCATGGCATTTTCACATACTACCAATAGATATATTTGGTTTCCAGAATATACAGGATAATTTTTATATATTTATTATTTTCTTACAATTCGCTTAATTTAAGTTGTTTATCCTGCTCTATGAGGTTTGTCGAAAATGATAATGATTATGTTTAAAATTTAACTATTTTTAAATTTGCAATGTCTACAATTCATTGATATGAAATTTAACAAGACTGCTGCAATGTGTAAGGAAAATCACCAGTTGGATACCACAATGTGTAATGAAAACATTCCTGTCAGGTCGTAAGAGATAAAAACTGATTATGGTTTCTCACCCATATGTTTAAGTATATATATATATATATAAGTAGATGAAATTGAGTATAAACCCCAAATAATAATAAAAAACCATGAGTGCACTGTACTCTCATGGCCTCCTAATAGCGCATGTATCATTCAGGTGCCTTGAGTATTACTGGCCAAACTCACTGAAACATTTTTTTTTTCATAAATTGTAATTTTTATTAATGTTAATCTAAAATTTATTAAGTGAACAATACTGGAGGAAAAGTAATAATTTTAATAATTATTAGATAAATACAAAATCAGTAGAGTAATATAATAATAAAATAAACAATTGAGGTTCTTATAAATTTAAACACAATAATAAAAACTTAGAAAAATGTAATACAATATAAAATTATTTTTAGTTCCTTCTTATAATAATGTTTTAGAAAACAATCTCAAAATTTGATTTTTGTGTTCCAAATTTTACAGTTAGTACTAGTGATATTTGTTAAAGCATGGGAAGTACATAAACTTGTTACATTCACTGCACTGTTTTGACACAGATTCTACATTATTTTGGACCATAGCCCATCCATGAGCTTTCGTAGTATTGGCATAACAATGTGTACAGTGCTGTCTAATTCTCTGATTTCATCTATTTATCTCTGAAGTGGAATCCAAGTTGTGTTTCTTGACTTGCTGTTAAGTTGGAATATCTTTTTCTTCAATAGGCCTTCCGTATTTGTCCATGTTGAGCATCTGCAAAACTAGGTGTTCTCTGAATGTTGTATATGAATTTTTTTGCTGTGAAAATGATTATAAATGTGCCAAGCATTCACAACTGATGTGTTCAATAATAACTCAAATGCAACTTTGTGGTACCACCTGATATTTCATTGCAACAGTAACTGACCATCTGGTCGGAAAGATCTATCCCCTGCTTACCCTTGTTGTAATCAACTATTGCTGCAGGTTTACTACTAGTACCCCCAATCTATTTTTTACCCTTTGGTAACTTTTTCCAATGTCAGTACCTCTTTTATTCTGCATCCCTATTACTTCTCTTTTTGTAATTTTTTTTATTACCTCAGATGGCAAATGTTTTCTGCACAGTGAATGTTTTCTGTAACAATGAAGTCACAAGTGGAGCAGACGTATAAAAGTTGTCAGTCACTATTACTCTTCCTGAAGATAAATATTTATCAGCAAGTTCAAGCGTAACTCTTTCAGCCAGTCCAGATGAATTGGGGTCAGATTTTCCAGAATATACAGATGCCTTGAGGGTTTAACCTACAGTATTACAAAGTTTGAACATCTTCAGTTCATATTTGTGACTTTTGTTGGGAACATATTGCCCGAAGAATAATTTCCCCATAAATGGAATCATTGATTTGTCTTCAGCAATAAATTCGCCAGGTTTGTATTCTATATGGAATCTTTCTTGAATCTCATTAATCAGATTTCTAATTTTATATAATCTATCATTGTAAGCTGTTTCATTCTTGGCAAAATGAAAAAATTTCAGAAGTATCTGAAACTGATTATAGCTCTTAATTTTAGGCTCTAAACAATTATTATAAAGAATTGATGTATCCCAGTAATCAGAAATTTTGGGATATTTTACTACTCCCATGCATATCATAGCAAAAATTTTCTGCTTTTTGTTTGAAGTTGTGTCAAACCACTGACTGCAGCGATAAGAACGTTTTCTTCTATTCTGAAACATGAATGCATTTCTGTTGGTTTCAATAACAATCATATTTAAAATTTTATCATCAAAAAATCTTATGTAAATCTTAATTTTTGTCAAAGCTTCTTTATTTTGTGGATATGAATCATGATAATTATACTTTTCTTGACCTTTGAATTTGAGATGAAGAGGTAATTTGGCCTCGTCAACTTCATACCATTCACCTTCTGTCATTTCCAAATTTTCTTCTACTGTTTCTCTTTCTGTTTCAAAGACTGGTTTGGAACCAAATTATCATCGTCGGATGAAGTGTTTGAAGAAATGGTCTCAGGCTCATATTCAGATAAAGAAAATATGTTTCCTTCATTGTCGCTGTAAAGTATGGCATGAAGTTCTTCATCAGTCAGTACCTTTCGTTTTGAAGATTTTAATCTGCTACAACTAGGCTGACTATCCGTAATGAAATTAAAAATAATTACATTATATTTGTAAATGCGAAAATAGAAAAAAGCTAAGAATTGTTAATTCAGTCTTGAAAAACAATAAAATAGTCAGTAACCAGTAACCAAAAAATTAACGTAATTCAAAACTAAAAATGATGAAATACAACTACAAATATATAATGATATGTGTTGATGTAATATTAGTGTCTTATTTTCACTCATAACTAAACTTAATATAATGTAGCATACATAACATACGATAAAAAACTTACTAATAAAATAATAATTAACTATAAAACTTACGAAAACACTTAGAACAGCAGTCAAACTACAGAACTAACCATGACGTGTGGACAGACTGGAGGTAATTAAACAGAAAAATGAAGTGATATAGATTGGCGCAAGTCTGCAATAACATTATCTGACATTCCTTACAGATCGCAACCATAAAACAAACCATTCACAACAGGCCAAGAAATATAATTGTATACATTGTAAAATTAATTCTTAGAAGCTAGCATGGCTACTTATGGCCTATGAGTAATACAAACCTGAGTAACGCCAGTACATCTCACGACCTGTATGTAAAGCAATCCTGAGCAATGCTGCTGCATCTCATGGCACACTCAATGCGTTAAAATAACAGATTTATAATAATGTGATCTTGTCGTAATGAAGTTATTAATGATAACAAATAAGTAGGCTATCGATTCTTTGCTTTTATCCTCTTTTTTTTAATGAGAAACAAGTTAAGTTTCCAGCCCAACTGGAGCTGGTGATTTTTCGTTTCTTTATCATTTATTGCTTGCATGAGGGCCATGGAAATTGAATCAACTACTGCTCTGGTTCCATTTGTGGCATCATGCTAACATTTTCTGGTAGCTGGCAAGGTAGCGCCATTTCTTTATTGGGCTCAGTAAGATAGCATCCTTCATTTTGCTTCATGGATCTGTTCGAGGACTCGAACAGTTTCCTATCAAGGGATTGCACATAAGGTTGAAACTAACGGCTGAGATGATTATTGAGTAAAGCCAAGGCCTCCTATTCCTCACAAAAACAAACCTAAGTTCTTAAAACCCCTTTTAATTATTCCATATTTACTTGTGTGTAACAGAAAGTGGCCCCTCTATGTAGAATGTTACTGAAGGAATTTAATAATTGGTTAAAAGTGTACCTCCTGCAGTTTTCAATCAAAAATTGTGAAACATTACAATATTCTTAGAAAGATCTGTTAATACTGTATGCTAAAATTCATAACTTAGAAAGGTTTAATCAGAATAACGGAAAAACGTTTTTTGTTGTGTATTAGCATAGATTTCTAAACGAGAGATTAAGGAATTCCTTAATGAAAGCATTTTGAAATACAGTGGTTAAAGTTATGTGTATACTTTGCTAGTAAAATTGTTCATCAGTACTGTATTACTTCTCTGGGTCACAATATAAATGGATGCACCACAACATTATCTGTGTAACCTTCAACTGAAATTATGTCATACAATATGCATAATGTGCACATGTTCTCAAACTTGTCGAGTGCTCCTTTTTTTTTTTTTACAGCTATGGTTCTCCCCCTCTTCACCAACATTAAATTACTACCATGCTTCTCTTGCAACTTAATTTTTTAACATATAAAATATTACAAACATATAATATTATAAAATTAAATGCTATGTTTGTGATATTGTGTATTTACGAGATCTGTTCAGGAAATAAATGAACCTTATTTTTATTAATTTTACAGATTATTGGTCCTTGTCCCCTTCAAAGTACTCCCCTCCCCTATTCAGACACTTTTCCCAGCAGTTTTTCCACGTCATGAAACATAGCTTCATTTGAAAGTCTCTTAAGGTCCATGACAAATTTGCTTTAATGTCACCAATAGTCTCAAAATGGCATCCTTTCATCTCTTGAGTTTAATTTCAGAAAGAAAAAATTGCAAGGAACCAGGTCTGGTGAGTAGGGCTGAGGGAGGACAGTCATCTGATTTTGGGCACAAAACTGACAAATTGACAAAGCTGAGTGTGTGGGCACATTGTTGTGGTGAAGGAACCATGGGTTGTCTCTGTACACACTGGTCTTTTTTTATGAATTTTTTCACGTAACCATTGTAAAACATCTCAATAGTATGCACTTTTTCACCTTTAGGCAAGAATTCAAAATGCACAATTTCATTCAAATTGGAAAAAAAAACAGAGAGAGCATCACTTTGACATTGGATTGAGACTGACCTGCTTCCTTGCCAATCCATTGTGATGATTGAACTTTTGTCTCATTGTCTTAGCCATAAATCCAGCTTTTGTCTCCTGTTATGATTCTTTGCATGATTGTTTCATTGTCATCAGCTTGTTCAAGAAGTTGCTGACAAATGCCCAGTCAATGTTCTTTCTGTTGTTTGCTCATCAAACGAGGAATGAACTTTGCTGCAACTTGATGTATGTTCAATTTGTCAGTCAAAATGTCATGGCAAGATCCAATTGAGATGCTAACCTCTTCTGCAAGTTCTCTGATAATCAATTGCCAATTTGCACGTACCAGATCATTGATTTTTTGAATGTGGCTATTATCAGTTGAAATCTAAGGCTTTCCTGGTCGAGGGTCATCTTCAGTTGACTGACGACGACTTTTAAATTGTGAAAACCATTCGTAGCATTGCATTTGACCCAGAGCATCATTTCTAAGCTTGTTTCAAAAGTTGAAATTTCTGTGAGTTTTCCCCAGTTTATCGTAAAATTTTGCATTGTATTGTTGCTCCTGAAAATCATACATAACAAAAATCGCTATTACATGTTGCGCTCAAATAACAATAACACGAAAACTAAATGAGATATCAACAATTCTAATGTATGTGGTTACAGAGGAGGTTATGCAGAACTCAATGCTGCCAACCACACATCATTAAATATCTTGTTGGTGTGTAATTAAAAATATTCGGTTATTTTCTGAACAGACCTCATATATAGGAAAAACAAATAGATCCTATAAAACTAGATTTCTTGAACATATAAATTACAAAAATAATAAATTAGGTTTATCTAATATAGCAGACCACCTAATAAACAATAAACATTCACTTTCTGCTATTAACACAAATTTAGAAATATTATAAATTAATAAATATCACAAAAAATTTCAATTTGATAAACCATCAGAAAGGTTTGAGGGAGACAGTCGTATAGAAACTGCAACAGATAGCTGGACTTGTGTAATAAATTTATATGCAATTTTCATTTTAATATTACAATAATGTAACAAACATTACATCATGTTTATTTTAGCAATTTTAATATGCAATTTAATTAAATAGTTCAATCATGACTTAGGGCCTGTGAAATTACTTTCATTATAAAATTAAGGTAAGATACATCTAATTTAATATTCTTTCTTAGGAGGTTTATATTATAGAATTGTAATAAATATATACACACATATATTCGTGAACCCATGCACACTGTATTGTACATAGCAGGACATAGTACTCTATTCAATTTACCAAATGACACTGAATTTTGTGCAGTCTTTGTAGTCCAAGTAGTTACATATTCTAGAGGGGTACTAATAAGGTATTTCTTATGAAAAATATAGAATGAATGAACTATTATTGTAAAATTGTTTTGTAAAAATTGTATAATTGTTTTTATTAATATATCCACATCTTAATACCATTTTCATTTTAATGCTACTATAAATTAGTGAAATATAAATTGAAAAGATCATGACTTTCATTATGCGCACATGTAATATACAGATGGTTGTAAATGCAGGCTTGCAACTAGTCAGTTGTAGTAAATTGGCCACAGTGGGTGAGTAATAGATAACAGAAAATATTTCGCCACAATGTGCGCTTAACGTTAAAGTGTAACATGTAAATCTGTTCTACACAGATTACTGTTTACAGCTGTAGATTAGCTGTTGACAGCTAATTCCTAAAGTCCACAGCACATGATTTTGGATCAAGTTAATTTTTTGTCACTAATAACAGTAGTTTTTCTTTTATGGCCATATTTGCCTTTCCTTTAAGTGAAAAGGAACCAGTTTCTTTAAATTGTTTTAAAATAGCATTTACTGTTGCTAGTCCAAAATCACACTCGGAAGTTTTTTATCGTTGTGTTATACTAGTATGCTCAGAAAGAGAAACAACTTTCAAATGCTTTCTTGGAGTTATGTCCATTATTATCCATTCCAGACACACAGAAAAAAATAAAAAATGAAATAAATTTCACAAAATGCTATTCATAACTTGAAAATTACTAAATAACCAAAGAACAATAACCTCTCATTACTACACAGACAACTTAAAGAATGAGTGTGGTCAAGCAGTGTAGCCAAAACATAAAAATAAACAAAAAAATTCCCTGTTCAGATTAATTTTCATGTACTTTACATATTATATGATCAGTAACAATTTTGTGCTTTATGATATTCTAGTTTTGTAAAGATATCTGTACGATAAGGTGAGTCACTTAAATTAAAATATAATTCTTTTTTCTTTTATTATATACTACCTTTATTTATTTATTACTCTGGAGCTCTATTATTATCAGAATTGATAATTGTTATTTCTGAATAGATTTCATATTTAACCTATTCAACTGGAATCATGAATCCTCCCCTCATGACTGTTTATATATGTTAGTCTAAAAACTTAAATTAAATATGAGATGTGATCAAAAAATAACAAGAATTTTAATTTTATCAGAAAGAACTACTTAATCTGTATTAATATGATTTCCTTCAATGTAGTTCCCAAGGATGCGAAACTCTGCCAGAGTCTTCCAATCTTCAAAACATTTGTGGAAAGCATTTTTTGATACAGCTTTAAGTTCACTTAGTGATTTTTTTCTTTATTTCTTCTATTGTCATTATCCATTTAATGTTCTCTTTATCAGTGGGAACAAAAAGAAATCGCAGATTGCGATGCCTGGAAAATGCAGAGGTTACAGCATCAGTGTAATATCATATGTGGTAAATAATCACAAATAAGTAATGAAGTAAATTCTAAAAATTATTTACTCACAATTTTGGCCATTTTCTTTTAATTGCCTCATATAAACATTGTAATACTGCTAAGTAATATTGTTTTTTGATCATAAACCTTGTGGTAAGAATTCATAATGGATGATGCCATTATAATTGAAAAAAGATACATTAAGGAGAAACTTATTTGATTAACAATGTAAGCTTTTTTTTTCCGGGAAGCATTCTTCAGGAATATTGGACTTTTATTTCAGTATCATAAGCAGCTGTACATCCACGTTTCATCAACTGTTATGACACTTTTGATTAATTCTGAGTTATCAGCAATTAAATTAACAGTATTTTACGATATTGCTTTTGTCGGAAATCAATAACTTTAGGACAAATTTTTTTCCTACTTATTTCATACAAAAAGTGTTAAGTTAAAATCATTTAACAAAAGCAGTAAGAGACTTAGCCTCTTCAGCAACTTCTCTAATAGTGATAACGAGAATTGTTAATCTCAATGTCATTTATTTTGTTGGTTAATGATGTGTTAACACCTCCAGCCCTTTTGTAAGTTCTAAAACATTACAGCCTTCTTGTTCCTTTCATAAACCCTTTGTGTTGACATAATATAGTCACCAAAAGCCTTTCTGACATTTTTACCACTTCACTGCACTCTATTCCATTTTTAACTCAATACTTAATGCAAATCCTTTATTCCATTATTTTCAAAAAATAAATAGATGGCCATTTATAACAAAATACGTTGTAATTACTCTCTACTGCCAAATTTAAACTACTTGTGTAATATGGCTGAAAGTACTGATGTACATGATAGACAGTGCTTCTTAGTGGGACAAAAGCAACCCCAATTGAAAAATATAAGGTACAGAATTAAAACATTCTTGTTTCTTTTTGGTCACACCTTGTATAAGGCTTTATAATTTTTCTAGTTTCTAATTACATAATTAATTTTTTTTTCTTCAATTCTAGTTAAAGAATATTAATCTAATCCTAGTGAATTAATCATCTAGCTGAATAAGTACTGATCCGTGCTCATTATCATCTCTTTTTAAGACTTATGCACACCACTAGTTTAATTTTAAACTAAACATGTTATGATCACAGCGGACCTTGTATTTTTTTTTACCAATTTTTTGAAGAAAAGTTGGTGCTTTCAGTCGCAGCTACACAGCTGTCGTGAGTTGGTGGTGGGGGGGGGGAATGACATTTCTTCACATTTTGAGTTATGAGGAGTACAGAAATACTGTTCACTTAAAATGGGGTTTCCTTTTATATATATACGCGCACACATGCACACAGAGTGAGCCAGAAGATATGCAATCTTAAATTCAAAAACATATTGCGGAGGGAAATTTAGTTTTTTTCTGGAGGGAATGTGTATATAAAGGAGGGAAGTAGCCAAACAATTTCCCTCCTTTTTGATAACAGTGATGAGTAAGCTGTGAGCGGACAAACATGCATTTCTCCCAGGCTCAACGTACAATGATTGTTGAAAGATACTTTAAATCAGTAATTCTTAAAATGTCAGGACGACTTTAGGTTAGCTTTTCCTAAATCACAGGCGCCTAATAAATCAGTGATTTTATATGAAGTCACTCATTTTAGAGAAATCTGTGATGTGGATGAATGTAAATGGGTTTAGCTGACCTCTGGTTTTGAATGATGCTGTTCAGTTTCATGTCCTCCTTATTAATGATAAATAAACTATGTAACTCTTTTCTTCTTAATTATATAAAGCATATGAATTTGTTAATCTAGTTGAGTTCAACAGTTGTTTTATATTATATATTTTTTCTTCTTAATAGTATTAGTGTAAATCAAACAGTAAAAGATGTAACTTAAAATGTGAAACTAAATTTAGATACATGTACACCATTTTTTAACTCAACAGTGTGAAATAAGTTACTAATAATAGATTATTTAAATAAGTGAAAATGTATCTAAGTGTTATAAATTAAATATAAAATACATATTGATCACACTAACAAGGACTTTTATTTAAAGATATTAATAATCCAGTGGCATAAGTTCTGAATAATGGAAGGTGCACTTAGGCACAGTTATGGATGCATCCTTGAAAGTATTTGTGAATCCTTGCTATGTTCACCATGAAAGTCAATATGAAAACTATATCAACAAACCAGAATGTCTTACGGGAGTGTTTGCAGAGCCACAAAGAAGCTGAAATTGTATCGCATTCACTTTCTGAAAGAACCTGATAGAGACTACATTACTGTTTACTACATTATGTTTTCTACTCTAACGAATCATGGTTTCACTTAAGAAGCTACATAAACAGCCAGAGCGACAGATACTGGAGTTCAGAAAGCCCTCACATTTTTCATGATACCCCGTTACATTCACAGAAGGTTGGAGTTTGGTGAGCAATTTCGTGGAAAAGAATTGTAGGCCCAATTTCTATCATCAAAATGATAACAGCTGAACATTACCAGAACATCATCGTGCAATTTGTGGCACTGTTAACGGCTGATGAATGAGACTACTGGCTGCAGAAACATGGTGCACACAGCGAATAGCATAGTGATAATGTTGCCCGAGTTCTTTGGGGAAGACATCATTTCTTGTGGACTTTGGCTGCCTAGATCGCCAGATTTAACTCCCTCTGACTTTTTTCTTTGGGGGACATCAGAAGAATAATATCTTATAAGAATAATCCTCATACAATCAACCTACTCAAGCACATCAAAGAACAATATCCTGTGTGTGCAGCGTCCATCCAAAAAGTCCCAACTAACATGAAGAAACATGTTGAGATATGTGTAGCAGCAGATGGTGGACATTTCCAGCATCTATTGTGAAAAAATAAATATAGATACTTTTTGTTCACCTACAAAATACAACAGAGTATATTATGTTAATAAAGAATTTTTAAGAATATTAATTGGATTGCGTATTTTTTGGCTTATTCTGTATATATACAAAGTGAGCCAAAAAAAATATATATACATACATACAGAGGGGTCCAAAAAAATGTACTCACTATTTGTAATTAAATAATATCGTAACAAAAAAAACTTACTCATTAATCTAATGTGTAGTGTAATGTAAAGTATTAAATTTGTCATGGTAGGTGGAGCTGGCAATGTATGCCAGACATGCGCAGGTGTTCGGTGGTGGAATAGCCAGTGCAGAAGAGCACAGTTGAGTAGCAACAATGGCTGAGGTTCACTTATCGTTTGTTGAACACAAGGCTGTACTGAAGACCGCATTCACGATAAACTTGAAGCCGACAGAACTGTTAAATATGAGCACAAGGAAAAATCCAGCCGACAGCTACAAGTTCGGCACTGTAGTGTTGCAACATTTCACTTGATCACCACAAAAATTAGTGAACCAGGAAGCATGTGAAAGTGGGCAGAGCTGGTCAAGTGTAAGACACATTCTGAAGAGTGGAAAGTGTACATTCCAAGAGTGTTACATGCAATGAATGAGGATGACCCCGATCGAAGGATGGAGTTCTGTGAATGGTTTTAGCACATGGTTGGCAAGGATGAGGAATTTGCAGGGAAGTCTGTGTGGACTGACAAAGTGCAATTCAAACTTAACAGTGCTGTGAACCGCCATAATTGTGTCTACTGGGCTCCTGAAAATCATCATGCTCGTTTGGACAGGGCAGTGAATCTACTGGGGGTTGCTGTTTGGTGTGGTTTATCAGTGCATGGTTTGATTGGTCCCTTCTTCGAGGGTACCGTACTGATGAGGCATATCTTGAAACGCAAATGGTTTCATTCGTTGTTTGGGTTATATTTATTATTTTTTATTTGATTATGGTTATTTTTTTATTAGTATTTGTTTGTTTGGTTGTTTTTATGTTAGAATATTTTGTATAATTCAGAGAGATTTAAAGGTTCTTGTTGCTTATTCTTCTGTTTGTCATAGAAGTTTAGTTATTTGTGGCTTATTTACTATAACTGGTTTGGGATTTATTGGAACTTTATCTTTTTTAAGTTTATTATTCTTTATTTTGAGCCTGTTTTTTTTTTACATTTAAACTGTATTGAAAGTTAGGGGTAGCTTTATTTACTATTGTTTGGCAAGGGGTTGAAGTCCTTTTAGAGTATTTTTTGTTTATTTAATTATTTTTAATTGGTTTTATTAAGTTCCCTTAAAATGTTTTTTTTTTTTTAATTTGATCTTTGTTTTAAAGATTTGGCTTTGAATTTATAATGCATGTAAATTTTTGTTAGATGAATTATTCTTAATGAATAAATTTTTATTTTCAGTGTTAAAGTTTTTTAATTTAAGTTATGTTCTTTAGAACTAAAAAATGTTGTGTCAGCATTTGCGGTTGTTATTCCTCAAGTTCAAGTTAACTTTTTTTTAGAATTTAGTTAAACTTTATTTTTTATATTTTGTATTTAGGTGAAATTTATATAATGAATTTTTTTTAATGTAAATTTGGATTAGATCAGGATTAGATACCCTGTTATTCTTAGTTAGTAATTTTATTTTCTAAGGTAGTATATTTTTTATAATTGAAATTTAATAGGTCTGGCGGTTTTTAAATCTTTTTAGCGGAACCTGTAATTTAAATGATATTCCATGATTTTTTGTACCTTTTTTCTTGTATATCTCTGTCATTGAGTGTAATGAAAATTTATTTTCTTTTTCTTTTTAAAAGATTTATGTTAGGTCAAGATGCAGTTATAAAAAGGTTATTATGGGTTACATTAATTTTCGTTTTTTGATTTTTTAATTTGATTAAATTAGACTTTTGGATTTAATTAATTTTTTTGAATTTTGCTCTTAATTATGTACATATCGCCCGTCACTCTCATAAATTGAGATAAGTCGTAACAAAGTAGATGTACTGGAAAGTGAATCTAGAATCGGATTTTGGTTAATTGTTATTTACAATAAGTATGTTTACTGTTCAATTCAGTTGAATCTGATAGGGTTTTTTTTTTTTATTGTACTGTAATGGATTGAAAAATTTTATTTTAGAATAATAATTTTTTGTAGTACCTTTTGTATCAGGGTTAATTAGTTTTTTTAATTTATTTTATTTCCCGAATAATGAAGATCTATTTTAATCTGTATTTTATTGTTGAATAATTATTTATAAGTTTGGGGTTGTTTTGATATGAAATTCGTTTTTTTTATATCTGGTTATTTGGTAAGTTGATTTAATCGAGAATTTCTTTTTGTTGATTTTTTTTCATTTTGAAATTTTAAATTAAGTGACGATTTTAATTAAAATCGGATAAACTCTTTGAATTAGAATCTTTCAACATTTTACGTGTTGTAGATTAATAATTTATTTTTTATTTATTTATTTTTTTACTGGATTTTTATTAATTTTTAATTATGATTGAATTAGTAGATTTAAAAATTTTATTTATGAATTAGGCAAAAAATAATTTCCCCTGTTTATCAAAAACATGTCAAAGCTTAAGTTTTGAAGAGCGATAAGACCCTATAGATCTTTATTTTGTTTATAAAATTTGTTTTTCTAGTTAATTTTTTTATTTTTTGTAGGCTAAGTTTTGTTGGGGTAACAAATAAAATTTTAATCTTTATCTTTTTTTACATTTTTAAATGTAATTTTGATCCTTTATTTTGATTAAAAGATTTAGATACCTTAGGGATAACAGCGTTATAAATCTGGAGAGTTCTTATTGATAGATTTGTTTGCGACCTCGATCTTGGATTAAAAATTTCTGTGGGGTAGGTTTTACAGTTTTAGGTCTGTTCGACCTTTAAAATTTTACATGATCTGAGTTCAAGCTGGCGTGAGCCAGGTTGTTTTCTATCTTCTTTTTATATATTCTAATTGGCACGAAAGGATTTTTGGTAATGTAATAATTTATTGGCTAATTTGGGAGATTTAAGTGCTTTAAATTTAGAATTTAATAATGTAGTTTTACAGTTAGTAAATGTTTATTTTTAGTTCTTTTTTTTATTTGTTTTTATTCTTTTGGGTGTTGCTTTATTTTACTTTATTTGAGCGTAGGGTTTTAGGTTATATTCAATTTTGTAGGGGTCCTAATAGGGTATGGATTTTTGGTTTATTACAGCCTTTTAGAAATGCTTTGAAATTGTTTAGAAGGGAATTTTATTTCCTTGTTTTTGGTAATTATTTTATTTATTTTTTTGTTCCTATTTTGGGTCTTTCTGTTTCTTTAATGTTTTGGTTGACATTTCCTTTTAGTTTTAATTTCGTTGGTTTTACTTGTTTATTTTATTTATTTTTTTGTTGTTCTGGTTTAGGGGTTTATCTTATTATAATTGCTGGTTGATCTAATTCTGTTTATTCTTTATTGGGTTGTATACGTAGAAGTTCTCAAAGTATTTCTTATGAAGTTGTTTTTTTTTAGTTATTTTTATTTTTATTTTATATTGTGAGTCTTTTAATTTAGTTTATTTTTGTTATTTTCAGCTGGACATTTGATTTGTTTTTTTTTTCTTTGCCTTCATTTATAATTTTTCTTTCTTGTATTTTGGCTGAGACTAACCATTCTCCATTTGATTTTTCTGAAGGTGAGTCAGAGTTAGTTTCTGGGTTTAATGTTGAGTATAGGTCTTTCAGATTTTCTTTATTTTTTTGTCTGAGTATAGAAATATAATGTTTATAAGATTTTTTACTTGTTTGATTTTTTTGGGGGTGATTGTATAAATTTTTGTTTTTATTAAGGTTGTTTTTATTATTTATTTTTTTGTCTGGGTTCGGGGCTCTTTTCCTCATTATCGTTATGATAAATTGATGTATTTGTGTTGAAGGAGATATTTGTCTGTTACTTTAAATTATATTTTTTTTAGGATTTTTTTGTTTTTCATTATTTTAAGGTGTTTTAAAAGTTAATAGTATTTTATACTTTCATATAATTTCAAGCTACATTGCTTAAAGCTTATTAACTTATATCTTATCTCATAATTTTGTTGGTAGTGGATTAATAATGAAAAATAAAAAGTAAATTGGTGTTAAGATTTGTCCTATGATAATATATGGTTCTTCTACTGGGCGTGCACCAATTCATGTAAGTAGGATAAATTGATTAATTATTGTTCAGAATATAATTTTATTTACTGGGTAAAATGATCTTGTTTGAAATTTTCTTTTTATTGAAAATGGTAGTAATATAATGATTATGATTGATATTATTAATGCTACTACTAGTCCTAATTTTCTTGGGTTTGATCGTAGGATTGCATATGCAAAAAGGAAGTATCATTCTAGTTGAATATGGGGGGGCGGGTGTAAAATTTTCTGGATCTATAGTAAGAAATGGATTTATATTAATTGTTATTATAAAAATTATTATTGTTATTGATATTCCTATAATATCTTTAGTTGTAAAGTAAGGATGGAATGGAATCTTATCAATGTTATTTTTTATACCTAATGAGTTTGATGATCCTGATTCATGAAGAAATATTATATGTAAAATTACTATTATTGACAAGATGAAAGGTATAATGAAGTGAAATGTAAAGAATCGGTTTAGTATAGGGTTATCTACTGCAAAACCCTCTCATACTCATTGTACTACTATTTCTCCTATGTATGGAATGGCTGAAATTAAGTTTGTAATTACTGTTGCTCCTCAAAATGATATTTGCCCTCATGGTAGAACATATCCTATGAATGCTGTGGCCATTAATGTTAGTGTAATTATTGATCCAGATATTCATGTTTTTTTTTTTCAATTTAAAGGATCCGTAGTTTATTCCTCGTCTTGTGTGTATAAAGATTAAGATAAAGAATAATGATGCTCCGTTTGCATGGATATTCTGAATTATTCATCCATAATTTACTTCTCGTATAATATGTACAATTCTTTTAAATGCTTTATCAATTCTTGGTGAGTAATGTATTGCTAGGAATAATCCTGAAATAATTTGGATTATTAAGCATATGCCTAGGAGTGAACCAAAATTTCATCATAGCAAATAACGCAATTTGCCATGACTAGCATCTAGGTTATGTTTGCATGGGAAGTAGCCTCAAGTTATGAGTTTAATTTACGGTTTTTGAATTTCAAGTGATATTTTATTTAATTGTGCTTGTTATTTTTAGTCTACTATGGAAGGTAGCTCAACAGTTGAGAACATTAATAAATATTCAAGAAAATGTAAAAATAAAACTGATCGTGACAGATGTAATCAAGCAAAGATACATTGGTCCTTATATTTTATTCAACTCCTTGCAGTGGAAAATTCCTTGTACGCATGATAAGCCCATTGAAAAGTCTGTTTTCCAGTGTTTTAATGTTAAGGAAATTAATGTAACTTCTTTTAGAAACTGATTATTCACAAACAGATCTAAAATAGATCAGGATAGTTTTATCTTTCTAAATACAAAAGTTCAAGCTGCAGTCAGACATAGAACTTTTGAAGGCTCTAGAAGAAATAGAAATCAATCCGTTGAGTTTTACTTTGGTACCCAAAAAGCAAAGAAATTTCATGTATGTTGTCAGTTAGTTAAAGATGTAATGAAACCCATTGGAAAAACCAGAATTACTGGTATTCTAAAACGATATATTACAACAGGCCAACCAGCTAAGGAAACTAGGGGAGGTAATAGGGTAAAAGATAAAAATGTCCTCAGGAAAAACAGAGGCTTCGTCAATAGCGTACAAGCCAGAGAAAGCCACTAAGGCCACAATAAGAATGTATGAATTTATCTGTCATAAGAACTGAAAAATAATTGCCATCTTAATAAGATCTACAATGGTTGTGTGCAAGAATTTTTCCAAGTTAAGTTTTCTAGGTCTTATGGAGTATTTAATTCTGAGTTTAATGTAGGATTTAATAACCCTAGATTGGCTGTTTGTATAACATGTGAATTTCTTCTTAACCAAATTAAAAATGCAAGAGCACAGGAAGCTGACAGATTTAAAACTGACCTTTATTTACACAAAGAACGGAGTAAAACATTTTATAAAATCATTAGAAGCAAAAGTGAAGATCCAAATACACTTATGGTTGCATTTGATCTCCAACAACTGAACAAGTGTACGTTTTTTTAAAACTTGTAACACAAGAGGCTGCTATTCACGTCAGACAAGCCTGTATAATTTAGCAGTCTGTGATGTTTCAAAAAAAAAAAACTATTGTATTCATGGACAGAAAATCAGTCTGAAAGAGGAGCAAATGAAATCTCTAGTTGTGTCCATCATTATTTGGTAAATGTTTTGCCTAAACTTGAAAATTTGGAAAATATTAATCACATTTTATTTAATTAATTATAGTTAATATACAAAAAACTGCTTACCAACAACTGAATTTGATGTATTCAAGCTCTTCCAGAATTAAATCCCATCTTCAGGAACTCTCATATTCATCCTGTTTATAACATTAATTAAAACTTTACGTGTAAATTGTAAGAAAATTGTTATATTTGCAAAAACTTAACAGTTGGTCGTCATATGTTTTAAAATTTTGTCAACGTAAATGTCATGCCACTTTGTCTTAACTGTTCTGTACGCATTTTATTTTCTAGTGATGGATTTGGTGGGTAAAATAAAACTAATATAATGCTAACAGTGATTCAGTCTTGGTTTTCAAGCTATCCAAGCACCATCACATCAATCATTATGCTGTACCCTGTAAGAGGTCATAGTTACCTGCCATGTGACATTGTTCGGAAGGATTCAAAAAGATGTTAAATTGGTAGAAACTATAGTCCTTCCTGAAGATTACCACAAATGTTTTTAGAAAACATGTTGACTCACTATTTATCTATCCTGTTGACTGGCAAGTAAATGATTGGAAATCTAGATACAATAAGTCCTACAAATAATTTTCCTCATTGCAGTTGGCAAAGAGGATTATTATTAAAAAATTACAGAATAATAACAAGGTCAGTATTGAAGTATGTAATGAGCAATACTATTCATGTAATAAGACAAAACCTGTGTCACTTTTAAAGCCAACGGTATCAACAAACCAGTGCTGTACCATCTGCTAATGAAACAAGAAGGCCAATACCAGAACTGAAAATTTGTGATGTTAAAAACCTTCTCAATTAAATTGGTCTTAGATGTTCACAGTGATCCTTCTCTCCAGTTTTACAGAAATATTATGTTGTCATCAGCTGATTCAACTAGTTCTATACACTTCATGATGAATGCAACTGTGCTATATTGAAGAAACTACTTTTTGCGTGTAAAGTTTTTTTTTAATAAGTTACTGTTAGTGTATTCACGGGTATTTTTTTCTTATATTTTTTAATTAGATTTATTTGTGTTAGTTTTGTTGTTAATGTTATAATCTTTTAACGATTGAAGCAAGTTATGTTCATATTATTCCAAATGAAAGAATTACGATTGCATTTATTCTTTTTTTTTGCACTGTTTCTTCAAACTTTCAAATAAGTAAAACTTGTACTGTATCCTGTTTAGGTTTCACTTTTTTATCAACTGGCTAGCAATTTATTCAAAATAAGTTATTTCCATTTTAACCTAAAAAATCTTTTGTTTGAAATAAGCTATATCCAAAATTTAGTCAAAACAAGTTAAATCTAAAATTTAAATAAGCAATTGTATCATAGGCTGTTACTTTTTCAGTCTGAAAACTTGAATTAAAACTCATTAGGATAATTTAAATGTAATTTTTTTTTAATTTTATCTTTGACCCATTTCATAGCATAAGTTTTCCACTCTTCTTCAAAAATATAATAGAATGGATATAACTTGTTTTGAATCTAAGCTCTTCATATATAATGTGAAAATTCAAAAAAATTCATCAATACTGATCACTGCCAAATAACCTAAAAAACTAATACCAAAAGTCAACTTTTCGTATTAAAAAAACTATGGTAAAAACTTCTGGTATCAAAAAACTAATACAAAAAGTCAACTTTTGGTATTAGTTTTTTTAGATTTTGTTACTGTGTTTGGTGGTTGTTTTAGTTCTTATATATACATATATATGTGTGTGTATTATACACGCACATTTGCAGGATGATTCAGGAGAAAAGGGAAATAATTTTGTAACTAATTCTAGAGCTTGAAATAAGGAAAAATGTTCATATAAATATATGTCCAAAAATACTTTATCGAGCTACAGCTAGCAAAAACTTTTATCCGGATTTCAGTTCCCCTCCTGGTAAAATGAAATACTGAAATTTTTCAGGCTTTATGTAATGGGTAAACTTGATGGTTTCTTATATTTCTTGGCCTGAAAAATTAATAAAACATCGCAGAGCTGTATCTCCTGCAGCATTTCTGATATCCAATGTAAAACAAAAATTTGGTGACAAAAAATTTTTAGGTTCGAAGTATAATAACTTTGTTTAAATGACTAGTAAATGTGTTAAATTTTATTATCAAAACTTACAGAAAATTTAATTTAAGAAAATTGGTGTAATAAAGTGTATAAAAAACAAAAACAAAAATCAACTTTTATTATTAACCTCATTTTACCGGGGAATTGAAATTTGACTGAAATTTTTTGCTAGTTTCAACTTGATAACAAAGTGTTTTCAGACATATTTTTCCTTATTTTAATTTCTAAAATCAGTTCCCAAATTATTTCACTTTTTTACTGAATCACTGTACATAGGCCTATGAGTAAAACTGTGGCTCAAAGATCTTTAAAATTACTTGATCAATTTCATTGAAATTTAGATATACTGTAGCAGTGTTTCTGAAGATGTGAAATTTTGATGAAGATAGATTAATCGTTCTTGAATTACGCTCAGTTTCAGTTAAAAAAAATTTGATAATGTGCTTATAAAGTGGTGAGTGAGTTGAACTTGAATTTTTTTTTTTTTTACTTTGTCACTTATTTCTGTATTTTCATATTGGCAAAACTCTTTTTAAGGTAAGCATTTACTTACTAGTTTGTTACCTTTTTATGGTTATATAATAAAATGTAAATATTTAAATAAAAAAACATGTTTAAAAATTAGAGAGAAAAAAACAGAATACACTCCTAAATATATTTGGTACACAATTTTTTTTTTAAAGTCATCTTCTCTAGTAATATTATCTTACAAATATTTATTATTATTATTCGTAATAATTTATAATAAACAACATTTTTTATGCACTCATATATATACTGTATATATAAAAACTAACAAGGTAACTGAATTTTTGAGTTCATCTATTTGAGCCACCATTTTGGTCTATCCGCCTTTCTTGAAATTTTTCATGTACCAAACTTTATATAAAACATAAATTTTATTCTGTATCACTCACACAGTTCGGTTCTCACTGCAATAAATATTTTATCCCCTTGTATTTGAATTATGTAAAACTTAATGAATTGTTTATTTTGGAATTTGTTTTTGATCGTTGCTTATAGTGGTTAGTATATGTTATGATGGTTTCTAAATCAGCTAGCTTGGGTGTAATTCTTGGCAAGAATTAAATCCATAATTTTATCCATATTATCTTCCTTGTTAAGATACATGTAAAAGCATGTCCAAAATCGTAATTTAAAAAACCTGTTTCAGGTGATGGCTCCTTAGCATACGAGGTGCAATGAAGAAAATTCCAAGATAGGTCTATAAAAATAAGTACTTGATTTAAATTTGACTACTTTCCTCTTTGAATTGATCTTACAGCAGTACACTGCTTCCAGCATGTTTTTCACTATTCGAACGCTCTGAAAAATGTCTGTTTTGTAAGCAGGTCAAGCTCCTCTAATTCAAGCTAGATCTCCTGTCTGTAATCAAAACAGCAACCCTTCAGCTCGAGTTTCATCTTGGATAAAAGGAAGAAGCTGCAATGGAATCAAATCCAGTGAATTATAGTAATAATTATGTTAATTTTAGTTGAACTCTTTTTTTTTTAAGCCTTATGGAGGGAGTATTGTCATGATGAAGCATGCCATTCCCCTCATACTTCATATTAGGTACTATTGTGCCAAAAGTTTTTCTTCAGATGCCTCACAATATTAAGGCAGAATCCTGTGTTGATAGTTATCCTCTTGGATGAATTCACAATCCAGACAAACTTTGAATCTGATGAAAAAAACTATGAGCATGCTTTTGATTGATCTTAGTCTTGAGCTGCCTCGTGGATCTAGTCTGGAGGTTCCAAGAATTCAAGACTGCAAACCCAACTTGCATCACTGCTGATCATTCTTGACATACAGTTTGAGTCATTTCAGACTTCTTGGCAGATTTTGATGAGTTCTTCTGCTCAGATGTCCAAAGCCTATTTATGAATTTGGCAGACAGACATGGCTGATAAAATAGTAGTTTGCTTCCCTTATTCCAGTTAACACATAATGTCAAAACCTCCTTAGGGATGATACAAAAATCCTACTGTGCAAGCTGCCAAATTTTCAATTTTTGGGACTTGATCATCTGTTACCCCAAATCTCTTCATCCGTCAGCGATTTTCTGCTCTATAGAAACAGAAATGCTATTCAAAACAACTTTTCTAAGTGATTATTTCTTTGCTGCAGGTTGGGTAGATCATTTCAAAAGTTTTTGTTGCGGATTTCCAGAGTTTGATCCAAATGAATTTTCTTCTGGAGTGCAGTCTGTGCTGAAATTACAGATGCTTTAATGTACATGGTCTTAAAAACAAGAAACACGTTTATTCAGAATGATGCCAGTCACCTTGGTACCGTTTCTGTGTGTATATGCTCATAGATTTTATTATAGAATTTTTTTATTGCACTTTATATATATTCTAAAACAAGCATTGAACTGAAATTACTGTCTGAGTTGAGTACCACAAAGCTCATTAAGATTCTTTTTCATAGATAGGAAATGTAACCACAAGCACCATAGTCATGTTAGTCAATATCAGATTGTGGTATGCATTGCTACCAGTATTATTTCTTAAAATGCCCATTATAACTTACTATTTGTTATTGAAATCACCTTCATTATTTTATGATAACTCTGTATTTTAGTTACCCTTTTATTAATCACAATTTTCTAAAGATAAATTTAAATTTCAATCAATTTTAAAAGGAATTTCAAAGTTAACAATATATGTATACTATGTTACTGAAATTAATTTTTATTTTATTTTTAGATTCATATTCATCTATACTGTTATATTTTATTTAAATATATTAAATAAACCACCTAGTACAGAATACTTGATAAGACATATCTTACCTTAATTTTTCATGAAAGCAGACTTCATGAAAAATTAATGTAAGATACATCTTATCTAAGTATTCTGTACTATGTGGATTATTTAATAGAATTTAAATATATATAATAAACAATAATACTACAGATTTTCAATGCTTATATTTACATATTATTGATTACAGTATGGCAAATGTAATAAGTAACTTGATAATTTTTTATTTTATAAATTTAACAAAAAAAACTTTTTAATCATTGTTTTCTGAAAACTGTTTATAACTAGTTTACTACTTAAGTTAAACAGTTTAAAACTGTTTATTATTTATTTAAAATTTTTTCTCTTATGATTATTGTCATTATTGTGATTTTAATTTTCTTTAAGCTTAATATTACAAATATTTTATTATTAATGGATCAATTCAAAAGATGTAAGAAAAACAATAATACAAAAGTTAATAAGCTTTTATAATACCATACACAAGTGATTTTATACATAGATTTTCTCTTGTGTTTTTTTCCTTATGTATAAATTGTATTTTTATAATAAATTTATTGATGTTATAAAACAGGGTATACAGTTTTTTTAACAGTAACTGCCAAACTTCTAAACATCAGTTCAGTAATACTTTTAAGGGGGTAGTCAATCCAAATTCTGACAAAAAGTTATTTCTTTCTCATTTATTGATTCTTTAAAAAATGCTTTTTAGTGTTATTTTTTCTATATTTTAAGTTCTATATTTTTATAAAGTTATAAAAAAAGTATTTTATAGTTTGTTGCTAGATGTGAAATTTCTTCTTTTTAAACAAAAATTTGTCTATTTTTAAAAATATATTTCTGTGGTTTCAATAGTGATAAGCAGTTTGTTTAAGATTCATTTTGACTTATCTTAGTACAATTTTTCTCCACCTACTAGTAGCACTACACTTTGAATAGTTTAGTTATTTATTTGTGTTATGCAGTTTTGACATAAATTATTTACATTATATCATTAATTACTGTTTTTTATATGCCGTTTTTTAAAACATTGTTCACGGGTGATTGTATAGTATTTAGATTAAGTATTGGTTAGGTACAGACATTTGCTTCTCCTTTTTTTTGTTTACATGTGTTTTAATTTTTAGTTGATTAGTTTATTAGTGTATATAGTAAATTATATTATGGGACCGACAAAACAACGTGCTTCACACAAAAACAAAATGTAAGAGGATGAAAATCAAAAATCTAGTGTTCTGGTAGCTCCTGAGATTCAAGATAACAAACCAAAGGCTGGCCCTTCTCATGTAAGTACAGGTGACATTAGCACAGAAAATGTTAGTATACAGCTATCTGATATTCAAACATCAGAGCTTTCAGAAATTCATGACGACAGACCTGAATTTATCAATTAATTATGTACTAAAAATGCTTTTTACATTTACTGAAAACTTTTTCCAGGATTTTAAAGTGCTAGAAACATTATAACTAAACTTGCATTCTTAATAGTTTGATAAATATTTCTTTTTTAATTGCACATAAATTCTTGATAAGTGATGTGTGTAGAGGTTATATGAAAATAATTCACAAGAAATTAAATAAAATATCAAGACAATGCTATCATTTTTGTTAATTTTTGAAAAAATGTTTTGTTTTTTGCCCAAGTTTGTTTTTCATTTTGCTTTATTTACTTCCTTAGATAACACATTTACATAGAAATTATTTTAAATATTTTTTCAACTTGTGTTGAAAAGAGTATTCTCATAAAATTTAATGGATTAATTTTTTTCATTTACAAATCATAATACAAATTAATTAGCAAGATTATCCAAATAGTTTGGATGCATTTTTTTATGAATCTTGTCAGCAGTGTACAACTTCACTAGGTATAAAAAATAATGAATATTATAAATAATGAATAGGTATAAAAAATAATGAATAGTTTTTAGAGTTACCATTTTTAATCACCAAATTACCACAAATAAAGCACATTAAATTTTCTGCGTTTTATTAATTCAGTTAATAATAAATAACAACCATAAAGATATACGTGAAAAATTCCTACTTTTCTAATGAAAGATAAAATTTTGGTCACTTTCATTTGTATATATTTATAATTGTTCAATATCCAGCAAACGTCTGCAGTAAGTGAACAGTAAATATTAAATTTGTATTTGTACTCATGCGTTCTCTGTTTGGGTAAATTAAAAAAAACTACTATGTAAAGGTATTATGGGTATTTTATTAACAATTAAAAGTGACAGTTGCAGTTTTATTCTTTAATTAACAGTAATGAATTAAGTCTGATCGAATTGTATTGGATGCCAGAGAACTAATTGATGTGTATGTTAATAAGATTTGTCAGAAGCGTGCTCACTCATATTAATTAACACCTCTAAATTTGATTGCAGATGTTAACATAATGAATAAAAAATCAGGAGTTTATAGAAAGATTATATTACTAGTAATAGTAATTGATTACTAATTAATGCATCACCAAAAAAAAAAGTAAAATGAAATGGAACATGAAGTAATCAATATTATTTATTATAACAAATATTTTAGAACTTAATTGGTGTTTCTAAAAATCATCTTATTCAATTTTATATTTTCCTTTTCTGATGAATACACAAAATCGGAAATAATAAAATTGGAACATAGCTTTATTTTTATTTTTTAACTTTGTAAACAGTTTGCACACTTTCCCTTTCATTATTTCATTGAAAGAGTTTTTAATCAGATTAGTGCAAGGATTAAGTATTTTAATATAATCTTAGTTTACTATTTGATAATTCAGGAGAGTCACATTCTCAAGAGTCTTTTGCACTCCCTATCGGAATTAATTAAGTTTTATATAGTTTCCATTTTCTATTATTTTAGCTTTTATATTCTAAAGACTCTGTCTGTGATATTAGTTTTGAGTTTTATTTCACTTTTTTAACTTAGTTTTAAATTTTTTATTATATAAATATTTTAGTGTTATTTTACCTTTTTATAAAAGAAAATTCCGGGGGATGATAACACACAGGCGTTTTTCACCCCAAAACAAAAAAAAAAAACATTTTCAGGAGAATAGTACTGTTAAACATCTGTTCTAATCTTAAAATGACTAATAGTTACATGAATCTTGATCGTGTTGCATTTCTCTGAAAAAAACTAGAACTTTTTTTTAATTTTTAATGTGATTTCACACATCTTAAGTATTTTTTTAGATAAATGTACAAAATCTAAACTTTCTGTTCCGTAATTTCAGTTAATGTGATGTAAAAATTCTAAAAATGTTGATATGTAATAAGACACTTATGTTAACAGTTCAAATGTATATATGAGTAGATAATTGCATTAGGAAGGTTGGAGAATAGTTTTTATGTATATTGTACGTGTTATTTTTTGATATACCTAAACTTTGTTTATAAATTTAGCATTTAATTAGAATTTCTGTTGAACAATTTTAGGAGATCGCAACAGGCTACAAGAAACCAACACAGAAACAATCCAGGCCTGTTGCTACACCATCCACTCTCTCTTCACATGATTTTCCAGCAGGCGGTTTTGTTACACCATCAGATGCTTCAGTGTCATCTTCGTATTCTCTTTTTCAGGTGGTTATGATCATTATATTTATTAAATTATCCAGTTAGAAAATTTGTATAACAGATTATTTCATAACAATGTTATTTCTCTATTTCATACAAATTGAGATTTAGTTAAACATGAATTGAATAAATCCATGAAAAATATTTAACATTGAGCCTGGGTGTTTATTAAGCTCCAAAGGAAATCAACCTCTGGAATGGAAGGAATCTGGAGGTTCTATCATCCATAACTGTTTTTTTTTCTTTTGCAATTTCCTTTGACTTACTTCAACTACCATTTCTTCCCTTCTATTGAGGATGTTATTATCTTGATAAATAAAATCGAAAAGTGAGTGTTTATTCCCTCACTTAATTAAAAACTGATAACTCAAAACCATGTGTATGAACTGACTGACAAAGATCTTATATGAAATTTGTGTTTATACATTTATAACCATTTGAATTACATAAACAGTTTCTTACAGCCTTACAATATACATAGTGATGACCTCCACTTAGTTTAAATTGCATTCGCCTTTTCCTGGTACCGTTTACAGCTATTTTAAATCAAAAGTAATTGAGAATTTTGAATGCCCTATTAAAATTCATTTATTAGTATGACTAATATTTATAGTTCAACAATGAATTTGTACTTCAGTAAAAAAAATAAACAATTTTTTTTTATTGATAAGTAGTTAAGAAAACAAGTAAGGTAAAAATCATGGGAAACATTTGTAAAGTTGTAAACTGTTTTTCTGTTATTTTAAGTTAGGTGAAATGAGAAGGAATGTAAGAAACAAAATATAGCTAGTTTTTACATTACTGACAATTATTTGAAAATTCAAACTATAGAAATCTGTAACTGTTGCTGTGATTTATAAACATAATTAGTAAATAGTATTTATAAAGCACAGTTAAAAAGTAAGAGCCGATGGGTTATAAATAGCGATTTGCTGGCAACACTGGTTCATATGCACAGTAGCTTTAAGTAGTCTATTGAGCATCTAACCTCATTGTCATCAGTTCATTGTTGTTTGCCTTTGCAAGATGGTGTGTTAAAATGAGTGTGGTAATAACAAATCCCACCTGTTTTGAAGTTTGATTAGTGATTAGATTTCTAAGTGCAAGAGGACTTAATGCTGCTGAAATTCACCATTAATTGTGTGAAACATACGGGCCTACCACAGTAAGTGAAGGAAAAGTGAGGCAATGGTGTTATGATTTTAAGGAAGGCCTTCAAATAGAGAAATAAGAGAAGTGGCAGGCATAGTGGACCAATATATGAACATGTTCAATGAGATTCATTAAACATGTAATTACAAAAGAGAGAAGATCATCGCTTTACGATTAGCAATCTTTCTCTAGAATTTCCAGAAATTTCAAAGACCATATTGTTGAGAATTATGACTGACACTGTAGGCTATTGTAAGCTGTGTGCATGATGATGATGGATGCAGAATATCATCTGCACATGCTTTTCTCAATCGCTTTAACCACAAACAAGACAAATTTTTTCCCATACCATCAATAATGACAAAATGTAGTTTTCATACATGTATACCGAGACAAAAAAATCCATGCAATGGTGTCATCTGGTTTACCTAAACCAAAAAATTCAAACAAGCCTAGTCTCAAAGGAAAATCATACAGATGTTTCTGGGACTTTTAATTGATTTCATGGAACCTGGAATATTCATCGCATCAATTCATCGCATATTCATCATTGTGAAACAATTTCTAAACTGCATTGTGCCAATCAAAATCAACTACAGGGCATGCTGAGGTCAAGAATTGTTCTTCATAATAATACACGTCCACACACAGCTGCATGTTCAACAGAAAAAAAATTTGGATGGGAGATCTTTTATCACTTCCCCCTTACTGTTCTGGTATCACACCCAGTGACTACCATGTCTTCCTACCTCTCAAAAACTGGCTTCACTTTCCACAATTTGAGAAAAATGAAGAGTTAAAAATTTCTGTGCCAAAGTGGCTACAATCCCAGGTGGCAGAATTTTAAGCAGTGGGTTTGAAGTAGCTTGTTTTACAAAATCGAAAGTGTTTGAAATGAAATTGTGATTATGTAGAAAAGTAAAATAAATATTTACGTATTTGAAGCCACTAATTTTTCAAATGTTCTCTTTTTTTTACCAATTGGCCCTTACTTTTTATTTGCACCTCTTCCATTTTTATGATCTGTTTGGAACGATGAATTTAGTATTTCTGTATGATATTTTTTCTTTTTTTTCTACTTTCAATCAGTATGAGGCAGTGGTCAAAAAGACAAGTCATCCTCCAGGATTTCCCAGCTCGAAAACAGGCCCACAAACTCCATCTTCACAAAGGCCAGATCTAGGATGGAGAGGAAGGACTCCCTAGTGAAGGTGCCCCCCCCCCCCCGGTTGATGTACACAAGGCCCAGGACATTGGCGCGGTCAGCCAATAGAATACCTCTGGTGTTTCTTTCTGTACCACCAAACTCGGGAGACTTCGCATTCAAGTTCCCTGTTATCAGTACCTTACAACCCTGATGTTTGCACACATCCTTGCTAAGATCATCCAGAAACAAAGTAAAGTTTTCCATATCACTATTTGGGGAGATGTAACAGGAATACACCAGCACTTCACCAAATTTGGCCCAGATGAATCCTCTTCTGTGATCAATACTGAGGATCGGGGTTCTCGCTGTCAGTGTACCAATGGCAGTCACAACCTCTCTATCCGCTATCAGGTCGAACCAGACACCACCGCCACATTTGACTCGCCTAGAAGTACCACATCCACACCATAGCGAAGGGCCACCTCTCAGCTGAGATCAACTGCCTGTTTACTTTTATTTGTGTTTAGTTGAAGTAGCTTCATTTATGAGTTCCATATTTGACCGCCCTGTGCCCTCCTTACCACAAATTGTGCATGAAGTAGTCTCCCTACATTGGCATTGTTGATGACCAGACAGCCACAGTTGTCAAGCAAAGTTGGGTCTGGTCAACACCCCTGCAATTGATCAACATGTGGTCCCTCTTCCAACATCGGTAACATGTGTCGTCGTCTACCCTGATATAAGCCCAGTTATGGACCCAACCAATTCTAATTCTGGACTCAATCAGTTTCAATGCAGCATATCTGCTAATAATCAAGGTCGCATTCTTTGTATTGCCAAAGGCCGGCCTGATCGAGGAAATCTTACACTCCTTAGACGCCCCTATTATATCTGGACCACCGCATTCATAATCTCTTGTTCTGCAGTGTTCCAAGTCAATGTCCTTGATATGAACAATCTCTCGCCTACCACTCCTTGACTTAAGGTCAGGAGCTTTATCATATAGAAGTGTTGTGAGCACTCAGCCCTCTTAGCACCACTCACGAATAACGAGCTCCTCTTCTGGACCCTGACGCAAGGACAGAACCTTGCTGACCTCTCTCTTGATTCCTTCATGTGTTTAAGGAGGTCTATATAGAATATCCTGTTGGCATTTACAATTACTGTCCCACTTTCCTTAACAGGAGGGGTTGCTCTTCTAATACCAGCATTCGTATTAGCCTGCAATTTATCATTGGAGGTTGTCAGTAGCACTCCAGTCAGTTCCTTTTTTCCCCTGAACACGTATGTGACAGTTTTCATCACAAAAGTGCCAAGCCTACCCACTGGCAAAACAAAAATATGGGATTTAGCCTTTGCAGTTATCATCATCTGCACTGGTTTTACCTCCTTCTTAGATGAGTCATAGTATACCGTGTATTTTCTACTACTAGATGGGGAGTCCATGCCCCAGAGCATCAATTCCTCTTTGGAAAGATCCCCAGCTTTCAATTTCTGTGTTCTGGGTCCATCATAGCCTGTCTAGCAACTGCCTGGAAGTAGATCACATCTTCCGTGAGCACCTCCTTTTTACCTGCCCAATAACGCAAGAAAGCATCCACGAGCCATTTCCTTTTAATCAGGTTAATCAGATCACATTCCTAGATGAATTAGATTCCTAGTGATGGTCTCCTTGATATACGTTGTCTCAAGTACCCCTGAATCCTTAGTTTAAGTTAACTGCCTATTGGAAGCGAAATCTTGCCCAACAGCATAAACTTTCTGTTCACCTTGCACAACTCCTTTAAATGTTCTATAATGTACTTCTCTATGTCACGTCCCAGATTCTGCTGTAAAGCCAAGATACATTTACCCAACTGCAAAGTTAGAGCTTCCAGTGCATCTGGAGGCAATTTTCCCTCCTCTGATGAGATCAGCCTGGAAGCACTTCAGCCCTTTCTCTGACTTTTGTTCTGTTACCAGTATGCATGTGATGCAAATTCTGCTTGACTATGCGCCACATTCTTGTGGAATGCATATGATATGTGGCCTTGCGTCATAAATTTATTTTGCCCAGGAATTTTCGTCAAATCCTGGGCAATAATAAAGAAGTTTTAGACCAGGTGTTTTTATTACTTCGGGATGCTAATATGTTACACATTTTTTAATACTGTAATTTTTTTGTGGTAGTATGTTTTTGTGTTTTAACATTTAGTTTAAGTTTTGTTTTGTCTTTATTTTAATATTTTAGTTTGTTTTTTTTTATACTATTGTTTTGTATTTATATTACATGTTTTGTTTTCTGGGCGTTTCTTTTAAATTTTTAATTGTGAGATTTGTTGTTTTTTACATAGTTTTTAAAACACTTACATTGTGTTCAGGCAATGATAATGCTGAAGCAGTTTTCCCCATAAAAACAAAAAAATGACACAACTGTCTGCCGCAAGTCACCCCCATCACCTTCAGAAGCCAATAATGGCAACACTCAGTTATCATGACCCTACACACATGAAGGACCTGACACCGAAGTTTCGCCTGCCGCTGGATCTCTTCCGGGGCTGACTCCAACATCTTTTTCCTTCTTCTTGGGCTTAGGTTCCATGTTATCTAAAAAAACAACACTACTGTGATGTTCACTGTTAGATTCCGCATTGATCAATAACCCACATGGCTAGTTTTAGTGGTACACAGCGGGTTGGGAGAGGGTTGTGTTTGGGAAATATCCGAGGGATTTGGGTAAATACAGAAGGGATCGGGAGTTATTGAACAGGAAAGATTCCCCCTACAAAACTGTTCATAGCACTTACAAAAATGATGATGGTTCTGTACATTAGCTACCAATTCTGGTGGACCAAACTTACCTCAACACACTTCCGCTGCATGTGGTCGTTAAAGTGACACACAAAAAACACTATAAAAATTATTTATTTATTTTGTGAAGTTAAAACACTGCAATATTATCCAGTTTGGCTTGGAGAGTGCGATTTGTGATGAGAGAGAGATCGACTGATTTGCATGATGTCATCACTGAACCATCTTAGCATGCTTAAGGTTAGCCACTTATGTTTACTATTAGCAGTACATTTGTGATAAGAGGTGTCCTTATCCTTAGTCCCTATCACACCTAACCAGTTTAATTTATTACTTCTTCCTTATCAAATCATATTTTTTCATGTTTATTTTTCCTTGTCTTATTGTATCATTCTTAATTCTACATAATAGCGATTTTTTTTTTTTTTTTTTTTTTCATACTTGTAATTCGTAATTAGTTACAATGAAAAAAATATATAAAATGAAGAAACCTTTAATTTTAAAATTGGTAATGAGTATGAAATTCGAAGGTGATTAGAATACTTAAACAAAAATTGGAATAAATATATTGATTATTTTCAACGACTAGAAATAAACGATGATGCGCATCATGATGAGTTAGTGCTTATTGAGAAGCAATACTTTTCTGTTAATTCTAAAATGGATCTTATTTTAGATAAATATACTGGCAAAAGGTTTCGGAAAGGGTCAGGTGATTTATCAAATTTGTCAACTAGCTCAAACTGCTTCGTCAATACTGATCACTTTGTGGGGCTACAGTTACATGCTAATAATTTACCAAATTTTAGTGGTGTCTATACCAAATGGATAGATTTTCAAGATCTATTCAAAAGCTTAATTTTACATAATAACTATTTATAGGATATACAGCATATGCATCATTTAAGGTATTAACGTCAAATATACTATCAACAGGTGATAATTTTTGTGTTGCTTGAGATTTAATTTACTCACATTACAACAATCCTCGAATTATTGTTCAAGAACATATCAAGGCCTTATTTTCAGCGCCTGCAGTACTTAGGAGTCCGCTACTGAGGTAGGTCGTCTTATAAATCATGTTAAAGGTAATTAATATAAATGCTATTAAGGTATTGAAGAAAATAACTGATCCACTGCGATTTATTTATTAGACGTCTTTTATTACAAAATGTGGATATATCCATTAAAAAATCATGGGAGCTTCGAAATAGCGGCCCGTGTATAGCATCCTTGGACGATTTATTTATGTTTCTTGAAGACATTCAATCTGAGCAATCACAAATGCAGAATAGGCCATAGAAATTCACAACCTGCTCTATCAAAATCAGTATCTAAAGGTCATTATATAAATTCCGAAGTTAAACCTATCAATAATTATTCATTTTTAACCAAAGAAGTAACTGACTGTGTTTTGTATGATAAACTACACCCACTATTTAAATGTCTGGAATTTTCGACATAAGGCGACGACAGAATATCATGAAGGAATGCAAACTATGCATTAATTGCCTTCATTGTGGATATTATATTAGTAATTGTAATCCTAAACAAGGCTGTATGAAATGTAGCCTTAGACATCACGTGTCTTTACACTTTGAAATAAATAGGCATTTGACTAATGATACCCAATCCAAGAATTTAAAAATAGTATCAGAAGGTACTTCTAATAATAATAAAACTGTCTGTTAACTTAAATTTTCGCAAGGTCATATGTCACCTCAGATAAGCCAGCCCAACCGCAGTAATTCTTCTCAAAGCACTTTTTGTTGTATCACATATGCGAATACACAAGTTTTACTTGGAATGGCAGTTATTCAAATACGAGATCTTCTGGGTCAAACGTACGACTGCAGAGCACTTCTAGATAGTGCATCTCATTCCAACTTTATTTCAGAATCGTTTGTGAATAGATTATGCCTGAAAAAACACAGTAATACTGTTCATATTCACAGGGTTAACAATGTTCAGTCGGAAAGAAAACATTGCATTACTGTAATCCAGTGGCTCCCAAACTCCGAATCGCAGCGCCCTTTTTCAATTAAAATTTTTTTCATGGCGATGGAAAATTTTTCCATACCCTAAGTAAAAGTATGACTACTCATCAGTAAGAGATAAAAATAAATAAAACTCGTGTATCTTCATTATTTTTTTATTTTATTAACATTAAATTAATAATTATAAATGTCTTGGTTCAATTAATTATGAAGCTTTTACAATATTTCATGGCGCCCCTGTGAAGAGGCTGCTGTGGCTCCCTGGGGTGTTGTGGCACACAGTTTGAGAATCACTGATGTAACCTCTAATTCTAAGTGTAGTCAATACATACATACTGTTAGTTGTTTCGTCCTATCAAGAATAATTGGTAATACTCCAAGTTCACAAATCGATATTAGTGAGTGGAGAATATGATATGGTGTTTGCAAATCCAAACTTTAATCTTTCAGGATATATTGATATTTTAATTGGTGCGGAAATATTTATTTTAACTTCCTACTCTAGACCCACCGCTTTACAAGGCAGGATATCCAACTTTGGTTAATATGCAACTCTTATCGGCTGAGTTGTTTCAGGATCCATGCCTGACCAAGTTAACATAATTCCATCAATGTGTCAGAAGAGTTTTATCTCACATAATGACAGTATACAAGAAGAACTGAAGAAATTTTGGAAAATAGAAGTGTCTCAGAGTAATGACATCATAATAGCAATTTTGTGAACAACATTTTCAAAAGCACACTAAACGTGATGAACACAGGTGGTACATAGTTTCCTTGCCGTTCAAGGAAGATACTGACAAATTAGGTCAATCCTATTGTGGAGCTCTTACTAGATTTTTACGATTAGAAAAACGTTTGATGTTTAATGAAGAACTGCGAAATGATAGTCTAACTTCATGAAAGAATATGAGAAGAATTCCTGAAGGAGAGAAACAATTGAATAAACTATATTTTTTACCCCATCATCCAGTCTCTTAAGGACAGTACAACAAAAACGAGAATTTTCAATGCATTGTCTTAGAAATCGTCAGGATCATCATCAAATGACGGTTTTGTGTGTTGGCCCTACCATCCAACAAGATATATATTCAATAATCCTACGCTTTCAAACACATCAGGTGTGTTTTACAGCAGATATAGAAAAAATCTACTGACAAATTAAGGTCGATCCTTGTGACTCATCTACAGTGCATTCTCTGGCGAAATTCTTCAAGCAAACCAATACAAGAGTATGAATTATCAACAGATACATGTGGTATGTTTTCAGCACTCTTTCTTGCAATGAGATGTTTGTACCAGTTTGCTATAGATGATGACCATAAATATCTTGTCGTGGTTGAAATTTTGCACAGGGATATGTACATCGACAACTGCATATCCGAAAATGAAACCGTGAAAGAAGCTATTACAGCTCTCATTGAATTACTAAATTTAGGAGGATTTCCTTTAAGAAAATGGTGTTCAAATCGCTCTGAGGTAATTGAAAATGTACCCAAAGAAAGTCAAGAAACTAAGGTTCCTCTGGAATTTTAAGACAGAAGAAACATCAAAACATTGGGTTTACTTTGGGATCCAGCATCCGATAAGTTCCAAATTGCATACAATATGCCAACAAGTAGTGAAACTGTTACAAAATGTTTAGTACTGTCAACAATCGCTACAATATTTGATTCTCTAGGCTCAATACGTCCAATAGTAACTAATTATAAAAGTTTTTCTGCAATGTCTTTGGCAAGCAAATTTAGATTGGGATGACAGATTACCAGAACACTTCATAATCATTGAAAGGAACTCAATGTATTTTCAACTAAAGTATATTGATAAAATTAGCATAATCAGATTAGTACTTGCACCAGGCAAGCCAACAAAAATACAAATACATGGTTTTTCAGATGCGTCTGAAAGGGCTTATGGAGCCTGTCTTTATATTCATTAAATGGATAAAAGGTGAAATAAATGTATGAATTTATTATGTTCAAAATCAAGAGTAGCACCTCTGAAAAAATGATCTATTCCACGACTTGAATTATCTGGCACGCTATCGTGTTTATTAAATAAGAGAAAGGATATTTTTAAAATAAATTTAGAAGAAGTTCATCTTCGGAAGACTCAGCTGTAGTTTTGGCTTGGGTAATAGTGGTCCCTGAAAATGGTACGTGGGGCATCATATCAAGTGAAAATCCTGCCGATTTAATTTCCAGAGGCGTTCCAGCTAATCATCTCAAGTATAATAGACTTTGGTGGAATGGTCCTTAGCGGCTAAATTCCCCTACAGCTAAATTTTTGGAATACAAACCAAGTTCAAAATTCAAACATGCATTATCCAAGCAATGAAAAACCATAGCGCTTCACAATACTGAAAAACCCAATTGGGAAATTGGTAGTTACCCAATTACTAAAATTTCTAAATTACAATAAAATTTTTCATAAATTACAATGCGTTATAGCATGCTGCTTAAGATCTACCAAAAATAAATAACCAGAAATTATGAACTATTGTCCAGTAACGAACTTAAATATGCACTTCTTAGCCTAATTAAATACGTTCAACAAGAACAATTTCAATCCAAAATATCTGCACTCAATTCTTTGACTATGATCTCACCCAAGACTACTATTTTTTCGCTAAACCTGTTCATTGATCCAGACGGATTCTTATGAGTAGGTGGTTGTCTTCAGAAATCCCTTTTGCCATTCGAAAGTAAAATCAATTAATTTTACCAGGTCTTGTCACTTAACAAATTTACATATATCTTCAGAACATCTAAAGCTTCATGGTAGTCAGCAGCTGCTTATATCATCGCTACATTAACGTTACTGGATTCCTAAAATTTGAGTTCCAATAAAATCAACAATTCATGAATGTATAACGTGTTTCGAATTAAGGCCGTCTTGTGCTCAACAACAGGTGGCCGCACCTCCTGCACATTGCATGCAACCATCACGTCCTTTTCTAAGCAGTGGAATTGACTGTGCCAGTCCTATTATAGTGAAAACTGGTAACCCAAGAAATAAGACTGACAGAGGCCTATGTAGGTATTTTATTTGCCTTGCTACGTGAGCTATTCACATCGAACTTATCAGTGATTTGACTTCAGAGGCATTTATTGCAGCTTTTTGACAGTTGTTCAGCAGATGTGGACGATGCCTTAACCTATTCAGCGATAATGGCACTAGACTGTTAACACCTTTACCTAATGATCCCAATCAATTTGCATTTCTTACACCTGCACACTTCCTATTTGGAGAACATCCTTCTTTACTTCCTGACCTTGATCACATTGATGTTTCTGTTAATAGGCTACGACGCTGGCAACAAATTCAACAGGTGACACAGCACCTTTGGCAACACTGGTCAACCGACTACCTAAACAGTATTCAACAGTTCATGAAAAGGTTAAACCCTAAGGAAAATTTGATACCAACCACTCTTGTGTTTATAAAGGAAAAGGCTCCACCTTTAAGCTGTCATAATGGTATTATAGAAGCTTACCATCCTGGTGAAGATGGAGTTGTGAGTGAAGATGCAAGTTGTAACTTTGGTAACAAACAATGGTCTGTTGAAGTGACTCTTGCATAAAATTTGTCCTTTTCCTGTATAAGACTAATTAATATAATGAACAATTAAATATACAACAACAATTAAATATAAATGTTTAATATTTGTGCTTTCGCTGAACTCTACATTATTTTTTATTGTCTTATTCATTTAAATTTAGACTGTTATACTATGTAAGAAAAAAAAATGTTTTTGTTGTATCAATAGTTTATTTTGTTTTACATTTATTTGTGTAGTTTCATTTGTGTGAATTTAATACATTCTTTCAGCACTTGCTATATTTTAGAATTTTTTATTAATGCAACTTGTGTAGTTTCATTTAGGCCGGGAGTATGTATGGAACAGTGAATTTAGTATTTCTATGTATGTTAATATGCTTTTGTATTAGAATGATTGCATTGTTAACTTTTGTCACACTTCTGAGAAGGTTCGGCTGATTACTGGTGGGCATTCTCCCCATCACTGGTCTCTTTGTTATGTGATGGTTTTTTTAATGTGTAGTCAGTCGCAGTTATGTTCAAATTGAATGTACATGTGATCAAAATATTAAGTCGAGTCTACTCACATGATTGTATATTATATTGTAAGTTATTATTATGATTGTTTTCCACATTTTGTTATAGTTATATATGTTAAAATTCAATAAATTAGTGCATTTCGTTCTTGCTTGTTTTATTTATGTCATAATACCAGCCCAGGGATTGAAGTCAGTACCTATTTTGTTTTATCTATAGTCCACAAATTATCAACATATGTTTTACGAATTAAATATGCAGTACGTTGAACATTGTCAATAGTAGGATTACCATCACTACTGAAATGTAGAGTTTGTATTATTTTATATGATCATGTGGCCTAAGTGGATAAATTTAAATTATGAACCTTAAATGATAATTTACATATACTGTGAAAACAAGGTCGTGGCTAAAATTGTGAAAAACATCAGTCACAGATATTTCTGTATCTCCTTAATCCTTCACACTTTGTTCTAGTAGAAATAGTACCATGGAGATCGTGTTTGATACATTGTGGTTTCATGCTGTCAGCTGCTTCATTATTGGGGCTCAGTGAGGTGGCAGTGTTGCTTGTGGCACTATCTCCTCCTACATTTACTTCACCAAGAAGTTAATCATTTTTATTTTTTATTCAATATTAAGTACATCACTGATGAATTGCAATGTTAAATTGACTGAACTTATAATCAGGATTAAAGTTTTTTAGATTAGTTTTTCCTTTTAATTTATTTTTCTTATATCATGAAGGTGAGATTAATTTTTACTTATTCACTTTAATTTTAATGTGTTTTGTTTAGGAACATCTTGAACGTAATGAGATACATAAAAAACATTCACTTCCATGCCGAAGTTCACTTTCACCAACTAATGTTTTAAAACCTCATAATGGTCAGCTGCCTTCTCACAGCTCTCCAAAAACACCACGATTAACACCTTACTACAGAACACCAAGGAATAATACCGTGAACAAGACAAAAACACCGTTGCATAAATCTCCATTTAGAGTCTGCACTGCTTCATCTTCAAAAATCCCTACTCTTACTCTACCAGTAAAATCTGCATCAGCACAAACAAAACAGAAACAAACACCAAGGAGAAGACTTCCAATTATCATATGAAATATTTTATTAAAAAAGAGTATTACAGTTGTTTTTTGTTTTTTTTGTATTATTTGTATTTTATAAAAAAAGGATTTTTTTTAATATTCATTCGTTTATAAATGTTAATACCAGTTAATCTCTCTCTAACCCCCTTTCTCTAAAAAAAATATATAAATAATATGTATAGTGGAATGCTGACTATCCAGATTAACCTGTAAGCCAAATCCAGGTAACTGGAAAATTAAAAAAGGTTATCATATATACTGGTCATATCATTCTAACATTTTTATGAGTATTACAAAGACTAACATAAAAAAATAAATGTATTTCAATAAAATGAAATCTAGAACATACATACAATGTAATAAAAAACAGATATAGTAATGTATCTGTTTTTTGTAGTTCTGGAGGCTAAAGAGAAAGAGAGAGAGGGTAATACACTACAGAAACTCAATGAGTAAACATTTGCTAATAAAAAAAATCAGAATTTACAGAAATTGTGTGAAAGAAATTAAAAATGTCTACCTTACTGTTTTATAAAAAATGTACTACAAAAACATACTGAGAAATTGAGTAAAGTTACTGTTATAAAAAATATAATTTCTTAAACATTTAAAAAATGTTTAATAAGAAAACTTAGTGACAATCAGTAATCAAAACATTACGTTACTTTCTTAAAAAGTTCTGTGTTTGTTTTAATTTTGATTTTCATTTATGGCCTACAAAATCAGTCATTTTAAACAAAGAATATTTGTAAAGTTGCTTTTTTTTTGTCGCTTCATCCAGTCCATAGAAACAAACATCCATGAGGTTTTTTGTATGACAGCCCAGAAAAGTAATCTCAGTTCATGCTTGACCAATTATTGTGTTTCCACATTATCTTCTTTTCAGAAGATAATTTTATAATTAGTTAGAGGTCTAATATAATTTTATAATTTAGACAGGTCTAAATTTATGTAATTTTTGTGCTACATGAATTTTTTTTTAAATTGCCTATTGCAGATGTAAGCAGTCTGGATAGTTGGGTATCCAGAAAATCAGTGTCCCATTGTAATTACAGTTTATATATGAATTGGTTAGAATTTTGTTAATTTTTTAATGTCTTTTATCTTATTCTCATTAACTGGAACTTTTCCTTGTGGATAACAGTTTTGCAAATTTTTGAATATGTTGTGTGACTGGATGAGCTTCAAGTCGCTTAAGTTGAAAAGTGTGCGACACAATACTTTTTATTATCATTGTATGTGCTTTGACAGTTCCAATTTTTTCAGATGAATAACTAAATTCTTTAAAACAGGTTGATGTAAAAAACTATTTTTAATTTCTTGGGACAGAAGCATCATATGACTCCACTGAAAACGGATTTTTTTTTATACAGTGATGGCTACCAATGATTGAAATCCAGTATTTCATCACATTCTATCATTACAACATGAATTTTATTTTATATATTTACAATAATACTAGCATAATCTTTAAGCATATATATCTGATCAGTTTTTTTGTATAGCTCATTTTATGAGACCAAATGTCCTGTTGCAGTCTAAAAAAGAATGGCCACAAATAGGAAATCGATGCACAATGTTGGTGAGTCTCTTAGATTCTGTTAGGCTTATACAAAATCGGATAAATGTATTATTAAGATTTTGTTCTGGGCATGCATCTGAGAACAGAAGCAAAGTTTTAATAATAATGGGAAAACATATTAAATATAATGATAAAAAAGTACATACCTCATTCGCACCCTTTTTCGCATCTCCTTTGGTGTAAAGATATATTACAGAAGCATTATCTTTCAAATTTGTCATGCAAAATGTAAACACTGACAACTGTCTTAAATAAAATTCCTATACAGGAATGTTTGACAATTAGAGATTTTGTATGAAATTGAATGCAACACCACACGGTTTCATTAGTTTGGCATAATTCTTTTGCTAATTTAAGTTCCGAGTAGATTTCTTAACTTTTACATTATGTATCATTATTTCACTTTCTGTGGTACGTTTAACTGATTCTCAGAGATGTGAAGTTTTTAATTTAGTTTGTCCTCAAACTTACTGCAGACATTATTTGTGGTCTTACAAAATTTAATTTAAAATTTGCATTAAATATAATCAGTAGACGCTATATTAACAGTAGTGTCAGGATTTTCAGTTTTAAACAATTAATACATTTTTTAACATTAAATTGGAATGTATAAATACATAATGTGCAATTGGAATGAAATAAATACTTCATTTCTTTTCCACTGTAATCTGTAATTTTATAAGGAAATTAGCTTTAAGTGATAATAAATAGCTTTTCATATATCTCCTGAAATTGCATGTGTTTTTTTTTTATTAAAACCCCAGCCATCTGTTGGTGACTTACCTTGTATTAATAAAGTAGTTAGTCTAAAAATTTGTTTTTGGGTAACAATGAAAAGTAAGGAAACCTTTTCTACAAACTACAATTCGATGTAAGTTTAATAAAACAAAGTATTTGAAACTGGCTTTCCTTTGTTTTATAACTTGCTGACTATGCTTAATCTCAAAGTGTTCAGTTAGCTGCTAAAGATGAATATCTTGCTCATTTCTACTTTTAAAAGGATGAAATTTAGTTAGAATATTATAATCTGATCATATTCAAAAAATCTAGTTTAACACTTTAAATGTTTACAGTCACAAACTGGAATAATCGTAGATTTTTTAGGAACAGATTTACCTGAACTGTTAGTGCATACTTGTCCTTTCAGTATATTTTCTTAGGGTTTATTACACTTCCAATTTTTTAGGATTCCTTTTTTTACTTTTACCAAAAGCAGCTTCTTCAAAATCAATTCATATTTTGTTACTTATAAAAAATTAAAATTGCTCGTATAAACGATAAAAATAACCTCACATCACTAGTTACTAGCTACAAAACTTCACAGCTGTTATGTCATAATGAAAGTAGTGGGACAGCACACCGTATGTGTATTAAAAGGAACTAAGTGTGATTAGTTAATTCTTTTCTCCACTAATTAAAGAAAGAATAATGATATTCATTTTACTGTTACAAATAACCATAGTTAATTCATTTCATTAACAAGCTTGCATTAAACTGTATGATTATGGATTAAAAATTGTTGGTAGTACTTTTAATTCTAGCCAGTTCATATGTACATGAATTTTATTGTTAGAAAGTTTTTGGATATGTATTGTTTTTTTTGTTTGTTTATTTTTCAGATGTATAGTTTACATAAACTTGAATGTTTATATTGTATTTAAAAATATTTATTGCCATTTTTTCCATTTCTTATATAGATGAGCCAATAATAACTTCTTGCATCTTTTTTTAACAAAACATTACAGACTAACTTGAATAATATCTTTTAAATGCTTACCTCTAAAGTGTTTATAAATCTTGGCTTTTTTAAACACATTTTACGTAGTTAAAACCAATGTTTTTTCTGTTGCTGCTGTTTCGTCTTGAATGTTGTTTTTTAAACAACATTATAAATTTTATGGCTTATTGACATAAATGTTTTCTTTCAAATAGCCCCAAAGAAAAAAAAATCAGGAGCCATCAATTGCAGTGATCATGGAGGCCAACGCCTCCATGATCACTGCAATTAGAAAAATCTAAATTTCTAAAAATTATTCAATTTCCAAACTTTGACTTAAGGAACTCCATTGTGACTGCTATTGTAAACCGTGACTCCTCTTTGATTTCATCTCCAAGGTCCGGAATGAAAAATTTCTCAAGCATTTTCCGATATCTATCACTATTAACTTTCCCCAAAACACCATTTTCTAAAAAAAAAAAATAGGCCCAATAATTCTTTGTTGAGAAACAGCATACCGTACTAACTTATTATCCCTGTAAAGGACATTCATGTGTAACAGATTGGTAGTACCCCAGAAATGAGTATTTAGTTTGTCATTCATCCACAAATTAGAAAAAAAGAAACATTTGAATCATTGGGGTTGATAAATATCCTGCAGTATTCTAGTCATATGAGTAATTGTTCATTTAGAAAAACTCTTCTGACTTTCCAAGTAAAATATCACTATTTTTATTTCTTGTAGTATGTATTTTTCCATAATAAGTCTTGTTTTTATTTAAGTTTAATCTGAAAGAAAAAAAAACAAATTGTAATTTTTTTTAGGAAGTGATTTTTGGCTCATTCTATAATTTCTACAGTATCATTCTTGCATTAGCCAAACTTTATTCAGTGTAGCATAACAGAGTAAAAATTAAAATGCCTTTATTGTACTCTGAAAGAAACTTTTGTTCTGTATCCTGTATAACCATGAATATTTATTGCAATGATTTGACTGTATTTATAGGGTGTTTATTCCATTTTTAATTTTTTTATAATTGTTCAATTATAGTATTTTATTGATTTAGATGGTTAATTATTTTGATGTACTAGTTTTAATTGTATTGTTTTTTATGATTTTTTTTACATAGTAAACAGATAAGATATTTCTTTAACCATTTGTGTACATTTTTAAAAGACGCAGGCAGATTTTACTCACCGCTAAAGCTGAGTATGTTATAATATGTATGCTGTATTTGGTCTATGCCATAATTATACCTGTATTAAGATTTAAGAGTGATGTGAACAATTTTCTTTGATTTTAAGTTAATTCATTTTGCTTTATTTTTCTTATTTATACAGATGTATGTTTTTCACATCACCATCATAACATATTAGGTAAAAAGAAAAATGTATTTAGCAAAATTTTATTTTACCTGTAAATTTTGGTTTAAGTTATTTTATTTAATAAATATTATAAAGCACCTTTATTCTTGTTATAATTTTTTATTTTTATATGTTTAGTGCAGTTTAAACTTATATTTGTATATAGCAGTTTTTTTTTGTTTTGCTTATGTAGTTTATATATAAAATATGTTTAACACAAAATTTTATATAATTTAATAAAATAAATACAAATTTAATTAATAAGAAGTTCTTTTCACTTCTCATATTTATTCTGCATTGTTTGTAAATTTAAAAGTGATTATTTTTTATAAGAACACTATAACTTTTCACTTTGCACAGTTTACTTTTGTCCCGTTTTTTTGAACAATTTTGGGAAATAAAAATTGGAGAAATCTGCACATTGATTTTGTATTCTGTTTTTTGAAGTTAAGTTGTTTGAAAACTTTTCATATTTACTCTTCAACTCTACTTATTATTTGGATAATCTATTATTTCATATTTGCAAATGATTCTGTTACATAATGTTTTACTAAAGTTTTGTTAGAAGTGATTATCTTCGTGAAAGCCATGATTTAATTTTAATCTTGGCTTATATTGTGTTCAAGTTTTGCAAATAAAATATTCCTTTCATTAGAAATTACCTGAAGAACTTCCATTTTCATAACTGCTGATTCTTGTTGTTTCAAATAAACTTTTAATTTTGTTGCCTTATTGTTCACATGCAACCAAACCTAATAAAAGAAAGAAATTGGTCCCTGAAAGAATGTTATCTTAGATTTGAATGTCTTTGACATTTTTGTAGGTTGAATGCTTATGTGTAATAGTAACGACAATCACTCATCATTACTCCTATTACACTCCTCATAGGAAGCTTGTTGTTTTTAAGGTAATAATGGTGTAACCATTATTCTTTGTAATAACATAGGACCAATTCAATTCAGCCTATCAACTCAGTGTAGCTATTTGAACCTAAGTTACACAATTTGTACCTGTATCTTGAATATTTTAAAATCTCATTAGAGTAATTATGTATTAATTTTCAATAGAATTTTGTACCAAATCTGAAATGTAAAACAAAAATAAACATCGTAAAACTTCAATATTTTAGATTGATTAAATATTGTGGATTAAAATCCAGTAGATTATTGTTTAATTTTCTTTTTATTATTTTATACTAATTAATTAAATATCTACATTTTTATCCTTAATTCTCATAAGCTACTCTTAGGAAAACCTTTTAAAAAGTAGAACAACTCTTTAATTTTTGCAAATTAAAAGCGAGTAAAACAATTAAGTCTATTATAAACACAACTTCTAACTCCTTAAAAAAAAAGAAGAAAAATGTAGACAGAGAAAGTCGTTTAAAAAACAAAACTGTTTTTTAAATGGCTAGGCTGTGAATCAAATAAAATCTTATTACAGGTTAAAAATATTTTTTTGTGTCGCTGGATTTTATGTCTTTAAAGCATTGCTTGACTAAGTAATATGTGAGCATTAATTATATCCTGTTGAATTTAAGCAGTATACTGATTTACAGTAGAAAAGGGTGTCAATTTGCTGCTTCACTTCTATCTCCCCCTTTGTTAATTAAATAGTGATGTTCATTATAGCCAGTTCCTGTGGTAGAGAGTGTATTGCTACTGTATACATATTTTGCTTGAAGAAGATAATGGAAAACCACTTCACACATTGCCTAGTAAATTTGTCGTGAAATAGCTGTCATTTCTGGGTGTGGAACCCAATCTAAAAAACTATTAACACATGGTTAATTCCAGAGAAATAATCTATTTATAGATTATTTCTATTTATAGATTGTATAATCTATTTGAAATGTTAGGACATTTGTAATTGTTTTGCAATTTGATGCTCAACCAGAATTGAAGGATTTGTATGTAAACTTACACACCATTAAATTGCAGTAAATTAAAGAAAACTGTTGTACTTGTGACAAAAAATATATATATTATTCTGAAATCAATATTTTCAAGACCCATATCACCTCTGTACTAATTATTTTATATATAATTCAACTTGATCCATCTAAGTACAGAATTAAACAAAGTAAAATGACACTTGCCTTATTTTTTCATAATGTCTACAATCTAAACATTTTGTAGAAATATATATTAATACAGGAGGAAATTCAACTTGCAGAGTATGAGGATGACACACTTATAAGGGCAGCACATTTTCGAATAAAGATAATGATAATACGTAAATTTTAATTCATACAGTACTATAATATTGGCTGGGCCAAACAAGTAGTATATTTTGTTTTTATCCTTTTTATATTTTTAAAAATATTCATAAATTAAAAATTTTTAACTTTTTAATCTTATTTAATTTTTTAAATCTTACTATATATTTTAATTATAATCCTGAGTTTAACATGTAATTTGATATTAAACATTTTATAAAGAAGAATTACAACTGTGGGTTGTCACAAAAGTACTATGTCGACATTATGAAAAAATAAGGTGAGTGTCATTTTACTTGTTTACTTCTGCACTTAGGTGGATCAAATTGAATTATATATTATTGTATATGTTGTAATCTGTTTAACTAGTGAACAATAAGCAACCCCCCCCCCCCAATACCCAGTGAGATGAGGATTGTACATCACACTATGACTACAGATAGTCTTTACGCATGTGTAGCTCTGCCTCATTCCCACATTTGATGTCATTCCCTGAGAACTCGTCGCCAGGCGAAACTGCTTATTTTGTTAGTTATAATGTATTACAACTGTGTATATTTTATTTGAAGTTATGGTTTATTATACAATTATAATTTGGCAACATTGACCTTTTTTAATTAGATAAGAAGAAAATAACTATTATTTATTATAGGCCTAGGCCGAAAAGAATAAACAAAAAATGTTATCATTATTCTACACGTATATTATTTTGTTTTATTATTACATATTATTTATATTATATGAATTTGATTACTTTAAAAAAATGAATAATAATGATGATTTTCAAGAATGACTATTCTTAAAAATATCCATGTGCACATCTCATGTCCTAATACTTTGTCTTCTATATTCTAAATAATATTTTTTCACAATTTGCCATGATTGTTTTCATTATCACCAATCACAATTCTTTTCAAGAGTTCAATAGCATAACTGAAATGTTAAAAAATATATAGATGAAAAACTAATTTACATTAAGAGTAAATGCCAAAAAGGTTAGGTAACAAGTTTTGAAGTTAAGTAACAGTCTTCTGAAGTTTTCTTTTCTGTAATGTAATACTGTCTATTATGTTTCTTAATGGAAAAAACATGACTTCTAAAGAAAAGTTTGTTTATATCTTCAAGTAGAGATTTGATAAAATTTTCTTTACGTGCCAAGTCTGTTCTTTGAAAAATGTTCCACAATTTTGAAAGATTTTGTAAAAATCGATAGATGGTTTGTATAAGTCCCCCTCTGACAACAACTTTTCTGTTTAGCCTCTGGAACCACTAGAATGTATTCAGAAGATGAATGAGAATATGTATGAATGTAAATGAAGTGTAGTCTTGTACAGTCTCAGGTCGACCATTCCTGAGATGTGCGGTTAATTGAAACCCAACCACCAAAGAACACTGGTATCCACAATTAGTATTCAAATCCGTATAAAACCCTATGACAACTGCTCGACATAGGTATGTTTCCCCAAATTAGAAGTAACTGTACCCAATTTCAGTTATTTATTTTTAAATTTGATCATGATGAATCTGCTAACCTATCATATATGATTTTGGTGATATCCTTGTGTTCTTCATTAACCTTTATAACATCATCAATTAAATTACAAAATATATTTGCGGTGATTGTCGTTTCTTCATTTGAGTTGTCATTCTTATAGTGCAGAGATGTAATAGAAAAGAAAGTATCTTTGTTAACTGTTATTTCAGTATACTAAGTAGCTTGAGTTTCTCACCTTCTGTAGATGCACTTAATACAATGCTTTCGGCTCTCTGAGAACCTGTCATGGTGAGATTTTCCTTCTCAGTTTTCACTGATGAATTTTCATCAATTTTTGATGAAGCAACTATTGACTTCCTTGTATGAAGTAAAGGAAGTATTTTGATCGCGAAAAAATCCATTTTGATCATCCCTGAATCCATTTTGACTAGTTCTGATGTGATGTCTGTATATATGTATCTCGCATAACTCAAAAATAATTAACCGTAGGATGTTGAAATTTTGGATTTAGGACTGTTGTAACAGCTAGTTGTGCACCTCTCCTTTTGACTGCAATCAACTGGACCAAAAAAGCCGAAAATCCAAAACATTTGTATTTTGGACTTTTTCTTAACTGCAGTAATAAGCCCTCATTGAGAGCTTTTCAACAATATATCATAAGTGGTACTTATTTTCATTGGTTCCAGAGTTATAGCCAAATAAAATTGTAATTAATGAAATATTTGGATCTTACAAGAGGAAGGCACATCAGTTCAAATCCAACTTCATCTCTTTTTTTAAACATTTTTTTTTTTTAATTTAAATTTATTGATTTATTAATAATACTAACTTCTGATTGTAAAAAAACTTTTACAATAAGTAATAATTCAGTAATAATAATAAAAAAAAATATCAGAAGTTATTAATGAAATAAAATTTTATGTACATTTTAAAAAGATGTCTATGTCATTTACTTGTTTCTTCCTTTCTCTAATTTCACTACATACGTTCCATGAGCCAGTTAATCTAATGCCAGTTCCTGTTTTAGGTAAGTGCTCAGTAGGAAAACAAACTTTTTTTTTCTACGTCATAATTTAAAAGTTTACTTTGTAAGTCTCACTCATAACGATCATATCTAAAATGTATGTTACAAATTGTCATGTTGACAACATTGAAATTTTCTTCTCTGCCACACGTGGTTATCCAAATTTTTTTTGTGTACTATCTTTTGGGAATAAGTGAAACATAAGCTTCTTATCAGGTTTATTAATATTGTTTCTGAGCTTTTTATTATTGTTATAGCAGACATCACCATTTTATATTTGTAAATTTATATGCAGTTTTTAGATATTCACAGATTTTACACTCGCTAAAATGAGAATAAAAAAACCAGTAAGTAAATCACCCACAGAAGAACACTGATCATGATGGCGATTCATGCTAAAGTACTAGCTTATAAACTGCGGTTATACTACATAGTAACTAATGGCATGTGGATTAGCAGTTGTCAGTGAGTGATGTCATGCACAGCAAAGAACAGTTTTCAACTGTGGGAGTATATTATCCATATAGTCATATCATGAGGATGGTATGTATGATGTAAGTGAGGTGTAGACTCAGACTGACCATTTCTGAGATGTGTGGTTAATTGAAATGTCTAGTATTCAAATCCACATGAAAATAACTAACTGTTACTAGAATTTGAGCCTCAGAACCTTTGACTTCGAAAATCAGCTGTTAAAACAACTGATTTGCGAAGACAAGTTTAACCGCTAATGACAAAAATAATTATGTTTTTGTACTTTCCATATTATTAAAAAAGAAGTTTTATGATCAAAAAATATTAATATTTTATCTAAGATGTACCAAACTAAATATAGATTAAGAATGTTTATGAAATCTTTTGGTTAACTCATTAAAAGTGTGACTTACCAAATTATTCTTATGTTGATTTTTGCAAAGGGCACAGTTCATAAAACATCAGGGTTGTAGTTAATCAGTATTTAGCTTTTAGTGGAAAAAATGAATATAACAAAGAGTCACTGAAAGTTGTTTCTTGAGGGAGTTGATTATAGATCCTCTTCATTAAATCCTCTATAAATTGTTATCCTCCATTTTAGTTTTAAAAATTGGCTGCCCCACAAAAATCCAGTTGGATTTTTCTGACCCTTTTTCAGAAAATGGAAAGGCTCATCTCTAAGGCTAATAAATTTGTTTTGAGTTCTCTGTGACTGTAAAGGTGTCTAGTGGGAGCTTTTCAGATTATTTGTATTTCTTAGATAAGAGCGTTATGTGACCAGATATTGGAAAATAATGATCAATGTTGCTACCAAGTATACCCAGAAAGGCACTGTGGACAGTTTTTATTCCATCCATCACAATTTATTACACTACTACTGTAAAATGCTTACATATTTTCAAATCTCAACATTTTTCTTTAAGTAGCTAGCCATTTCCTCAGATTCCCCCTCCTAGCTCATTAAAAAAATAAAACAATCTTACTCCTATATGTACTATGGATTATAGCTTCAGATTTTTCTTTGGTAGATTGGTATATTTAATTTAGATAATGGAAGGGCTGCCATGTAGGTTAAATGTGAAGAAATAATTACAGTACGGCCTCTCTTAACCAAGGTAATTCAGGGTGTTGCCGGTTCGGATAACAGAATCCACAGTTAACAGAGATACTAAGTTTCGTTCTTGAATTCAGGCAGCAAACTATATTAATATTAAATTGGTTGCTGAATAAGCCACGAATTAAAAATAATTATAACAATATTATTATTTTATTTTACTGTATTTGTTATAATAAATCAATAGTCACTGTCGCATAAAGTTTGTTAGATTTTTTAACAAAAACGTCTGTCACCTTTTGTCTTAACCAAGTAACACAGGCCATAGCAGCGCGATCACGCCAGGTTCGTACTATCATTAAGTCAAGAAAAGGAACATCATTTTGTTGTTCTAAATATTGTAGCGTTTTTATGAGAAATACAGTCCCTTCGTTGTGGCAAATTCTTTTTCATTTTCATCAATCGGTTTGTCTTTGTCACTGGAGATTTCACTAACCTCTTCTGTCACAACTTTCACAATCTTATCATAAATTTTAAATGTTGGTTCGCTTGAATCTGATTCTAACCAGTCTTGCACTTCATTATCCTTTACATTTTTACATCCCAGTGTATTTTCTAATAAAGCACAAACTCCTCATTCGATGGCATAGTACACAAAACTTTCTTGTTAACTTTTTTTTCACCCTACTCCCCTGGTCCACACATACAGTGAAGTATAGCTCATCCCAGGAAAGTGTCCTTTAACTCTAAGGGAGCGTCCCAACCTACCAACAGGGCAGGTCAGCTCTCCTGTTGGATCTTTTGCGCCTGCCTCAAATCCCCAGGCAAGGGTGTCTGGGTCCCCACCCAGAGACCGGGTCTTGGTCATTACTTACCTCTGCTTCTAACCACCAGGGAGGGGAAACAACCCCAACCCGATCATTCTCAGAACCCAAGCCTAAATGCCCCTGGAGTCCCTGGCTGTTCATTGAGACCGACACACCTGAGCATGCCGACTCTCGTGACTGGGGCTGTCCATCCTACCCTATCTTAATAGCCCAGTCTTCTACCCGCAGAATCCTAACAGCTCAGCACAACAGAGGTGATTGAGTCCACCTGTCACCAACAGGGCTAGAAACGGCGGGGGAGGGTGGCGACCGGAACGTCACTAGGCGGATGTCTTCCCCTAAGGGGTTGGGATGTTTCCAGTTGTCTACCGAGGCAAGCATGTAGGGCCAGCTCTTGTTTGCTGGGTATCCCACTCAGGACAAAAGAAAAGTGTATGCTCAACAGTATCCTCCATGTGGCAAAACATGCAAGTGGGAGACTCATGCCTTCCAAACCAGTGCAAGAAAAATTAAAAGTTACCGTGACCGGTCATTATTTGAGAAGTTATTAACTGATGTTAACTTCGCCATGCCTTCTTTTACCCCAAGTCAGATATCAGTCTTCTAGTCCACGCGGCGGTAGATCCTGTCCCCCATCTGTTCCTCCAATTATCGAGAGTGACCTGTTTCGCTACGGATCTGCTCAGTCCTTCATGTCTCATATCACGCTCTGTAACTAAGAGATCGTCTGGAGGGGTGGCCTCCAAAACACATGCTGCATCGTACGAAATTCAGACGTGACACCCAGTAGATGTCTCCTGTGCATCTTCCGCAGTCTTTTTACATTTCTCTTAATATTGATCGAGGCAGCGTACAACATAGTCGATGTAACTGCTATCATGATTAGTTTCTTCTTAGAAGCTCTTGGCGCCACATGTTACGTCGTGACTGTGTTAAGAGATTTAACGGTCTTTTCGGCTCTGTCACAGCATTCACTTACATGATCGCTAAATCTACACGATTTATCGATCGTTACGCCCAGGTACCTTACGCTGTATAGGTACCGTACCTAATCTGAGATCTATGGGAGCTGCTGTTCTGCCAGTAAATGTGATATATACACATTTAGCTGGTGCCAACTCGAGACCGTTCCATGGCAGCCAGGGCCACGATCCTGGAGCTCATCCTCATTCTTTCCGCCGACCAGAACGGCAAGATCATCCACGAACGCCGATGATTTCGAGCCCTCCGGTAGCTGCAACCTCATCATAAACAGTGAGCCACGGTACGGGGCCAAGAACTGAACCCTACGGAACACCTCCAAATGTTTGAAATCTTAGCGTGTTGCCCTCGGTATCAACGGAAATCCATCTGTCTCTCAAGTATTCCCTACCCTGACATTGAAGATAGTCACAAATCCCCTTATTTCTTAACGCAGACATCCTGTCCTGAGGCAGAGTCCCAAATGCGTTCTAACATCTAATAAAATGAGCACAGGTATACTATCAGTCCTCAACGTTCCACTCCGTAAGATCGCCACCACACTCACCACTTTTGCATGGCCTGGACAGTAGACCACCCCACCAAAAGCCAAATTGGTTGTTATGGATCCCAGCACCCACGTTCAACTTTTCCACGATGCGAGTCGCTAACATCCGTTCAACTGCTTTGCTCATGTTATTTAACAAACATAAGGGTGTGAACTCAGCTGGTAAATCGCCTCTTTTATCCTTAGCAAGAAATACCAAGAGCGAATGTTTCCAGCAGTGTGGGAAGGTCTTCGTCTCCATACCGTAATTGGCGATATCTACCACCTGCCATGGTAATGTCATCAGACCCTTGAAAATAGCAGCAGAAATACCATCTGGCTCGGGGCTTTTCTTGTGTTTCAGCTTAAATACAGCTGCTGATACTTCATCCAGAGAGTGTCTTTTTGTCTCACACTCACCATCTCTGTGACCTCCTGCTTACGGCACAGAAAAAGAGCGCCGATCTGATGAGTCAGCTGCTCCTCCGTGAGGTTGTGCAAGCATCTGCCAAAACGCTTCGTTGCGATCTTATATGCCCGACCATACAGATCATTGTCGAAGTTGCGAACAACTCACGCCGCTTCTCCCTTTTGGCACACTTGAGCGCATAATTTAAAAGTCTTCTACTGTTGAGATAGGCCTCTTCTGTGACATCGTACGCTTCACCACCATTTGACCTAAGTCTCTGTTTCTTCCTCTTTTTGGGTTGGAATTCACGCCTCAACTTGGTAATCTTTGCCGACCACCAATAAACCGGTCTAAAGTTTCTATCTCGGGCTTGAATCTTCGCCATTTCGTCTCGCATGAAATCCTGAAGCATGTCAGGGGTCGATTGGACAACATCAGCAATTTTACTCGAGACGTTTGTAACAACCGCAGAGGTCTGTTGTATCAATCTTAAGGGCAGGTCGCGGTGTACAGTGAAAAACGAAGGATCTGCCACCTCAAGGAACGTGGCCATATGGTTGCTCACAGTCTCATCATCTAGTACCCTCCAGGTACACTATCCGTGATCCCAGCGGCCATCCATGATGGTAAGACCGAGCACCGAAGAATGCCCCCTCGCCTCGTAAGTCGGGGTGCCATCGTTTAAGCAGTGGAGCCCGGTAGAATGGATGATATATGCCAGTATCTCCGCTCTCCGATTTGTGTAAGGGCTACCTGCCAGCATAGTTTTGCAGTTAAAGTCTCCTAGTAGGATGACTTTCTTATTTGACCTCGCCACCACCTCTTGGAGCCGCTTAATAAAATCCTCGTATTCATACAAGCTTGAATTGAAGGAAATATATACTCCCACTACTACGGCATACGCTAATTCTGTAACGATAATGCCACAACTACGGCTCAGAAACTGGCAACTCAATCGACCGCTTACATTCTGTACTCCGACATCTACATCTACGACATCACTCTTTTCAGACGAGACCTGATGACATCGCAGCGAGATCGTTTCTTTAAAAACATTTTGAGCAGTATTCTTCAATTTCTTTTTTGTTCAGTTTCCAATCGCCGGTGGTTGTTTCAACGACATCAAACTCGAGCAATTTTAATCACTTCTCCAGTATTTTATCTTTTAATTGCTTCTGATTTTCTGTCCATTGACACTACCACCCCTTTACATTTTCTATAAATAACATCTTTGCTACTACTAGCCATTATAAAACAATAGTATTATAAACAATTAACATTATAACACAATAACTACAATACAGTACATACAAGTAAACAACACATTACAACTACTACACGATATACGGTCACAAAATACAGACTGATCTTTATGCGTATAACAGAAACTAAAGAGAATTTATTGTTCTGCTTTACTGCCACGCGCTGTAAATACGGAATACTAGTACTACGCAATAGTAATTACGTTCAACGAATAATCTTCAGTGATAGGCTATAATAAAATTCGTACATGGAATAAACGACATCTCGGTTAACTTTTTTTATTTACATTTAACTTTTTGTACCTGAGGCTAATTATGGATTTAAGAATGGTTTATAACGTAGTGAAAAGATGCCATACCTGAGCGGGATTCAAGCCCGCAACCGCCGGATGAAAGGCCAAGACTCTTCTTGACTGCGTCGGCCGGTCATTTTGGTTAAGGGAGGCCCTACTGTATAATCGTTCTTAATTATTTTTTTTAATTGATCTGCATCTGCTTGTCATGGTGAATTTCTTGTTAAGCTTTGATACATTTCGGTTTTTAGCATTATTTTTACAGGGAATACTTTTGAGATGCTTAAATCCAGTGTTCAAAGTCTAAAAATATCTATCTGTATTAGTTAAGTTATACCGGCCTGCAATATATTTTCTTTGCAAAGTCTGTTAAAATAATCATCTGCCACTGATGAAAGTTTTTAACCTAAGTGTGATATCCACATAATTATTGTAAAAAAAAATGTATGACAAGCGATTTGCACAAGTGGTATATGGAACAAGTAATACAACAAATTAACTAAATTATTATATTAATTACATTTTCACCTATGCACTACGCCCATAGACATTATTTATGTTGTAATGTGGCTAAGCAAGAGTCTTGAAGAAATAAAAATAATCTAATTCACTTATTGAAATAAAATTCCAGGTTATTAAAATTTATGTTACGCATATTTTTTTTTTTTTTTGATTAGACCTCAATGTAGAAATTAAGTTTGCTTATTGGAGAAGAATTTTCTGTTATTTGTGTTGCCATGCTAGGTGGTATGAGAGCCATTTTAAGGTCAAATAATTTCTCTGTCTTCAGTTTGGATTGTGACTAAAGTGAAGACTCGTGTATTTAAATGCATTACAAGACGTAAATAATATTCTAAATATAGTGAGAATTTGTTACTTTATTGCCCTCTACGCTTGAAGTAAGTTTTATTGAATAGGTAATACTATTTATCAGAAAACATACTGTCAAGCATTTTGTTTAACAAAACTAGGCAATTCAATTCTAATTGTAATGCATGAAATTTGTTGAAAAATTATTAGTTTATGTACTAAGTAAGACATTGATTAGATATGTTTGCGATTTTCTGTGAGGACATTGACAAACATCAAATCCTGGTTTATATTTTCGATACAATAATATTGAATGCTTTGAGACTACAAAATAATGCACCTAAGAAAAGTAATAAAATATTTTTAATAATAATTTGACCATTTTTTGTTTTACTTGTGTGGATACTGATACAAAGATGCAGAAATTTGTAAACATTTCTATTTGATACAATGCACATCACTGGTATCATGTCGCTAGGTCTTCGGAGGTTTTTTACACGGATTTGAATACTAGATCATGGATACCGGTGTTCTTTGGTGGTTGGGTTTCAATTAACCACACATCTCAGGAATGGTCGAACTGAGAATGTACAAGACTACACTTCATTTACACTCATACATATCATCCCCATTCATCCTCTGAAGAATTATCTAAACGGTAGTTACCGGAGGCTAAACAGGAAAAAGAAGGTCTTCGGAGGTTAACCCAGCGGGTTGCTCTAGTGGTGAAGGCATCTTCGCAAATCAGCTGATTAGGAAGTCGAGAGTTCCAGCGTTCAAGACCTGGTAAAGGCAGTTGCTATTATACGGATTTGAATACTAGATCTATTCTTTGGTGTTTGGGTTTCAATGAACCAGACATCTCAGGAATGGTCGAACTGAGACTCTACAAGACTACACATCATTTACACTCATATATATCATCATCTGAAATGAATGGTGTTTCTCGGAGACTAAGCAGGAAAAAAAGGTCTTATGAGGTTAAATATTGAGACGTGCTAACCGCTTGAACTGTTATGGCGGAGGTCATTTGGCTTTTGGAAAAATATAAGTACAACTCAGTTTACGTGCTTTAGACTAAACATAATATTTGAAGGTAACTACTTCTTAAGAGTTAAAAAATGTTTCATATAAAATTAATACATTTTTGACGTGTATTTTTGTTTAATTTATTGCTTTGTTTTTTAAAGGATGGCTTTTGGAATGAAATTGATTTCGTGACCACATGTTGCGTGTTGAAGTCTTACTACATAACCTTCATTCAATGATCAGTTTAAATTTAACCCATTGTTGAATTTTTCTATGTCATTTTGTTTATTTTAATATGGACCAAATTAATAACGAACATGTTAAAAAAATAGGCGAAGTATTAAATGATCCTAAACGGCCTCTAAAGGAGAGATTCAGGGCTTTATTTACTTTAAAAAATATTGGTGGAGACCAATCAATATTTTGGATTAATGAGTGTTTCAAAGATCCATCTGCACTACTAAAGCATGAATTAGCGTATTGTTTGGGGCAAATGCAAGATAAAAATGCTGTACCACTCCTGACTATGGTGTTAAAAGATAAAAATCAAGAACCAATGGTCCGACATGAAGCAGGTAAACAGTTGAATTTATGGGTATATCATTTATGATATATCCAAGTTTACTGGTTTCTGTTGTAGTTAGTTTTTAAAGATTTATTAAATTTTTCTAACCGCCTTTGAGTTAGCTTTCATTACGGAATGTTAGTTGCTACATTTCTCTCTCCGCTAGTTTGTACATAATTCGTTTTGCCCGTACGCATGATTTTCGTTTTACTTAAAACTATGTGTATTGCTATTTATTGTTGATATTTTAAACGTTGCTAAGTGGTATGTAATCTGACAAACCATTTATATATATCACACCAAAGTAGTCTTAAATTTAATAACGATAAAACGGTTTAAATAAGTTTCCTTAATGCAATTTAGTGTGTGCTAGGTAGCCAATAAGCAAGTTAACTATTTTGTGCCATTTTGAGAACATAACAGAAAAAACCAAATTAACTGCTCACAATAATATTTGGCAGATGGCAAAGTAAAAATCAACAGCCCCAATCATTTGGATCCAAAAGAAAGTTAAAGTGTGAGTTAGATCTTGCATAAAATAAGTTGGGTTCAGTTTATCACTAAAAATAGTTTGAAGTTACCTTCATTATTGACCAACGTGGAAAAAAAAAATTGAAAAGCATGGTAGATAATTTTTAAAATAGTGTTCCTGCTGTTCTATACAGTTTTTTATTTACTGCAGTATTGATATTTCTTAATTAACCATTTTTCTGTTATAGCTGAAGCATTAGGTGCCATTGGAAGTGATGATTGTATTGAAACTTTAAAAGAATATGCTAATGATTCTTTTATTGAGGTTGCTGAAACATGTCAGTTGGCTTTAAAGAGAATGGAGTGGCTAAAAAATAATTCTGATAATGATAATTATAAAAATAGCAGTATTTATTATTCAGTTGATCCAGCACCACCATCTGATGAAACAGATGTTAATAAATTAAGATCGATTTTATTGGATGAAAACGAAAGTTTATTCAATAGATATAGAGCTATGTTTTCCTTGCGTGACTTAAATACAGTTGGATCAGTATCTGCTCTGTCTGAAGGTAAACCATTATTATTTACTTTGTAGCATTAAAATTGAAAAGTGGTGGAAAAAGTTTAACCAATTTTTTTACTTTATGAAAAGATTATTCACATATTTTTTTGTACTCCTGTTCTTATCTTGGCATCAGCTTATGTTATTGTTGATTGTTTTTTCTTTTGAATAGGCAGTCACATTTAAATTATGTTGAGAAGGTGTGTTTGATTTGAATTAATTTGTTCTTTAATGTATTGTTATTGTGTGTTTTTGTATATCTGTGACCTTTTTAATGTTCCAGTCTACGGTAAGATGCTATCCTTGTTTGTGCTATGTTTAGAATATCAAGGTTGTTGTTAGTATTGGTAGATTTATGATTTTTTTCTATAAGATGGTTGGTAAATGTGAATTGTTAAAGTTGCTGTGGAGAGCTCTGTTTATTGTATCTTTGTATGAAGCTATGTCTCATTTGACCAATATATATTGCTCAACCCCAGTTAATATATTCTGGGGTTGTCATGTTTTCTGGTTTAGTTATGTGTATTGGTTTGTTTTATTTATTTGTTCTGATGGCTACATTACATCCTTAATTTTTAGTGTGGTTTATTTATTACAAAAGGCAATTTAAATTAAAATTTTCATCCAAATACGAACATGACAAATAAATTTTCTTTGCCTTACCATCCCAGAAAAATAACAAACAGTATTATTCAAAACATCCAATCTTACATAAACTACTTGCTATTTATAAGTATGATCCACAAACTGAAGAACACATAGAAGAAAACCCTACATTACCTACACTCATTGTTCAGAATAAAGAGATATGACATCACACTCATTGACATACTTGTGTGAAAATTAGGTAAAAATAACAAAGAAAAATTATATCAGAAATACTTCACATTAATAAAGATTCAGAGAAATTAGTTCATAAAAAAAAAAAAAAATGGCTATAATATTGCTTTATAACTACAAACAGTACTAAATCTTTTTCTCAATTTCATTGAAGACTGTGTAGCCTCCACCTCTTCAGAAGTCTTTTTTTATCTAATTATCTCATAGACATAAAAACAAAATCCACATATATTAATAACTTTAATAATATGTTCAAATATAAAAAAAAATTATGCTTGATTGTTATGAAATGTATAAACACAATGACATACTAAATGAACAGATACAATTCAGACCGAATATTCTTTTCAACCACATTCTAAATCCATACTAATTAAAAAAACTGCCAACAGAAATATCATGAGATAAGAGTGAAAACATCAGCACCAATCATTGAATATGATTGATTACAAAGTCAACTAAAAATACTGTCCATTTCAAAAATAATATCGGAGTTTTAAAGCTATGTAATATTTCTCAAGTTTCATGTACATTGATTAATTATACAAGAAATGAAAGAGCAACCCTTTCAGTTAAAGCTTACAGTTAACTCTCACAATTTTAGCTATGCACAAGCTTATAAACTGTTGCTTGTACTTTCTGCTTGAAAGCGCTAGTAGCAAAGATGGTAATCCCCCAACAGAAAGCATTTTGGAGTTTGCACAATGTAAATCTGTAATTACTGTCAATATGTGTTATTTGAAGTTTCGTTGTGATCCCCCAAGTGACAATAACAATAGTTTGTATAAAACCACTGGCTGAATTTGTAAAGGTAAGAGTACAGGACGACCGAATGTGTCCAAAGACAATGTTGAACATGTAAGAGAGTCTTTGTGTGTAGTCTAGGAAATCTGTTAGGAAGGCTAAATGCGAATTAGCAATTCCAGTGATGTCTGTGGAGGGTTTTAAGGAAACACTTACAACTGCATCCATATTGTTTACACCTGTTACAAGCTCTGACGCCTACAGATTATGTTTTGCATGCTAGCTTCGCAAATGAAATTATATACTGTGATGTTGAAGACTTTCTTTATCATGTCGTATTTTGTGTTAATGGAAAAGTAAACACTCATAATGACTGTATCTGGGGATCAGAGAATCCTCATGAAATATTGCAGTCTGAATGAGACTCCCTAAAACAGAATGCTTTTGTGCTGTATCCCGACTGCAATTTTAGATGTCATTCTTTTTCACGGCAGCAAGTGTGTCTGGAATGAACTTTCTTGATATGCTGCAGATATGACTCTTCAGTTGCAATACGAACCACAGAAATGTATTTGGCAACAAGATGTGGTGCACTTCCTCACTGGAATAACTTTGTGATTGGTTGAATGAAATTCTCCTCAACCACTGAGTTGGTCTCTGGGGACCAGTTGATCGGGCTTGTTTGCTGTGGTCTCCATATTCCCCCCGATCTGACCCTGTGTGAATTTTTTTTTTGAGGTTTATAAAGGATCAAGTGTGTGTGCTACTGTTACCAGCTGACCTACCCGACTTGAGACAGGATTGAAGCAGCTGTTGCATAAATTGCTCCAGACTTTCTCATTAAAGTATGGGATGAACTCTCCTATGTGTGCCATGTGACAAATTGTTCTCACATTAAACACTTAAATATTACATTACTTTAAAACCTTGATATACATTTTGAAACACGATATTTGTTTAGTTTGTTGTTACAAAAGTTTACATTTACAAAAGAAGGAGGTTCTCAATTTGTACCATATGTGTTTCATTTTTTTGTTCTAAAGTAATTTTTTACTGAATTCACCAAATAGTCACTAACTTTTCATAAATAATAGTGGATCCACCTCTGTAGTCATTCTATTGCTGGATAATGTTGGGCCAATAGAAAAAACAGTACTGGTTAAAAACACTTCTGCCAATATAGCTCACATACTCACTCTTGTACAAATCTTTTTTTTTTTACATGTTTATAGGTAGTAAGAAGTTGTGTAAGGAACAAAATCTTTGTAGTTTATAATTAAATAAGACGATGTGTAGTATAACTGATAAAATAATTTATATTAATAATATCAGGAGGTTCACAAAAAACAGCAAAAGTCCATTTTTTTTAAATGTGGCAAGATTAAATTTTACCTTTTTTGAGGATGTTCTTTCAAGTGTAACATTTTTGAAGTAAAAGCAATGTTTTTACATGTTAATTTCATAAAAATATAACTATATATGTTGGGCCAATAGAAATAATAGTACTGGTTAAAAACACTGTTCTTGTACAAATCTTTTTTTTAATAATATAAAAATACATAATTATGTATTATGGTGCTATTATCCAATAAATTTTAATATACTCTGATGGCATTTTAGTAGTGTGATAAAGAATAAATAGAAATACTCTCTTGATAAGTATATATTTCATTTTCCCAACAGTACAACAGATTTTTAACTGACTGAGAAAAAAGCTTATCAATATGATTCACACACTATACCCTACTTATGTTCAGAAGGTTTCTATATTTATAGTACTAAAACAGTTTTGCTTTAATTTTTACAGCTTCATAACATTTTTCTGTAAGTTGTTTTAATAAAAGTACTTCAAATCCAAATGAACTTATTTTTTGCCACAGAATTTTTCTGTTTCATGTGTGGTGTCATGAAAATTATGGTGGGTAGGTAGAAGGTACACTTCTGGGATCTTTTTATTCAGTTTTTCAGGTTAAAAAACATTCGAAATTATCAAGTTAACACTATAACAAAATGTTTTCAGACATATGTTTGTGTAACTTTTTCCTTATTTCAAGCTCTAGAATCAGTTCCCTTTTCCTTTCCTCCTGAATAACTATATATATATATTTTTTTTTTTTTTTTGTTTGAACATGACTTTTGTTCAGAAGCTCTGATTTTGATATTATTTTTTTAAACAACAGATGAGTTGCTAGTAGTGGTTCTCTACAATTGCTTTATTGTATGAAACCAGTAGAAAAAAGTAATGGGTAAAAGAATTTTTTTTCAAAAATAGCATTATATTGTTATTTATTAATCATAGAAGGCCAAAATAGTAAATAAAGTATATTTTATTATAGCTCTCACTTAATTCAGGACTGCTTTCAAAGATACCCTCATCATCAGCTCAGTATACTTATTAAAAAGGATACAAGTATAAATATATTGTCTACTGTTGTTAACCTGACATTACACTAATGTATATGTGCATGCATTATACTCTACATATATTTATTAAATATATTGTCCAGTGAACCTGTTGCCAAATCACAAGGCTGATAGGATAGATAAAGATGTTGTCTATCCAGTTGTTACAATTATTACCAATAAAAACCACACAAACACACCAAATTAACAGCAGACTCAATGTAAACTTACCAGTTTAGGTAACTATTTTTCAATTTCATTGATATGTCATCAACAGAATTAGTTACAGCTAAGCCAGTTGCCAAGACAGATGTACAAATTTCAAGATTGCATAGTTTTCATGTTTATTTATAGTACGTTTTTATGATTATATTTGTAAACGTAATAGTTTTTTTAATGTATTATTTTTTTGTATTTATTTAATGCTTTATGTGTATTAGGTGATCAGCAATATTTGTAAAATTCTTTCGTTTTTCATTTTATAAATAACATTATTAACAACAGGTACTTTTAAATAACAAACATGTAAATTTTGAATTGAAATACTGAAAATTATAAACTATATTTATACTATTGAATAATTACATATTATAGTATTGAAAATTATAAATCAAATCGGCACACTTGTCTTGATAACTGGCTTATTTGTAACCATTTTAAATGTGATTTAAAATAACTATGTTTTAACTTATGACAAAGGTAATGTGTTTATGAGGGTTTAGAAAGTGACCTAGGTTTCGAACTGCTTCCACATGCACCTTATTCACTGGATTTGGCTCTTAAAAGACAGTTGTCAAAACAAAACACAAGTTTCTTCTGAATTTTTTTTGTTCTGCAAAATAAGCGCCTCAGCTTTTGATCTCAACATTTGAAGTGAATTATCATTTAGATATTTCTTCAGGTTTGGGAAGAAGAAGTAATCACTGGGAGCCAAATATGGCAGCATAGGTTATGACCTATGATTCCACATACGCCATAACTCATATGCTTCTATATGTTGAAGCAACAACGGAGTTAAGTATGCAGGCAAATTATCATGGTGAAAGAGCACCTTCTGTTTGGCCAGATGTAGACGTTTAGCCTGAATAGGATTCTCCAGTTATTCCAATAATAAAGCATTAATACTCCATGGTGATGGTTCTTTCTTTTTCCAGGTAGTCTATGAGCACCACACCACAAAAATTATAAAAAAACCAGTAGCCATGACTTTTGCTGCAAATGGAACCATTTATGATTTCTTTAGCTCCTCCTCCAATCTCCTGTTGTCTCATGTATAATGGTGTATCCATTTTTCATCTACTGTTATAAAAGTGTGAAGAAACTTATAAGTCTAAACACATTTGAGAAATGTTCAATCAAATGGATTTTTGGTCAACTGGTAACAAACACAGCACCCATTTAGCAGAAAGATTTTTTATACTCAAAACATCATGTAAAGTGTAGTGAACATGATCTATTGAGATGTTTGCAATGTCAGCAAACTCATGTACCTTCATTCAATTAATATAGCTTTGTCAGTTTTTTTTTATAATTGTGCGGTCTTAGCAATTTTAGCCAGAGATTTCATCATTTTGAATGGTGATATAAAACCACATCTAAATTCAGTTACAGTCCACTTTTTTATCATCCAAAATAAAAGGAAAAATCTTTGAAAGTGGAATCTTTAATTATTTTTGTATGTCCCTTGGGGTTAAACTTTTTAAAACAAAGTATTATGACAGTCTGAACTTCAGTTTTAATTGTCTTTTAGAAAATGTCAATTTATTCACTCTACTCAATCGTCTTAAACAAGTAACCAAATGCACATTTCTGTAACTTTGCAGCACACCATCTAAAGGATCACACTTGACAATTAAACATTGTTTGATCATATTTGCATAATCTCTGTGTCAGGCCAAGAACTTCAACAACTCTAGTATATATGTATTATGTACATGAATGGAGGATGATCCTCCCTGCAGATCTCAAATCAAAGTGGCACTAATTTTTTTTATATGGAGACGTCCAAAATATCATATGAAGTCAGTCAGTCGACATTTGTTCTCTTATTTATAAAATAAATTAATGAATAACCATGTAATTAAAAATGATAATCCCTGATTATGTTGGCAACAGTGATAAATAATCTTATAATAGTATATTTGCTAAATATATGTAAATTTGTTAAATTGATATAAAATTATTTTTGACTTTAATATAATTGTTTGTTGATTTTGGTCTCTGGTCTCGAAATGTATATGTTTTGACTTTGTTTCTCTGGTCTTAAAATGTATGTGTTTTGAATATGCCTACTGTTTAGTTGTTTGTAGTTATTAACAGACATTAACCATCAAAATAGTTTTAAAACATTGTACATTTTACAATCTTGTATCCTATAATATAATTATAATTATCCTGTAAAATAATATTTTTTTGCATAATATAAAAATATCCTGTACTTTAGTCAAACTGAGTATATTGTGGGCCCTGTTATGAGCACTTACTGAGGGTCCTATAATCCTATGAAAATAAAAATCATAAGTTATATTACTGATATTGTAGCGTTTATTAACCAGTGATTTTCAGTTATATCTGCTTTATTATTTGGCATGTTTTTACTGTTGAGGTAAAAGAATTAAGTTATTTACTGTTTGATCTTATTAAAAACACACTGTACTTGTGTATTGTAACAACGCCACTATGATTGGAAGGTTATAACCAGTGCAACTGGTGGGAGTTAAATAACTATGTTCTACTTCTTATCAGTAAGACCATAAAATAAAAATATTTGTTAAATTTAACTGTGAACTTATTAGTAAAATGTGTGCACTTAGAATTTGGGATCTCTCACATTGTGAAGAGGAAGCTGTTACATTTTTACAGGTTAGGTTAGGTTAATTTGAATTAATAATTCAATTTCTAGTTTTGTGTTTCTACTTTATTCCTAACAGAGTCCAACAGCCATCATAAATTTATAGACCTATTACATACAACCTTCCAACCTTAGTGGCACTGTTATAAAACATAAGTACCAAACACATTTTTAAATAATTTAGGAGATCAGTGTCCATCTTATAAAATTATGTTGCGGTGATTGTTACACCTTTCACTCGTAGTGTATCTGCACAGTAGGTCGCTTCAGTTTTTAAAAAATTTCAATTCCAAAGTAACAAACACTTTTGTAGAAGTTAAAAGATTTTATTGTTTATTCCAGGTTTACGTGTTGGTGGTGCTTTGTTTCGCCATGAGATTGCATTTGTACTCGGTCAGATGCAACAAAGTTCTAGTGTTACGTCGCTTATAGAATCTTTAGAAGATAAATCTGAAAATGAAATGGTTCGTCATGAATGTGCAGAGGCACTTGGTTCAATTGCAACTTCTGAATGTTTAAAAGTATTAGAAAAATATTTAAAAGATGATAAGCAAGTAGTTAAAGAAAGTTGTGAGATTGCATTAGATATGTGCGAGTATGAGAATAGTCCTGAATTTCAATATGCTAATACACTTTTGCAAGTTGTTTAAAAGCTGAATGTGATTTGTTGTTTCTGAATACAGTAAGATAAGTTTAACTGAATTTATAGACATGTTTTTATCTTAACTTGTTATGGATTATATTTTATAAAATTATTTAAATAAAGTTAAATAAATTTTTGTCAAAAATGAACTATTAGTTTTATTTTAAGGAAGCTTATACTTTTCTATTATACAGGTGCCATTCTGTATGTTTCATGAGTTTTTGATAAATGAGTTGTTCACGTTGTTAACTGGTAGCATTGTTTGGTGTATGCGCTCAAACAGTATACCCAGATTTTATCTATTATATTTTTTTCATTTAATTAAAAAACATGAAAGATATTAAATGAAAAAATATAATACATAAATTTCAACATGAAACTTTTACAAGTTTGACATAATTACTCCTCTGATAAAAAGTGAAAAGTTCTGAAAAAATCTTACGGAAGCACAATTTCAACATTAATTACAAAATGCTGGCAAAGAGTAGTATAACTTTCCCAGCTTTTTCCTTGATTATTTCACCAAAAGGTTTTTAAATATTAATGCCTATTATTTTTATTTAAGATTTTGGAAATTGGTTTTTAGAGATACTAGTAATATTTCTCTAGCTGGTACTGAATGTAGCATTATTACTCTGGTAAAAATGCTGATAATAACCTTTCGTATAATTCGCTTATAAGGAAACATTTTAACAGGCTGATTCCCATGAGAGACTTTATGTTTCTCACCATGTCTGTATAATTTACTTTGACATGAGAGACTGATCTGTCTCTCATGTAGTAATGTTTTAAAATTGTTCATCAGATGGATTGGACGCTCTGGTGCATTGAATTACATATTGAGCTGACTTCAGAAAACATTTCCCTGGTATTGGTTTTCTTGATTTCAAACGAGTTCAAAAGTCAATCAACTTGATATCTGATTCTTAACATAAATGCAATAATTTTATCATTATTGCATAATTAATAGTTTTATTATTCATGTCTTAATTATAATGAGAATGATTATTTTATATTTTTAATGTGTTACAATTAGGTTTATTTATTTACAATATTTATTTAGGTTTATTTACAATAAGTTATTTAGGCTGTTTTGTTTTTAGTCAGTTGATGTTGATTAAGAAAAAAAGGCATTGATGTGGTATAAAAATCTTTAATTGTGTTGCAAGGATTTTTACACGTCTCAGTACAGATTTTTACAGTTGTTGCTGGCCAAAAAAAAAGCAAGATTCAGTTTCAACAAAAGTGGTGATCGAATTAGTACAACCATATATAGATTCAGGCCAGTGTCTTTATGTTGATAACTGGTACTCAAGTGTTTCAGTTGCTGAAAAGATGCTAGATAGAGGTACATATCTCTAGTTGGAAAAAAATTCATACCGTATTTTCTTACATACCGTAAGAAAAATTCTAAAGTTGTGATTGAAAAAAGGGGAAGTTTATGCTCTTTAAAGTGATAATAATGTAGTTGTCTGTAAGTGGAAGGACAAAAGAGATCTTTTAAAAATAGAAGAAACAATGATTCAGTATCACAAGTTCATCAGAGAGGAGGACCAGTAATGAAGCCTAATGAGATTGATTACAACGTTGGTAAATTGTTTATTGACAGACGTGACCAGATGGCTTCATACTCTTGTGCACTTCAGTGAAGTCTAAAATTGTATAGGATTGCATTTGATTTCATAATGTCAACATCAGTAACAAATGCATTATCTTTGTTCCAAACAGTAACTGAAAACAAAATGAAAATAAGAGATTTCAAAGAAAATATGAAAATGATGCTGTACAAACCAACTATTCCTTCTCCTCCAACTGAAAGACATGTTTTGATTGCCTTCAAGAGGAACAGATGTGTTACAAAAAACTTTCAGAACAGTTAGGATGCAAAGCTGCCTAAAGGAAATGCACAAAGGCTGCTTCAAAATGTTGTGAGGCATGCAACCTTACTTATCGTATGTCTTGTTTTTTTGAGGTACATAAAGTAAAATAAACTGCCATGAATTCAATAGTGATTTATTTGTACGAGGTTTATCCATAAAGTGAAGACCGCTGGGAAATTTCTGTCCTTATGATGGCGAATCTGTGTCGTTCATGGTCACGCTAGTTATGTACACACTGCATTGTTGTCTGTAAGTTGTCGCGTTGTAGTATCTTTGATTACGTGTGAATTATTTCGTTACAAAATGCCAGAAGAATCGATGTTGCCGCCGACGTGAAATACGCGGAGTCATACGTTTTTTAAACCATCAAAACGTTAAGCCGGCCGAAATTCATAAGCAGTTGGTTGCTGTGTACGGTGTAATGAATAAAAGATTCGTCCGAAAATAGTGTGATAGGTTTAGAAATAACAGAATTAATATGCACGAAAAGAACGTTCGGCGAGACCCTCGATAATCACAGAGGACTTGTTGAAACGCATCGATGATGAAATCAGAAAAGATCGTCGCTCAACGATTTCGGACCTGATCGTTCTTTTTCCAAATGTTTCAAGAGCTGTTATCGATCGCATTGTTCATGACTATTGAGGCTTCAGAAATGTTTGTGCACGTTGGGTGCCGCAAGTCTTAACGGAACGTCACAAAAGAATCCGAATGGGATCTGCTTTGGAATTTTTGACGCGCTATACAGAAAAAGTTGATGAGTTCCTTAATTCAGTTGTTACCGGCGATGAAACATGGATTTCGTATTACAGGCCAGAGAGAAAACGGCAGTAAAGTGAATGACAGTCATCCTCAATCACCAAAAAAGGTTAAGCTACAGCCATTTGGACGCAAACTGATGGCCACAATCTTTTGGGATTGGTTTGGCATAAGGCTGATTGATTGCCTCGGCGAACGACTATAAATGCAGAAGCCTACTGCAAAAGTCTACGTAAGTTAAGGCGCACCATTCAAAATAGGCGACGTGGGCTGCTGACTGACTGCGTGCGTCGTCCTACTGCACGATAATGTACCTCCACATGTGGGTCCGATACGTGATTTAACGAGAACATTTGGATGGGAAATTTACTATCACCCACGATATAATTCAGATGTAGCTACTTCTGATTACCATTTGTTTGGAAAATTGAAAGAATTTTTAAGTGGTAAGCAATTCACGTGACACAAAAATGCTGTTAATCAATGGCTAAATGGACTGGTGACGGAAGAATACGAGGGTATATTGAAACTGTGTATCGCTACGAAATAATCTGGAGATTATATAAGGTTTGTAGTTTAAGAAAAATAACCGTTTTAAAATAAAACAGATTTTACTTTAGACATAATCTCTCGTATAACTTGTTTTCTTAATTTTTTAGGAACATGAAAGCTTATATTTCATATGTAACTACTAAGTATGTATTATGTCTTTGTATACTGTTTTAAAATTTTTGTAATTTACAATCTTGATAAAAAATATTTATATAATCACATAATTACTGCTATTATTATTTTATATTATTGTAGAAATTGCCTATTTATTGATAAAAATATCTAATAAAACTAGTTTTTCAATTTTATGTGAGACACATCAGTTTAGTCCTACTATTATGTGCAAATTTGTTAATTTTACTGTTTTTTTAAATACACGATCAGTCTCTCAACTAAAAAAGTTCAATTTCTTACACATAAAACGCTCATAGCATCCATTATAAATGTGCGAGTGTTTTGAGCAAAATGGTGAAAATTGCTTTAGGAGTCAACCTATAAATGAAAATTAAATCTTGTGTGTTAAGATACAATTTCTTTAATAGTAGTAGAAGAAAACTAAATGTGAAATTGAGTATCACTTTACTTGCTCATCAGACTGTAAATCAATAGTGCAGACTGGAAATTATGCTGTCTTGACAATTTTATAACTGTTTCTTAATTTTTGCACATTCCTTAAACAATTTTTCATATCACAGCTCAATTGATTTGAAGTAAATAAGGTCTAATTTTATTCATGATAGAAGGATTTACAATTTACATAATAAATTATTTGGTAAAACAATCTTTACATTGTTATTAATGATAAAAAATTTTAAAGAGCTGCTAAGATTTTCAAACTTGATTTTTTTAAATGTTATTGAGTACATAGGTATAAATTTTTATTGAAAAAACAAAATTGCGAAGAGGGAAAATAAAGCAGAGCATTTGTGCCTTGATTGATGTTGAAAATCAGACCAAAACTGTAATATATATATATATATATAGATTTATGTAGTAATATAGATTTAGCTTAAATCTCAACTTTTTTAGTTAATGGGTTTTCAAGATATGATCTTGAAAATTGTTCAATAATAATGTTGAATTATCTTCTGCTCCTAATTTTGATAACTTATTCATCTTACTAAAGCTTGATTGATGTTGAAAATCAGACCAAAACTGTAATATATATATATATATATAGATTTATGTAGTAATATAGATTTAGCTTAAATCTCAACTTTTTTAGTTAATGGGTTTTCAAGATATGATCTTGAAAATTGTTCAATAATAATGTTGAATTATCTTCTGCTCCTAATTTTGATAACTTATTCATCTTACTAAAGCTAGACTTTCTTCTATAACCACTATGTAAAAAAACAAAGTGAAAAGATTTAGGATTCAAATATTGGAGGTGGGGTCATAAAACACGTGATTTAGATTTGCAAAAGATGACTTTGATTTTTGGACTGATATGTATAATTTCTGATTATAGCAATAGAGCTATAGCCAGGAAAATAAAATTCAGTATATATTCTATAATATAATTAACATTTTTTCTGTTAAAAATCCTTTGTCATATATATATATATATATATATAATTAATAATTGCTTTTTTATATTAAAGTATTATATAATAATAAATTTATTTTTTAATATTAATCGCATATGAACATACAAAAATTGTAAAGTTAATTACTAGATTATATAATAAGCATTTTTTAAATCCACAGATTCATTTATTAAAATACTTTTTCAAGTATTTTAATAAAGTATTCAAGTATTACCATAATGAGGGTAATGTATTGTCTGCCACTTTAAAGTGATGGTGAATCCATGGGTGTGAAAAGTGCTTTTTATATAAACTGTTATTTTCTCATAAATAAGTTTGCTACTTTAGCGTGGTCATAAGTTATTTCTGTTAACAATTAATAATTGTTACACACTAGACAAAATGTTTAATAAATTATTTTTTTTTATTGAATAGTTAATGCCCTCCTTTCTTTTAAATTCTGTCCAATATTTAATTTAACACAGCTTGTACAACAAAATTAGTTTTTAATTATTTACTTTTCTTCTTTTTAATTATCTGTTACATCAGCTCATTCATTGCATGGAATTATGTTAAACTCAGAAAGAATATCATAATTGTTTTGTCCAGTTTCTCAGTTTAGCAGACCAAAATTAATCAGATACATTGATCTTTCTTTATCCAGTGTCAAATCTATATGAGGACAATATAATTTAAAAAGTGGTAGAAAGCAAAATAAATTTTAAAAAAATCAGTCGATTAGATGTAAAGTAAATCACAGTATAAAAAATTCTGACTGCAACTTAATTCAAAAACCCTTAAATCTTAAACTACTTGAAACCTTTTTTTTAAAAGTATGCAATAATATTAAACTCTGAATACAAGACAAATTGCAATACACATGCTTTTAGCAATCAATGAATAAAACTAAATATGCGATAGGTTTGATGCAGTTCTCCAAGATTCCCATCTAGTTCCAGTCGTCTCATGTTGGTATACCCTCTACATCCTATATCCCTAACAATTTGTTTTACATATTACAAATATTGCCTGCCTGCACAATTTTTTCCTTCTGCCTGTCCATCCAATGTCAAAGCACCTCTTCCAGGATGCCTTTAAGTCTGTCTCTTCTTTTAACTATATCTTTCCAAATGCTTATTTCATCAATTTGCCACAACACCTGTTCATTTATCACTTTATTCATCCATCTGATTTTTAACATTCTCCTATAACACCAAATTTCAAAAGCATCTAATCTTTTCTTTTCAGGTACTTTGATTGTCCAAGCTTCACTTCCATATAAAGTTATGCGCCAAACATATACTTTCAAAAATGTTTTCCTGATGTTTAAATTAATTTTTGATGTAAGCAAATTATATTTCTGACTGAAAGCTCATTTTATCTGTGCTATTCATCATTTTATATCGCTCCTGCTTCACCCATCTTTAGTAATTTTACATCCCAAATTACAAAATTCTTCTACCTCCATAATCTTTTCTCTTCCTATTTTTATATTCAGTGGTCGTCCATTTACATTATTCCTACTACATTTCATTACTTTCGTTTTTTTTCTTGTTTATTTTCATGCGGTAGTTCATCATCCATGCCATTCATTGTTTCTTCTAATTTTTTTTTACTCGCAGCCATAATTAATATCATCAGCAAATCATAGCATCATTATCTTTTTACCTTGCACTGTTACACCAGATCTAAATTGTTCTTTAACATCATTAATTGCTAGTTCTATGTAAAAATTAAAAAGTAACGGGGATAGGGAACATCCCTCTCAGACTTTTTATGGCTTCTTTCTTATGCTCTTCGATTATTACTGTTGCAGTTTGGTTCCTGTAAATGTTAGCAATTGTTCTTCTATCTCTATACTTGAAGACAAATTTTTTTAAATGCTGAAGATTTTATTCCAGTCTATGTTATCAAATTCTATAAATGCCATGTGTGTTGGTTGGCTTTTCTTTAATCTTCCTTCTATTATTAATCTGAGGCCTAAAATTGCTTCCTTTGTCCCTATACTTTTCCTGAAACCAAACTGGTCTTCTAATTCTTCTTCCACTCTCCTCTCAATTCTTCTGTACAGAATTCTAGTTAAAATTTTTGATGCACGAGTAGTTAAGCTACATGTTCTGTATTTGTCATATTTATCTGCTTCTGCTTTCTTTCGTATCATGACAATAACACTTTTTTTGAAGTCTGACAGAACTTCCCCTTTTTCATAAATTTTACACACCAGTTTGTATAATCTATATATCACTTTCGCATCTGCTCTGCACAGTAATTCTGCAAGTATCCCGTCTATCCTAGGAGCCTTTCTGCCATTCAAATCTTTTAATGCTCTATTAAATTCACATCTCAGTACTGTACCTCCCTTTTCATCCTCTATAGCACCAGTTTCTTATTCATTTCCTCCGTATAACTCAATATATTCCACCCACCCATCGACCTTTTATTTTGTATTATAAATTGGTGTACAATCTTTATTTAACACATTATTAGATTTTAACTTATGTACCACAAAATTCTCCTTAACTTTACTGTTTGCTCTATTTTACCAATGACCATTTCTTTTTACACTTTTCTGTAATCTACTCTTCCGCTAATTTGCACTTCCTGTTTTAGTATTTTTTAACTGTCGATAGTTCCTTTTACCTTCTTCATCACTAGCATTCTTATATTTTCTACGTTCATCCATCATCTGCAATATATCGTCTGAAATCCAAGGTTTTCTACCAGTTCTCTTTGTTCTGCCTAAATTTGCATCTGCCGATTTAAGAATTTTCTTTTAACATTCTTCTATATTTCCTACCTTATATTTTTTATTCACACCTCTTGAGATGTCCTCCTCAAAAATCTTCTTTACCTCCTCTTCCTCAAGCTTCTCTAACTTCTACAAATTCATCTGACACCTTTTCTTTGGGTTTTTAAACTCCAGTCTACATTTCATTATCACTAAATTATGGTTGTTATCAATGTCTGCTCCTGGATATGCTTTGCAGTCAATGAGTTGTTTTCTAAATCTTTGTTTAACCATGATATAACCTATCTGATACCTTGCAGTATCACCTGGCTTTTTCCATGTATATATTCTTCTATGATTTTTAAACTGGGTGTTGGCAATTACTAAATTATACTTCATGCAGAACTGCTGGTCCCTTCTTTCATTTCTTTTGCCCAGCCTGTAGTTACACAATATTTCCTTCCTTGCCTTTTCTGATGCTTGGATTCCAATCTCCAACTATTATTAAATTGTCATCCCCTTTTAAGTGTTTAATCAATCTCTTTGTATATACATTCTACCTCATCATCATGGGTACTTGTAGGCATATAAACATTAAGAATCATTGTTGGCGTAGGTTTTGATTTTATCCTTATTGCAATGATTCTATCGTTAAGCTTTTTGCTTCCCTATCTTCTTGTTCATTACAAAACCAACTACTGCCTGTCCTTTATTTGAAGCTGTGTTAATTATTCTAAAATCACCTGATCAAAAGTCGTTCTCCTCTTCCCACCAAACCTCGCTAATTCCTACTAAATCTACATTTAACCTATCAAATTTCCTCTTTAATTCTCTAACCTACTACCCTTTTTAGACGTCCAACATTCCACACTCCAACTCATAGAATGTTATTTTTTTAATTTCTGGTGACCCCTTCCTTAGTAGTCCCCACCTGGAGATCTGGATGGGGGACAGCTTACCTCTGGAATTTTTTACCAAGGAAGACGCCTCTATCTTTATGGAATGAAAATGCAGAGCTACATTTTCTTGGGGAAAAAAAACAGCTGTAGTTTTCCATTGATTTCATCTGCGCAGTACTCAGAAGACTGAGTGATTTTGATATGGTCGTTTAAGCTGCTGCCCTCTTTCAGAATCATTCTTTAGTTTGGCTCTCAACAGATGCCTCTCCGATATGGTTGCACCTTCGGTCCACCTACTCTGTATCACTGAGCACCCAAGCCTCCTTACAATCGGCAAGGTCTCATAATTCATATTGGAATATTAAATATGTAATTGACACAAATATGGAAAAAAATAATCATCCTTATGGAAGTACTGTTTTTCCTGTAGATGAAATAAACTACAATCATCCATTATTATTTATAATTTACATTGTAATACAGTTAAAATCACCTATACTTTAATTCTGAGCCTTTAGATCCTACAGAAAATTTTTATGTTAATTATTGCAGATGTTAAATATATAGATTAGGCTGTACTGAATTTTCTGTTTCAATCTCTGTTTGAAACAGAAAATTCCGTACAATATTTATTACTATATAAAGTGATTGACTAAATAACTATCGTGTTCCTTATTCTTTCAGATTCTTCAGCTTGGTTCAATACTAGGCTGAGGAATACAAACAAATTGCGAGCAGATATCATTGGCACTTGAAATAGATTGTAATAGATGCCATAAAAACTTATTACGCTGATGAAAATTATGGTGGCAAATTTTCTTTCTGTTATATAGTAGTCCAAACAAATATTTCTTATTATAATCAGAACTTATGAAAAGCTTAAAAAGACTAACAGAAAAAATGGATATATTAAACATGGATTTTATTAGGAGTTTTAAAATAGTGGAATTATTGCTTTTAGGTAGCATCACAGTAAATTATTGTTTTGTAAAATAACAATTCTACCTGTTGCTGTTATAAATGTTCAACAAGTTCTGTTTGAAAAGATAGAAAAATTGCATAGATAAAACAGACCTAACGTTCTATTAATAATATTCACATGGATGACAATCCATGTAAATATTACACTACTTTATTATATTTTTTTTTAAGTTTCAGATTCCTCACTGTAATCACTGTAGGTGGTTAATCTAAATCTAATTTTATCAAAATTGTTTTCTGTTTTAAAATTTTTCAAATTTATTATGAACATATATGCAAATTCTGCTGTCCAGTACTGGAATCAACTGTAATTTCAGTTGAAAACAATTTAAAAAAAAAAATTACACATTATAAAATTAATGTTTTAACGTAGTTATAGAATTCAATTCCAACTGAAGATGTGGGATCCTGTGAAAATTGATTATTAGAAATTAATATTTCCATTTCAATTATAACAAACAGAAAAAGTAGAATAATGTGCGAGGAAAAACAACATAATATACGAGACATGTATAACAACATTCTTCTCACCAAAGAGGTTCTCTTTGATGACAGATGATAATGCAGTCTGTTAGTAAAATCAAATTTTATTTTTCAAAAAATATGTAACTAGTATTACACTATTTAACTATTATGATTAGTTATACACATGTATAAGACTAAAATTTGTTCTTCTTTTCATGGACAAGGAATTAGGTATTATTCTGAAAAAATGAAAAAAATAAATAAATAAATAAACGTAAAAGATGACATCACAAATTTTAATATTTTATACTGTGCTACAGCAACTATTTTGCTTTTTACCGTTAACCTTAATAGACAAACTAACAATACTAAAAAAAGGGGAAAAACAAAGCCCAAGTTTTGTGTTACATGTTCTAAAAAGTAAAATAATACAGAAATAATTAAGATAAACTCAGATTTTTTTCTTATACTTCATCAGTCACTTGCCCAATATGATGTACTTTTCAGGTCCTCCTACAATACAATAATCTCTTTTTTCAATAATATATGTTTTATATATATTACAATTTGAACTATCTGGTTTTGTAAAACTATAAACAAACTGTAATCGTCTGTAAAATTACATTACCAAAATTATTCCGTACTTTACATAATGCTTGTTTTTTTATTCAAAGTTTCCCAAACTCCACATTACAATAATATATCATAAGAAAATAACAAAATCATAAAGAAAAATTATTTGAAATAAAATAAAAATTGTATAACGGCATAAATAATGCCTTTAATAAATATTCAAATATAATTTCACTATAATTATACGAACTTGCCTTCTGATGCAATTTTATATATATATATATAAAATTGCATGTGTGTGCACAAGAAAAATTTCCTGAGAATCCGCCTAAAAGAATAATAGAGGCATTTAAGGAATAAGTTGATAAAAGAATACTGTAAACAAGTGTACAACATAACAAAAACTACCAAATAAATTAAACCAAAGTACAGCAGTAATCACCTCCATTTACAGTCTTATTTATGTGAATTCACTAGCATGGTTTTAAAGTCAATTCACTGGTGTCCAACTGTGAGGGACAAAATCATAAAAGCTTATATGTTTTTTAAATATATTCACATATAAATTTGTTAAATGTGTTGCAAGAGAGCTAGGTCAGTTATAGGCCTCCTATTAGAAGTTGTTAAAGTATAACGAGAAATAGAAATAGCCACTCTTGCACATTTTGCCTATCCACAATGGATTCCTTAAGTAGCATGCACTGGAGTTCAACAATCTAACAGGCAACAAACAATACAAAATTTTAATTGAACATTACATACAGTGGTGGCTCGCGTATAGGCACTGTGGAACTGCAGCACCCCCTAGTTCCACTTGATATTTATAACACTTAATATGAGTCCTTTTTTAGATTATTTTTTTACACTAGCACAATATACAATCCTTAAGCTTAATGTCAGTAGCCATTCTTCAGTTTATGAAAAAGATACAAGAATTTTTGTATGGAATTGTGCACTTCACAGTTCCAGAGAGGGGGAGAGAGCACTGTCACTTCCACAGTGCCGATCCTAGTGTGTTGGTGGAAGATAGTTTATTTATTACTCCGTGTGTGCATGGAACGTTCCTTGTTTGTTCCCTTTTCTAGTTTAGTCGGTGGAAGGAATATGGAAGTGGTTTAGTTGTTTCTTCAGTAGTGATCAGAAAGATGGCGGATAACAAAGGCTTTTTGATTGCCAAATCTGTCTTTAACATGCTGGAAGGGCGAAAGAAAAGATAATTAGTAAAAACTAATTATGTATTTGTTATTGGACTAAGTGTATAGTTTTTAAGAACAATGTGCTTAAAAACCGTGTACCATATTCTTGAATGGGATAAAGTGTAGAATTGGATTATTATCCTGCTTCCAGCTATTCTATTTGATTCATTTTTTTTTCGGTTCTTTTATTTTACAAAAAAACTTTAACCATGGCCTTGAAAAGAAAGTCCTAGAAAAAAATTTTCTGGAGCAGCATCACCATTAATTTTAGGTATGAACCATCACTGATTACATATGTACACAAAAATTGCAGTAATAATATTATCCAAAGTGGTAACAATCCAAATTAAGTTAAATTAAAATTTTGAAAATGGTGAAAAATGTTAAAGTTGTTGCTCTGTTTTACATACTAAACAGACTTACAATACATATGAGATGTCTCCGTACATCTCCTTATAACTATCACTGTTGGAGTATGCAGGTACAATGTTGAGGATATATTAGTCTTGTTAGGGTGCATGAATGATGATACAATACATATGGCAAAGAAGACCTTACATAATGAATCTATTTTATGAATGCTCTAACAAGGCCCCCCACCTCATAAAGCAACAATGCTTAATCGGGAAAATGTGTCTGGAAGCTTTAAAGGCAGGCTGTGTAGACTGAGCAGTTTCCAATTAAATTTACTTGTAAACAAATAACCAAATTTAATATACTGCAGTCAATAATACATGATCATATTAAAAAAAAAGACTTGAACATGAAACCATTTTGACCAACTTTTGAGAGTGTATTATAAGATGGAGACTTGGAAGTGTGTGTTGCACAGCTTGCTGTACTGTAATAACACATCTTAATATATACTATGTCTACATAATGTGTCCCACACAAGTGTTGTTTTCAGATGAATTATGCAATTTTTTGCAGTTCAGAAGTGTGGTTTTCTGGGCTAAGGAAAATCTTCATTTTGTACATGAGCTGGAAAGGAATCCTCCTCATGTGTTATGATGAGGGTCAGGATGACATTGTGATAGTTATTTGGACCATATTTTTTTTAAAAGAGTTTATGAAAGGTAATTAGTATTTGCAAATCTTAGAAAGATTATTAATAAACACTGGGTAAATAATTTGTAAGAAGAAATGTATATATGCTAAATGTTCAAAATATATTTGTGTATGGGTATGGAACTTCTTGAACGTACTATACTGTTAAAATAATTAAAAAATTCATAATTTTTTAATAGAAATAAATTAATTAAAGAAGCTACACACAATTAAAAAATGATGAAATATGCAATATCACAATATTAAAATTTAATACAGTTGATTGAGAATAAGAAATGTATCGATATGAACAGATACAAATATGCAAACCAAAGCATCGTCAATATTTATTCAATCAGCTAAAACTTGACAGTAACAATACTTATGAACAAAAACACTGGAAGTTTATCAGGATAAACTAGTCTGATAAAATAAAAACAATATGATATGACAGAATATTAAATTTATCAGTGAGGCTGCATGCAACAAATGATGAAGGTAGTGGTTCAAATTTTTAAAATTATGTGAAGGTTTTATTGATGAAAATGGCTACTTACCCCAACAAGTTGATACACAGATAAAAACAGATTATACTGGAGTTATATAATGGATTTGAAGTAAACTATGATAAAAAAATATTGGAAAAGCAGCAATTAGAAGGTGAAGGATTTAGCGACTTAATTATTTCCATTATAGAAGAACTACAATCAGAAGATACTAATCTTATAATAGAAGTAGAGGACATGAAATTTGAAAAAATAAGGCTTTAGGAAAGAAATACCTAATATATTTATCAGTGAAAAATAAAACAAATAATTTCTATGATTAAAATTGACACTGATATAATGAAAGAAATGGCTGAATTCCTGGAAGCCTAACTTATTTGCAACAATAAAATATAATAGCTAATCAGTGGACTGAAGCAACAAAAGAAGATTTAACAAGTAAGAACAACTGATAAAATTATTAGCAAGTATTAAAATTATAACTACTTCAACTTTATATAAAGTTATATAACCCTATTTATGGAATTTTCATTTATATCCAAGTTTTACAGAAGCAATCAACCATGTGAATGGGGTGATTACTGTGTGTGTGTGTGTGTGTGTGTGTGTGTGTGTGGATAGGAACATGCTTATATATATGTATATATACACATACCATGTTCCTCTTGTTTAATGGCAGTAGTTGTCTAATATGAAAGAAAAAAAGTAAAACAACTTAAGGAGGAATGGGCATATAAATAGGATAATCAAAACAATAGCAAAACGGCAAACATGGAAGGAAATTCATCATATGGCAAAGATAAAAATCACGGTCTTAAAGAAGCAAGGAATAATCAAGATAAGGTATATTATGAGCCGGCCTCCATGACGCGAGTGGTTGCGTCTTGGCCTTTCATCCAGAGGTTCTGGGTTCGAAACCCGGTCAGGCATAGCACTTTCACATGCTACAAATCATTCACCTCTGAAGCAATACCTAATGGTGGTCCTGGGGTTTAAAAAAAAAATTTAAATCCCCGAAGTGATATGAACAAATATTACACATTCTGGTGGCTGCTCTTTAGCATTCATTACTACTTTTTAAATAAAAAAAACAGCTATACCGATGAAAAATGAAATAAATTTTTTTATAACAATTTACATACTGTATAAAAAAAATTATTTCTCAAAGAAAATATTATACTTCTGTATAAATAAATATTTATTATTTTTTTTCTAATTAAGTAAACATAAATTAAAAAACCAAATACAATAAGATAAAGGGAAGAACCTTCACAAAAAATGTACAGCTTCACAGAATTACTCGATTAGATTTTTAAAAATAAAATTTCATAAAAACTTTGTCATAAAAATAACTACCAGTATTTGATAAATAATATATATAACCTTGATCACAATAAATAAATAGTAATTTGGACAAAAATCTTATTTCCTATGCCAATAATTAAAAAACAAATGCAAAACCTACAAGCTCTACAATCAACATGTCATAGGAGGCTACATTTTAAGAGGTTATATTAAGAGCACTTTTTCAAAAGACCGATGTACTTTTATCTATAAGGTACAAAAAGAAAAGCATACAATGAAAAAAAGAAAATTCACATAAGACACCAAAATATATATATGTGTCATGGACACAAATTGTTATTTACATTCGTCGTTCAATAAATTGTTAAATACAATATTTACAATATGTAAGATATATAATATAGTAATCTAATATACAATATTTATAATAACCACTTAAAATTTAAATCACTTATTTTATTGCTCAATTTATAGTATTAAACATGGATGAAAAATATAGATCTTTATAATAGTAAAATACAAAATAATATAAAATATTTTTTAAATAGTTTTATCACTTATTAATCAGACAAATACAAAGATAATTATATAACATTATATATAGACACGTATCAACAAGATATAATACATACACAACTAATATTTAAATTAATAGACATTTCACAATATAACAATTATTTCCAATTTAACAAGATAATACAATATAATAAATTTTCAATATTTATATGTATATTTAAATATCCAATATAAAAAGAATAACAGCAAGAATAAATAAAGATGCGTAAAAAAATAACAAGCAAGTCATGCCTTGATAAATACTACTTCTGAATATCTGTTCTCAGTTAAAAATATATTATCATAATCAAATATGATAATATAAACTGCTAAGATTTTAATTAAAAAAACATGTTTACTTTGAACCAATTTTAATCATTTTAAAACTGAAAATTTAAAACTTTGTATGAAACATTTTCTTAGTATATTTAAAAAAAAATTTAACATCATTTTCTTAAAACACTTTATTCATTAAATACTAAAATATAAAATTGGGATCTCTGTAAATGATTCCCTGATCAGACAACTAGGAACTTTTTATAAAATCCATGACGTTTATTTGTTGCAATTTCTTAAAAAGTGTCTATAATTCTATTAACAATGATATTTTCTAAACACAAGAAACAATTAAAATTATTCATCAATCACAGCAAGGCAAATTATTTCCCAATAAAAAAAGAATTTCTGCATTTTAATGAAAGAAACTATCAATAGTTTTTAATATAAGACTTTATTGCTAGTAATACAATAAACTCATCAATTATAAGTGCTCCTTCCATCAACTGTACCTGTTGTGAAATTTTTCATTTTAATAATCATCAAAATATAACTAAGAATATCAGATTAACGATAATTAATACAAGGAGCTTTTACAGATTATTACACACTGATATAAAATACTTTGATCAGTTTGCTGCCTAAAGGATCACCAATGCTATTCAAACATGCTTGAATACTAACTGTACATTATTTTTTTCCCTGCATGTTGGTACAACTGTTAGAAGGTGCCACATGAAATTGCACATCATTCCTTCTTGCAGTTAGCTGTAGGCAGCTGTCTGAATCAGTTGCGGTGCGTGTGTTAGAAATAGAGAAAATAAAGTATCATGCAGTGATAAAATTCGTTGTAAAAGGTTTGACACGGACTGAAATTCATTCGAGGATTGTAAATGTGTATGAGGACTCTTCTCCTTTAATTTCTACCATAAAGAAATGGGCAACTGAGTTTAAACGTGGCCATGAAAGCATCCAAAATGATCTATGTGAAAGACGTCTGAAAAGTACAACCACAATGGAAATCATTGAAAAAGTGCACGATATGATTTTGGAAGATCTGCATATGAAGATGCATGAAATTGCTAAGACTGTAGGGATTTCAAACGAACGCGTCAGTTAAATTTTACATGAAGAATTGCACATGAAAAAGGTTTGCGCAAGATGGGTGCCGCATGTGCTCACAGCAGATCAAAACTGCATTTGCACGACACTTTCTGAACAATGCTTGGTGTGTTTTACAATAAACAAAATTGATTTTCTGCATCCACATGTGACAATGGATGAAACATGGATTTACCATTACACATCAGAATCAAAACAACAATCCATGCAGTGAACAGAAACCGGTTCTTCAGCTCTGAAGAAGGTGAAGATGGTGCCATTGGTGAGAAAGGCCATGGCATTGGTTTTTTGGGATGCAAGAGGAATTTTGTTAATTGACTATCTTGAAAAAATAAAACAATAACTGGGGAATATTCTAACCTTCTAATGAAACTGGACGCAAAAATTCGTGAAAACAGACCTGGCTTGCAGAAGAAAAATCGGACAATGCACCTGCCCACAAAAGTGTCTTAGCAAAGACAAAATTGAGGGATTTACACTACAAAGCGCTAGAACACCCACCCTATTCCTTAGATTTGGCTCACTTGGATTTCCATTACTTACATCTCTTCCCAAAACTCAAAATCTTCCTTGCTGGTCACAGTCTTTCGTCTAATCAAGAAGTGGATTGTGGCTGAAGGTGGGTACTTTAGAGCACTTCTGCAGGATCACTACAGAGACGGGATAATGGGGCTGGATGAAATGTATTAATATTAAAGAAGATTATGTTGAAAAGTAAAATGTTTTTGAAAACATAAATTCTCATTTTCACTATCAGACTGAGAACTTTTAAGACCACCCTCATACTTAACACATCTGCAGTCAACATGTCATTAATTTATAATAATTTTCATCACAACAAATTGCAGATTGTTTCATTTAGGAAGCAGCTTATTCTTGAAATGTAGAATGTTTATTAGGCTAGTTAAATAATCATCACACATGTATCAGAGGATAGTAAAGAATGACAAACAAATTCTAGAAGAAATTACAAAAAAAGACAGCAAAACAGAAGAATAAAATGTTTTAATTGTTACATAAAACCTATAAATAAAGCAGATGGTTGTGCAGAAGTGCAAAAAGCTTATCAACTTAAGTTGGTGATTGAGAGAGAAGTGTTTATGAAAAATTCATGTTTTACTAAATATTCTACTGATTTAAAAAGTAAATAACTGAACTGGATAAAAAATTCTTTTTTTTAATAATAAATTCATATAATTTGTCATAATAAATTTATATATATATATATATACACATTAAATTCATATAAATTGTTGGTAAAAAAAAGAAAAGAAAATCTGCTATGTTTTGTCTGTAACAGTTGGTAATATTAATTAAAAATGTAAACTTATACAATGACAAACTGAACTAAATTTCTTAAGATTGGTTTCAAAAACCTCAAATCTTTTATTGTAAAATTTAGTTTGGTTTATTATTGAAAAGTTTATAATAGTTTTTTATAAAATACGCACTAAATAAGAAAAATAAAACTTATAGAAATTCAAATAGTAAATAAAACTAAATATGTAAACAAAGATGATCCTCAAGACATGAATGAAATGTTACTGTGACACAATTTTTGTATTTAATTTAAGAAAAAATAATGTACAATGTTTTTCAAATAGTTCCCTTTTTTTGTCTCAGGCAAAAACTATTTGTTTATACCATGGTTGTAATATGTTCCAAAGATGAATTCTTAAAATTTGAAAATGTTTTATTTTCATTAAGATTATTCTTGCTGTTATAATTTTTATTAATTCAATAATAATTTTTATTTATTTATTTTTTTTTTCTGTAGTAAGTTAAATACCAAATGCAGAATTAAGTAAACAGAACTCAACAATTATGAGACAACTTTTGATCCTTAGATTATCACATTAATCTTGATTTTTAATTATAATTTACTTACAATTTATGTAGAAAAAAAGGTTTTTGGTATTTTTTCTAATATGCTTATGCCACTTTATTTTTTATATTTTGATTACTTGGAGTTTAATTCATTAAATTCTAACATCTCATTCATTATAATTGGCTTTATTTTCGAGATTTTTATCAACAATTAGATTTAGTATACTTTTATTTCAAACAGATAAATGATAATATAATTCAATGGAACTGATGTGTAAGTTAGGCAAATGTTTATGCAACCCTGAATTCAATAAACCTACTGAAGTAGGAAATTTGCTTTTAGGTTGGCACTAATGGGTGGGTTAGTAATGTATGACCTTATAGCAATAACATATTCACAACAATTAAGTAATCTGTCCTTATTTAGAAACTACATATAGATACAAGTTACTATGATGATTTTTTTTATTAAACTTTTATAATTTATCAAGCAATAATAAATGTGGTTACGTAAATAAACAAACCTTGGAATGTTTAAAAACTAGATTTGAAATAGTAGTCTACAATATGGTGATACACAAGGAAAGGCAAATGAAAATAAAATGAATTAACATTTTTAAAAACATTGGAATTTGTTTTCTATATTAAAAGTATGAAAAATAAAATAAAAATGTAAAAATAATACAGAATCTAGAATCTTGCAGGAAAAATTTGGAGAAACTTTATGGAACCTACAGTTTCACAAGTGTATCAGTTGTTCATAGCTTACCATTCAGTATAAATTCATTGATGTGCAATAAAAATGGAATCTAACAAAGTTTCCTGTTGCTAATAAAATGGATCCTACAGGTATACCAACTGCATTCCAAAGATCTTACGTATGTTGAACAACTCTTGATTGCTTAAGTATAACTAATAATTCAAGATTACAGAGTGAAAACAAGATGGCATCTTGGTCAATATATACCAGGGTAACATTGTTAATATTGGTCAAAATATAATCAAAATAGTCTATACTTTATACCAGCTTCATTATGTACGATAGTTGTAAGAAGAGAAGGTGTAAATAGGTAATACAATTTTCATGTAAGATGTGATGGGATACTAAGAGCATTGATTTTTCTGGAAAAAAAATTAAAGCGACATGATTATTGATATGGAAAAAATACCTCAGCTTTCATTATTAGTTCAACAATGGTTGAACAATGAGATGAATCAAAATGGCTACTGACTATTGCTAATGAAATTTGAATAGTTTCATAACCTATAATAAAAATATACGTGTGAAACCAATTTGAAAATCATTCCATAATGTAAATATTTGTATATTTTTCAAAAGTCAATCATATAAGTTGATCATTAATAAATTATATTTACATTAAAATTTAATGATCATTTCAATTCAAATTGAATATATAAATAGCAAATGAATTAAAATCACTGGCACTGCACATTTGTTTGTAAGATATTCCTAGTAATAATTAATCATAAAAATTAATTAAATAATATTATCAACATTAATGTTAATTTAATTTTTGACTATAATGTAATATTCTTAACACCTGATGATGACTTTCAAGAAAGCCGAAAGAGCTAGAGCTTATCTCAATGTGGTGGTAAGGTGGATTTTAATTGTTAATATTATTTAATTAATTAACATATCAGCAGTGCCATGTTTGATAAATTAATTAATCATAAAAATTAAATTATAATACAAAAGTATGACTGAAGATGCTGATGCTTTTGAGATCAAAAGGTGTCTCTTAAATGGCAAGTTCTGTTTACATTATTATTTACATTCAAAAGGATATAATATTAATGTTTAATAATTTAAAAACTATACCTTATCCATGTACATATACTTCTAACAACTGGTAACTCAACTTATATGCTTTAACTATATTCTTTATAATAATAATATTAACAATTTAATTTGAATTTATATACATAATAAAGTGGTGATGTAACAATATATCTGTAACAATTACAATGTATTATACCCTAATAAATTAACACTTTGAGGATAATTAATTAATAACCTGAATATTATGAAAAGATAATATTTTTTCATAATTTCACAATAATTATTCAACTGATTCTTAATACATTTAAGATAATACAGATACATAAAGGTCTGACATCACAGGGAGGGAGATATTTCAGTCAATTTATTTTTTTATATAAGTAAAGGAATAAAAAGAAAAACATATAAATAACATTATTATTATTAATATATTACTATTTTATTATTTTATAATATTCAAATTAATGAATCCAACTAGACAACTTAAAACATATGTAAGGAAGGTATTTTCTTTATTATTAAATCAATCTGCTTTTTCCTTTAATACTGAATTAAATATTTTTAGAGAGATATTCTATTCTTAAATGTCAGTAAAATCTAAAAAATCACTTGTTTGAAATATTAAAAAATATAAATTAATACTTAAAAAAAACCACATTACTTGTCTAAATGTTCTATGCTTTCTTAGCTTTCATAGTTTAAACTATGTTTATTGCTACTGTAACAATACAGCCAATATAATAAGTGTTATTTTTAAAAAAATTATTTTAATAAAACATTCTTGTATACTAATGACTGTGAATTCAATAATTAATGTTTATTTCTAAATTTGCTATGTTTTCTAATTGGTGTTCTAAATTGGAAAATAGACATAAATGATGAATTCTCAGTAAAGAGAGTTATAAGAAGGATATCTTATTTAATAAACTTAAGAAGGGATCATGTCATTGTAATGGCTATACTAAATAGTGAATTCAATTATGAGGAAGATTTTGAAACAGTAATAATGCCTTTTCTACATGATAAAGTTTTTCTATATAAAAGTTTGATTTAATAATTTAAAAATATCTTCCTCTTGTTGCTTAGATGTATTTCATTGATTTGATTGTAAAAATAGTTTAGAACTGCAGTATTAAATTGAATGTCATGAAAACTAAACACTGATGATTTCCATAAACAATTTTTTTTTAATAATAATAATGTTTTAATAATATTTAGCTTTTAGTACAATTATCAGTATGCACTTTTTCTATAAGTTGTAAATGGTATAAAACAGTATTAATAAAAAAAAAACAAGTTCTTTTTTGTTATTCAATCACATCTTTATAACACAATATCAATTTCAAACTAATATAGTATTTAAAGATTATGCTAATGACAGGTTAATAACTGTAAAATGAGGCATTACAAACACAATATAATAAATAAGACAATAAGATGGCACTTATAAATATATGCAATGAGCTTTTACAGTTTTCAAGTTATTAACAGTAATAATTAAAAAAAAAACTGTCATGATTTTTCACGAAAACAAATTTGTAGATAAAGGGATTAAGAAATGTAGGTTCTACGTGTAATACAATAAAAAAAAATCTGACTCAAAGTCAGGAAGGCCCTTTCCCAACTAAGTCACTTTAAGAACTTTTTTCTACCCATCTGCAAAATTTGTTGGTTTGAAAACAATGATATAGAGTAATTTACAGCTCTCTGATCATTTATGAGTCTGGCAATTGAAATGTTGGAATTAAGAAGTGTGTTAATTACAAAACTCATAGTATTTATAATAAAAAAAAATTGTTATAAGAAATAAGTAATGATATTGAAAAGAAGTGTTTGAGAATGATTTTCTTGAAATTACAAAGATTAAAAGAATAAAAAAATTGTGAATTCTAATCCTCAAAAGTGTCCATAGAATTCTACATCCTAAGATAAACAGTTAAGAGGTTTGAAAAAAAAATTCTTATTACTTTAGTAATATTGTCTGATAAATGAATCACAATAAATAGAAATTAAAGTTTAGCATCAGTAGTTCACACGAAAACCATCTTCACAAAATTAAATGAAATGTACAGCAACTAGCAAAGAGGCACACAATACAATGTTTTGAATATTTTCTAACATTATATATATATATAGTCATATATTTACATAATTACAATAAAGAAAATAAAAATTATATACAAACAATAGAAAAATGTTATATATAAGTAGCAACTAGATTTCAGATTCTTAACCAATTCTGACAGTTGTTGCACTTCTATAATAAGAAAAAAACAATAAAAATAATGAAACATCTTCAACATCTCACACAGAGGTTGTAAAGAATATAGCTGCCGCTATCGTTTACAAAGAATGACAAATTATCGTTAGGGAGCTTGCCGCATATCTAGACATTTCAGTTGGCAGCACGTTTTCGATTTTGCACAATGATTTGGCCATGCGACGCGTGTCTTGTAGACGGGTGACATGCCTGCTCACACCAGAGCAAATGCAACATCGTGTCAAGACCTGTTATCGCGGGGTTTGGTGGGGAAGCAAATGAAGAAATGAATCAAATCATAACCGCATATGAATCTTGGATGTATCACTACGATCTGGAACTGAAACAACAAAGTTCTCAACGGAAAAGAGTGCAGTTGCCACCTCTGAAAAAGTAAAGATGAGTCGCAGTGCTACTAAGGTTATTATATCTTCTTCGATTCCGAGGGTTTTTAGTACAATCATACTGTCCCTCAAGGCCAGATAATCAAGGCAGATCATTAAAAAATCAGTTTTGATCACAATGTTGTGTCATTTTAAAAAAAATGACCATACAAGAACATTAACAAAATTTTACTGCATCATGACAATGCACAGCCCCATGTCGCTCAGACTGTAGTTGATTTCCTGAACACTCACGGCATCGCAACTGCACCACACCTACCATACAGACCAGATTTGGCCCCCTTTGACTTCTGGCTGTTCCCCGAAGTCAAGTTTCTGCTCAGAGGAAGGAAATTAAAGACCAATCATGAGGTCATCAAAGCTGTGGAGGCGTACTGTAAGGAGCTCGAGAAAGATGGTCTGGCGTTCATGTTTAAAAAGTGGCAGGAACGATAGGAATAATGTATTAGAACCAAGGAGGGTTACTTTGTAAAACAGCATGTCGGTTTGAAAGGCTGAATAAATATTTTTTTCTGTAGAGTGTTTCTATCATTACTTTTTGAACAGCCTCCATATAAATATTAATTTAGTAAAATAAATTCTTTTTTTGTACATATAAATTTTGTTTATGCTTTTAGAATATATATATATATATTTTGTACATTTTATTTAATAATATACAATGGTCTTCTTACTTTATACACTTATTTTACTGATGTTTAAATAGTTTTATTACGGAAAATTGTAAAATCTTTAACCCAAAAAAATAGTTTCAACAACTACAGCAAAAGATAATTATTAAGACAACTTAAAAGGATTCATTAGGACTGATACAAAAAAGAAGCATAACTATAAAAATTCTCAAAGCATTAGCACCAATGTTAAATACAATTTAACAACTTGAACAATTTTAATACAAATTTTTAAAAGAGAAAAACAATTTTCTCTTCTTAAATAAAAAGGATAACTATTTACAGTAGAAATTAGGAATGTTTTTATGAAAATATAACAAAATAAAACTTTTGTAGTGGTAAATTCATAATGGCAAAAACACATTTTGATTAATTCATTAATATATATTTTAATATAAAAATTACACTTAATAAACAAAAGACTTTAATAAATGCATTTGATAATGAGAATATTTTACATTTAAGTCAAAGTACATCAAAATGCTGTTTATATAATAAAAATATGAAATTCTAATAATTTATTTTAATATATAAAATAAGAACAAAATTTTATCCTATCATAATTTTAACAGTGTAAATTCATTAACAATCTCTTTCTATTCAAAGAAAACTGCTTATAACTTTATTGTGGAAGAGTTGAGTCACTTTTTGTTATCACTTCCTAAAAATCTAATGTTTTTTCCAATAGCAGTATCTTTAAACACAATGTATAATAAATCTGTATATATATATATACACACACACACAGGGTGATATTTAAGTATGGGAACAACTTTATACAGTATATCTAAGAGGTACTTGGAGGCAGAAAGAAATGGTGGTTATACATAGTTGAAAAAACTGCATTATAGTGGGTTTTTAATGTTTGTTCACCATCTTGTATGTGACATAATCAATCTTAATTAAATGTCTTTGTTATCGTGTTACAATAATTCAAAGTTACAATGATGAAAAAATTGTGTAAACAATAAACTGAGGTAAAATGCGCTGCTTGAACAATTTTGTTGCACTTTACATTCATAATGCATACAATAACAAACTTTAAACAGTGCTATATAATTGATAATAATAAACAATAACTAATAATTAATAACACAACAAATTAAATGGCTATATCAACTGATTTTATTTTCTAAATAAAAATTAACTTCTAGTGTTAATATCAGCTGATATTTGTTACTTATAGTAAATGAAACAAATAAGCTGGAAATACTTTAAAAAATTTCAGATTTAGTTGAATAAATCAGCTGTTAATTTAAAACAATCCAGTTTGTATTACACTGAATCAATGTCACTTATTAACTCCTAATTTCAGTTTTTACTTCAATGTATTTGTAATAGTAAAATTGAATAGTGCCAGTAAAAATTAAGTTGTAGGCCTAGTGGTTCAAATTTGTTTTTTGGTAAAAGTTTTATTATTAGTTTCTTCATTCATTTATTTAATTTTATTAAATCTTCAAATAACAATGCCTTCTTAAAGTGAAACCGAAAGAATAACTCTGTTGATGATATATAGGTACGGTGACAGAGTTTGGTCTTACAAGTATGCGATTTATTTAATAATAGATTTCCAAACAGAGAATCAATAAGTAAATAAACTATGATCAAGATAGTAGAGCGCTTGAAGAAATCAGTACTATAAGGAAATGTCCTCTTACCAGTAGACCAAGAACTGTCACAACTATGTCATTAAACGTATTGCAGACCTTTGTTGAAGACCTTCATCATTCATCGATTTGGAAAACTGGTGTTCAACATGACATCAGTCATTTTTCACTCCAAAAAATTTTTAAAACAAATAAATTTCATCCTTATAAGCTACACCTGGTGCAAGAACTTTCGTAAGATGAATTTTACCGCCCAGTTGAGTAATGATATAATAATGCAAAAATTAGACGTAGACGTAAATTTTTCTAATTCAATAATATTTACTGATGAAGCAATTATGTTAAATGGCCATGTGAATAAGCAAAACTGTCAATATTGGAGCAATAATAATTCCAGATGGGTGTTGGAAGCTCGTACACAGCACCCTCAGAAAGTGAACATTTGGGCAGGAATAGTTGGTCATTGTATTATAGGGCCTTTAATTCAGATGAAAATTTTACAGAAGATGCTTATTGTAACTTGTAAGCTGATAGGATTTTACCAAATATCTGAAAAAAATGTTGGATAAGAATTTAGTAATAATGTATGGTTTCAGCAAGATAAGGCACCACCTTATTATCATCTAAGGGCACAGCAAATTTTAAATGAACAATTTCTAAATCGCTGGATAGGTTGTAGAGGAGCCATAGAATAGCCTGACAGGTCCCCAGACCTGTATCCTCTGGATTACTTTTTTTGGGGTGTCTGAAATAAGTTTACAAAACAAAATCTACAGACACTGATGAATTAAAAAGAAGAATAACTGATGAATTAGCTCATATACAACCAGTCATGATACAAGTCACAAACAGATATTACTTGAGGTCAGCACACTACACTGCCAAGCTGTAGAAGGGAAGCATTTGGAACATTTATTGTAAAATTGTATGTTTTCAAAATTTATTTCATTAGCAATTTACGATCAAAAACATTTTTAAAAAGTTTTAAAATAAATATTGTAATATTTAAAGTAAATGATATGAGTTGATAGAGCCATTTAATTTGTTCTTGTGTTATTATTATTAGTTTTGTTTATTATTAACAATTTTATAGCACTGTGCTTGCAATTCGATAATGAAGGCATTAACAGAAAAACAGGTTTCACCACTGTTTTTCTTGTAAGATTTTAAATCGAAATCATGTAATGTTTGTCCACATTCCTATTCAAAAAATTAAATTTGATTATCGCAGATCAAGATTGTAGACAAAAATTAAAAACCCACCATAATGCATTATAGAACCTCATTTCTTTCTGCTTCCAATACCTCTAAGATATATATATAAGCTGTTTCCATACTTAAATATCATCTGGTATATTTTAAATTCAATTAATATAAACCTAATAGTACATAATATTGAGATAATAAGATAAAAAAGAGAAAAATTAGATAGCAACAATTTGTTAATAGTCAAATCAGATAAACAATTACACCAGTCACCATGGCAATTGAAAAATATAATAACTTAATGAAACAATATACTCATATTGTTGATAATAAATTTGAGGAAATTAATGACTAAACTAATAAAAATTTCTTAAATAAACAAAAAGTTTAATAAAAGAAAAATTCAGACCAATTTTTAATTATAACTATAATTTAAAATATAATTCTAGATTATATCCTTTTGAACTGAGTTGTTAACTGGACTACCAAAAATTGTTAAATTAAACATCCTAATGTGACTTTTGATCAATTTTAAATCTGCCCCTGTTATATTCAAAATAATACATTAAATCTAATACATTAAATACAAAATATGATTATGAATAAATGAAAAAGTTTATATGTAAATAAAAACACTAGAATGATTAGTTATGACATAACTAACATGTATCCTAGCATACCTATAGACCATAACATAAAAATAATAAAAAACAAATTACAAAGCAACCAAGAATATCCAAAATTTATTAAAGCTATTATTATCTCAATATTTTGTACTAGGTGGTTTATATTAATTGAATTCAAAATATAATTTAACAGTACAGAGGAATACAATATGAATCTTAAAAAGATTAATTTAAGTAAAAGTATACATAAATAAAATTTTATATGAAAATATGATTACGAGTTTTACTTGTAATTAATGATACTTTTGTAAACATTATGTTATTTTATTATTTTTAATAAAAATGTAATGTGATAAAAGTTTTCCTGAGAGGAACTTTTTAAAATAAATAATACATTAAATTACAAAAGTATTAGAGTAGTACTTCCCATATCCGCCTCTGTATAACAAATTCCTTAGTATATCCAACCAACACAGTACTTTATGTAGCTCCATATTTACATCTATGCTTAAACTTGTCTTAGTGCTGAATCACCACAACTGATTATGTCATACTATTTGACTTTATGTTTAGTATAGTGTACATTGTGAAAGTAATAATAGCAGAAATTATATCTGCTATTGTTTTTTATGTTATTTAGTACCAACATAAGCACAAAAATTAGTATTAAAAATTCTTAAGTTGATTAAAAAAGAAAATGTGGCTATAGTGATACAATATTTTTATGTACATTATACTGCACACTAAGTCTGAAGAAGTTAAAGAAAAAACAATGGTTTTGTACAAGAAACTAAGGGGAATATGAAAAATTCACAGCAAGTGAGGGATAGGTTCACAAGGTGGAAGAAGCGCCATGGAATTTGACAAGAGGATATTGTTGGGGAAAGATTGTAAGATGATGCCGCTGCAAGCAAATTTACGGTAAAATTTAAAAAGCTGGTTGAAGATAACCTGAAATCCAACCAACTGTACAATATTGATGAGACTGCCTGTTTATTATTGTAACCAGGATTCTACCTGGATAGACAATCTTCTTAAGAACTCATTTTACAATTTGTATAATTAGTTGAAAAGAATCTAAAAATCAAAAAAATTTCATTTAATGCTCTTCTTCTTTTGGATAATGCACCTAGTTACCCAAAAGAAAATGAATTACAAAAAAGAGAAATTAAAGCAATATTTCTACCAGCTCATATCATACCTCTCATCCAACCTATGGATCAGGGCTTACTGCACAGCTGAAAAAAAGTGGAAAATATATTTGATATTTTCTTTAAACAGCAGAGGAGAGCTACGACCTTTTTAAAGCAATGAAACAACTAAAAACATTAAAGATGTGATTTACATGGTCACAGAAGCCTGGTAGTAAATGACTGAAACAACATTAAAAAAAAAATCATGGGGGAAACTGTGTCCAAGTGTGGAGCCAGAAAACAATTTCCACAGAAAATGAAGCCGGTGATTATGACATAATGGCCCAAGATCTACAAGCTATATAGAGTATTACTGAACACAGTGACATAATAGAATGGCTTACTGAAAGAGATGTTGATAAGGCTAACTTAATGAAGAATTTAATAATAATCAGATAATTGCTAAAGTTGTGCAACAGGACCCAAACAATGAAAATTATGAAGAAGACGCCCAAAGGTTTCTCACACAGAAGTCAAGCTTGCATTCAATATTGCTCTAACTAGAACAGCACACTATTTCAACACCTACGGATATTTTATGGGCAAATAAGTTGAGACATAGCAGCCAAATCCTAGGATGACAACTTTAAAACAGAAAATTAAAGATTTTTTCCATTAACAATAAATCTGTTTTAAAGTACAGTTAATTTTTTATTATGTTAATAGGCTATAATCGAGATAAAGAGTTTTAACATGTAGTGTTTTTTAAACAATTATACAGTAATACAGCACTGTACAGCATATGTATTGTATTTTACTTTTATTATGAGTTTTCTTTTAAAAAAACTACAATATTTTAATCTGTTGCATCAGTATTCATCTCTTCAATAATAATAATAATAATAATAAAATATTTTGCACAATAACATCACGTAAGTAAAATCAAATATTTTTTCCTTAATTTACAATTCTTTAGAATACCATCATAATAAATCCTGATTTTAATTTTCTTTCCCTTTTAATGACTTTTTTACTCCTTCCAACACTCAACAATATGCCAACAGCCTGAAGAGAAATTCTAGACAGCATTAATTTCAGTAACCTATGGGACTGGATTATTAAACATGAGTTTAGCTGATAACATTATATCTTTATTTCACATCTTTTTCCAGTACTGGAAGGTACTTGAAGGTAAAAACAACTTAATATATTCCCTAATGGGACAATTAAAAATATAAAAATTAAATGTTTGTGAATCAAATTTAGACAAGGCTTTAAGTGATGTTGAGGGGGTTGAGACTAAAATGAATAACAAATTTCAAATGTTTAAAGAAGAACTGGAATTAGATTTAGTCAATAAGAATGTTGGAGAAGTGCAAGTGGAGATGGTACCAGAGTTCTACAATGAGCACAGGGAACCACATCCAAAAACATTTTTAGATCATCTAAAGATGAATTTTAAACAAAAAAGATGGAAATGGGAATACAAAATTGCAAGTATGAGAAGATATTTTAAAGGAGAATCCGAACTTTGGTTTGAGGCACACTATAGAGAATGAGAAGAGTTTGATGAATTTAAGGTATCATTTTTGAAACGATTTTGGTCAGAAGAGAAGCAAGAGGACTTAAGAGGCAGGATAATGGGGGGTAGTAAGTTTATGGGTCATTACCGGGATGTACATAGTTACGTAGTAAGAACTTACAATCAGTCACAATATTTGGATCCGCCTATGCCGAATGCCACGTTTGTAAGAAGTATTACAAGGCAGTTACCAGAAAATTTAAGACTAGTATTATTGGCAGCACGGCCTGAAAATTTAGATACATTAGAGAACCTGATTATGGGATGGCAGGAGGACCAGAAATTTAATAATAGGAGTGAACACAGAGGTTTTAGATATAATGACGAGCAAAGTTATGTCAAACATGATAACTATGAAAGGTATGATAGGAACAGAGGAGGGAAAAACAGACAAGGTATGGAAACAATAATGCGCAAAGTAGTAATAGAATTGATCAAAGCAGTAGTGGAAGGATGTATCGCAATGAAGCTCAAAGGGAGTAAGAGGAGACGGAGAGCACCAAAATACGGGAAACGGGGTGAGACAGCATTGAGGGAGGCCTGTACAATGTTGTCAGAAGGTCTTAGGCCTATTAAAGAAAATAAGAGTAATAAATCGTAATTCTGAAAATTAGTTTTAAGTGAATGTTAGTTATAGTAATATTAGTATTTGTTGAGTATCAGAATGTTTTGTTGTTATATCTAATATAACTGGTGCTTTTATGAAGACAGTGAAATGTAATCTATTAAAGGTTATATAAAAGGGAATTATGTAATTTGTTTGTTATTAAATATTAAGTCAAATAAACCTATAATGTAATAGAATTAAGAAAATATTATGTACCAGTAGATTAGATGAAATCTGACTTTATAAAAAAGATGTTGTCAACCTGTAATAGAATGAACAGAAGTATTTGTTTGTAGAATTTATTACAAATTTGTTTTGTTATGTTTTGTAATATGTATTCTGTTGAGATTGTGATTAAATTATAAACTGAAGATGATTAACATATGTAAGTCTTGAGATATTGTTAGTTATACAAATGATTTTTATTCAAGGATTGTTATGTAAATTTTTTATTATTTCTTGTATAAAAACAAAATTTGGTTATTTTATTAATTTTTTTGTTGTTCTGATTGGTAAGCCATTCATCAAAACAACAAAAAAGGGGGGTTCTGTAACCATTCTAAATTTTGTTGGTTACGAACGATATATATATATTATGTCGTAAAGAAAAAAGTTTCAATATTTTCAAAAGTAGTTAATATTCATTTGGCTTAGCTGATATTAAAAACAGAAAATAGGCAATAGTATTATATTATTTTAATAGTTAAATAAACGTAATTAGTTTGATAAGAAATTGTATTACATAACTTTGTTTTTTGATGTATGACATGGTCTGGATAGCCAGACGGTGATGTCATCGTGGACTGGTGTGAGCATATACATTCTCAGAAAAAAGTGTGTACGTAGATATATATGAACGGGCGTCTGGCGGGGAAAGCCAGACTGACATTCTTTGTTTTCGGGGCTAGTGTGAATTTAGCAGTCATGGAGTAGAGACGTGATTTGAATTGGCTCGCACGGAAGTGGTGATGTGTTCTTTGTTCGATGAGACAGGACAGTGAGACTGGGTAAACAGGTGTATTCGATGCGAGGTCATCATTATTTTTATATGTGCAGGAAAGCAGGAAAGTATCCTTATGTATATGAAGAGAAAAATTAATGATATGATTCCATATAATTCTGATATAAATAATATGTTTAACTAATGTTAAAAAAATTATTTTCTTGTATTGTTAATGTTAATTACTTTATTTTATATTTTTTTAAATATGACAGACTAGTAGTGTGGAAATGTGTTTTCTATGATTCCATATATATGATTCAAAATAATTTTGATATGCTTAATATGTTCAATTTATGTTAAAAAATTATTTTTTTTTGTATTGTTAATGTTAATTATTTTTTTATTTTAATAATATACATGTGATCAGACTACATAGCCCTAGTACATTTTTTCGTTGTTTTCCCCTTAATTTTAATTGTTTTGTGATTGAGCTTTTATTTTATATTGATTCTACAATGAGCTTTTCAAATTAAATTCTTTTTTTTTTTTAATTTGGAAGCAAGTTCACACACTGTTTATTCATTTATTATTTTAAATCCTAACAAATATGACATTTTTTATTGTAAATTTTTTCAAAAATTTAAATTCTTACTTATGTATTTTAATGGATATCTTCTTTCCACATTCTTTAAAGTCTAACTTTTGTTTAATGATTGGTACAGTTTAAATTACTCATGCATACTGTTTTAAATGAAAATATGTTATGGCTGTTATTATTCTTATTCTTAGTATAATCATTAGCTATTTACTCTAAATAATAATAATAAATTAAGTGTTATTATAAGGAGAAACCAAATCTTTAACGAGTATCTTTTTTCTAAGTTCTTAGATATCATAAAGTCTGATTTCAGATGAGATTTCTGTGAAACAAATGCTACTTGCTTGAGTCCCAAGGTATCATTTGTGATAACCAGCTGAAATTTTTGGCAGACTGAAATTTTTTTTTTTGGTTGGAAGTCACTATTTACAAGGTAAGTGTACAGGTAAGTCAATAATTCATTTAAGTTTTTCAGTTTTAAACTTTTAGGACTGAAGAGGTTATGTTGGCAATACCAATAAGTGCCGAACGGAAAAGAGGTTGGCTGGCAGATGTGGAATAGTAAGTGAACAAATATAACATGACTGTTGTTGTGATTGCAGTAGTACTATTGTGACAGTTTATGCTTTATCAGTGTTTTGCTTTAAATAGAACATTTTTAATTACTGCTGGACTTTGTGAAAAGATATCCTAAGCTGGTATTTATAGGTAGACAATTAGCCAGAGTACAGACAGCGATGATGGGTCCTTGGCTAATTTGATTACAAAAAAATAATATGAGTCTTAAAATTAGTAATTTTGACTTAGACCTAATGGATGTAGATGTGAGTGACAATGATGATCATGATTTAGATCCAGATTATTTTCCGGCTTGTGATATTGAGTGTTGTAAGAAAAATGTTTACTGTCATTGTTATATCTGCAGTCATGTTCTGTTTAAAGATCACATAACTAAAAGTTCTTGTGAAGATGGCCATAAATTAGATTTTTTTAAACAGACCCCTGAAGAAGCTATAGTAATTAAAAAAACATACCAAAGACCTTGTATTACAAATAGAGATACAAAATGACACTGAAAAAACTTCATCTAGGCCTAACAATAATGCTATCAAGTCATATGGCTACTAATTCCACAAATGATCAACAACTTAATAGCTGTGAAATAGATGTTTGCAAGAAAGAGGCTTATTCCAATTGCCTACTATATTACTGTTATCTTTCTTATGATCATCTTGATAAAAGTGAAATTAAAGAAAATTGTACAGTAACTATTAACCCAATAAAACCTAAATCAGGAAAGAAAAGATCACCTAGACCAATCAATAATTAAACTGGTATGCTGCCTGAATCATTCGAAGTTGATGGAAACAGAAAGGAGAGTACCTCTGAGAGTATTGAACTACAGAAACCTAACAAAAGAAATAAAAAAAAAAAAAAAAACAGCAAATGGGCAGAGAAATAAAGGTTAAGAATATGTTAGTGTTATGACAAATAAAACCGATCCTGTTAGAAATAAATGTAAAGAAAGGTTAAATAAAGAAGTTTGTAAAATATTTGGTCATAAGTGTAAAAATATCTGATAAAGAAAGGAAAATAATTTAAAGACATTTTTTGGAAATCGAAACCTACAGCTTCAGAGAGGATATGTAGCGATGTATGTAAAACAAAAAGACAAAGAAAAAAATAAGCAATAAAGAAGACTCTAGATGAAGATAAACTTTAAAGCATTTTTTGCCGAAAGAAAACTGTGAAATGTTAGTTTGTAAAAAACTATTTTTAAACACATTGGGTGTTTCTGAATGAAATGTTTATACAGCACTGTTGAAGATAATACAATCTAGCACTACAGAATGGGAGTCGCTCAGCAGAGTTAAAAAACTGGGACAAAGCTATCCGTGAAGCAATAAAGGTGCATATCAACAGATTTCCACACATGAAGTCACATTATTGCCATTCATTTACTTCAAAAAATACTTGCATCCAGACCTACCTAAATCTGTATAAAACAGTGAATATGTCAAGCAGCAAATGTAAGTCAACAAGAATCATGACTAGTTACTATACCTACAGAAATGAGTTTAATGAGAAGATGAATCTTGGTCCCATCATCCTAAGAAGGACCATGTACACTTTGTAATGTGGTGGCAATGGGGAAAAAACGAAGAGCTAGAAAATTGATATCAAAGCCACACTGCTGAAAAATTGGCAGCAAGACAGATGAAAATTTATACTGAAAGAAAATCTGGTGGATGAAACATGCATAAGTGCCATTTTCAATTTAGAACAAGTTGTATTGCTACCTGTAGCTGTAAAGAGTCAGCTTTTCTATCACAAAAGACTTATTAAGTACAACCTTTCAGTTTACAACATTGGGAAAAAATATTATGTTTGTTTTGTGTAGCATGAAGGCTTAAGCTGAAAGAGATCTTTAGAGATTGCCACATGTCATTGTAAGTTCCTTTGTAAAGTTGACTGTAGGAATATTGTAAGGGAAGTTTTTTGTTCTCTGACAGTTGCTGTGACAGAAAAGAATTCAGCCACTGCCACAATGTTGCTTCATGCTGTAAGCACCTTTAAGATATATAACTTCAATATCTTTAAAATTTTTTAAACTTTCCTGTACTTTCTTTAACATGGTACTTTTCTGTACCACAGACAGAATTAGGAAGACTCAGCATATAGTGCTATTCATTTAGTATTGAGTAAAGCTGGTACCATATTCCTACCTGTCCAAAGCATGGGAAACTTAGATTTCAGACTTTAAGAGGCAAGCTAGAAAACTTAAGAATCCTTTTCGTGTGGGATGATGACGAAGATGAGAAGCTCAACTGGCCTACCATGATAGAATAAATGGTTTTAAAAAAAGAACCAAACAAAATCTTTTTTGAATCAAACCATCTAAGTGGTGAATACAGAAGTTTGACCAATCCAAGACTGACACCCCCGTGTGAAACCAAATAGACTTTACAAAGAAAACCAACCTCAATTAAGCAAAGAAAAATATGATGACTTGATGGGACTCTGTACTGGTGCAAAGCCTATCAATAGGGGAGAAGAAAACTTGAATTTCAAGTCAATGGAATTTAAATCCAACTAACCTTTTTTGATAGTACTACAGTGTTTTATATGTTTCTGTACTTAAATAAAATAATTATTCAGTTTTAAAAATTATATTTTCTCTTTTTCCCCAATGTCTTTTCTTATATTATTTTACATTTTTTTCTACAAAAATAATTATTCTGTGGGATAACACAAGCTAAATAAAAAAAATGTAGTGACTTAGTACTGTCATTTTTTTATACTGCTGTATCTGTTTTAAAATGCCAAGGAAGAAGAAAAAAGAGAATTTGAATCTTGAACATTACATTAATGCCCATATCTTTAAATATCTTAAGCTAAAATTTCCTTACACTACGGTTGCTTACATAAGAATTTACAAGTTAAAAATATGCTTTTCCTTAAATTGCTCTCCTGAAAAGTTACCATTTTGCAGTTATGACACTATCTATTGTTCAACAAAATAGCGGGAAGTATTAATTACCATGCGTAAGCTTCACTTTTTTTTAAATTGATGTGGTCTTGTTAATAAGGTAAATTTCATAAGTTTTTCCTCAGTGAAGTGCTTGCCTTTTATGACTATACCATTACTGTTTAGAACTCAAAGAAGGAGAACATTATTTATATTTTGTCAGATAGTATTTCTGTATAATGTATCAATACTGTACTATAAAATGTAAGATACAAAAATTTATTTTATGACAATATTTTATCATTGAAAAACAGAATTGCAAATATAAAATTTTATGTATAAAAATCACACAATAATCTTAACTATATTGATTTTGATAATCCTTCTGACAATATATGAAAAGTATAGAATCTCAAGAAACAAAATGCTTGTTTTACATCTATTAAGTTAAATAAAATTACCACATTTTAAACAGTACTTGGTTAATATAGAATAGAAAAATTTTAAATTTGATTAACATTACAAAAATTAATCTGGATACAACAAAATTCATTTGTACAAATTAAGTCTGTTTAGCCTAAGTACACAACCACATAAAATTGAAATTGTATATAAAGACTACATAAATCAAGGGATTATTTCTATAATTTATTTCAATCATAAAAATAGTTTCTCTAATTATAATGTGTTACATAAGTGAATGATTTTTCATTCACTTGAAAATACTTCATTTAAATTACTATAGTAAAGTGCTTTTAGCTAGTACTAATAAAATTAAAAAATCAATCATAAAGAGAAAATTAAATATAGACTATAAATTTTTATCATAAAAACAACTTAGATCTTATATAAGAAAAGTTCTATAAACTAAATCTAAAAATTAATGCAAGTACACTGTTACCAATACATAGAATACAGGTGTATGGTTCATTAAACAATGTGCCCTACTGATCGTACCATAAACTTAAAAACAGTACACACTCTTGATTGATAATAATGAGTGATTGTGTGATTGAACATACTTTTAAGGAGTAAAAGAACTGTCAACAGAAATTCCTAATCTAGTACAATTAGCAGTTAAGCCTGTTTTGAGTAAGAGCTTATATAATATATATATGTAGATGTAACTTACCTCAAACACTTCAGAATTGCTTTCCTTGGTAAAACTTTTGTGGTATGGTTTAGTAATTTATTTAAAAATTTAATAAATAAATTTGATTTTAAACATTTATCCTTAGAAAAATAAAAATAACAACTGAATCACTTCCTTTAAAACTACACTAAAAACGAAATCTCTATGAATGAAACCATGTTAGAAATTGCAACAGAAATTTTGTTCAGATCACACTTAAAATACTACCATAAATATATATGGTAGTATTTTATATACAAACTTGATACTAGCCTGTAATCATTATTGTTAACATCTTTATTGTAACTTCTTTTAAAAATGATTTCCATGTAGCTGAGATTGTAATAGTCATCTAAACCGATATAAATATTACTTCTTCAACAGACAACTAATTTTTACAGAAGCTATAAATCTCTTCTGTACGTTCAAAATTTTCTAAATTTTGATGTAAATATTGTAATGTAACAAAGTATATAAAATAAAAACTACATAAAAAAAACTGTACCTAAGAAAAAACTCTATACCAATTCTACAAACTTGAAATGTCTTTTTACATGCAAACTTATTCAACAAGACAAAAACACAGCTTAAGATCAGCATAATACTGAAATGTAATAGGAAATACAGTTGACATTATACCTATAATGAATGTTTTAACTACCTTCACATAGAAAATGTGAGATTCCAATAATTAAATTTTACTGGTTGTAGTGGAAATAATTACATGGTAAAATAAACAATGAAAATGTTGATAATCTGTTTAAATAATAGGCTTCATCAGATTATAAACTATATACTCAAGGCCATGAAATAGGTGAAACTGATGTCATATGCGCTCTTTTAATAACGACAATATGACAAGATTAAGGATAAGCCTACAACAAAATAAAATAAGTGATTAATTGGAAAACAATGGTCGACATTGAATTTTGGATGTCTGTTTAAAAGTGGTGAACATACGTTGATTCTAAAGTCCGAATCAAGGTATATGTTAAAGAAGAACAAATAGTAAAGATATTATGAAAGGGAGAATACAAAATGCTTCTTTTTCATCTTAAACAGTGCTTATTTGTAGAGATCGGCTGACATCAAGATCAATCACAGCATTATTACTGTTACTGATTTGCTGTAAATTCTTTTTAACATTTACTGGAGTCAACATATCAGTAGATCCATTATCACTAATACTTAGTGAACTCATTTCAGTGCCGCTAATGTCACAGTTTTCTTCTGGTTCTGATATATCACCAGAACCATTAACCACCAGACTACTACCTGAACTAGGTTTCCCTCCTCCACTGGCATTTTTATTACTATTACTGCTACTGTTGCTACTAATACTCGTTTTAATAGTTAACTTCTCTTTTGTTTTCTTTCCAAAATTTACCGCCATTTTTGGAAGACTTCGTCTTGTTGCAACTTCAGGAGTAATACCAACAACAAAATTTCCTATATTACCATCTTCTCTTTCTTCTGTAATTGAACCTAAGCCTCCATCGCTATCTTTAGGAACCTGAATTGGAATGTCATCTAAAAAGAGAGAATAGAATAATATTAAGTTACAAATAAATTTAAAAAAAAAGAAGGTGATAGAAATTAAAATCTGAATTGGAAAGTGAAGATATTTTTACCCTTTTAGATGTATTAAGTGGAAATATGACTGCCTTAATTGCTATAAAACATTCTCAAGTGAATGGATTTCTATAAGAGAAACTCAACAAGATTTGGGCATGTGGTGTGAATCATTTAAAAAAAAAATTTACTGTATTTTACTTACTGAAAGAGTGTTGGAAGGCATTTTTACTATTTTGGACATAATTAGCAAAAATAAGATTGCTTTTAACATATGAACTTAGCTTTTATAGTAATGATTTTGATAAATTATGCTTCTCACAGTCTGTTAAATCACTGTAATCAGCTTATGTCAGTTACATTGGAGAGATCTAAAAATCACAGTGTTACGCTTATATAAATATTGGGACAGACCTTCATTTAGTGAGCACACTTCCTATTCTGATCTGTAGTTGCTAGCATGACTTAAGTAATTCTGTTATTGGTTGCACACTAATACATTTATACAAACATCTTGAAAACTATAAGTATATGCAAACCATAAAAACAATGGAAAACTTTAACTCCACAATACAATTTGATTAGACATATCAACGATTGTAAAATATTCTTCTTAAATAAAAACTAAATAAAATTTCAAAATCATACCTGGTAATTTTTTAGTCCTGAATGATGCATTCGTGATCATGGATTTTGAAACGGTCGTTGTGTTTGTTGCCGGAGATATGGCCATACTTATACCCATTGGTGCATCACTGGTTTGACCTATTAAAATAAAAAAACAATTTAGATACTTATATTGTTTACACAAAACAAAAACTACACAAATATTAACTGAAATCAGTGTTCATTTTGAAAGGATGGAAACCATACGTAATCTCAGGGCCAAAGGTTTTTCTACACTATGATGAAGAAATATATCCAATAATGGACAGAAGTAATAATATTAAACTGATTACCATATGTTTTTCAGGGCTGTCTATCTTACAGATTTTCTTTATTCTAATGTTTTCAGCAAATTCTTCTTCTTTAGGGTGCATAATCATCTCACCAAACATAAAACCCAATTTTCTAATAATGATTAATTAAAATAACAGGATGATCATCCTTTAGTGTTATTGTTGATAATTTTCATTTAAAATAATGATCTATCTACAATGTAGAAAGCAGCACCTACTTTAATAATACACATTTACAGATCATTTTTATTCATGTAATAAACTGAGTTCCTTATTAGATAGAATTTTTACTTGAATCATGATCATCATGAAAATACCAGTATTCAAATGATTTTCTTCTGAGAACAGACTAAAATAGGCAATCATTTTTATACATCAATAAAAATTACCGTAAGGTTTTCTATATTCATAGAACACTTTTTTCAGCATCATCATGTTTTTTTATACCTCACTTTATTACAATATAGAACTCACAATAAAAAACCTAAAAATTGCTTATACAATTTTTATCTAAACACTGGCTAACTTCTGGCAGATTGGTAGCATCTCTGTCTTTTATCCTGAATAATCTGGATTTGAATCCTATTTGGGTTTGGAAATACATATGGAATTTTCACATACAATTTTTCAGGTTTGCTATCCCCAATAAAGATGGTTCTCAACTTTTCTTACTCAGAATGCCGTTCTAATCACAATATTTATATTTCAAGATCATGTGAGCCAGAACAATCCAGCTGCATTATCTACCTCACTAGCTAACACAAACAAAGTAAAGAATTACATTTGTTAATGCAAAGCATATATATGCAGAAATATGTTCATAAAATATTTCTCTAGGTAGTAAACAAAGATATGTAGTAAAGTATTAACAGTGACAAAAAATATGAATAATAAATAAAATGCTTCCTATTAATGTAATAGGCAGCATTTTCTGTTCCTGAAAATATATGTATGCACAGCTTTTAGTACCAACTCTTAGGATTAAGCATGCTACAAAATTAAACAATGCAGTCACCAGCTTTAGAATTATGTGGTGCATTTTGTTCTTTCAGCATTAGGTTGGTTGCCCTGCAAGTTGGGTGTTGCTCAGTAATAAACCAAGACATCAGTTGTTGAATTGTGACTGAAAGTTGTGGGAAATGGAATGGTTCTTTCAGTAGAGGAATGCATTTTTCTCATTGAACACATCTTTTGTGAAGGTAACAAATATACTGATTTAGTATAGCACAAGTTTTCTGAAAAGTTTCCAATACTCCTGTTTCTCACAACAATGCAGTTGAACTCTTATTGAAAAATTTCAGGCAACAGACTCTGTTGAAGATGCTGATCAAAGTGGAAGACCACCTAATCTAAATGAATAGAAGCTACTTAATATTTCAGAAGCCACACCAAAAGTCTATCACAGTCATTGTGTAAGTTAGCACAGCAGTAAGATATTGGAATTGCTACTACAGATAAAGCTGTAAGAAAAGAACTGAAACTTTTCCACTACAAAATAATGGATGTTCAAGAACTGAAACCTTCAGATCATACCAAAATACTAAATTACTATCAAAGGTTTAAATGTTTTATTGACTAAAATTCTGTAGATATCCTCGACGTATGTTTTTTGTATATGAAATGTGGTTTCATCTGGGAGAGTATATTCACAAAATACACATGTCTGTAGTTGACAACCACAAAAAATCTTTACACAAAGCGAAAATTAGAGTCTGGTTCAGTGTGAGCATTGTGGGTCCAATCTTTTTTAAAAATACAGTTAACAGTGAAGAATACAGAACAATTAGTTTAACTAGTCATGTATCAAAAATCTTAACTAGAATTCTATACAGAAGAATTGAGAGGACAGTGGAAGAAGTGTTAGGAGAAGACCAATTTGGTTTCAGGAAAAGTATAGGGACAAGGGAAGCAATTTTAGGCCTCAGATTAATAGTAGAAGGAAGATTAAAGAAAAACAAACCAACATACTTGGGATTTATAGACCTAGAAAAGGCATTCGATAACATAGACTGGAATAAAATGTTCAGCATTTTAAAAAAATTAGGGTTCAAATACAGAGATAGAAGAACAATTGCTAAAATGTACAGGAACCAAACAGCAACAGTAATAATTGAAGAACATAAGAAAGAAGCCGTAATAAGAAAGGGAGTCCGACAAGGATGTTCCCTATCTCCGTTACTTTTTAATCTTTACATGGAACCAGCAGTTAATGATGTTAAAGAACAATTTAGATTTGGAGTAACAGTACAAGGTGAAAAGATAAAGATGCTACGATTTGCAGATGATATAGTAATTCTAGCCGAGAGTAAAAAGGATTTAGAAGAAACAATGAATGGCATAGATGAAGTCCTACGCAAGAACTATCTCATGAAAATAAACAAGAACAAAACAAAAGTAATGAAATGTAGTAGAAATAACAAAGATGGACCACTGAATGTGAAAATAGGAGGAGAAAAGATTATGGAGGTAGAAGAATTTTGTTATTTGGGAAGTAGAATTACTGAAGATGGACGAAGCAGGAGCGATATAAAATGCCGAATAGTACAAGCGAAACGAGCCTTCAGTCAGAAATATAATTTGTTTACATCAAAAATTAATTTAAATGTCAGGAAAAATTTTCGAAAGTATATGTTTGGAGTGTCGCTTTATATGGAAGTGAAGCTTGGACAATCGTAGTATCTGAGAAGAAAAGATTAGAAGCTTTTGAAATATGGTGCTATAGGAGAATGTTAAAAATCAGATGGGTGGATAAAGTGACAAATGAAGAGGTATTGCGGCAAATAGATGAAGAAAGAAGCATTTGGAAAAATATAGTTAAAAGAAGAGACAATCTTATAGGCCACATACTAAGGCATCCTAGAATAGTCTCTTTAATATTGGAAGAACAGGTAGAAGGAAAAAATTGTGTAGGCAGGCCACGTTTGGAATATGTAAAACAAATTGTTAGGGATGTAGGATGTAGAAGGTATACTGAAATGAAACGACTAGCACTAGATAGGGAATCTTGGAGAGCTGCATCAAACCAGTCAAATGACTGAAGACAAAAAAAAAAAGAAAAAAGTTAACAGTGATCATTATTGTGCTGTTTTAACAAACTTCATTAGTTATAACAGAAGTGGAAATCAACCATGGCTGGTTCCAACAAGATGGCAACACAGCATACACAGCTAACAAGTCACTGACTTTTTTACAAAATTTCTTTGGTGAATGAATCATTTCGAGTAGTTTGTGGCCTGCATGATCTGATTCCCCAGATAATTTTCTATGGGAGGGCAGCAAAACAAGCAGTGTTTTGCAACAGACCATGCATGATTGACAAACTAAAATCGCAATAATGGCATAAGTATAAGAAAATTCTAGTACACCAGAAAATAAATAAATTGAAATGTGTGTATTGTTGTATTGATGCTGGAGGAGGACGTTTTCAATTAGATTATTTTAAACATTTTACATTTATTATTTACCTATCAATTTACTTCTGGTATAGAGATTATATTTACAATATTAACCATATACTTAACTTCATTAATCATTTATTAACTTCATACTTTCATGTATATAAATAATGCAGTGAATATTATTTTACACAAAAATATATTGTTGTTCACATAAATTTTACAGCACAGCAGGTGTACAAATATGAGTAGCACCTCATTCTGACAAATATGTAGTTGAAAAGGTAAGATGTGTTTATAACTTTTTATGTAGTTTTTACAAATGTCAGTTAATAGAAAAAAAAGAAATAATGAAATACATAAGCTTTTGACAAATACTATAGGAACATATAACGATCACTAGCACAGATTCATGATTTTTTTTTTCAGTTACAGCTATTGATTATATATATATATATATATATAAAAAGGTAAACATAAAAAGCTTAGGGTTCAGTTTTGTAGGAAAAAATTGATAGCACATGAATCTGTAATTAAGTACAATTATAAACCCCTTGGTGGCCATAAAAAAACTGGTTTTCAACTTTTCCAAGTAGTAAATGACATGAATTCTATTATTTAAAAAATGAGATTACAAATAAGGAAATTTTATTTTAAACAATTTAATATCTTTTAATATTCTTTGATTAATCGTAAAAATTTTTCCAGCTGATTAAAATTAATATATTACCATTAACATAAACTTATTAAAACTCTTTGAGGCATGGTAGTACTTTAATTATACCACCTTTTTAAGATTTTTTCCTCAGCAGCACGGTGGTATATGTATATAACCAATTAGCTGAGCAGTTCCTATGGTTCTTATGAGTCGATCCCGATCGATCCAGCCATCTTATTTATTGTGCTCCTCATATTAATACCATTTTGAAATCTTGATTTTCAAGGTTACGCGAGTGTGTATCCTAATACCTGCTATTATTTGTAATTTAAGTGACAAAATTGGTTGGTGTGAATATAATTCCATGAAATATACGTACAAAAATGTAAGTACTATATACTTATTTCTTTTTTTTACTATATTTACTTCAATAATTATTATTAAAAGTGGTGCTATAAATTCTATAACACCATGCAACAATGGTACTTCCTATATAAAATTAAATTTATGGTTAATTTTCTATGAATTTTTGTGCTACTGTACAAACATGATTAATTTTTTATTTTCTTTTGCACAGATTCCAAGATGAATGGTTTTAATGATTTTGAAATAGCTGTGCTTCTTGAAGAAATACCTTCCAATGGAGAAAGGCCAGTCAAAAGGGGTTGCAAAGTGTGGATGCTTTGTTGTGAAAGTGGATATAATTATAAATTTGATGTGTATACAGAAAAAAGAAGTAACATTATAGAGAAAAACCTTGGAGCAAATGTTAAAAGGTTGATGGAAGTACTAGATGGTAAAAACCATAAAGTTTTCTTTGATAATTATTTAAATAATTATGAACTTAAGTTTTATATTATGCAGAAAAAGATATATGCATGCAGTACTGTACGGTAGAAAAGAAAATGCTTACCTTTTCTGAAAGCTGATAATGAGTTAGAAAGGGGTTTCTTACATAGATAGAGTGGAAGGTTAGTGATACAGGAATCCTTGTAAAATGGAAGGATAATAGATCTGTTAACATGCTATCTAACTACCACAGTCCATTTGATGTTAATGTTAACAGAAAATCTAAAGAAGGCACAGTACTTCAAAATCATTGTCCTTTAGCAATAAAAGATTATAATGCATAAATGAATAATATTGATAAATTCAATCAACTAAAAAAAAAACTATGGAATTGACAGACACAGTAAAAGGGGGTGGTTACAAATTTTTTGGCACTTAGTTGATGTTTCCATTGTAAATAGTTATCATCTGGAAAGAACTAGATGTTGAAAAATGTCTCTAAAAGATTTCAGATATAGTTTTTCTAGTAAATATGTTCATGCTTCGTTTGTCACCGGCCGTCCTTTGCAATCGCCTAAAGGGCCAGCACTCATAAAGAAAAATAGACCACAAGTCCCCAGAAATATAAGAACAAACAGCACCAGTCATCAACCTGAAAGAGGAAGTTATAGGTGTGTATTGTGCAGTACAAAAGCCAGACAAATTTGGACAATGTGGATGTGCACACAAGGCCCAAGTATCTCTTTACCTAAGCAAAGCAAAAACCTGCTTTCAATTATATCATAATTAATATCTATAACTTTTATTTTTAATTTTTAAGTGTTATTCTTACAAGATAAATTAGAAATTCATAATATCTTATGGGTTTTGTCATTTTTTATTCCCATAGTCTAGATTGTTCTCCAGGCATGGTGGTACAACTATACTACCTCTGATAAGGGTAAGTGACTGTGATAAAAAATATTTTGCATGATATTACATGTTCTTATACCAATATGACTTAAAAAAAGTAAAAAACATAATCTTCAATGATTTATTAAAATCTGTGTCTCAAAGAGTTAAATAAGAAAAATTATACAATATTTATTTACTACTATAAGAGAAATTCAATTTACCACTATGAGTCATTTGGGCACAATTTTTAATGGAATTTGTAACTAATAAAACATCAGTATAACACTGGTAACAAGCTCTCTGATGAAGATCTTCCACTGCCTGTATCGCAACGTAACCATAATCATTAAACCTTAAAAAAAATATTAACAAATATTACTATCACTATTTTAGCTAACACATTTAAAAGATAATAATAAAATTAAAATCATATAATAGTAAAATTAGAAGCATATTTGAACAGTTAAACAATCATCATCATTAGATACAAAAATAAATGCATCTATATGATTTTTCAAAATTGAAATGCACATCTAGTTTAGATTATTTTTTTTAACTTATGTTAAATAACAAAATTAAAACCTGGCCTGATTTAATTGGGGATACTAAGAAACTATACAGAACAAAACAAAAAACAAACATCAGAATAAATAACCGCAAAAGTAACACTGATAATATAGCATAAATAGATTAAAAAAGGATACATTAAACAATTAAATTATTATTCCATCAATTCTCAGTGGTAACCATCATGGACAACAAAAAAATTCAAATTAAAACAAAGTGCAATCCTTAAAAAGTTCTATATAATAATTAATTACATAATAAAATATACCTGTCAAAGAGTAATATTCTTTATACTTTATGTAACTTTTAAGTCACAATTGTTTTATGTGTTTAATTTAAGACATTATTATCAAACCATACTTTCATCTAAGTTTTAGTTTAATCAATTTCATATAAGAATGCACTCCTCTTGCTTTAACTGGTGTCATCTGCATATAAAAATTTATAAATACATTTTGTAATTTGGATTTGGGTGTTTTATGTATACAATTTTATTTCAATAACCATTTAGCAAAGAACTTTTCTCTAGTTATCCTAAAAATAATTTTATTCATTCTACATTACAGTACACTAAACGGTCTCCATTTTCATATTGATGACTTATAAATGTTAAAACAGCTACTCATTCTCACACCAACTTGATATAAACTGTTTAAACTTCCTGAAAATATCAGCTGTTTACTAGTTAAAATCAAAATCACAAGTTAGTTGCAACAAATTGCAACTAACTGCCGCTGGCTCTGAACAGTGGGTGCGCAAATGGATTGTGAATCTAGCGAAATTCTGTGCAAGTGACGTGTCATGAGAAAAAAATGCGGCGTTCAATTGAATAATGGTACACCATCAAATTTTATATGCCACTCAAAAAATGTAGGATGGAGACTTTTAACATGTTGCAGGTAGCGTTTGGATAACGAGTACCTGGAAAGAACACAGGTTTTTACTTGGTACAAGGCCTTCAAAGAGGGGAGAGAGGATGTGTAGGACGAAAAATGCATTGGTTGACCATCCACAACCAAAATGTGGATTATGTGCACAACCTTTTGAACATGATCAACGTATGAATAAGCAATTAATCATGGATGAGCTAAACTTGCCGAAAACCAAAGTTCACAAAATTGTGACGAATGAATTGGGCATGCAAAATGTGAGTGTAAAATTGGTGCCAGAAATTCTGACTGACCTCAACAAAAAGACATGTGACAATGTGTGACAAATTGTTAGGGTATGTGATAACAGAGCCAGACTTTATGCAGCGTGTGATCACAGGAGATGAATTCTGAGTCTTTCAACAGGGCAAACATCACAATCATTCAGCCTGAAGAAGCTTAGATGAGCAAGCTGGATGATCAAAACAATGCTTTTATTTTGTTCCACGATTCAAAAGGGTCATTCTCAAAAAGTTTGACTCCCCATGTCAGTGAATGCAGCTTTTTATGTCCAAGTGCTGAAAAGACTTCAAAAAACACATTGTTCGCGTCCATCTCAAGATCTTCCAACAGCTGGATCCTCCACCATACAATGCATTGAGGACCCTGTCAACGCATACTGCATTGACAATGAGGGAGTTTCAGACCTCAAGAAAATGCCAATGTTGCCACAGCCATCCTACAGCCCTGACCTGTCTCCCTGCAACTTCTTTTTGTTCCCTGGCTGAAAAGAGATATGAAAGGATATCGATTTGCAACTGTTGAAGCTGTTTAAGAGGCTGTGATAAGGAACCTCCGCAACAGGAGTTCTTGAAAACATACCAACAATGGAAAAATTGGTGGGAGTGCTGTGTGGCTGTACAAGGAGCCTATCTTGAAGATAGTTAAATGTATTTGCTCATATCTTCAGTAAAATGAGTTTGCCACTATCAATCTGGTTACTTTCAGAACAAACCCTGTATGGGTTTGTTCAATAATATTATAATATTTAGAGACATTAATTTTCTTAAAAACCATAGAACCTTTTTCAAGCATATTCATTTTATTTTTCAGTCTAATTCAACTTCTTACAGTTTTGCTAACATTCATCACAATTTTTTTTCAATCATCAAATTATTTACTGAAACATTCTCTTATAGTTAGTTAAATGTAAATATAATGCTTCTAATAAAATAAAATGGTTATAAAATTAATTGTTATATTATAATAAATTATGGAAGCTCATAATATAAGATAAATAATTTCATACAATTTACAATTTTGGATTTCATCTATACAGACTGCAAAAATCACACCATTCATTCTGAATTTTTATACAATCTATTATCTAAAAAAACAACATATATTTAAAATGTTTTTTATATGAAAACTCTAATAGAGGTGTGCAGATTTATTACATTGCTTCTAGTAAGTTCTAAATGCAGTGTGGCTCCAATATCTAATAGAAAAAATTCACCTCACAAGAAAACTATAAATTATTACACTCCTTACAGCAAACAATTTATTTAAATATACATTTTCTATGTAAAATATTAGGAATTTATAATCCTTTGCAATGTCAGACATTAAGGATATCTTTTAAAATGATTGTTTTCTAACATTTACAATAATCAATAAAAAATATATATATATATTAACCGCTATGCTAAATTAAATTAAAATTAATGAAATTTAAATCACCGAAACACAGTAAATAGATAAATTAAACTTACCAAATTAATATCAAGAATCAATTTTTGTGGGATCCTGCATTTTCAGTTGATGTTTAATTCTATAATTACATTAAAATCAATGGTTTTTTTTAATTTAAAATTTACAAATAGCTGAAATTGTTAGTGCTTTATAATCTTGAAGTTTGTTATGGATGAACATGTAATTCTGTTGCCCAGTACTGGAATGATGTAATATTTAAACGCTGCATTTTCTTTTGTTGATATCATTTTTGCCAATTCCATGGAATATCAAGGATATAGGTTCTACAAAGATATACCTTGGAGGCGGGTGTTGAAAAGTCTTCCACAGTTTAGAACAGGTTTTTTGGTCAGCCTCAAGATAATATACTCTGTACAAGAATTCAAGTCGCAATCCCCAAGTATCTCAACACACCCTAAAAGCATCTAATAAAATCTACACCATAACAGATGCCCATGTCCCCACTAATACTAAAACCAAATCTCTAAAAGACCGTAAAGAAACAGAAAAGTTCTGAGATCTACTCGACTATACCATAAATAACATCCCCAAAAATCACATTAAACAACTAATCGGAAACTTCAAAGCTCAATTAGGAAGAAAAAAAAGATATCATGAAATCGTTGGAAAATGGCTCATCCAAAAGAGAACAAATGAAAACATGACAGACTCATCAATCTCTCACCTAATCTAATCTTGAAATCCTTATATTTCGAGAGTAAACTAAGTATTGTTTATTACTCAAATGTTTACTACGTAGTCAAAATTAAAATTAAATTCACTCCCCAAAGGAAGGAACAAAACCAAAATCCTAAAATTAAAAGAAAAACAGACTCTATCCACCTAATCATTACCAAAAGCACACTAAAAAATAACAATCATGGATAAACTCACAGACCTATTCAACAACCTCAAACAAATAACAGAATTCTCACCAATAAAACCCTGTAAAAAGCATCAGTGGTGAAACAATGGCAACAAAACAGTACAGAAGAGATATCAAACATTGCTCTTAAACCAATCTTTCTAATAAAACAAAGAAAAGAAACAACCTAAACCCTAAGAATAATAAAAAGACAACACCACAAAGATACACTAAAATCAACAGAAGAAAAATTCAACAAAACACAGTTGGGAGACTACCACAAGACCTTCAAAAAAGAACTCAAAAAATACATACTCCTAACCCTTGTAATGAAGGATGAAAACCATAATCTGGCTCATAACAATAAAGACATGGAGATCCTAGTTAAATATTTCAACAAAATCCTGAATTTCAAAGAACCAACAGAATTCCTAAACCTTGACACCAGCAATCCAATAACAACACCACTGGAAAACATCAATCCTACCACAATAAAAGAAATTTACCAAGCACAGGGTGAGATGAAGAATTACAAAGTGGTGGGTGAAGATCAAACTTTTGTAGAGATCTGGAAACATGCAGGAAGATCAGCAAAGATTGCCCATCACCAACAGCTTATCAACATCTGGGATCAGAGAAGAACTGAAAGAACACTGGATGACAGCCCTCATCCATCCACTACACAAAAAATCAGATAAAACAGACCTTAACTACTACAAGGGAATCTCACTTCTAGACTCAACATACAAAATTCTTTCAACACTTATTCTTAACAGGATCGGTCTACAACTCAAGAAAGAACTAGGAGAATACCAGGAAGGTTTCAGACCCTAGAGGATCTGTCCAGATCAGATCAGGAGTCTCAAGCTAAAAATGGATTAAAACAGAAAAAGAAGCAGAGACGTGGTGATTTTGTAGACTTTAAGAAAGCATACAATTGACTTCAAGCATCCACAGAGAATCTCTACTAAAAATTCTAAGACATTGGACTACATCCCAAATTAATTAACAAACATGATAAAACTGATCCTCACAAACACAAAGTCAAAAGTGAAATTCAGGGGTGAAATCTTGGAACCATTTGAAATCAAATCAGGACTGTGCCAAGGTGATGGTTTCTCACTGCTACTATTCAACTGCACTCTGGGAATGGTAAGAGGAATGGCTCACAAAGGACCCCCCCCCCCCCGAAAAAAAAAAAAACTGCCTTGGTTTCGTTGACAACTTGGCACTGCTAGCAAATGAAATCAATGAAGCTAAAACACAGAAATGCTTTGCAAAACATTAAATAAAATTTACTTCAAAATATCATTCAAAAAGAGTGAAATATGCCCCAAAAACCAACACAATTAAAAGAAGTAAACATAAATGGTAATAAAGTCAAAAGAGTAACCCAATTTAAATACCTCAGAAAAATATGTGAATCAAATATAAATTGTAAATTATTTTTATAAATTTATTGATAAATAATATTCACAATTTATACCTTCATCATTTCCTATATAGTCTCCTGCATGATCTACACACTTTTACAAACAATTTGGAAGCTTGAATACTCCTTGTTCACAAAAAGTTTGAAGACGAGTCATCAACCAACTGCGCACATGCTCGCTCCTTGACATCAATCGTTCCTCTCCAAGCAATTCTTTCAAGGACGCAAACAAAAAAATAGTCGACAAATCTGGACTATAGGGAGGGTGGTTGAGGGTTTCCCAGTGCACTTTTTCCAATTTATCTCTTGTCAAAATCACAGTGTCTGGTCTGGTGTTGTCACGGAGAAGGGTGACATTTCTGATGGGCATATCTTGTCTTTTGTTTTGGTAGGCAGCTTTTGTTGATTGTAGCAGCTGGCAATAGTAAGCCACATTCACCGTTTGTTGATTGTGGAGAAAATCAATGAGTAAAACTCCCCTTGAGAAAGAAAAAAAAAATTGCAAGAATTTTTCCGGGCGACAGATGGGTTTTGGCTTTCACTGGGCAGCCCTCATCCTTCCTTCCCCACTCCTTACTCACCATTTTTTGACTCAAGTGTAATGACAGACCCATGTCTCATCACATGTGATGATGCGCCTCAAAAAATCGTCTCTTTCTTGCTGAAATCAATTCAGAAGTCTCTCACAAATCTCCAACCTGACCTGTTTTTGATTTACAGTCAACAACCTCAGAACCCATCAAGCACTAATTTTTCTAAAGCCAATATGATCAGTGATAATGGATTGAGCACTCCCATAGCTGATATAAACTTCTGACATGATTTCTTCAACAGTGAACCACCAATCAGCTTCAATAAGCTCTTGAATGGCACAAATGTTGTCAGCTGTGAGACTTGACCTTGGGCGTTGATCATGATTTTTGTTTTCTAAACTTTTTTGCTTTTCCTTAAATTGTCTGGTCCATGAATACACTTGGTTCTGGGACAGTGCAGGCATCCCCAAACTGTACCTTTAAGGAAGTTAAAATTTTTATAGGTTTAACACCTTTATTAGTCAAATACCTTATGCAACAGACGAAGAAACATCTTGCTCACTCGTGGTTGTACTGAAGATAGAACAGAATGGAGGAGGCTAACCAAGCTGGTTCCCCTCTCTAACATACTGAACATTAACCCCCCACACCACCATACAACTGTTTGCAACTGCTTGCTACATAAATAGCAAAATTACCACTTATATTTGATTCACCTTCGTAATAACAGGCAACCTAAATGAAAAAACCTAATCCAAACAAGAATGAAAAAATAGCTAAAGCACGAAAATAAACATTGTATACATCAGTAAAAAATGTCTATCCATAAACACAAAAATAAGACACTACAACACAGTTATAAAACCAGAAGCCACATACATATGCAGCAGAAATACTCTTCCACCTGAAGGAATAATCAAAGACCAACAGACTCCTGAAAATCGAAAAAAGAATTGAAAGAACCTGCATCAACAAAAAAATACCAGAAAGATGAGCAGTGGTGAATTGTGCCCAATAGTCATGTACAAAGAATTAGAACCCATCACCCATCACTGTAATAATGCGTAAGAAGAGTCTAGGATTCTTTGGATACATCATGAGGATGCAAGATCCGAAACTTCTGAAACAACTGGTATAGTAAACTCTCAACTCGAAAAACACAGACAGAATGCAAATGGATCAGAGAAATAAGAAAGGATCTGAAAGAAACTGGTCTTGCACCAGAAGACACGAGACAAGATAAAATTAAATGAAAAAATTAAGGACAAAGACAGTCTCTTCACACTCACAAGAAACTCAAACATGAACATTTTCAACACCAGAAGGGGCACGAAAATCGCAACGTATGAAAAAGTACTGGGAAGAACAGTCCCTTCAGAGACTTTGATAATGGACTGACTAAAATGATCCTATGCAGATATAAAAGATTGAAGTAATAAAAGTATGCTATTTTACAGTCTCTAAGGAAATAATATAAATAAAATTTATAATTTCATAAATATTTAATTTATTGACACCATTTTCATTTATTAGATAGAATGTGAATTAGTCAGACTCTAGCAGAATATTCAGGGTGGCTGAAATATAATGCACACTAAAATTTAACAGGAAAACAAAATGTTGTACAAAGAAACAAGTGTTGCCATCATGTAGTTTTCTGCTCCTATTACTAATATACCAAAATTTGTTGGCTCACTCCCTTTCAGTTACTGCTGGTTGTCATTGTTATGGCGTCAAGTACACCTGCTTTGTCAATGCATCTAAAACGAGCAGGGACTGAATTTTTAACAGTGGAAAAGTTATTATTAGTGACATTCATCAACTAAAAGTTGTTTATGATGATGAAACTACTGATCAAAGTACTGTGATAGGAGTGCAATAAAATTTTGTGCATCAGAAGCTGGTAAAGCGATTATTGAGCATGAACCTCACAAACCTCAATATGTGGCTGATAAGTACCAAATGAGGTGGATGAATTGATACAAAATGACCAATTCATCACACAACACATTGCCACCATATAGGCGTGACGAAAGAATGATTAGGAGAGATCATTTTGCATCTGGTACTGTAAAATCTGTTTGTGGTAGGTGCCACGAAACTTACAAAAAAGAATAAACAACAAAAGAAATATTGTAAACAGCTTCTGAAATGTTATCAAGATACTTTTTCAATATTGTGATGGGAGAAGAAACTTGATGCATCATTATGACCCAAAAGAAAAAAACATGAAACACTGATACCAAGTCATCACAATAAAAAAAATTTAAAAACACAACCCTGTGCAAAAAAAAATCTCCAGTGCTCTGAGATTATACTAACACTATGTAACTGGAAGCTGAATCGACAGTAAATTCTGTAAAAAATAAAAGAGATTTTAAAACAACTTAGGAGAAGTGTACGCCATGTTTGACAATCCACAGAGCCAATAATTCTGCAACATAATACTGCCTGATCTCAAACATTGTGTGCAACCAGCAACATTCATGAAGCTGAAATTTGAACCTATTCCAAACCCTTTATATACTAATCAGATTTGGCTGCCTGTGATTTTCACTTCATTTCACAATTAAAGAGGGATATTAAATACATTCATTTCACCATAGATGATGAACTAAAGGCTGCAGTGAAGTCACAGATCAAGAAAAATTATTAGCATTCTTCACTGAAGGAATGAGCAAATAGGTTCAACATAGGGAGAAATGCGTAGCTGTAAATGGTAACTATATGAAAAAATAAATGTAAGTATTTGTATAAAATAGAATGAACTATTATGTGATATTTGTTTTATTTGTCTATCTTTTTTCATTTGTGACTTATCTCATTTACAATGCTAAGAGCAAGTTACATGCATTACATTTCAGCCACCACTTGTAAAATTATATTTTTAATTTAACTGAAGATTTTGGAAAAATGTAAATAAATTTCTAATAGGATGTTGCAGCAAGTAACATTAAAAGTTCAAAACCAAAGTAAATTATAAAAATCCAAGCACATATGAAACTGCCAAAAAAGATGCGATGGGCATCTCAAACATTCTTGATAAAAGTAAATTTGACTATTAAAACAGGTCAGATTTATTTTTTATAACCAATATCAATAAATATGTAAAAAAAATATTATTTGTAGAGAAGCTTCTAGTAATAGAAAGTGCAGAAATAAAAAAAAAAAACAGAAAAATGAAGAATATAAATTAATACATTTAAAAAGAGAAAAATCCAGAAACAACAAAAAGAATTTCTAGAACGGTATAGAAAATAAAAACCATTACACTTGAATGAACAATAAATCTGTTACTGTTATGACAGGTCAAGTCCTACACCTGGAGCAACAAATATTGCAGAGGGTCAATAACAAATTGGACAGCGTCAAAAAATTTGAAGAGTGAGTGCAGTAACAGTCAAGCATCAGTCAAGAGAAATTCCATTTTGGGGTAGTATTATTTAGCGAGTTACGTATGAGAACCCGTTTGGTAAGTCTGTTGTGAACAGGAGACAAGGTGTCATTATTCACTGATAAGTGTAAGCTAGTTTTATTTTTGTAAGTAGTAGAAAAAAATAAATATTGTATAAGTTTATTCCTAATTTTGTTATCCGACTGCCATAAGCACTTCTTAATTTTGTTTTATTTTTTATTACTTATTGTAATATTCTACGCAAAGTCAAAATTGTTGTTTGTGACCTATATAATTTACTTATTTTGTAAATGGTAAGTTACAGAGTAAATAAATTGCATTAGTAAAAATTTTAGTACATGTAACCTTTCAATATTCTTTGTTGAACCAATAACATGAGACAATAAAAACACATATGCCTGCTAAAACATCAGCAGGCATTACACTGTTACTTTAACTTAGGCATAAATACCACTCTTACAAACTGTCTACCTGTAATTCTTTCTTGTAGAAATGTTAAGATATTTACTACTCTCTACACCTAATGTAAATCATCTATGTTATATTTTGCTTTGAAGTCATGAATAACAACTGAAGTCATGACTACTATCATCTTATTTATAAATGATAATTTTGTTTTACTTTTAAAAAGGTATCATTTCTGTTGTTATTCAAATTCTTTTAGTTTATACAATTGCTCTACAAAAAAATAAAATGTATTAAGATCTTGACTATAATTAAAGAAACAAAGACCAACATCAAGAAACAATCATCACTTCACGGTCAAGATATTCCATTGTGTTATAATAGAATTATTAATGTTATAAATATCAATTGGTTATTAATAAGATAATATAATTACATTGCAAAATAAACACTATGCAAAAGTTCAAGTAGAAGTTGCGGTGTAACTGGAATACGAGGAAGCACACGAGGTACTTCATTACTGTAAGATACTCTTTTACCAGGTTTGTTAAAACCTTGAGTTACAAGCCTGAAACAAAGTCAAAAAATAAATTAATCTCATTTTTAGTTTATAAATATATAACCAAAATATATTACTTACAAAATATTCAGGAAAGGACAATTACATTTTTGGTAGATATGAAATGTATATGAAAATTAACAAACAAGAAAATATTTCATCAATGTTAAGGCTTGTAATCAAGTTTATTTCTTCTTTATTTTGTTAAGAGTCCTGTGATCCTGTAATTTTCTTCCTTCTCACAATATATTAATTGTTGTACATGTACTATATTGTTCAATTCAGTTAAGATTTGGAATGCATTTGTTCATAATGTAGAATCCTAACCATTAACAGTCATTTATCTTATTTTTCAATTAAAGTATGATATATCAATCTATTTTATAAATCAAATGTACGTATTAACTTAATTCATAAAGGAAATTACAGGGCACAGGACTTCTAAACATTCTATTTATTTATTTGTTCTGAAAATAAATATCAATCAATCTTAAAATATTTTCTTTTACATTCATTTAAAGAATCAGCATTGGGGTACTAGCCACACAAATGAGCATAATAATTATTAATAAATCAATATTTTAAATTTAAAAAAAAAGGGAGATGAAGTGTGATTTGAACTGAGTCTCTTCCCCTTACAAGATCCAAATATTTCATTGATTAAAATTTAATTTGGCTATAACTATGGAACCAATGAAAATAAGTACCACTTATGATATATCATTGAAAAGTTGTCAATGAGAGCTTATTACTGCAGTTAAGAAAAAGTCCAAAATCCACATTTTTTTGGAACTTTTGGTTGTCAATTGTAATCAACAAGGGAAGTACACAACTAGATGTTCCAACAGTCCTAAATACAAAATTTCAACATCCTACGGCTAATCGTTTTGAGTTACGTGAGATACATTACGTATGTATGTATATGTACATACATACATACATACATACAGATGTCATACCAAAACTAGTTAAAATGGATATTTCCATTGAAATCTGAAAACCGAAATTTTTTGCGATTACAATATTTCCTTTACTTCATACAAGGAAGTAAAATTACAATATTACCTAAATGTTATAAAAAGGGTGGCCAAAATAATCTTGAATTTATTAGAACTAAAAATTAAAACTTGCTACAACAATAATTAAAAGATTTGAATTTAAAAACATAAAGGAATAAGATTGAGTTAATCAAATAGTTTAATACAGAAAACACACTAAATATGATAATGTAATATAGTAAGATCACAATAGCAATATACACTCAATGAAAACAATATTTCTAATATATGTCTTAGATCTAAGTTTCTAGTATCACTACCAGTTTTTTGCATATTTTTGTTTTTAGGCCTACATACAGACCTTTTGGCTCCCAGGTGTAATATGAATGTTTACAATGATACATTTTTGTATACAGCTATAATAAATAAATAAACCACACATAACATAATAAAAAGGGTAATCAAAGTAAAACATCATTAGAAACTCTTAAAGCAAGTGAAAATAATTTTAGAAAATTTCATACTGTGATATAAAAAGTTCCATAAATAAATGTTAGTCAATGGAAAGATATTTTTCTTCACCACAATCAAAAATGATCTTTTTTTCATATCCTTACAATACAACTGAAAAGAAAATTTTTTTTCTCTAAAAAAAATTATAGTTAAGAAATTTTTAAAATCTGATTAGGATGTATTCTGATAAATGTATTCTCAGAGAACCGAAGTTAAAGTTAGGTACAGTTTAATTAATAACTCTAGTATTTAACAGAAATACAAATTTTAATGTTGTACTAAACCAGTGATTTCTAAAGTGTACATTCTTACAATGGAGCTAGCTTCTTACAATGGAGTACATAGCAAACTGTATGAAACCCCATATAATGCATAACTCCATTCTACCAGATGCTTTAGATACGGTGAACATTATGATTGATGATTCTGCTGGGAAGCTTCTTTTATAAGTGCCTTTGTCAGTAACACCATTAATTGCAGAACACAGCTCATAACAAACGACCTCAATGATCAATTAATGAAGAATTAAAATGACAAGAGAATTTGGCTTGCAGCTGGATGAGGCTAAAAAAATAATGGTGCTCACTTGAGTTGACGTATACAGTTTACAGATGGCAATAACATTGTAGAAGACCTCTTCTTTAAAAGTTATCACTCCTAGTGCAATGATTCAAGATTTGTTCGAGATCCTTGATACTTTTATATTTTTAAATAGTTTGGAGTGTGCATCAGTGTCTATACTGATGGTGTTCATTCTATGTCTGGCAATTATGGAGGATTACAGTCTTTTATTTGAAACAAAGCCCCTGAAGAAGTACTGTAGACCCACTGCATTATTCATAGGGAAGCAGTTGCATCAAAATATCTGAGTCCTACATTGAACTAGGTCTTACTAAAGGCTTTTTACTTTTATACAGATTTGAATAGCAGATCATGGATACTGGTCTTATGTCATGTACTTTGGTGGTTGGGTTTCAATTAACCTCACATCTGAGGAATGGTTGACCTGAGACTGTACAAGACTACATTTCATTTACATTCATACGTATCATTCTCATTCATCCTCTGAAGTAATACCTTATGGTGGTTCTGAAAGCTAAACAGAAAAAGAAAAGGTCTTAGAATATACAGTGAATGTAGTAAACTTTATAAAAACTCGCCTGTTGAAGGCAAGACTTTCCAAAAAATTATGTAAGGATATGGGTTCCAAACAATGTCTTTCATGTACAACACTTTGCGATGTGTTTCTTGTGGTAATGTATGTTTGAACAGAAAAAAGATTTATATTTTCTTGATGATGTCTGGTATTTTTCATAGTAAACATTTTGTGAATGAAGAGTTTTAGGTAAAACTCATATTTATGTGACATTTTTGAAAAGATGAATGCTTTGAATCTCTCCCTGCAGGAAAGCAACATGCACCTTTTAAATCAATAAGAGAAAATTATTATAAATCAGAGGTTTTTTTACAGCCATTATGGTCATTTCCTATATCCTAATCTCCAAGCCTTCCTGTCCTAAGTCGCTTTGTCCAATAAACCACGCTCCTCCGTACTCTTCACCACATCATGACCCCATATCCTCTGTGGTCTTCCTCTCTTTATTCTGTTTGATGGCTGCAATTCCCAAACTTGAGTAGGCAATCTGTCTGGACCCATCCTGCACATATGGTCATACCATAGTGCCATCTAACTGCTACATTCTCTATCAAAGATGATGTGAAATTATGATACCTTCATAATTTCTCTTACTCTATCACTTCTGTTTTGATCCATCAGTGTAACTTGGCAAAATCTCTTCCAGTACATCATCTCTACAGCTGTCAGTATCTGTTTCATTCTTACATGTAGAGTCCATAACTCAGATCCATATGCCACACTGCTTTCAACTAGTTTTAAAAATATTATGTTTAATTTTCATTGGGATATGGTTATTCCATAAAACTGAATGCAACCCTCTTACAATTCCCTTCCCCTTTAAAAAAAAATTATGTCAGTATCTGTTTCATTCTTACATGTAGAGTCCATAACTCAGATCCATATGCCACACTGCTTTCAACTAGTTTTAAAAATATTATGTTTAATTTTCATTGGGATATGGTTATTCCATAAAACTGAATGCAACCCTCTTACAATTCCCTTCCCCTTTAAAAAAAAATTATGTATTAGAGAAAAATGAACAAAGACAAAGGCATGGAATACTACCCCTTGTTTCACCAATTTTAGACCTCCACTGGAGTTGATTTCTCTCAAGGTATGAAATCCATTTTCAAAGAATCATAAATCATCTGCTTTGAGAAATATCTTCAAAATGGTCATATTGATAAATCTGCATGAATTCAAGATCCATTTATGCCATTGTTCCATCTGAATTTACTGCTGCATACGATGAGTATATGGTTGAATTGTCTTGTGACATACATTGCAAATAAAATTTAGCAGCACGGAATTAACTGAATTTCAGGTATTAGTAAAAATATATGCCCATTCCTAAATGGTGAAGTTCAGAAGATTTTGATTCCATTTCCAACTTCTTATTTGTGTGAAACTGGCTCTTTGACAAAATCTAAGTATCGTGTGAAAATAAAAATGGAGAAGGAATGAGGATGGATGTGTCCAGTTTAACTCCACGATTTGAGAAAATGTACAGCAATCAATAGGCTCGTCTATTCTACTAAGTTATTAATTGAATTTGTTCAATTACATTTTTTTGCAATCTAAAATGTGTTTTATTTATTTTTACCAAACCCTTATAAAATATTATTAGCTATTTTGCGATGTGTACTAGTTAGAAGAATCAAACATAGCCAACTTGGGAAAATCTGGATTCAGCAAAGATTCAGAGAATCAAAAACATTTGGGAATAACAGCATTTAAATAAATTTGCTTCAAAATTATCCCAGAATAATTTATTTTACAAACATTTAAAAATTTGTATTTAAAAATTTCACATCACATTTCCTTCAAAGTAGTATCAATAAGCTGCTGCATATTAATAATATTCATAAAGGTTTTGAGAAGAAAAAAAAAAATATATATATATATATATATATATATATGCACATTACTACCATACTGTCATGCAACTAACAAACTAGTTTGTTTACAATTTTTCAGAATGCTACATTCTGACTTCATCCTACAGATAATCATTCATCATCAACAGTTCACTGCAAATAAAAAAAATATATCCCCCACATAACTCTTTCCTTTCTTCTGACATAAACAATATTTTATGTTTGCAAAGATAATTTCCATTCTGAAGACTGATGTTTTGTTTACAGATCATACATTATTACAGTCTTTTATACTGTAGTACTGCTCAGAAAACTGTCTGATCAGCTATAATGTTTCCTGCTAAACCCATTAAAGGTTTTTCTTTCTGTCTCTGGTCAGCAAGCAACATTTTTGGATCAATGCTTTGACAAACAAAATGCATTTTTTAAAAATAACTGTAAAGAATGATGTGGCTTCTCATTCTAAAAATTGAGATATTAAAATTTTTTAGCTATTTTCTCAACAGTTATCCTTTATCACTATGAACACAACCACTGCTCATTTATGATAGATAGTAAATGGGTATTCCTACAAAATACCTATAAACACAGGTTTGCCTCCATTCTTAACCTGTGTTTCTTTCATTATCATCTTACCATAGACTTTTTCAAATACAATTTTTTGAAGCAAAATACAAAACTTTCTATTTTTTTGGTCTACAAAGACAGACATTTTGAAATGCCATGATTAGATAAATACCCAGCTGTTGCTATCGTCAAGGAAAAAACAAGAACAAAAGTTAGTCACAATATGTCATGAACACTGCCGTCTAAAACAATAATTTCATTCAATATTACAATTTCTAACTCAATACTGGATGTAAGATCTTTTTTAAGCTGCTGTATAAAATTTCATGCATAATCTAATGCTTTTATTACAATTTTCATACCATAATCTATATTGTAATTATTATAAATAAATATAACTTATGTATTATTGTCCCAACAATATATTAATATTGAACAAGTTTTTAGAGGACATGTTTTTTATTCTCAATTGTGCTTTATTTATCATCAATAGGTAAACACTGTAATTCCCTTTATAGGTATCACAATTTTTAAAGAATATTACAATACTTTTTCTTGAAAAACTTAGAAAAGTTACAGGAAATCATAAAACTATTTAAAATAAATTTAATTTCTTTAAAAGAAATATGATTAAAAACTTATTAATATTAATTCTTAGCAAATGAAAAAAAAATTACATTAAAATAAAAGGATTTAAAATGGAAACAAACTATAATGGTAACAATAATTAAAATATTGAAGAAGAGGTAAAAAAAAAAGAAGAAAATACTAACTTGGATGCAACTTTACAGAGTTGTTCTAATGCAATTTTTGGCAAAAGACTGAGCTGCTGATTATATATAAATAATAATGCAGTGGTAACTGTTAATCTATTCTGGGCTACGATTCTTTCAACTTGAGGCAGTGGACCCCATCTTACTAGTTTCGTATTACATTCTTCTAACCTTCTCAATGCACTCTCTGTCAATGAAGCAGGTGCCAAACTCATCGGCTGAAAGTAATATTTTACCAGTATTAATATATTTAAATAACAATAAAAAGAAATGAAAATGAGTATAATTGTAACTCTATAAATTCAAGATGAAGGCAAAGAAAAAAACTTTAATAGTTTTTATTATATTCTATTTTTACAAAGAGCTGCAGATGTAATTTTTAAAATTTTGATAAGAAATCATGCAGAATAATTTCAAGAAAATCATCATTATAACACACCAATGTGTCAACTTTATGTGGAATATGATAAAATAGATATGACGGTCGTAACTAATTTCTAAGAGGGAGCTATTTATTTACAAGGAAATTTTTAGAAGAGTAACAATCCTGTAACCTTTAGGGTGTACTGTAAACTAAGTTTAAACAATATCTGGAATGCAGGTGTATTATTGGTCTTTAACTTTAGATTTTATAACTAATTTTCACACAGAACTATTACAAATCGCAGAATGACATCAAAGTATACATAATTAATTTATTACAATAAAAGTAATGATGATGACATATAAATATTAAAGACTAAAAGTAAAACTTAGCAATCCACTACAGTACAGAATCTAATAATATTTCTTACCTTATTATTATTTCTTCATTTGTTCATTCAAAAAGTGCATTCGAGGATTTTCCCTTGTCATCAATTGATCAAAAAATTAAAAATCACACATTAAAAATTAAAATCATGGGATATGTAGTGTAAAATATGCAGTAAAAATTAAAATTAAATCTTCTTAACATAAATTTTTTTTTCAATCTTTAAACATTTCCTATATATGCCTGTGGCCAGCCACTACATTACAGGTACTGTCTGTAGTTTTAAAGTTTTTAATTTTTTGATCAACTGACAAGAAAATATCCTCAAAAGCGCTTTTGATGTAGAAATGAAGAAGTAATAATAAGGTAACAAATATTATTAGATTCTGTACTGTGGTGGATTAGTTAGTTTTACTTTTAGTCTTTATTAAATTAATATACATAAAAATTGTCTCTGTAGATCATGCAATTATTAATTTAAAAAATCCTCCACTAAAGCTATCTAGAACAAAATTAACATTCAATAGAAAGTAACAGAGGAATTTCATCTATAAAATTAAAAAAAGAATAATCAGAAACAATGAACTTTTTAAAAAAAACAAGGGTTGAACATTAAAAAAACAGAACCTGCATCCATTTTTGAATTCTGTTAATAAAATATATATTTTTATTTCTCTAACTTCAATATTTAGTATAACCTTAAATCAAAACTTACCAAAAGGTTTGTCCCCAACATTCATTAATCAATGCACTTCATTAGTTCTCCAATAAGGAATATGTTTAGATGAAATGAGAAATATATATAATTTGCTACCTAAAAATCCTCAAGCCTATATTTTTAAAAACAACAGATTTCAGAAATAAATATCTTACTACATTTAAATACATATATAAGAAACGAATATGAAAAAGGAAATATAAAAAAGAACTTGAATTATTAACAATACCTCATGGTAGATAGAAGCCTGTGCAAGAGATGGTAAACGAAAAGATAACACTTTTGCTTGTCCATTATCATCTACTACCTGAGCATTATACATTCCCAACAGTAATGCTTCAACTGCTCTACAATTCTGAAACCAAACAAATAAATAAAACTGATAAAACATAAATTAAATTACATAGTTTCAATTAAATTTAAATAATCTCGTCAAACAATAAATTACATCAAAGAAATCCTTGAGAAAAATCAAATTTTCACCCAACTAGATTTAAGTTTCATTTTCAAATTAAAAACTTAGAAGCAATAATATTTTTGGTGACATAAAAGTAATTATGTAACTGCTAGCAACTTATGTATGTATAATGTATAAATGTTCTTCATGAGTAGAAACTTCCTTTTTTTAATTTCCTGTACAGAAAATATATAATACCTCCACACACAAAACAAAATTAATAAGCAGATGTTCATTCTTTGAGCCAGGAAACTGGTGTGCTTGTTTGGGACGGATTTAGCACAATGTATAACATTTTAAGTTTATTCAAGCTTTTGGAGCAACACTTACACACTGCTGAAGTCATCACCTTTATTTAAAAATACTTCCATTAATAGCAAGCAAGATAAATTTAAACAATATCTGGAAATCAGGAGTGTTTATTATTAATATTTTACTTCAGCTTTATAAACTAATTTTAAACAAAATTATAAATTGAAAAATGACATCAAAATACACATAATTACTTTATTACAATCTAATAAAAGTAATGACACAAATATATATTTTTTTAATAAATATTATACACATCACTATATCAAATAGATTATTTTATAAACAAATATTGAAATCCACCGGATACAGTTCAAAACTGAACTATATCTGGTAGATTTAAATATTTGTTTTTAAAATATATATAGTAAGTATTGTTTATGGTGACATTGGATATAATGAAATATCAGATATAGTGACCAGAAACTTGTCTCTTGGTTGGTTTGGTTTGCTGTTAATACCAGTAAGTATCGTTTTTTTAGTGACATCGGATATAATGTCATATCGGTTATTATGACTTATTTTCTCTACTGTAATGCAACATTTTATCACTTATAATGAAGGATGGAAGTGACTCGTCAGTAACATAGTAAATCTATATTGTAGCTACAGAAATATTTTAATGGTTAAAATGAGTCACCTTTTCCTTTTTACCTGCATATATACTATAGTTCTTTTTTTCTTATCTTCTTCCTGTACCAGATTATTGTAAACTAAAGCAGTAACATTCAGTTGTTATTAATCTTTTGCTGTGAGTGTATCATATCGTGCGGGTACAGTATTTATTTTATGTATCCGTGTAATTTATTTAATAGTGATTTAATTATGACTTCACGAAAAGCATTCAGGATAAGAGGAAAAGGCGCACATTATCTGGCGGTTAGAGAATGGTGAAATTAATAAGGATACTGCCCAAGAATTAGGTGTAGGTCATTTGACAATATCAAAGATATTGAAGTACTGTGAAAAAATTAAGAAAAATTTTGAAACAAATTCTATGAAATCAAAAAAAATTACGGCCTGTCAACATAATGATGTAGACCAAGTTCTGTTAGAATGGTTTAAATACTAGAGGGCTAGTGATATCGCTATTAGTGGCCCTATATTGCAAACTAAGGCGAACGATTTTCTGAAAAATTCAGTAAACCACGTGAAATAACTTCAGCTTGGATACAACGGTCCATCAGTGTCATGATATTGTGTCAGGAAGAATAAGTGGCTAGGCCACAGCAGCTCCAACCGGTGTGTTAGAAAAATGGCTAGAAACAATTTGGCCAAAATTAAAAGAGGGCTATTTAGACAAAAAATCTAATGCTGATGAATCCAGTCTTTTTTTTTAACTGTCGCCAGAAAGAACCCTTCGGTTTAAAGGTGAAACGTGTTCAGGGGAAAGTTATCAAAAGAAAGACTAACAGTACTAATTGCTACAGCTGGAACTGACAAAAAAACTTCTGGTTATAGGGAAAAGTGCTATATCACAATGTTTTAAAAATTTGATATTGCTTCTTGTTATGTATGAAAGTAACAAGAAAGCTTGGATGACAAGTGATATCTTTATGTCTTGGTTATGAAAATGGGACTGTGAATTAAAGATTGAAAATGACAAAATACTGCTGCTCATTGACAACTGTCCGGCTCATCCACACATTTAAAATCTTTCGTGTATAAAGTTAAGCTTCTTATCGCTGAAAACAACAGCAGTCTTACAGCCCTTAGATCAAGGTGTGATCAAGTCGGTAAAAGTCCACTACAAAAAACACCTAATGTGACAAATGATACAAGATTTAAATAAAAAAAAAAGGAAACACAAATAGCTATTCTGGATGCTATAATTTATGTTAGAAAGATCATGGAATGAGGTTTTTCTGCTGACTGTAAAAAATTGCTTTCGACATGCAGGAGTTTTACCACAGGCTGGTGAAGTTACTGACGCCGCATGTGAAGAAGAATCTTTGGCAGAATGGAGCAATAGTCTACAAAACCAATCATTGTCAAATGCATTGTTTGAAGATTACAAAGAAGTTGACAAAGATTTAGAAATGTGTGAAACTGTAACACATGATGTAGTGGCTTCAGTAATAGCAGAAATAGATGGGGACGTAGGTAATGACAACAAAGGTAACGATGAAGACATCAACCTGCCAAATTTCCAGAAGTTTTAGTGGCAATGAAAACCGTTTGCCAGTTTCTCAGTTTTACAGAAATTGCTAATGAAGAAACAAAGAGTATTTGTTTTCATTTAGAAAAGAAGCTTCAAAAACTGTATTACAACACAAAATGTATGAAACAAAGCAATATAACTGACTTTTTGTAGAAAAAGTAATTTTTACAATTTTTCTCATCTTTTACTTTACCATATTTGTACTTATATTGCATATTTTTGATTTTTATATTATTTTATTATGGAAATTATTATTATTATTTTTAATGATTATTATTTTACTGTATTACATTGTATAGATGGCATATTAAAGTAGTATCACTAAGCTTCCTGACATCAGTTTTTGTGACTATTGGTTATAATGACCTAAAATCATCGGTTCCTTGGTGGTCACTATAAGCGATATTTATTGTGTATATAATCTTTTAAAAACTCATATTATTCATTAATACATTGACCAGTGTGATAATAAAATTCAAACCACCAAAACAAATTAAATAAATAAGTTAAAAACTTACCACATTAATTCCAAGAATCGATTAAATTAAAGAATATATTAAATACAAGAAACAATATTATTGTATGTCAAACAAAGGGTTTTTACACCAATTTATTGATTTTCACCCCAGATTTCTCAAAACTACTGAGATACAGTTCTGGAACCTATTTTATTCTATCTGTCAAATCTATCTGTATTTGTCAAATACCAGAAATTACTAATTCTCCCCCTTAATTAACATCCTAAAAATTTCAGAACTTTATTTCAATGTGGTAGCTGAACTCTGAACAAAATCTTTCACTAGCTGTTTGCAAACAAAGCGTTTTAGAACATATGTTTATATGAACTTTTTCCATTATTTTCATGACGTTATGAAAGTCCTGGGAGAGCTTCGTAACACAGCTGTATATTTTATTAAACAGAATTCTGTTTAATAATATATATATATTTTTGTTTCTCTAACTTCAATACTTAGTACAACCTTAGTTCAAAGCTTGTCAAAAATGTTTCAGACACATCCCTTAATTGTGGCACTTTATCATTGATTAATACAGCTATTAATGAAATTCTGGTTAAGTGCTTTTGATGTGTGCTATAAACAAACAAATATCTATTATTCATGAGTGTATTGTACCTTGACCACAACTACCTAGGACATGTGGCCTTCATATATAAACATAAAAAAAGAAATACTGATGACGTGGACTTTATACAGATGATGATCAATTAATTATTCTATGTTTTTACCTCAAAAACAAGTTTGCACTCAAGATAGTGGAATTCATGATAATTTTGGCCAGTGATGGAAAAAAGGAGTATGAGATAAACAAAAATAGAAATCTAATGCATTTATGTAAATTTATATGGTGAAAACAGCATTTGAAGTGATTTACTTGAATAAATTAACCGTAAGAAAATAGTCTCATAGCAGCAAAATAAATGTTCATTACTGAATTAAAATATTAGTAATAGTAAATGTTATGAGTTATTAAGAATTAAATTTATTATTTTAAAATACATTGCATATAAGAAAAAAAAAGTTAAACACTGCTGAACTTCACCATTTGCAACCTGTTTTTGCATCAAATCAAAACAAATAAAACTTAACACCCCAACATTAAATCTGATGTGGGAAAACCAAAGAAACTGCTTAGTTCATACATTAGACACACATCTCCCATTCTTTATTCTGTACTTCTTGCAGCAATGAACATCAGACAACAAGGTTTATAATATTAATATTGTTTATACACATTATCCTTTATGACATCCACTTTATTCACGAACATATATTAATTGGTATTCCACCATGAAATAGAATTAATAAAACACAGAATACTGCATATTTGTACCAACAGAATCTAGACTTCTCCAGTGTACTCCAACTGATATATATTCTATGCTTGGTTTTACTGTACCTCCATTTCACTACAATGCATACGACTAATAATACGGAGGGGGGTCGCTAGCACCACCTCTGGCAAATATGACAACTTAACAAAAGAGGTAGCGGTGACGCTACCTCTATAATCTTTAAAATAGGTTTTTTGACACCTTCTGTACCTTCAAATTCATTTTATTAAATAAATAAGAATGATTTTGGATATATGAATTGTGTTTAAGAATCCTAAAAATAAAGATGTAATCTTATGCGAAAACAGTTTTTCATTAGCATTCTTGTATTTTTATTGGAGTGCTTCAAAGTTCCACAGTAACTACTCAAAAAATATTCAGACTTCAGAAGTGGTCCAACCAAGATGATCAGCTGATCCTGATTGGTCAAGAACAACTCAAACAATTTTCATCAAATTTTAACATGTATATCTAAATTCAATGAAATTGATGTAGTTTGGAGATCTTTGGGCCTCAAAATTTTTATATATATCTAAAACACATCCGGTCAAGTATTTTTCATGATTTATTCAATATTTATATTGTACACTGTTCACGCATACAACCATGCTTTTTCAAAACAGAAATTTGTCTCAAAATTTATTTTCAAAATTAGTGATCATTCTTTTTTTTTACAAAAAAAAATTATTTAGGAGAAAGTTAACTTTATCTACATGGATCTCCATCTTCAACTCTACACAAAAAATGAAATCAAAACACATTCAGTTACTTAAACTTTCATTCAATCATTTTCCTTCAACATAGTTTCATTTTTATCCAAATTTATTTTCAAAATTAGTGATCATTCATTTTTTTACAAAAAGATTATGTAGGAGCAGGTATGACTATGGTCTGCACTACATGGAACTCTGTGGACAGTTCCATCTTCAACTCTATGGAAAAAAATGAAATCAAAACATACTGTCAAGCTTAAACTTTCATTCAATCATTTTCCCACTACATGAAGTTTCTTTTATATCTCAATCTAAGACAATTTTGCTAGATACAATTCTATGTCTAAACATATTTATGTTGAGGTAATGTTTTTTCAAACCATTTATATATTAGATCTCAACAAAAGAGATGTGATGAAAAAAATATCACTAATTATTTTTAAATGGTATTCTTAACAGTATTTCGTATCCTACTGAATTCATCCTGTAGAATTTGTTGTAGGATAAAAACAACAATATGTATCTTATTTAGAGTGGTACCCCTACAGAAAAAAATGGAATCAACCAAGTAACCCACACTGTTACGAAATTTATTTTCAATCAAAAACACACAAGACTTCAACCATACTAGACTGGTCTGCCGAAAGAGATTTCAGAGTAAGTTATACTCTTATTTGGAAATAACTGGGTTGCTTAGATATGTGAAGTTTTTGTATTATAGTATGCGTTTAGAATTTTTGTATATATTTTATATTTTCATTTAGCAATGTAACTGATAAATGTGGAAAATTCAAATAATTCTAACATATGGTAGCCACTCCGATCTGACACTGATTTTATCACCTCTGTTAACTTCAGATTGCATGAAAGTTTGTGTATACCTGCTTGGACCAATATTTGTCCTTTTTTTAACTTCAGGTAAGCTCCATTTAAAATGCACAGGACACAGAGCAACCTAATTACCTGAATAAAAAGCATTTTTTTCAGTGAGTGCATTTCTAACATAAATCTTCTTGAAGGTGAAAAAGGTACGGAAGCACTGTTAATGAGAGAACTCATCTAATCCGATTATGTACAAAATTCAAACTATTCAAATGAAAAGATAAAAGTGAAAATCAGTAATTCATTAAAATTCTTAGCATTGTTGGTTAAAGTTATATTTTTTAGATGTTTCAATCTCTTTCAGTGGACAGGTCAAGTATGGTCAGATTCCCGTGTGTTTTCAATTGAAAATAAATCTAGTAACGGTGTGGGTTACTTGGTCATTTCTATTTTTTCTATAGGGATCCCATTTTAATGAGACATATTGTTTTTATCCTACAATGAACTCTACAGGATGAATTCAATAAGATATGAAACATTATTAACAATACTATATAAAAATAAGTTGTGATACAATTTGTTCTTCACATTTTTTTGTTGAGATCTAGTACATAAACTGTTTGCAAAAAACATTACCTCAACATATATATGTTTAAGCATAGAGGTATATGTAGAAAAAATGTCTTGTATCGAAATATAAATTCTGGGTAAGGGAACACATATGTGGCAAGCATAGTTACAGCACAATAAAGTTGGACATGTAAGTTTATGCATCTTATTTTAATTACACCAGGTGCATATCTCTTTCCTGATCACAATAAAATTGCATTTCACAAAAATGAATTTATACATGTATTATGGGTTATCTGAACTAGAAAACGTAAAAAAGAAATTCAGCACAGAGGATATATGTAAAAAAACTTTGTATCATGTTAATTACAAACAATAATTTTTACTTCACCTTTTTCTCTCCATGTGCAACTGCATTAAGATATACATAAATAAGTGTTGGTAAGAATAATAGTGTGAATCTCTGTAGGTCAACTTCTTCTGACCGATAGAACACATACAATGTCTTGCACACATCTTCAATCAACTGAACAACACAAAATAGTATGTTAATTTAGTTTATTTTTCTTTACTTGTTCATAACAATTTACACAAAAATTATATATAACATACTCAATAAACATATACAAGCAAATACAATAAATGTAATTCACATATTTTATATTATTAACATATATTTTAATGAAATTAATCTTTTAAGATTCATCTTATCTTTCTGTATTGTTAAATTATATTAATATAAAGCACACAGCATAGAATATCGAGATAAAACTTATCTTACCTTAATTTTATCAGGAGAGTACTTTCATGGGATAATAGAATTTAAAATATAATTAACATATACTTAAAAATAATCCTCATAAACTGTACATAATGATCCAATAAAAAATCATTAATAAACAGTTCTAATAGTGTTGCCACTATCAACACATATAAAACTAAAATAAAAAAATATGCAAAATAAATTGATGATAATTTAATCTCAGCAACAGTTTAACAACTTTTACCAAAAATTATCCGAGTGAATTTCTTGTATCTCTTTATAAAATAATAAAATAAATTTTTTTTTAAATCTATAATTTTATAAAAATAATAGCCCAAATGATATCAGCCAATCACAAATTAATTTGTTGCTTGATCATAAAAAAAAAATAATTAAAAATGGGATTTTTAATCTTCCTTATTTTCACTTATTTTTTTAATATTAAATTCACATAAAAATTCATAATACATGGTTATTTATAAATCAACCTCCGATCTGGAATTACTAATATAGCACATGCGCAGTGTTAATCAGCTATGCTTAAATATCATTACAGTTGCCACTTTGTTTTGTATCATTCAAGTAGTATATGATGAAATATAGAGGCAACTGTTGGAACTCCCGCCAGTTGTGGGATACATAGCATTATTTGTTTTTTGTATGCAAAAAGAATATCTGCAGCTACAATCCATAATTGGCAGTGCATAATTTATAATAATCATGTAATGAGTGACGGTTTTAGAAGAGAATGGTACAGGAAATTCAGGGAAAGGCGAACTATTCTACATGATAATTAAGAAAGAGGGTGACATTCCATTGTGAGTGATGAATTTTTTCTGAATTTTTGAACTTCATGCAAATTTTCTTCAAATTTCAAGGTCCATTATTAGAAAAAAATTTGGTTTTCATACGTATTGTGCACAAAAGGTACTGAAACAACTTACAGATACAAAGTAGAAAAAAATAGAAGATACCAGAGAAACAGGGATGAATTTCTTGACAGTATTGTTATTGTACATGAGACATGGATTTGTTCAAAATAACAGCCAAACAATGGATACAAACATACTTGCCAAACAAGCTCAAAAATTCAAATAAGCCAATTTGAACAAAAAATTGTGGCTGTGTTCCAAGGCTGTAAGTAATCTTGTTGACAAAATTTATTTAGCTGAGTGTAACAATAATCACAAATGTTTATTGTAAAATGTTGACAAAGCTTATGAGAGCAATACAAAATAAACGATAAGGGAAGCCAATGAAGAAGACTGTTTTTTTGCATGACAATGTATGGCATCACAACACTGCTTGCACTAAGGGTGTACTAAACACATGATTTGGCACCATCTATCTTCATCTGCTCACAAAACTGATGAATTGGCTGGCTACTAAACACTTCAAAAGCAATGATGATCTCATAGGTGGGTACTTGGGCAGCACCACTCTTTGACAAGGAAACAGACAAGTGGATATAACAATATGACAAATTTAAGCTGGGACTAAGTTGAGGAGTAAAAAGTATGTATATAACTTTTATATATAGTTAGTTTCTTCAGTTTACTTCATTTTTATTACTTGACTGCATGTTAGTTTATGTTTAGCCCTCCTACTTGATATTTATCCAATCAATATGTAACAAAATTAAATTTTGATTTAGATGATCAATTTTAATTTAATAACTAATCATAAGCCTTAAAAGCTTTCCATTAATTTATAATAAAAGTTTTATTGACAGTAAAATGGAAAAACATATAAATAAAAAATAAGACTATTTAATAATTTTACAAAACTAATTTTCATCTATTTTGAGAATTTCCCCCTGTGTAGATAGCTGTCTCGCTCCTGAAAATTTTAATATTAAGTTGTACCCAAATAGTAGTTCATTACATGGAATCTTAGGATTAAAAAGTCAATGTATTTTACAGTATTTGTGTTCAAATTAGCCATTTTAGACATGGATTCCATATTTGAAGGTAGCAAGTGAAATAAATTTTTCATTCAAAGTTTTTTTCAGAAAATAACCGACCAGTTTTAATTACGCACCAATGTAGATATTTAGTGATGTGTGGTTGGCAGCATTGTGTTCGGCATAACCTTCACCTTAACCACATGTTCTTGGATTGTTGATATCTCATTTAGTTTTCATGTTATTGTTATTTGAGAGCAACATGTTTAAGTGTTAGTAGCAATTTTTATAATGTTCGATTTTCAGGAGCAACGATACAACACAAGATTTTTGCGTGAACACAGGGAAATCTTTCACAGTTGCAACTTTTGAAACAAGCTTATGGAGATAATGCTCAGGGTTGTATGCAACATTACGAATGGTTTTCACAATTTGAAGTGATCATTAATCCATTGAAGATCACTCTCGACCAGGAAGACCTTTGACTTTAACTGATGACAACCACACTCAGAAAATCAACGATCTGATGCATGCAAATCGCTGACTGACTGTCAGAGAACTTGTAGAAGAAGGTAGCATCTCAATTGGATAATGCAGTGACATTTTGACTGAAATATCAACATGCCCTAAGTTGCAGCAAAGTTTGTTCCTAGTTTGATGACTGAATAGCAGAAAGAACATCAAGTGGACATGTATTGGCAACTTCTTGAACAAGCCAGTGACAATGAAACATTCATGCAAAAAATCATAACGGGAGACAAAAGCTGGATTTACAGCTACGACATCGAGAAAAAAGTTCAAACATCAAAAAATCTCACATTGCACGCTACTAACACTTATAACACGTTGCACTCAAATGATAACACAAAAACTAAATATATCAACAATCCAAGACCATGTGGTTACAGAAAAGGTTATGCAGAACACAATGTTGCCAATCGCACGTCACTAAATACCTCTGTTGGCGTGTAATTAAAAATTTTTGGTTATTTTTTTTTTAACAGATCTCGTACATTACATTCTTTCTTAGCCCTATTTGTAAAAATTGCAAGGCAACACTTAATAGTTTATTCCATTCTTAATATTTATGTTCATAAACAATGTTTATTTCATAACACTATAACAAATTTTAATTTTTCTACAACAATCACATGATAATTTTGTTAAAAAAAATCCTTTCACACATCCTCAAATCACTAATAAATCAGAATGTGTTTGTTACCTTCTATACCATGTTGTTATTTATTTATATTCTTTCAGTGTTTAGTTTATAGGGGTTGAAGACTTAATCTACATATTTTTTGTGCAATTAAATTTTTTTTAGTGAAATATGATAGTTATTAAGAAAACATGTGCATGAAAAATAAGTAGAAAATGTCTATGACAATGATAACCAGAATAATGTTGGGCAGGTACCACTAATAATAATAATAACAAACCTAACTTTTCTCATGTGAGATAGTGTTTTTTATTTAGTCTAAATAAAATAAAAAAATTTAATAAATAATAAAAAAAATATATAATAGAAATAAATTAAAAAAAAAAGATTACTATATATATTAAATTTGAAAGTTTAATATATAATAAAATTAATGTGGCTTAGACAAGTTTTTTTTAATCTAATTATAAACTGCACATAAATTTAGTTTGTTTTCATAGGTTAAAGAAATAAAAACCATAAAGTTAATGTGTTATAAAATTAAATATAACATAATACTATTATAGAATTTTTACCTTTACTTTGATGGGCTACATAGTATGTCAAATGAAAAATTTCAGATTAAGACCCTGTGCGACTACAAAAGTTTATATAATTAACTAGGTCATACAAATGCCTTAGATAGTGTTAAATACAATAAAAATGAAATATTGCTCTTCTTGTAGTCATAATGAAAGAAAAAATACTAAATTAAAAAAAAGATTATGCTATTTTTTAACAACATTTTTTGGATATTTAATTTATTCATAATGTGAAAGAAGTACAAAAAAGAAAAGTACATCAATTAAAAGAAAAATGATTGTTTCATAGGACGAACACTAATAATAATGTTATAAAATTTTATACAAGAGCTAATTTTATTAAAATAAATGTAGAAAGGTAAAAACCTGATAGCAATATGGAAATAAAATAAATTCCATTTCTAATCGTTCATATATACGGAATTACCATAAGAAAAGGTTGGCAGCAATTACAAGACGATTTCATTTGGATCTAAACAAAAACAATATCTGTACATCTTTTTCCCACACTGGGTGCTAGCAACAGTTTTTGCATGAAAATCATAAAGAACTAGCCAAGAGTCAGTGAACAGATTTTAGCAGTTAGAATAAAAAAATATTCCTCCAACAGAGGACATTTTTATTTACTTAAATAGTGTTATTTATAAGTGTAAATGAAACATTTAACTTTTACAAAAAGTATAATTGGGTTGGCTCATATCAAAAGGATACATCAAATGGAATAGTAAGCAAAATGGAATAATTTTTTTATTATTCTTTTGAGGATAATGGCCTTAGAATATTATCCTGAAATTTGTTGCTGTGGATATTATTGTTGTTATCATCTAAGTAAACGGTTGGGGGTTTCTTCTGGTTGTGTGATCTCTTTATAATACTATTGCTATACTTTGGTTTGTTTCAAATACAGCTTACACAGTGCAATCATTTTATCATGCACATCATGATAATAGACAATATAATTCCACTATGGACTATAATACAGAGATACTTACATTTAATTTGATTCATAGGATGTAGTTATGCACTCCTGGTAATGTCTTGCAGCAAGTGTCGGAAATGTCCACCATTCTCCTGAACTTGGGTTCAAACGGAACATATTTTCTGAACCCTTCATATGACACCAGGCTAACTGAATTCACCTCTGCAGTAATGGCTCAGTCCAGGTCTTGTGGAGTATGAGTTTGCTCGATATACATGTCCTTTCAAAAAACCCCAGGGAAAGGAGTCTGGTGACAATAAGTACGGGAAACAAGGGGGCCACATACTTTTTGAGATCATGCAGTCACCAAACTTTCTTCCAAAAATTCCATGGTGTTTTTGGATGTATGGCAAGTTGCCTCATCTTGTTGCAGGTAACAAGAGCATTCATCAGGCTTAAGAAGTTTCAAATTACATAATTATATCCTAGTATGCTGGATTGTTAAGGTTTTGTAAAAAAAAAAAAAATCGAGTCCACTATTCATTATCGAGAATCACACATCAAACTTCCTACCTTCTGTGAGAGGATTTAGTGTTGACCAATATCTCTTGTTCTGATGATTGATGTAACCGCTAAGGTGAAAATGCACCTCATCACTAAAAAAATACATTATGCAGTATGCCCATTCCATTACTATCCACCTGGTTGATAAACCACCAGCAGTACGTCTGGGGATTTCAGTTCCTGTATGCAATGTATTCAGTATGCATGTAGACTTAATTCCTTTATGGCTTTTCGTGTACTCCTGTATGATATTCCTGTCTGCGATGATAATTTACACAAAACTTTCCTTGGAGACTGTTTAAGTAATGCACACACTTCTTCCATTTTCCCTTCTGTCAATACTGAAGCACACATATTCTTCTTCTTGTCAGCAACACTTCTGGTCTCCCAAGAGTGATTAATGATTTGTGTTACTGTTGAATTGTTTGGGACAAGTGCACCTGGAAATCTAATACAAAACTGTTCTTTAACAAAGCAATATGACTTACTTTGAAGTACGCCTTGACAATAAACACCTGCTGCGCTATTGAAAACAGCATGATTATTCACACCACACCACAAGTGGTGTAATCACAAAAACCCATATGTTCTGTGTGCACAAAAATGATAATTCCATACTGCATGCTGATGCCACCTACCAGTAGGTTAGCTAACTATGTAGCCAACACCTTTTTACCTTTCTTTTTCTGTTTAACCTCCAAGAATTATCATTCAAATATTAATTCAGAGGATGAATGAGGATGATACGAGAGTGTAAATGAAGTACGGTCTTGCACAGTCTCAGTTAGACCATTCCTGAGATGTGTGGTTAATTGAAACCCCACCACCAAAGAACACAGGTATCCACGATCTAGTATTCAAATCCGAATAAAAATGCCTTTACTAGGACTTGGACAATGGAACTCTTGGCTTCCAAATGCAGCCAACATAAACTAACTTTAAAAAATTGCTAAACGTGTTTACTCAATGTCAGTATGCTCAAGACAAATGATGTGCACAATAAAATAATCACACTGTATTTGTGCTACTATATTTGCTTGAATGTATAAGACCCAAAATTTTTTTTGTGAAATTTGTTGAATTCTTTTTCAATTTTCAGAAAAATTACCTAACTGTTTTTATAGATTTGATGATTTGTAACTTGGATTTTTTTTGTAACAATAACCTACCTTGGGTTGTTATGCAAAATTTAATGATATTGTTTTCCAGATAATAATTAACTCCTTTAAGAGAGTGGAAGATAGTCTCTTGAGTTGTTTACCTTTATAAAAAATATGTTAACAGAGCATGAAAGTCCTATTGTTAAAACATTATTTCCCTGTATAAAAATAAAACATTAAATTATAGATAACTATTATACTAACATGTGAAAATTTGTGTCTCTCTTCTAAAACCGTATAGATGGCAGATATAACATCTTTATTGCTATGAACAGTACTGGCATATGTATGTAACTCTGCAGGAGTTAAAGCTTCAAAATCACTCAGCCACTCTGTAACTATTTGTTCAGTCATATCATAGCACCAATCATTAGCCACATAGCCAAACAAGAGACAATTATTTGATTACAGGATGCTTGTTATATAAAAAAAAATTCAATGCGACTTCTACTACAGCATATATCAAAACTAAATCTGAAACAAAAAATTAAAACATATTAATACAATATCTCATGACATTATCTCTAAAAAAAACTCGTATAAGAAAACTAATGGATAGTAGCTGAACTGAGAAAATCAAAATCCAGAAAACTCTAATCAGCAAAATGACAGTTTTCATACTATTAAAAATTCCCTATTAAAAAATTTGTATAAATAAATACCTCTCCATATTTTAATTTTTAAAAAAATTTTGATGTTTATGCAAAAGAATTAAATGTAGCGGAAAAAATAAACTGTTAAGTGAAAAAACTTCTCTTTTTTTATGCACGTATATTGGTTTCATCTCTTTTTTACTGATTGTAACACTATTCTGATCATGGGTTTTTCTTGATCAGACAGCAAACTACAAGGAACTATTGAAATTCAAGCTGTTATAATGTACTTCACTTTAAAAGATTTAACCCAAACAGACATACAAAAAGAGTTGGATTCTACTTTAAGAGATTATTTCCCTTTGTTTACAATGGTGGGAGCAGATGAAAGTGTGCCAAAGAAAGTGAAATTGGTTCTATCTACAGAAAAAGTTATGGCTATGAACATTTTTTAGGTTTCTCGTGGAGTAGAGCTCACAAATTATCAGGAAAAAGGCAGGACCATCACCAAGGAGTATTACACTTCACCACTGGAACTGAAGGATGCTATACAGCTAAATGTTCAAGTCAAAAAAAAAGTGCTTTTTCATCATGATAATGCACCTGCATTCAAGTCTCTGGTTGATACTTGAAAACTCAGTATCGGGAAGTAAAGGTTAATTGGGCTTATGCTTTAAAATGATTCCACATGTACCATATTTGCCAGATTGACTCCCAGCAATTAGTTGCTCTTCCTAAACCTAACGCGCTGTATGAAGTTTCACTTTAAATAATGAGGTCAAAGCTGAGACAACCACATATTTTGCAGAGTTGGACATATCCACACTATACTGAAGGTATTAAAAAGTTGCTGATCTAAATGCAGCGAATTGAAAAATGACTATGTTGAAAACAATTAAAAAAATATTTTTTTTAAATCTTGTGTTTTCTTCTGTCAGGCCAAGAACTTTCCAAATGACCCTCATACACTCTTTTTTAAGTTCTTTTGTAATGTTAAGTATGCATGTATGTTTTTAAGTTCTTTTGTAAATTTAAAATGGCATAAAAGGCTACCACTGAAGAGGAAAGAAATTACAATTAGCATTAATTAATAGTCAAAACAGCAACTGATAGGCAGAAGTATCTGTAAATTTACAAATAAGAAATAGGCATATAAAATTGTTATTTACATAACAGCTAAGTTTCCATGACCTTAAATGAATACTAATTAGCAAAGAATCAACATTTATATAACCTTGTTATAGAGTAATGAATATAATTATTAAAATAATAAAATAATAAAAAAGTAATTATAGTGAAAACACAATATAAAAAAAAAACAAAAAAACACCTGGTTTATTTACTTTATAAAACCAGTTTGATGCTGATAAAAAAAGCAGTATTTACAAAATTATCTGACCAACCAATTAATAAATATAATGGCATATTTTAATAAATAGCATAAGATATGGTTAAACCATCAAAAAGAAAAAACAATTGCTTTATTAATACAAAGTGTACATCCAATTTTTTTTTTTTGGGGGTGGCAGCTATTGCACAGGTTTTGTTTAAGTATGTTAGACACCTCTTTTGAGTTTATGGGGCTTGATTTGTAGTGATACGGGAATTCCTTTATAAGTAGGTAAATTAAGTAAAATTGATTTGTCATGTATTTATATTCATTTAATATTTTGTTTTAGAAAAATTTAGTTTTATAAATTTTACTTTCAACTTTTCCTATTTATTTATTACTTTTTGATATATGCCTAAAAGAAGATAAAAAAGGTGAATATTGTAGTTAATATCTTTGTATTACATTTTGTTTATAATTAATCTGCTATGGAGTATGCATCCATTTACCCAATGTAATATTTATTGTAGTTTGTGCAATTTAATTTGCATATTCCTCTGCCATATTTAAACAGTGTTTTATTAGTTTCTTTGTATGAACTTGGGTATTTTGTCTCTGGTTCTAAAAATAATTTATTTCCTGAAAACAATATTATTTAAATTATGAACCATTATTTTGTATTTATTTAAAAATCTGTATTTTGTGAAGTGTCAGTGCTGTGCAGTTTCTTCCAACAAGGTGGGTTTTTATGTTTTGTATTTAAGTAGTAATTTGTTTACTAGTATGCCATATTCATTAACTTACATTAGATTGTTCTTCCTTGCAGTTCTTAGATGAAACATCAAAACAACAATCGTGTAGCAGATTTTGTTATAGATTATAATTTTATCTAAGCCATTTATACTAATTATATATATATATATATATATATATATATATATATATTGATTATTCACTCTTAAATTAATTTGGTTAACTTAATCTTTTAGGTTGTATTACCAATTCACAATATTTATGATTATATTCATATAAAGATCTTGACAAGTGATCAGTTTTCTACCAGCTACTATATTAAAATAATATTAATGCAAAGAAGGCGTAATATGTTTGTATTTTCCACATTTACAACAGACAAAAGCTAAGGTTTTGCCTTATTCATACAACATTTATAAAAATTTTTCTGAACATTTTATGATTTGTCTTGTTAAATTTAATTGGTTTTGTTTCACAATCAAATCTTGTAGATAATTTATATTACAATTATGTCATTCTGCAAGCGATTTCAAGTACAGGTTTTACACCATCAGTAAAAGAAAAAGATAGAAAGGATATCTGAACACACTCAGCACAGCACTGTAAGTCATATACCGATCACCATGGCAGAGCCCTATTTACAAGCATAAACATCTAAGGCAATTAACAACACCAAGCCATCACAGTTGACTCTGGATACTTGTCATGTTGAACTCTGCATGATATAGTTTGCACAAACTATTACCAGCAAAACATTTTTTTTTTTTTAATATTTTTGATTAAAATACCTAAGCACTATTATGCTCAACTTTTTCTGTTGTTTATTTTCAGTAAACTCTTAATTTTTAATAAAACAATTAATTAGTTTTAATTTATAATTTTTTTGTCCCAACAAAATTTAACATGAACTGTAAACAAAAATAAATCAATTTTAATTTTTATATATCTATAAAAATGCATTCAGTCCAAGACACCTGTTGTGAAGCTTAAGGTTAAACAGCAATCAAATATTTAACTTATTTAAACTTTCTATCATTAGTCAAAGTTATTTTCCTCGCTTACAACTGCATCTACCATTTGTGTCAAATATTGTCTTTCATAAAAAGATTCAACCTTTTTTCCACAAAGTTGTAATGCATTTCCTTTACCAATCAACTTTTCAGCCACTCTGTTTCAACTCAACGTCACACCAACCCAATGATGAATCCACTGCTCAATTAATTAACCAACGTTTAGCATCATCCACCACTCTCTTTTGATACTAGTAAAATACAAAATGAGTTAGTTGTCTATTTTCCAAAATTATCAATAAAGAAATAACATTAGGAGTAGCACTATCCTGTACTCTACTTAATTTTTTTGTTGAGTATCCAGCTGCATTCTTTATTTCCATTTCTGTTCTCACATTGTTCTTTATTTAGTTACTGATTATCTGGCTGTATTCTTTGGCTCTCTTTTTTTCATCTTTCTGTTTTATTCCTCTCTTCTTTGGGATGTACATAACTTGTTCATGTCATTAGTGACTGAAACAGTCATTGTTCAATTTTCAGGCTGCTACAGTGCCTGAAATGGGTTAAGCATTTTTGACATATTTATTAAAGTTATTCTGTTCTCTTTAGATATAAATTATTATTTTTCCGTAAAATTATAATTTTTACAAATTTTTTATCTAACTAGTATTTCTATGAAAAAAATCTTGATTTTTGGTAAATTTGAGTAAAAGTAACCCTATTTTCACTGGCAAATAAAAAATATATTATTATACTCTTATACTTATTTATTCAAAATGAAAATAGAGAAAAAACACCATATTTACAGTGTATAAATATAAATAAAAATAACAGAAACACTGGGGTAAAAACACAAATTTAAAAAAAAAAAAACAATTCCCAGTTCCAGGTAGTTACGAACGATCTTCACAACAGCACAGTAAAAACAATTCTGGATGATTAAATAACACTATTGAGATACTATGTTGTTAAAAGCTATAAACATGAATAGGGGATTAGATGCAAATTGTGTAAATTTTTGACAAAAAAAAAGGAAAATTGTGGGCCAATTTAAAAAAAATTAAAAAAAGGATGGCGAGTGAAACAAGGATTGGTGTGTCACTGCTGCTTTACACTTGTAATACAAATAAAAAGAAATAAAATAAAAATCTAAGTAGAGTACTATCCAAGGAAAAGGAAATTCACTGTCAATCAGAAATCAAAACTGAGTAAGAAGAAATTCTGATTTATAATGAAAAATTCAGTTAGAGAAATAAGAGTAAAACACAAGCAGTGAAATGAGACAGAAAAGAAGCCAATGATGTAATTAAATAATAAGGTGGAGGACCATAATACTCCACGAGTTGTAAAATTATACTATTTAAGTAGTAAAATTAAAAAGGATGTACAAAACAGGATCTGCTAATATCAAATATGGTTCTAAAAATTGTAAAGATATTCTTAAAAATATTTGAATGAAGTGTAGCACTTAGTGGTATGAAACATGAACAACAGGAAGGGGCAAATTAGTAGAGATCTTTTTTGAAACGTTTATTACAGGATGATATTAAATTAAGTGGGTTGATAAAAGTATGAAATGAAGAACTGTTAAGATAAACAAAACAGGAGAGTAAAATTTTGTAATGGATGAACAGTGTTGAATGGCAATTCTGTTATGAATTAAATATCAAAGTTTAGTTAATTTGGTAATAAGGAGATAATTTTTCTTTGTAACGGGTAAAAAATTAAAGATGAAGACAAAGCTTGGGGAAAAACAAAAAAAGGAGATAATTGGGGACACATGATGTAGCAACTAATTATGATGTAGCACAGAACAGAAAGAAATTGAGAATTGTGGTACTCCTCAATTATCTAACTGACATTGCCAGATATTTATGAACTTGTGACATCTCTCAGTCTTGAGAAATTTATTCTGTGTTAGTATTTTTAATTGGATGACCACTTGAGATTAATTAGTTAGCTTGCCAGAACAAGAGATGGCCTATGAAAATGATAACATATGCAAAATAACCTATTATCTATTATTAATTAAGGAAATTTACAATTTAACTTAATTTACACATGGTACTACTCACTCATAAACAAGCTAATGAATCTTTCACCTGGTTTTTAATTTGAATCACAGAAAAAAGCTTCTCAAATCGTCAGAAATGTCACAAATAAACATATAAATGTAACAAATTATATAATGCAGAATTACCATGTCATAGTGCAGGTAACTTACAATGTGTTTTCTCATACTAAGAAAAAAGGCTGAAATCTTTTCATTCACTAAGCAATTGGTACTACTAAGAGAAGTTAATGTGACCCACAGCTAATAGTAACTTTCTAAATTCCTGTAATTAACATAATACCACGTTTAAGCAGATTTTCTTTACAGCAACACCAATCTCAGACTAATGAATATTAAATCAAAACTTTTAGAAGAAGTTGAAGTTGAAATGAAATTTTTTGGTATACATTTCTAAATAAGAATAAAACTAATTCTGCAAAATGAGATACCAAAAGCCTGCTGGTACTCAAACCCATGATCAGTTGAATGAGGATCTGGTTGGTAATCAAACACATAATCAGTTAAATGAGGAATTGGCATGTAGACCATAACTATACTTATAAATTTACATCCTGTTAATTACTCACATACATAAATAAACTGCAAAATTATAGGCTTAAATAGTTAAAAAATTACTCATATTAATGGAAAGGGTTAATATTTTCTAATATACCAGGTCATTCAAAAAGGACTTTACAACTTTAAAAGTATACAAAATTTTATTTAGGTAACTTGCAGATTTGGCTAAGGTCTCATTTCACAGCAAAACAAAAAGTTTTGCCATGTAACTCATTGGTACCGAATTTGCCCCCAGTGTTGTTAAAAATGTACATATTTAATGGTGCAGGAATGCTCACTGTGTATTTTGTTACAAGATTTGCAGTCGGCAACTGCAGTTCAAAATAATTTTTGTAGAGTACAATAGGGAGCCTCCTAGTAGGAATATTTACTTTTTGGACCTGCCTCAAAAAAAGTTCCATTGAGGCAGGTTGTTCTGTTTAACATACAAAATCACCAGGACACCCTGAACCTGCTGCGCTGCATGCGTCCCTGAAGCTGTTGCAATACGACTCTGAGAAAGCTTTGCATGTGGTCCAAAGGAATCAACTTGATGTGTCACGTAAGACTAGCATTCCACATACGACTGTTTTGTATGTATTACTTAAATGATTGCACTTAAGGCTATACAAACTAACCATGGTACAACACATTACAGATGATGACACAGTTCCTCAGCTGCAGTTTTATGTGGATATGATGGATATATTTGCAGACAATATATTTTTGGTGATGAATCAATGTTTCACATCTGTGACTACGTGAACTCCTATAACTGCCAGTTATGTTGTAGCAAAAACCCTCATGAAACTTTGCAGCACATTTGTGATAGCCCTAAGGTCAATGTTTTTTTGTGCTCTAAGTAAACAAAGACTGTACAATCTGTTTTTCTTCCAGAAGGCAACCATAAATGGTATCATTTATCTCGACATGGTTCAAAATTTTCTAATTCCTATTAGACGATGATGAACAAGATGGATGCCATAACAAACTCATTACTGCCTATAAGACCAACATTTTCTTGATACTTCACTCCCAGGCTGATGGATTGGTTGTGAAGGTCCAATTGCTCAATCACCTCACTAGATCTTTTCTAGTAGGAATCTTTTTAAAGATCAGGTTTACCTTTGCCTACTAACTTATTGGGCTAAAACTTTGAATTAACACCGCAGATGCAGAGGTAACGGCCAGCTAGCTAGCTAGTTTGAAATGAAATTGACTTCAGGTGGGATGTATGTCACATTACAAGTGGAAGCCATATCAAACCAAACTGAATGTTGGCTGACAGACTTGTGTTTTTCTATAAATGAGACCTCAATTGAATCTGTAAGTTATCTCAATAAATTTTCATATGCTTTTAAAGATGTTAAGTGGTTTTTAAATCACTGGCATTTAATGACACATTACCATACATAATTACTAACTTGTACTATTCATGGAAAAACAAAATAAATATATATTTGTAACACGTTTTCAAAAAAAAAAAAAAAAATTTAATTTTTTTCCTACAGTGAAAGTGCTCTATTCCATTTAAGTGAATAGAAACATATCTTGTTATATCTACAATACAGCCAAAGATATAAAATTTTAAGAGCTATCACAAAATGTACTTTACAAAATAAATGCAAAGTAATATTATTTTGCTGGCATTACTAATAAAAACAAAGATTTGTTCTCAAACTTGAATGTCATTTAACTAAAGAATAAATGGTAATAAATAATCGGAATACAAATTCATTTTTATAATTGTTTTCTTCCAAAACTGGTAGCAAAAAGCGACTTCTCATTCGAACTCAATCGTAGAAGTTGAAAGTCACTCTACATAGTTTTATTTATTCGTTTCTGAAGCAAACGTCAAAAAGGGTTAACGCCTTTTTTGAATAACAAAGAAATACAAAATACTATTAAAATTAAGCAAAGTTCTGTAAGAATTATAAAATAAAATCTGCTAAAATTTACCTATAGTTTCAAATCCTGATCATCAGCCAAAATTGATTCTCTGTACTCGAATGACAGCAAACCTTAATTCCCCACCAATACCGAACTCTATCCAGCTATAAGGACATCTTAGATCACAACCGACCAAATATCATCAAAGTAGAACAAAAATATTTAATCCAAAAAAGTACGTGAAGTACACTTATAAATTTATAATTAGGAGTTATTACTTAAAAATATATTCTGTTATCTGTATGAAAATATATCTTAATAAGTTTTTGTTTACCTAAAGTACAGATCATGGTATGATTCTTTAAGTTTAAGTTGGTACAGTGTTTGTTTAAATATTAGTCACATGTTGTAAGGTTCGCGGCATTATAGCATTACTTTCTGATGTTTTGGTTAGAAGTTGATCTTAACGTTATTGCTGCTTAAAGTTTTTAGATAAAAATAATTGTAACTTGAAACATATTGTACTGGTATTATGAAGATTGTTGTTTCAGAGAAAGTGACTGATTCTGAACCCAAAAATACACAAAACGTGGTAAGAGAATAACTTATATTTTTATGATTATTCAAAAATTTATTTAAACGTAGCCTTCTTGAAGCATAAAAATACTTAATTTTATTAAATTGACATTTTACACAAATCATGTACTATAATTTATTTAGTAACCGCTTTTTAACTGCCTCAAAATGTGCTTCCGGATACTTAAGCACCGTTAAATTACTCATTTGTAGTGTTCGAAGTCGTAAAAGTTTACAAAAGGAAGATTCTATCAAAATTTTTATTCAGTTCCTTTTTCAGCAAGTCTGACTGAATAAGAAAAACTTCTCCAAATATTCAGAACTTGAGCCATATATAACTTATAATTTTATAAAGAGTAAACTTTTACCTTTCCCAACACTATTTGAGGTAATCCTAGTCAGGATTTTGCTTCATTTATTACCCTTTTAATGTTCTTGCACTTAAAAGGATTATTCCTGTGTCTTTTTTATTGCTCAGTCATTCAGTATAATCTATTTAAATTTATAATTCAACAGTCATGTTTCAATATGCCTTATATATAAAAAAATAATTTGTGTTAAATTTTTTTCTCATTTACTTTACAGTTTTCCTAGTTAATTATAAGTGTAAATAATTTACTTCTCATATTATTTCTTCCTGAAGCTATAATTATTTCATGAATATGAATGAAATAATCATTTATAATGCCAGTCTTGGAAATCTATTATTAAAAGCAGTTATAAGTTTTATTTATCTTTGTTTAGGGTGTTTTATTTTCATATTAAAAAGAAAAAAATTGCACTATTGAAAGTGTTAATTAATTTTAATTTCTAGATTTATTTTTAAATTATACACATTGCATTGTGTACTTATCTTTCATTTTTGTTTTTTTTTCCTAGGAAAATATGAAAACTCGTAAAACTTTGCACCCATTACATCCTTTACAAGAATCTGCTGTTAATAAGGAAAATTTAGTTGGTGCCGGCAGAATGCCACCTAGTGGAAAAGATGCAGATAAATCTCACAGGTAGCCAACTTATGAAATAAAAGTTATATGATCTTGTATAATCTGTAGGGGTGTTTTTTTTACACCACCTCAGGATCACAATGATTAGAATTCTTTTTTGGTGATCCTTTCTTCTTTATACTGACCATGCTAGGCTTTTTAAGACCTTTTTTCCCTCTGAAATCAATATTCTTTCTGAAAAGAGATTGTCCAGTGTATGTTCTTTTGACATCTTAAGCAGTCTCTATGCATTGAAATTATTTGGTTTTAATTTTTTGTTTTCAAAAAAGTTAATCTCCTGTTTTCTATTCTATACAGATGTACGTAAAATTCTAATTTCTTTTCCTCAAAAGATATCAATTTACTCACAGTTTTTGTAAAGATCTTTTCTAAGTTTATAGTTTTCTTCCTCTAGAATCGCACCATAAATTTTTCAAAGTACCTTTTTTTTAATTTTTCTAATTTTTTCTTTTTTTGAAGAAATTCAAGCATTCAGGTCATATAAAATGTGGGAAAAATTACTGTCTTGTAGTTTCTAAGTTTATCATTTTTCAGTATTGTTTTTTTTTTGTGTGTATAAATTTGTGATGTTACATGATATCCTTTTTCCATTTTTGTACTGTTGCTTTCATGCTTTCTACTTCTAGAACATTAGGAGTGACTACCTCAGGGTATTTAAATTAATGTTCTTTTAATATTTTTATTCTTTCTTTTTTTCTGTTTAGCCTCTGGTAATTACCTTTCAGATAATACTTCAGTGGATGAATGAGGTAATATGTATGAGTGTAAATTAAATGTAGTCTTGTACAGTCTCAGTTCGGCCATTTCTGAGATGTGTGGTTAATTGAAACCCAACCACCAAAGAACACTACTACCCACCATCTAATATTCAAATCCATGTAAAAAAAAACTCACTTTGGTAGGACTTGAATGCTGGAACTTTCAACTTCCAAATCAGCTGATTTGGGAAGACACGTTCACCACTAGACCAACCTGCTGGGTTTTAATATTTTTATTAAATGTTTTAATTACATTGATTGAGCTTTTTGTGTTGGAAAGCCATTTTGTTTTTTATGATATTAGTAATCCTATTTTACTTGCTCAATTTTCTAATTCTACTACTTTAGTTTTTCTTCTGAGTTTGCAAAGATTACTAAATTATCGGAAAGTGAGATAATTGGTCAACAGAGATTTATTTTTAATATCAGTTTTTACAGAATCATAGATATTTAACTCTCTTTTAAGCTTCTTGATCCATTCTCTTATAATTTTTTCCAAAGCATTATTAAACACTATTAGTGAGACCACCTCTCAGTCGTACACCAGTTTTTATTTCATAAGGATCAGAAACTGTTAAGATTTTTGTTAATGTTAATTAACAAAATGTTCATTGTTAATGAACATTTAGGGTGCCAACAAAATATTTGTTTGAATTTGAGTTTTGAAGTTAAGCTTCCAGAATGCTCGGACTCCTCTTTTAAATCGAGTTTAGCAAAATCCAGGATGACAGGTTGAATACTTTTTGAGGTAGTATTCACCTCAAAAAGGTATTAATAAAGGTATTCACCTAATAAACGTATTAAATTCACTGTAAAGTGAATTTTTAGTACTTGCAGGTTTTTTCTTTAAAAAAACTTCATTGCTTACCATTGAAGTGTTAATTTGATAATACTCCCTGTGCAAGAAGAAACAACAGTAAGACTAGAATTTTCAACAGCTGTCCAATAAGGGAAACGAGCACTGACCAAAATTCTGCCCACTACAGAACAGATGCATTTAGATTTTGATTTGTGTTTTAGTCTGCAGGCTGTATTTTATTTCCTACCTACCCTACATATCTGTAAAGCCTTCCCCAATCCAACAACTGGTAGAGGAATACCCCCCCTAGGAATTTACAGGATTTTATTATGAAAGAATTAAGTTTTTTTATATTTTTGTCAATAATAGTCAACAAAGAAAATTATTTAATACTGTAAACCTTTGAAGTGACAAAACAAGGCTGATTTTATAAATGAAACATTTTAGTAGCTTATAAGGCGATTTTGAAAGTTCTTAGGTTGACATTGAAAACAAGATTTTTTCATTCAAATTTTTTAATACCTCCGGTATTAATGTGATTTGTCCAACAAATCACATAACATAATAAGTGCTTCTCTCTGCTTTGACCTCATCATTTAAAGTGAAACTTCATCCACAGAGTCATTTCTTCAGTTTTGGGAAGAGGAGAAATAATCATTGGGAGTCAAATATGATACGGTACATTAAAAACATTTCAAAGCATAAATAATGGGTGTTACCAATCTCGCATACCTTTAGTCAGCCATCATTTAATACGGGATTATGAATCTTTGTGACTATTTCATCGGCATAGTGGGTTTTGAGCATCCACTATGTTCATAATCTTGAATGGCTATAAGACTATGTTTAAATTCAGCAGCCCTCATTTTTGTTGAAAATGAAAGTAAAGAATCCTTTAAAGAAAAAACTAATTCTTTTTGTACACCCATCGGAGTTAAACCCTTTAAAACAAAGTACTTGATAACAACTTTAATTTCAATTTTATCCGTATTTCAGAAAATGTTAAAACTTGTTCGTTTTACACAATTGCCACAAACAAGTAACTAAATGCATGTGTCTGAAACGTCACAGCATGCTATTTAATGAATCATACTTGACAAATATCACATTCATTTTTACCTATTTCCCCCATCTGTATGTTAGGCCAAGAAATCCAAGGTACTCCAAAACATTTTCAGTCATCATTGCAATAGTCTTCTCCATCTGGAAACATTTTTTAGTAAGTTATTCAAAAATGGGTTAAGTTTGCTATTTCTAAAGTCATTGTTTTAAATTAAAAAGGGTAATGTTAACGAAACGTAACTAGATTTTTTCTTGTATTCCTAATGGTTGTATAATTAAACTTAATAAACTGCTCTGCTTTTTCCCCATTGGAAGCTTTATTGTGAAGGCTATTTTGATGTATTTAATTAAAATATTTGTTGTTTAAAATTAGTCGTACTATGTTCATTGAATACTCTGTTTTTATTGGTTTTGTTGTGTGTAAATTTTATCTTGTTTAGATGTATTTTGACCACATATATTGTTGAAGTTTTCTTTTAGAATGAATATTGGCTAATATAACTTATTGTTACTGTGTAAAATGCACTTTTGCAGAAAAATTGCAACTCCATCTTCTGTAAGTAAAATTGAAAAAAAGAAATATTCGTTGAAGACTGACAAAAAGATTACTGGTGAAGATCTCACATCACAAGGTAATGTTTTAATGTAATAGTACAAAGATATTGTCACAAAATTTACATCTTATTCTTCAGACAATTAAATTATAGAGAATAGTAGCCTATTGTAATCCTTATTTTTCTTTATTAATAAATTATTGTAGAATTTTTCTTCCTTGTATAGATCTTTTTTTACATTAACAAATAGTGATTAAGAATTAAAAGATTTTTTTTAATGTATGTTAGTTGCCATAATGGTTTTGGGTGGTCCAGATATAAATCACAATTATTGGCTCTTGAAAATGGCATAGCCACTCCATCCCAGGCCTCCTAGGGAAAGTAAAGAGTAAAATGATTTGTCTTTGCATTTGCCTCTTTTTCACTAAGCCAAGTACATTATAAGCGTATCAGTCCACCGGCATGCTAGAAATGTTCAGTCTAGTAGTGACCCTTTATTCTGTTTACCTCAGGGACTATTTGTTTAGTGAATGCTGACAATGTCTTTTTCTTTAAGACTTTGTGGATTGATGTTCCAACGGACCTAGCCTCTGCAGTTTTTTTTTTCAAACTAGAGACAGCTACTGAACCTTTTATATCAAACACATACACAATACCACAAATACTACGCAGTTTACAACATATACCCTTACAGAGCAACACAACTTCTTAGACTTTCACTCAGTGGTATTGTGACACCTTACAAAACGCAACCATATCCCAAGGTGGAAACTATCATGCTGATAAGTGGATGGCTGTATATAGTGAGTCTCGAATGATGTCCTCTGGGCAACTGGGCAAACCCAGTTGTATTTGACTCGAGCCTCCATGTGTGGGCTCTGCGGAGGTGATCCTGTATTTCCACAGTACTCATGGGACCAAAATTACTAGTTCTGAAATAATCCCTTTGATGGTTGGTGGTTCAACTGAAAAAAACCACCACAAGATGTCATGTGAAAAGACCTTGCTCACCTTTGTGTGATGAGGATAAAAACTCTATATAAAGTAATATATTAAATGGTGATGTATCTGTATAACAACATCAGATTTATAGTTCTCCAAAACAATCAGGAAGGTTGTTCACATCAAAAGGTCTCACCTTTTTTCATAAAGTAACTAATTCAAGTGATTCACTGAAAAACGTCAGTAAATTAAGAGATGGATTGGTATTGGTCAAGACGTTTAGTGATGAACAGAGTTGATCATTCTTGCGTCTTACCAATATTGGTGGTATCAACATAAAAGCAGTGTGCCACAAATCTTTGAATACCAGCCAAAGAGTTATCTATGCTGGGGCCTTTTAGAGATTGATATTATGGAGATTGCCAATAACCTCCATCCACAAGGTGTTGTAGAAGTGAAACATCACAGCAGAGTGTAAGAGCCTAGTCCCTCTCTTGTATGAGGATGAATCAGATTTAAACGGTAATTTTACTATTCTACACAACAAGCAGTTTCGAGCCAGATGGCAGAGTAAGGAGTTAATGTTCAGTGTGTTAGAGAGGGGGAACCAGCTTGGTTAGCTAGGCTCTGTTCTGTCATCAGTACAGTCATGAGTGAGCAAGAGGTTCCATCGTCTGTTGCTCAATGTATAATCATAAAACTTTTAATTAATGAAGGTGTTAAACCTGTGGAAATTTTAGCTTGTCTAAAAGTACAGTTTGGGGACTCTACGCTGTTCCAGAACTGAGTGTATACATGGGCCAGACAGTTTAAGGGTGGGTGAATTTCATTTTCTACACTTTCAGTGTAGTAAATGAAAGTCATGATCAACGCCCTAGGTCAAGTCTTGCGGCTAACAACATGCGTGACGTTCAAGAGCTTATCAAAGGTGATCGCTGATTCACTGTTGAAGAAATCATGTCAGAAGTGGGTATCAGCCATGGAAGTGCTCAATCCATTATCACTTATCGTCTTGGCTTTAGAAAAATTAGTGCATGATGCGTTCTGAAGTTTGTGACTGAAAATCAAAAACAGGTCAGGTTGGAGATTTGTGAGAGACTTCTGAATCGATTTTGGCAAGAAGGGGACAGTTTTTTGAGGCGCATTGTCACATGTGATGAGACATGGGTCCATCATTACATTCCAGAGTCAAAAATTGCAATAAGGAGTGGGGAAGGAAGAATGAGGATTGCCCAGTGAAGGCCAAAACCCGTCTGCCAGCTGGAAAAGTTCTTGCAACAATTTTTTTTGACTCAACATGAGTTTTACTCATTATTTTTCTTCACAATCAACAAACTGTGAATGCGGCTTACTATTGCCTGCTGCTGCAGTCAACAAAAGATGGGGTATGCCCATCAGAGATGTCATCCTTCTCCAGGCCACACACACTACAATTTTGACTAGAGATAAATTGAAAAACTTGCAATGGGAAACCCTCAACCACCCTCCCTACAGTCCAGATAGGTCCCCCTGTTACTATTTTTTGTTTGTGCTCTTGAAAGAATCTCTTGGAGGGGATCAATGAAGACGGTTGACGACTTATTCTCAAACTTTTTATTTTTTTATTTTTTTTGTCTTCAGTCATTTGACTGGTTTGATGCAGCTCTCCAAGATTCCCTATCTAGTGCTAGTCGTTTCATTTCAGTATACCCTCTACATCCTACATCCCCAACAATTTGTTTTACATACTCCAAACGTGGCCTGCCTACACAATTTTTCCCTTCTACCTGTCCTTCCAATATTAAAGCGACTATTCCAGGATGCCTTAGTATGTGGCCTATAAGTCTGTCTCTTCTTTTAACTATATTTTTCCAAATGCTTCTTTCTTCATCTATTTGCCGCAATACCTCTTCATTTGTCACTTTATCCACCCATCTGATTTTTAACATTCTCCTATAGCACCACATTTCAAAAGCTTCTATTCTTTTCTTCTCAGATATTCCGATTGTCCAAGTTTCGCTTCCATATAAAGCGACACTCCAAACATACACTTTCAAAAATCTTTTCCTGACATTTAAATTAATTTTTGATGTAAACAAATTATATTTCTTACTGAAGGCTCGTTTAGCTTGTGCTATTCGGCATTTTATATCGCTCCTGCTTCGTCCATCTTTAGTAATTTTACTTCCCAAATAACAAAATTCTTCTACCTCCATAATCTTTTCTCCTCCTATTTTCACATTCAGTGGTCCATCTTTGTTATTTCTACTACATTTCATTACTTTTGTTTTGTTCTTGTTTATTTTCATGCGATAGTTCTTGCGTAGGACTTCATCTATGCCGTTCATTGTTTCTTCTAAATCCTTTTTACTCTCGGCTAGAATTACTATATCATCAGCAAATCGTAGCATCTTTATCTTTTCACCTTGTACTGTTACTCCGAATCTAAATTGTTCTTTCACATCATTAATTGCTAGTTCCATGTAAAGATTAAATAGTAACGGAGATAGGGAACATCCTTGTCGGACTCCCTTTCTTATTAGGGCTTCTTTCTTATGTTCTTCAATTGTTATTGTTGCTGTTTGGTTCCTGTACATGTTAGCAATTGTTCTTCTATCTCTGTATTTGAACCCTAATTTTTTTAAAACGCTGAACATTATATTCCAATCTACGTTATCGAAAGCCTTTTCTAGGTCTATAAACGCCAAGTATGTTGGTTTGTTTTTCTTTAATCTTCCTTCTACTATTAATCTGAGGCCTAAAATTGCTTCCCTTGTCCCTATACTTTTTCTGAAACCAAATTGGTCTTCTCCTAACACTTCTTCCACTCTCCTCTCAATTCTTCTGTATAAAATTCTAGTTAAGATTTTTGATGCATGACTAGTTAAACTAATTGTTCTATATTCTTCACATTTATCTGCCCCTGCTTTCTTTGGTATCATAACTATAACACTTTTTTTGAAGTCTGATGGAAATTCCCCTTTTTCATAAATATTACACACCAGTTTGTATAATCTATCAATCGCTTCCTCACCTGCACTGCGCAGTAATTCTACAGGTATTCCGTCTATTCCAGGAGCCTTTCTGCCATTTAAATCTTTTAATGCTCTCTTAAATTCAGATCTCAGTATTGTTTCTCCCATTTCATCCTCCTCAACTTCCTCTTCTTCCTCTATAACACCATTTTCTAATTCATTTCCTCCGTATAACTCTTCAATATATTCCACCCATCTATCGACTTTACCTTTCGTATTATATATTGGTGTACCATCTTTGTTTAATACATTATTAGATTTTAATTTATGTACCCCAAAATTTTCCTTAACTTTCCTGTATGCTCCGTCTATTTTACCAATGTTCATTTCTCTTTCCACTTCTGAACACTTTTCTTTCGCCAGTTTGCACTTCCTATTTATAGCATTTCTTAATTGCCGATAGTTCCTTTTACTTTCTTCATCATTAGCATTCTTATATTTTCTACGTTCATCCATCAGCTGCAATATATCGTCTGAAACCCAAGGTTTTCTACCAGTTCTCTTTATTCCGCCTAAGTTTGCTTCTGCTGATTTAAGAATTTCCTTTTTAACATTCTCCCATTCTTCTTCTACATTTTCTACGTTATCTTTTTTTCTCAGACCTCTTGCGATGTCCTCCTCAAAAATCTTCTTTACCCCCTCTTCCTCAAGCTTCTCTAAATTCCACCGATTCATCTGACAACTTTTCTTCAGGTTTTTAAACCCCAATCTACATTTCATTATCACCAAATTATGGTCGCTATCAATGTCTGCTCCAGGGTAAGTTTTGCAGTCAACGAGTTGATTTCTAAATCTTTGCTTAACCATGATATAATCTATCTGATACCTTGCAGTATCGCCTGGCTTTTTCCAAGTGTATATTCTTCTATTATGATTTTTAAATTGGGTGTTGGCAATTACTAAATTATACTTCGTGCAAAACTCTATAAGTCGGTCCCCTCTTTCATTCCTTTTGCCCAGCCCGTATTCACCCACTATATTTCCTTCCTTGCCTTTTCCAATGCTTGCATTCCAATCTCCAACTATTATTAAATTTTCATCTCCTTTTACGTGTTTAATTGCTTCATCAATCTCTTCGTATACACACTCTACCTCATCATCATCATGGGCGCTTGTAGGCATATAAACGTTAACAATCGTTGTCGGTTTAGGTTTTGATTTTATCCTTATTACAATGATTCTATCGCTATGCGTTTTGAAATACTCCACTCTCCTCCCTATCTTCTTGTTCATCACGAAACCTACTCCTGCCTGCCCATTATTTGACGCTGAATTAATTACTCTAAAATCACCCGACCAAAAGTCGCCTTCCTCTTCCCACCGAACCTCACTAATTCCTACTATATCCACATTCACCCTATCCATTTCCCTTTTTAAATTTTCTAGCCTACCAACCTTTTTTAAGCTTCTAACATTCCACGCTCCGACTCGTAGAATGTTATTTTTTAATTTTCTGGTGACCCCTTCCTTAGTAGTCCCCACCCGGAGATCCGAACGGGGGACTATTTTACCTCCGGAATATTTTACCAAGGAAGGCGCCTCCATTATTGCTATGTGAAAATGCAGAGAGCCACATTTTCTTGGAAAATAAGCAGCTGTAGTTTTCCATTGCTTTCAGCTGCGCAGTACTCAGAGAACTGAGTGATGTTGATACGGCCGTTTAAGTCATTGTGACTCACGCCCCTAACAACTACTGAAAGAGCTGCTGCCCTCTTTCAGGAATCATTCCTTAGTCTGGCTCTCAACAGATACCTCTCTGATATGGTTGCACCTTCGGTCCAGCTACTCTGTATCCCTGAACACTCAAGCCCCCTCACCAACGGCAAGGTCTCATGATTCATAGAGGAGGAAACTTTTTATAAGCAAGGAATATTGAAGCTTCCAAATCATTGGCAAAAGTGTGTAGATTGTGTCAGAAATTATATTGAGAAATGATGGAGGTATGAATTGTCATATTATTAAACAAAAAAATTTATTAAAAAAAAATTCCTGTTTATATTTGATTCACCCTCATACTAATGTTCAACCTTCCTGTACCACCAGAGAAAATAATAGTAGGTTACCTGTCAGTTTGAGTACGACCATTCATCCCTAACCCATGATGATTTCCAGTGTCAAGGGTATGGCCACACTGCAGCACCTTGCACAAAAACTGCAGTATGTGCTCCAAGTACTAAAGATGTTCACAACAATACTAAATGTCAGAAGGAAGAAAAATATACTAACTATGGTACATAATATTCAGCTCATTCACGAGATTCAGTTCAGATATTATCTGATCTGGTTGCTTCGCTCACAGCCACTATTTCCGAGCTTACTAAGAATTCAGACATGAATTCTTAGTTAGAATTCATGTTCTAACTAAGAATTTAGAGTTTTATTGGAAAGACCAACAGTAGTTTACTGAAAACCACTTTTAGTTAGTTCACGACCAAATAAAATTCACACTGCACCAACAATGCAGCAAACTACCAAGATCCCTATGAAGGAATCTTAAAAAATTGTTGCCTGATAAGGAATCTCCAGCCTCCCCACCACCATCTCGAGGTCTCTTTGAGGATATGGAGGCCATTGAAATAGCCGAAGAAGCAAAGCACTTCCTAAAAGTTATCAATACCAAAAAGAAAAACCAGATAATATTTGACAAATAATCTGCAAGCAGTTTTGTATATAAAAAGAAGAGTATTTTTATGAGTACAAATATTATTCATTGGAATGTTTGTAGTCTCTGTACTCGCTGTGAGGATATTGAAAAAATACTAAAGGAAGAAAACCCTTTAATATTATGGCTACAGGAGATTCACCTTTGCCCCCAGGATGATGTGTCCTTTTGTGGTTACATTTGCAAAAGATGCGACCAACAAACTGAGGACAGAGGATGTGAAGGTGTGGCTGTTTTCCTAAAGAAAATCGTATTAGCCACCTGTATTTCACTAGTGACAAACATCCCTGCAGTCTCAGTGAAGATATTGACCCCTTTTAAAATGAGTATCTGCATCTTCCACCAAATCCCGATATTGTCACGATGATCTGTCCAGTCTGTTTTCACAGATTCCTTTACCTTCCTAATAATTGGCAATTTCAATTCCCATCACTATTCATGGGGCTCATAATCATGTTCTTCATGATGCTCATCATCATCTGCACTAGTTTGTGCTTGCTACTACTTCCGACTGACTGCACCACATCCTTGTGGATTGTATCTGTTATGTGGCATTACATCGCAAGTTTAAGCTGGGGGGCTAACATTCAAACTATTCTAGGGGATGATGAAACAAAGTTATCTTATGTTTTATGATTCCTTAGGGCCGTCTGTTTATTTTCAAATATATGAGTTACTGTGTTTAAGCTATTTATGCCATTTGCCATAAAGCACGTGGTAATGTTATTATCTTTATCACATGTATAGCGTGATTTATTTTTGTGTTTTTATTTTGATCTTAGCATATGCTACATGTTTTTCCATTTTAAGGTGTATTTTAAAGATGTTTTTGTTTTTAAATAATTTTTAATTGTGAATTTTTTTAACGCCATAGTGTTGTTCACCCAGAAAAAAAAATTCTTTGTTCTTCCCGAGGCACTGTAGTTGATTGATTGAGGCCAAAATTAAATCGCTGATTATTGTGTTGTACACATTTTTGACATCATCAGGTACATTTTTGTACATTGATCTGTCCTTTTGTTTAGCATGCCTACTCCCACAACTTACCTGGAATGTTTTGAAAAACTTCTTTGGAAGCACTCACAAATTGGTTTTTATCTCATTCGGTAATAGTGATTTGCCTCGGAGTCATTTGTGCAGATTGGTAGTTCGGAAAGTGGACTGGATCAGATACAAAGGTTCCTTTTGCCAATTAGACAGGAGTGGTAGCACAATCCACCAACTTGCCAAGTTTACACAGCTGATACTCATTAACGCAAATAAATTTATCCTGTTAACATCTGGAAAGCCAAGGAGGCCTGTTGTTCCTTGATGGGATGAAGATTGAAGGGGTGCACATTGCTTTATGTAATATCATTCAAAACCCTACTACTGAATTGGTCTGCGATGGCTGTATACCATCGAGTGTTTCAGAGTGCTAAATGGAAATCATTGCTGAATTATATCAATACCATTTCTCAGACAACTCTGTCATCAGTTTGTGGAGAAAAGTTTTGATTAGGCCAATTGGCCCAATCCAGACATGGCTGTGAAAAGTTCGGCTGCCAACTGGACTGAAATACAACAGCATCCTTGTCACTGCGCCAATTGATGTGGCATACATGTTTGGAAACTCATTTAGGTCAGTTTCACTTACATCATCATACTGTCCTGAGTTTATGAGGTTTAAGTTGCAGGTAGAAAATATCCTGTTTGTTATTGGAGACTCGTGAAATGAATTAAATGTTCAGTTCTCTTTTGATGAGCCAAGGTATGCCTTGAATAATTCCCATGACACTTCCCCTGGAAATGATATCAGACTCAATATATTATCTCACATACCAGATACTGCATTATGACATCTTTTATCTATAATAAAATATTCTCTGATCAGGTTTTTCCAGTATCTTGGTCAGAAGCATTGGTAATTCCCATACTGAAACCTGGTAAAGATAAATTGTGCCCTTCAACTTACCATCCTATCTCCTTGACCAGTACCCTGTGCAAAGTGATGGAATAAATGGTAAATCATTGTCTAATGTTTGGTACCTTGAGAGAAATGCCCTAATTGCTCTTGAACAATTCGGTTTTCACTAAGGTAGATTGTTTTCATTCATGTATTTGCCTTGGAATCTGTCATTCAAAACGTCTTCCTACTTTGCCAATGCCTCATTGCTGTATTTTTGGGTATGTGAAAGGTGTACAACATGGCGTGGTTGGAAGAGAGGAATCTTTAAATACACTACATGAATGAGGTATACAATGGAATCTCCTTGCATTTATCAGGGGTTTCCTAAGTAGTCGGTCCTTTCAAGTTCAAGTTGGAAATTCTGTATTCAAAGATTTTACACTAGAAAACAGAATCCTATGGGCAAGTGTCCTAAGTGTTACCTTGTTTGCCGTAACATAAATACTTTAACAAACTACTTGTTTAAAAACCTATTATGTGTTCATTATTCGTAAATGATTCAATTTACGTTCACTGTAGAACTTAAGCTACTGCCAAGAGGCTGCTCTAAAACAACCCGTTTAGAGCCATGATGTAAAACGACTAGATTCACATTTTCTTCAGAGAAAACAAAATGTATTTGTTTTTCTCACCTGAGGGAACATGTTGACCTTCAACTATTTTTACATGATGAATCAGAACACAAGTTAAACCATGTACTTGGGTTTGATTTTTAGGATTGTTGTTTGACTGATGACTAATGTAATACATTTAAAAGAGCTGAAGGTAAAATGTAGACATGCTGAGAGAGTTTATCTAATACTCGTTGGGGATCTGATTGAATAAGCATGTTGCACATCTACCAAGCTCTGGTTTGTTCCTGCTTAGACTACGGCTGCATGGCTTATTTGTCTGCACGGGCTACTGCTCTAAAGATGGTAGATGCAGTCCCCTTGTTTATCCGTCATCCTGCAGGTGTGTTTTGCTCAAGCCCTGTGAAGTCTACTAGTGGACAGTAGTGAGCCATCTCTTTGGAATAAATGAAGTCAAATGATCTGTTCCTATGTAGTATGGGTTAAAGTGCAATCAAATCATTCTAGCCTTGATGCAGTGTTCTCTAACCCATATCTTAATTGATAACAAGAATCGCCAATATCTACTGTTTCGCTAGTCATCAGAGCTCAGCACATTTTCTTAGCATTAGTATTCAGTTACCTCCAGTTCTTACTGTTAATCAATGTTATTTTCCTCCTTTGGCAGCTTTCTCCTGTAAATCTTTGCTTTAGTCTTTGTAGATATAAAAACTGCACAAATCTGGTTATGCAAGAAAAACTTTATAATATAAATAACTTAAATCCTGGTGCTACAGTTTATACAGACAACTAAACATGATAATTCTATTGGTAGTGATGTTCTGAAATTATATTTTCTATCTAGCATTATGTAGTAACAGTCCTTCTAACATTATGTGTGTTAAATAAAGACTGATAAGTACTGTAATCTGATCATACAGTCTTATCCAAATGCTTGCTGAAGCATTTTAAATGTCTGAAAGTTTTAACAGAGTTTGAAGCATAATTTAAGACAATTATGTTGTTCAAAATTTTTCATTTTCGCTCTTAAAAATTCAATGACAGTGTAATACATATGTTTACTCCAACTGTTGTAGCTCGAAAACTAAAATTGGTAACATAATGCATCAGATGATGTGTTCGTAAAAATTCTCCACTTGTTGGAATGCACGTCATGTACTGGTCGGTGCACTATTGTAAAGATTGCCCTTTTTTCAACACGTCTCATAAACTGACAACACCCCAAGCAGTTATAGAAATTTTTATTTTCTCCATGATCCTTTTAAATCCCATTAATTTAAATTTTTAAACTAATAATATAATTGTGTTACATACATAATAATTCAGTGCAAAAAATAATTACTATTTTTATAGATGGGCTTTTTGAAACCAGCCGTCACAAAATTAAAAAAAAAAAAAATTAATGGCAAACAAAATTATCTCTTAAATATATAGAATGTTGAAATTGCAATTCTAGGAAAGCATGTGAAAAATGTACTTTTTATGTGAATTTTACCAAATTCTAATGAATTATTAAAATAAATTCCAATTTACCACTTTAATGCAGAAAAAAAGAAGTTTTAGTATGCTATTAACTCAGTTTTTTTCTTCAAACTCGTTTGTATTGTTACTCCACAACTAGATTATTCTTTTATTTTGAATACTGTTAGTCATAATTGTTAACCATAACATATTAACATTCAGTAACATCATTTAATGTAAAAAAAATAAATAAAATAAAATAACTTTTTCCACTTAACTGTAAACTGAGAAGTCTGGCAAAATATACGACTGAGAAGTCGTATATTTTGCCCAATTCTGAGGTTTCATCATTTAATAAGCATAGTCAACTTCACAGTTTCAGATTTTTCTCAATGTTGTGCTTGCTAAAATAAATTGCCCTACGTGTAAGCTATTTAATAGTTCATGAATATATTTTTTAATTAATTTAAAAATAAAGATAATATTTTTCTAATTTATTTTTGTTATCATTACAGAAATGTAAACTTAAAGAAACAAGAAATATTAAAAATTGTGTCACTCTGGGAGACTGGTGGTGGTTTTGTATGATGTTTAAAATCATGCTTATAATTAAAACATCTTGCCATTAGTTATCATAGAGCAGTAGAGTTGTGCACATTTTGTGTTTGCAGTCAACATATTTTACAAGCATTATGTTCTATAATCATTGTAAATTAATTGTTAGTCAGTATAGAATTTGTTGGAAACATGTCTAGTCTGAAAAGGAACCTGATGAGGTATCATTCAAACTGCTCATATACTAGATAATATCACTGCTGCTGTAAAAATCCATAATGTTCAGTTTATATGTTGAAGGATATTGTCTCTATATTTAAAGTTCTATGTTTTCATTAACAGACCCTGAATATCAATTGATGCCCATTTCTACATGAATGTCTTGAGATTTGTAAGAAAACATTTTACTCGTGGGCCCAGTGAATTCCTGCTTAGTTACACCAGCACCTATATACAGCAATGAAGTTAGGATGCTGTGTACTATTGTCATGGTATAGGGTCACAGGTCACCAATTTTTTTTTATAATGATATGATTCTACGACTACTACAATGTCCATTTGGCATTTTCTCATATTGTAAATTTTTGTTGCTCACAAGTCTGTGAATATTCTACATCTGATGTCAACAAGATGGAGCATTGTTGTTACATACACTATGAATATTGATAACAGCTGTATGATAATTTTTTTGTAACCATGTAATCTAAAAACAGTGACATTTTATGCCTTTCAAGATCTCTTTAGCTGGCGATGTGCAGTGTCTTAAGAGCAAGATGTAGTCAGTAATGATCTGACAGAAAATGGCATAGATAAAAAATTAACTTAAAATATTATGTTGAGAAATTTGAAATGTCCTGAAGAGACTGCATGAGTTCTGCACAGTCATTTGAATATCATTTTCAATAAATAAATATTGATATATAAATCATCAATAACATGTTTTACTATCATTTTCATGAAGAAATGTATTTTAAAATAAGAGATGGGTTTTAAAGCAAGGTCCATTTTGAATTTTCCACCTATATATGTGATATTAACAGATGGCACATATGTAGCTCAGTTATTTCATTTAATGGTAAACTGTTGGCAACAACTGTTTAGTAATTTTGTTGTTTATATTCGTTCATTTATAATGAGTGTTACAATTCATGATCCAACCAAGTGTGAAGTACAAAGAGTAGTCTTGATTTTTTCTGACAAAAAACAATTTTGTTGCTGAAATTCATAGGTTATCTTTATATCTTTGACATTTATAGCCGAGATATTATGAATGACAATAATGTAAGACAATGCCCTTCATTTCAAGAACGGCAAATGAATGTTCATGGTGAAGAACATAGAGGCAGGCCGTCAATGATTATTGGATGATGAAGTTGATGAAAAAATTGAGAAAACTTGGGGGCTTCACTGTATCACAATTGTCTTTGATATTTCCAAATTTTTATTTATGAACTGAAAAATTGGGTTATAAAAGACTATGCCAGGTGGATGAATATGTTAACTGACACATACAAGGGAAAAGTCTTGCTGCAGCACATGATTTTTTTCTACACCGAAGAAGTTCAGATGTGAAAAATTGGTAAAACATCTTGTGGCTATTGTTTCTTAGGACAAAAAAATGTCTTGCTTGTCGAATTCAGTGATCGTGAACCTACTGTGAATGTCAGTATGCATTGCAAAATATTAAAAAATCTTAGAAGAGCTATAAAAAATTAATGACATTGGATTTTGTTTTTGCACGACTATGTCTGGCCACACACAGCAAATCAGACAGTGAGGCAATTGAAAAAATTTAATTAGAAAATCTTCAACATCCACGCAATAGGTCTAACACCTCCCAGTTATTATTTTCTTTTAAGCCACCTTAATCAGTGGCTTGATAAATTGAAAAATGGCATTACTGCATGGTTTAAGATTGATAATAACATTTCTTGAAGAGGAATGAAGAAAGTAGTGAAACGCTATGAAAACAATGTTGAAGTTGAAAGTAACTATGTAGAAAAGTAGTAAATAAGTATAGCTTTTATCTGTAAGTGACAAATTTTGTTCTTATTTTTCTTTTTATTTCAAACAAACTTTGCTTTAAAAACATACCTTGTACTTTCTTGCTGTATCAAAATACCCTATTTCTTTGATTGTTTGGATAATTAAAATTATAAGTATTTTAAAACATATATGCTGATGGAATTTATGTTAAAATTATAGTTTACTTATTTAAAAAATTTGCTATTATATTAAGACATAGTTTATCTATTACAAGTCATGCCTATTACAACTGGAAAATGTCACAGTGTATTAAATGCTACTGTTTTTTTTCTGTTTCTGGTATAATATCTTGCTGGTTGTTTTCTTATTAATACAAATAATATTTCCTCTTACCAACAATTTTTAGTATCAGTATCCAAGCACTTTCAGAGTCACTTCATCATCAGGGATTATTTGAAATTATTAATTTAATATTCATGTATATCATTTTTTATGTATAATTATAAATAAATTAAAGTTAAAATTGTTATGTTAAAAACAAACAAAAAATATTGTTTAGTTAAATTTTTTATTTGTAAAATTATTAGTTTATTCTGCAATATCTATCTTGTCTTAATGCAAACAGTAGTAGTTGTAAATATTTTAATTCTGGAATTTCACAAAGTATGTTCAGCTAAATTTGAAAGCATTAAAAGTATTTTTTTTGCCAAATTTATTTTAATTCGTTTCAGCTGGTCCTAGTGACCATTACTGGGAAGTTGTGGCTGAACGGCGTCGTGTTGCATTAGAAAGTGCATTGCAAGAAAACAGAGAGTTAAGTGAACGTATTACTCTCCTTGAGGAAGAAAATGAACAATGTAAACAGTTATTAGAAGAAAGTAAATTTCTTCTTAAAACATTAACGGTAAGATATTAATAATTTTTTATTTAAATCTTAAAATGATGTAAGTATATTGTTTAAAAACATCTTTGTTTTCAATTTACAGCTATAATTCAGAAAATACAGTTGCATTTGTTTTACATTAAGACAATTTACATCGGTAAAAAATATAACAACAATCTTTTGGAATACTTATCAAAATTATGTAAAAAAACTTTTAACACATATCAAAATATGAAAACTTAGAATCTAACATACTAAGTGGTGTAGCAGAGTTACATTACAAACAGTAGTAAGCAAGTAACTTATTAAGATCATATGTTTTGATCAAAAATTAAACTGTTCCAAACACAATCTGAAGAAAAATAAATCTTCAAAATTACTGTTTAGTAGAGTTCAACATAACATTGTCCATTAATTTTAGCCTAATAAAAAAGGAGAGAGAAAAAAGTGAAAGTATGCATAGATTCCAAACTCAGCAGCTGTGCTAAATAAATATTAATGAACTATAAACACACATAAAAATAATATTAGCAATAACAGTTAGTGAAATTTGATATTAATAAAATAACAAGGTATGTATATAAAAAATATATATATTTATGTGTGTGAGATAGTTAAACTTTTTTAGATTTACTGTCAGAACAAAAAATGCAGCATTAGCTGTGAACTTAGCATTCCACAGGCTGCACTCCTATTATTTACATGTTTTAGCCTTTGAAATTAGATTTAGTGTTGTTCATGCATCGGGCTTCTCCAGTTTCCAATCTAATTACTCTGTTTATTCACCTGAGAGATTCTTGATTCAATCCTTCCCTCTTCAGAGCCCAATAGTATCATAAATTTCCGTCAAGAGCACAAATGAGTTCCAGTTTCCTTGCGTGCTTCAGGCACAGCCACATTTGATGTGACATGGCCTCCAACAAATTCATTATGAGGTAAAACCACTCTTGCCAATAAGCAATGTTGACACACTTCTATTTTTCTTATATATCTATGTGTTCATATCCTCTGTGGACAATCAACCTTATAAATCTTAAAATACCTTATCTTTAAAGATAGACTTTTTCTTTTGCAACAAATTCCATAAATACATTTCCGCAAAATCATTTATTTGTTAAAATAAATTTACTTATCTTTTGTTATAAATAGTAAATCAAAATTTTTATTGAATTATTCTTTTGTGCAATAATCTAACTTGTGAATATCTATGTTTAGGAAATGTTAAATTCAAGTGAATCAGATTAGTCATTTGTAAGCGATACCAATGAAGATATCATAAGGCCACGTGATGAATAGCTTTTGTTTGTTAGTTTGATTTTAGTATTGTATTTAATTTTTATTTTTAAATTGTTTAATTCTAAATATTAATTATGCATTTGTGTTGATTTCTTATTTTGATGAAAACAAAATAAAAATATTTGACTTTAGAAGTTTTAAAGTCATGAAGTATCAGCCAAAAAGTAATACATTATTAATATAGATTATAATTCTGTTTAACAAGTGTTCATATTGTATACTCTGCACTTAAGAGAATAAAGTTTACTTCTAAACAACTAATTATCTACCTTATACAATACTACTTAAAAGTCCATGTCTGTTGAGTTTAATTTTTCTATTCCCCTTTTTTTTTGTAACTACTTATTGCCAATTAATCAACTGCTATTACCTTAATCTTTATATCAGCAAACCTACATTCTTTGTTTAGCATTGATTAATACTTAATGAGGAAGATTTTGTTTTGTAAAACATTTTCTAACTGTTAAGGTAGTTTCATCACAGAACCAATTATATAAGAATGGAAGACTTAATCCATGGATTTTTTAAAAATAAATAGGCACTGTATTTAAAAAAAAAAATTTTTTTTAGTTTTTTTCCGTTTGTGTTGATCAAGAAAGTTTCTCTTACTTTATTTTAGTTATATCCAATTTTCAATGCTTTTCTCAGGCTACCAGGATTTTTTTAGGTGACTAATTTTAATAGACTCTTGTCAATTCAACGTTCTGAAAATGCAAATATTTCATGAGCATACTGACCACTGTGCCAAATAACCTCAAACAACAACAAAAACAACCACCAAAGACAATAACAGAACTTAGAAACTAATACTAATAAAAAATATCCAACTTTTGCGGTATTCCACATCATCTGTTGGTACAAAATTCCAAAAATACATCAACAAAAATAAAAAATAAGTGAATAAAAACTAAAAACTGGAAATGAAGTTTATGTTTTCTAAGTTTTTAGTTTTTATTCATTTACTTTTGTTGATGTATTTTTGAAATTTTATACCGATTGATGATGCAGGATACCACAAAAGTTGACTTTTGGTAGTAATTTTCTAAGTTCTGTTACTGTGTTAGATGGTTGTTTTTGTTGTTATTCTTTAAATATGTTTGTTCATGGTGCCTGTAACTTTATTCTGATTATATTCAGTTTCTGGATTTCATACAGTTTCTTCTGTTTGAGCGCAGTCGCTGAAAAAGCCAAACTGAATTCTTCATTATAATCTAAATTCTCTCTGTTGTTTGTTTAATGTTTTTGCATATATCATTTTCCAATTAACAGGTTTCATTTTATATATATATATATAATACTAAGAACCTAAGAAAAGGCTTCTGATATATTTACAAAATTATATATTTCCTTATATTTTTTACTATGTCAGCTACTAACTATTGGTTTTTACTGCTATTAACTATCATCTTTCTGTTTCATTGTGATCCCTTCTCTAGTCCATTGTAGCTTACACCTAAATCATGTGCTGTGTTTTTAGTAGTTCCTCTATTATCAAGTTGTATCAAATCTTATTTGTAATGAAATAACTATTTCCTGTTACTACTCATGATGTAAAAGATTAAATTAAATACTATAAAAAAAAAAAAAATATTTAAAACAAATGCAATAAGTAAAATGTTTGTCATAAATATTTAAAATAGTTAGCAGAAAGTGTAGAATTGAAACATATACTGACTGAGAAATTTGTAGTACACAACTAATAGTAAAATTTTATATTGATTATTTATTCAATTGATCTATTTATTTAGACTACATTATTTGCATTTTATTGCTTATTTTCTTTAATTTAATTGTGTACATAACTTATATGAGCTTTTTTTGTAGTCAACAGCTCCTTTATGTGTGTGAAAATATGTATTTTTATTTCATTTTCTTTTATTTAACCTAATAATCTTTTATTTTTCCTAATATTTTCTTTTATTTAAGTGATAGAAATATGCAAGATTATTTATTTATGTAATAGACTCATAATTAAAAATAATAATTTTTGTTTGCTGCATTTTATAACTAAGTAGGCATATTTGTCAATTATTTAATCTTTGTATTTAGTTGAGTAATTCTTCCCATCTCATTCTAGAGTTATTTTAATAATTATAAAGATTTTTTTAGCACAGGAACAAATCTTTGTCACTTAATACAAAGATGTAAGCATTTTGCTTGTAGGCATGCAATGATTCATCATGATGTAATAAGTAATACCTGACTAATATTAATTGTATAAAAAAATCTAGAGTAAAACTTAATGTTGATGTAACTCTGTTAATGTATTATTTTTTAAATGTTGGTAAAACCCTTTTAAGACCAGTGTTTGTGATATTTCAAAACATTGAATAAAGAACAAATGGACTGTATACAATGAAATGACTGAATGACAGACAGTATTGCACTACGACGGCACACCTCCGTCTCTCATGAAATCACAACGCACACTGAGACTGTACGCTGGGCCCCCACCACAACAATCATACTTATCACACAACTACTCACACACACACACATGCAATAATAATATCTAACAACCAGCCTTTTTTTTGGTTATGTAATTTTGAAAAAGATTTTTTTGTTTATGTTTTCAATATTCTACATTTTATTAATTTCTTAAAACATATAATATTTAAACATTTTAAATCTATAATCAATACGTGTGATTTATTAAAGCAATAAATGTCAGACTTTTTTTGGGGGGGGCAGATTTTCTATATTTTCAGTTTTCTTATTAAGTATTCCTTAGTTTTATTCATAGTATTTGATTCTGAACAAACTTGCATACAGCCTTTCTTTATTTTATTGTATTTATTATGCTAAACTCATAATAATTGTAAAGAAATGCCATGAAGGTAATTTCTGTATTTTTATTGCTACTTACTTCTTTTTATGTATTTGACCATATACTTTTTTAATTACCAAATTACTAGAATTTCAGTGGGCTTACTGTGCTGATATGAAATAATATATCTGTGTTTATTGAAAAAGACAATGGGAAACCACTTTGCTCTTCACTTACCCTAGTTAGTATGTATGTTAGGGGATGTTAATATGGCCTTTTCTAAGTATAACAGATCTCTTAGATCAGGTTGCCTATAATTGTTTGGTTGTGTTATCTGAGAAAAACATTTTATTACTAAAATATAAAACTTAATGACACTGTTTAAAATTTCCAATTTTCTTCTAAATTATTTTTGAAAAGTTTGAAATTTTAAGAAATATGTGTACATCCTCAGATATTTTGATGTCCATAATTATTGTGATATCTACTGCACATATTTATAATCTTAAAAAATAATTAAGATTATAATAACATTATAATGTATTTAAAAACAGATTGTGAAGATGCTATTAATTCACAGTGGAATCATTCTAAACAAAGTTTTCAATCAAAAATCTAAGCTTAGTCCTGTTAAAAAAAAACTGTTTATTTCCAATTATAAATTCATGTTTAAAGTAAAATAACAGCTATTATAACATTGTAAATAAACCTAAAACCTGTAGAAATAACAGACTACTATAAGTATGGATAGAATAACTACACTTAAAAAAAATGTAACACTAAAAATAAAAAATCTTATAGATAATAAACTTTAAATATTTTTACACAAATATAGAAAGAATTCAACCATATATTGTAAATGCAAACATTGAGTAAGTATGTTAACAAAAAAAAAAGAAATGTAACAGATGTACAGTTGATAAACTTAACTAGTAAAAATAATTTTTTCTGTATGTTGTATAAAATAAATTTTGTGCCACCTAGTGGAAGTAATAAAAAAATTACACATTCACAAATATTTCTATTAAAAACATTTTGTAAAGTACTGATATCACAAATAAGCATAGTTTCATCTATTGAAATATTGTCTTAAAAAGGTAAGTGGAAATATAAATTGTATCATTTGATATATGTGAATTTTTTTAATTGCAAATAAAAATCATCTTTACAACCAAAATCAATAGTTTGAATTAATTGGTGAATAGTAAAATGAGATATTTATTAAATGTTTACTTAAATGTTTTTTTACTAACTGTGTGTACAGTAATTATGTATTTAATAATGAAATAAAAAAATATATTTTATTACTTTTTTTTTTTTTATAAAATTCATTCCCATCCTTCCTTTTTCCAGTTTTGTCTGGAGCTAAAAATTATGAATCGTTTTTATATGTTTAAAGCTTCTTGCACTTTGACTGTATATTTATATGAATGATAAATGTTAAGGTTTATATCATGATCCTTCATCCTTGGTAGAACACAAAAAAAAAGATCGTTAAGTTTCAATATCTTTATGTTTTCATATGTAGAAAAAAGAAACAGTTCTTCTGTTTAAATCACCAAACAGAAAAGAGTCAACATTAAGAATAAATACAGATAGAACAAGTGATGAAAAGGGAATATAGAGAGCTATAAAAGGCTAAATATTGCATAATATTTAAAAGTATCTCTGATTTACCAATCCTGATCAGTACATAAAAATACATTATGTAGATTACATCAATATAAGATAAATTATAAATACAGAAACAAATTATAAGTAAAAATTAGATATGTTTAAAGTCCATATTATTTTTTTAATTAACAAACACATGAAATAATATTAAAGTTCATACATAAAATATAAACATATGAAATTATTTTGAGCACATATTTATATTTATGCACATGTTGAACTGGATGCAGATAGTGGATTTTATAATTTGTGTTATTTAAAAATTCATAAACAGAATAATAATATTCCTGTAAAAGAAAATATTTTAATTGTATTTTATATAATTGTTGGGAAGAATTTTCAAATGATTCAGCAAATTTTTTTAAAAATGGCAATGTTAGCACAATAAGGCCCTATCTTGTAAGCCAAAGTATTGTGTTGAGTTATTAAAAAACAATTCCATTGTCTGCTTTGGTGAAGGTGGTAATTAATATTTTTTAAGTATAAGTGACCATTCTTTTTAGTTAAGATTGCACATTTAAGAATAACACAAGGATAAGTTACCATATTTAATTTTCTAAATATAGGTATACACAATTCTTTTTTACAGGTACCAAATAATGATTTGACAGCCCATTAAAAACTCATTCAGGTTTTTTGAGGGAGCCCAAAGAGAAGGCATTATACTTTATATGAGAATAAACAGTCATAAGCATATAATAATGATAAGTGTAGCATTTTATTAAGGCACTGTGATTGCCTCATTGTAGTAATGAGTTCAGTTTGGTCCATTCCACTAGAACTTCATTATGTAATAAAATACCCAGAAATTTTGTTTTGTGAGCAACAGAAATGCTATCATTAATGGGAATTCATCCGCAAAATCACCAATGTTATGTCTAACTGAGAAGCACAATCCAATTGTTTTATACATAGATGATTACAATCCATCCAGTTAATTATTTTTTTGAGCTGCTATCATACAATTTTCAATTACTTTTTAATAAAGTACTGTTAATTCAGAAATAGTAACCCAAAAGTTGAGTTTATAATAAAAGTTATAAACTATTACGTCATATTTCATTGAAAGTTAGAGTGCTTAGCAACTGGTTTGTTAAATATTTTCTGCCAACAGCAATAAAATTTAACTATACAAGTTAATAAATTCTGCTACAGATGGTGGCCAAACTAATGCAATAAAATTAGAACCAATCAGAAATATATGGTTTCAGTAGTACATTCATTAAAAATAATAATAAATTGTATGGCTTAAAATATTGAAAACCTGTAATTTCTGTCTGCTAGTCATATACACAATAATAAAAGTGACAAAAAATTGCAGATTTTTAATAACTACTTCTAACAGTGGTAATAAGAGACCTGTCTGTAGTCCTAATCTGCTCAGGTACACCAGCTTAATGGTAATAGAGAACTACCGTCAATTAAAACACCAGATATTATAAAGGGGATGTGAAACTAATTTTATGCATACACAATTTATGGGTGTCCTTAATTGGTTTAGATCTTACTTATCTAATAGGTAAGAAGAAAGTACCAAAAAATTTTTCTAATTTTCCTTAAGAATTGGAATTGAATATGGATTCACTGTCAGATTAAGATCAAGTTTTAATGATAGAAATGACTACTATGGTCATTAGTCTCTAATAGATGTCAGCACCTTGCAGTTGATCTATGAAAACCAGTTTAATATTAAACTTGTTTTGCTTGTTGGTATTTTAATCTTAACTGATACTTGGATTTTCAGATGTTGAAGATTACCTTAAATATATAATTAGCTTATTTTTTTAAGTGTCTGAGATTGCTTAGCCCTTTATACGAAGTAAAAGTTGGCAAACTAGAGAAGAATTATTACACTTGTTTTAGTACAAAACTTTGTGCACAATTATTGACTGATCAAATGAAAAGGTTAAAACTACTGAATTTAGGGAAAATTAGTGACTTATTAGTATTGACATTACAATTTAAACAAAACATATGTAGTCAACATTTTTAAGAAAAAATACCACCTCTAAACATTCATAAATTAACTTTCTAATGCCACTGATAACAAAATCAAATAGTAGTACATTTTATTCATTACTTACTTAATTTAATTTTTAAGTGCTCCATGAAATGGTGAAATTTAAAATTCACTTTTATTGCCAGTGTAAATGAAAAGGCTAATTTTAAATTCATTTACAAGAAAACTAAATAATTTTTTTCTACATTTTTTTTAAAAACGTTTTAGATAAAACAAAAAATCTGATGTGGACAGCACATGAGTTCCTTGTACGCTTATTAAATTACATTTTTTTTTTTAAATGAAAAGTATATAAATTTTATTTCATTAATAACTTGATTTTTTTTTATTGAAATATTTATTGTAATTTTTTTACAGTCAAGGTTAATAATTATTAATAAATCAATAATTTAAATTAAAAAAAAGAAGAGATGAAGTCGCATTTGAACCGATATGCCTTCCTCTTGTCCAAATATTTCATTAATTAAAATTTTATTTTATAACTGGAACAATGAAGGCGTATTACTGCAGTTAAGTACATAAATAAATTGTTTTTGGATTTTGGTCCAGTCGATTGCAATCAAAAGAGGAAGTATACAACTAAACGTTACAACAGTCCTAAATTCAAAATGTCAACATCTTACGCCTAATCGTGTTTGAGACATGTGAAATGCAGACGTCACGCCGAAATTAGTAAACATAAATATTTCCGTTGAAATCCGAAAACCGAAATTTTTCGACATCATATTTCGTACAAGGAAGTAAAAATAAAATCTGGTTTCATTGTAGTAATAGGGCTGGGTAACAATGAGAATTTTGCAGCTGACTACAGTTTGCATAAAAACATTTTTCACTAAATTTGACGTTTAGAATGAGCAATTAAAATTTTTTAATGAAAATTTCACTAATTTTTTATAAACATTATATGAAGTAAAAGTAAAAATCAATACTGTAGGTAAATATTACAAGACGAGGTTGGAAGGGTTGGCTGAATTGAACATTTTAGCCTTATTATTTTTAAAGGTTATGTTGTTTACGGCGATTGTTAGAGGAGGGTGAAATAAGAATTTTTGTTTGTTTACAGGATTTTTCTTTCTAAACAGAATTTTGTAGGAAAAGATGGTTACAAACACAGAGGATGATGATGATAGTCAAGAGGATGCCATAAATTACAAGGTCCAATACCGAAATTTGAAGAGGAAGCTGAAATTTCTTATTTATGTTAGTAATCTCCCGTTTTTTAACTTTATATTTTTGACGGTAATTACGATGCTTTTAAATTTACACGCCAAATTTTTTTATTTACTATCACTTTTTAATTTTCCCAAAGTATATTCAGTTATCAGACATTTACGTATTCTGTGATGTAATTAAGTTAAATTATACTTTATTATGTATTTGTAATTAAAGTTTAAGTAAAAAGTAGTTCTCTCGATTATTCTTCATGAACTTTAAATAATTTACGTCTAAGACGTAGCGCTGAGTTGGAAGGTCGATGGTTAACACTTATTTTTATGAATCAAACTATTTTTATTACCAGTTTGGGATCATGGATAAGGTTGCAGTATATAACTATTTTTTTTCTTTGCAAACTTGTCGGATAAAACTATATGGATGATCTAATTGAATGTAGTGAGTTTCCGAAATTATAAGCACGCTCGACTTTAATGGTAGAGTTGTACTTTCGGTAGGTTTCATTCTTGCTTCTTTAATGTTACACCAGAACATTAGAGAAATATAAAAATGCGAGTAATAAACACGAACAGTCTTTTAATGTTAGAAAATTCATCAAAAAAGAACATTAGGTTCAAGAATTGTGATCCCAGTACTGCCTAATTGTTAAACGATTAAAAATTTGAATTAAACAAAAATATGTAAATGGTATTAAAAATCTGATTGTTTTACACAAACCCATTTTTTTTAAATTTACATACAATTTCAGGAGAATGAGTGCTTTCAAGAAACTCTTCGTTCTACTCAGAGGCGATTGTTGAAAGCCAGCAGAGACAGAAGTTTTTTGCTTGATCGGTTGTTAGCTTTGGATAAAGTTGAGGGGTCTTCGAGTGAAGGTGAAGAAACTGAGTCTTCAGATGATGGGGAAGTTTTGCGTTCAGATGCAAAAAGGTATGCTTCTTGCTTATTTTTTTATTTTACCCAATATTAAATAATTTTTTTTGGATATTACAAGATGCCATTTGTTTAAAAATAATATTCAGTATTAAATTATTTACTTTCAAAATACTTGAACTCTTCCTTCTAAAGTTCCTTTGGAGCTAAATAGCATATTTTCAGTGGAAAAAATAATAAATATTTTGAGAATGCATGAACTTTAGTTTATTTTACTATTATAATTATGTTAAGTATTATATTGTAATTTACTCACTTCACACTTAGTGTTATTTTTTTATTTTAAAGAATGAGATTAATAATTATAAAAAAAGAAAAGAAAATTATATATTACTTAATCACAATAGGTTTATTGTGTGTATATATATATAAATATATATATATATTTTTTTTTCCAGATCAGTTATTGTTCGTATAATGAATTAAAAATCATTACTGTATGTTTTATTTTATATAAATAAATATTAAAATCCCAGTAACCCAGTTGAGTTTGTTAGGTACAAATTTGACCTGTTTCTTTTATAAAAATTACTGATTTGTTGATGTGGAATATGTACAAATTGAATTAAAAAATTGTTTTGCAGATTTGATCTTTTTCTATCCATTGTGTAATTTTAACTTATCATAATCAAATACCAAGTTATGTAAAAACTAACATATTTTAAGGAAGACTATTTAATAATGTTCAAAATTGTACACTGTACTTAAAGTTTATTTACAAAACACTTCATGTAGTGTTATTAATATATAGGTTTACAATTGTCATCAGTTGAATGATTTAATTGTTACATTTAAAGAAATATGAACTTCTTGAATATAAGAAAGAGCAACAATCAATAGTTTAAATAGTTAATTTAAAAAAAAAAAACAGATAAAGTATGTGAAATAAAACTATAATAGATGCAACCCCGCAGATCTTCACAAATAACTACAAGCTTCTTGACACTAAAATTTCTAGTACTGAATTAATGTTGAAATACACAAACAAAGTTCAACCACAGTCAACCGTTATCCAATAGTTTTAAAAATATCATTAACTCAGTAGGTAGTAAAGACAGCAACCACTTTTTTTATTACTTTGGAAGTTGTTTAGCAAATTTGATTGTTTAATCTTTAAGAAAACCTTATTATATAATTCATACTGCGATAAGTACATAAAAGAAAATGAAACTGTCTAGAAATCTTGTATCTGCTTAGAAGGGTCAGTAGAAGGAGAAAGGAAGTGAGGAAGAAGTAGGATTAATTTAAAAGATGAGGTGAAGACTGGAAATTACAAGGGGACAAAGGAGAAGGTTTGGGACAGATATGAATGAATACAGTGGTGGCGTAAGGGAACTGCCACTAGACAGAATACCAGATGATGGTGATTATACAATGTAGGGTGAAGAAATGCAACGTCTTCTGGAATGTAGTGTTAAAGAACTTATGTTGTTTAATTAAACAATTGACTGTTTAATTAATTTTATACTCTATTATTTTCAATCATATGATCAAAATTTCCACTCATTTTATAGAACAGCATGAGGACTTTACTGACAAGTATATTACGAAGAAGCACATGCATACTGATAAAAGATGTAAAGAAATACATTTATATACATAACTTAGACATTTCATGAACCACAATTTATGTAATGAAAGTAACTGTATCAGATGAGCTTTAAAAGTAGAAGTTCAGTAAACAACACTGTAATTTAAATTTTAGGTAATAAATACAAAATAGATTAAGACATAATATAGTGGCAATAAATCGTTGTTTTAAATAATAATAAAAATATTAATATAATTGACTTCAGATATCGTATGTGCATGTTCCAAGTTAGTTTATCATCTAACTATAACACCAAAACGTCTAACAGATTCTGTCTGTTAATAGTGTCATATGGATTAACTAATGAGAATTCAGTCTGTTTATGATATAATTATATATGATATAATAATATAATATAATTATATAATAATATAATTATATAATTATATATAATATAATAATATAATATAATATAGGAAAAGGGAAATAAGGATAAGGACAATTTTAAATATTTTGTTTTAGATTTATCTATTGCAAATTTATTATGAAAAAACCAATGTCCTAATAAATTTAAATCTTTGGATTTTGGTAAATAAATTACAACCATCATTAGATACATACTAATTAAATTACTCTATCATTCTCCAATGATGATAGCTAGTCCACATAGCTTTTTTCCAAACAGATCATTAATATATATATATATATATATATATATCTGTAGCATAGATGAGAAATAAAATCAGGATTAATACTGGTTCTTGTGGTAATACAACTCTAAAAGAAAATTTAACTTTTTGATTCTTCCACTCAACTCATTGTGTCTGGTTCTACGTAATTTTTCCAACAATATTATGTGGTTGACAGTGTCAAATGTTTTATTTATATCAATAAAAAGCCTTCAACCTTATTTCAATATAGATTTTTCAAAGTACTACAAATTTTACTCATAAAATCATTAAATACAAATTCAATACTCATTATCTTTGAAGCCAAACTAACTCAAGTTGGGTTTGTTAAAAAATTTTAAATTGTTAGTTAAATCATTTTTCTAGTAATTTGAAAAACCTAATAGCAGAGATTTAGGCCTGCAGTTTCCAGTGTCTTGTCTTAGAGCCACCTGTATGAGGTACCATGTTTGCTGATTAAGGAGTCTGGAAATATCCCTGTAGATATGGTAGTGTTGAAACATTCAGCTAAGATAGATGTAACTTTGGTAGCAATTTCTTTCGTAGTTCAGATGACACCACCAACAACCAGTGAATTACAACTTTTAATGATTATATGAGTTTTAATGACTTATCATTTGTAACTGAATGAAGAAGAAGAGTCTTGTCAAAAAAAGTCTGTAGAATGCTGTTTCTGCTCATTGGTGGCTTTTCCAAGTAATAAAACTATCCTTCTAGATACACCAATAAAATATTTAAGAATATTACTGACTTTAGCTATGAAACCCTAGAATTGGTTATAATTAATTTATCAGTTTGTATGATTGCAAGTATTTTTAAAAATTCTCCATTTCTTCCTAACAAGCATGTTACCAATATTTTGAAAATAACTTCAACTTTGCTTATTTAATCTAATTACTAATTTATCTTTAAATTTTCTGCACTTGCTTTTCAGTTTCAAATTATTTGGTTTTATTTAGCATATAGAACATTTTATTATTTTTAATTGCTAGTAAATATTTTTCTTGCGTTATGTTAATAAATTTGTATATGTAATGTGTTTAGTTATTATAGTCTGTAAGTAATTTAATTATAGAAGTTGAAAAAAAATTCACAACTAATACACATATTCCTTTTTCTTCGTCTGATTGGATTACCTTGGATTTTGGTTTTGCCATGGTTTTACTGTATTAGATTGTTTATTTTGACATTTAATTAAAAATACAAGGGTCGTTGGAAAGTTCTTGGCCTGACAAAGAAAGCATAAAATTTTTCAGAATTTTTTCCACATAGTCAGTCACCTTGCTCCCACAGTCAGTATAATGTGATTTGTCTTCTATACAAAATAAGTAGTTATCTCAGCTTTGAGCTCATCATTTGAAGTGAATCTTCCTTCACTTAGCCATTTCTTTAAGATTGGGAAGAAGAGGTAATCACTAGCAGCCAAATATGATGCATGTGGAAGCACTTTGGTCATAGTTTTGCAGCAACAACCTGTTGCAGACATGTGTGCAGGTGCTGCATTATAATGAAAAAGCACTTCCTTTTTGCGCAGATGTGGATGCTTAGCCTAAATAGCATACTTTTATTGGTCCAGTAGTGATCCATTTTATTTCCTGGTGATGGTCCTGCCTTTTTCCGTAGCCAGATTTTTCTAGACCATAGCCATGATTTTTTTACAGATTGAGCTATTTGCTTTCTTAGGCACACTTTAACTTGCTCCTATTCATTGTTTGGACTGCTGCTGTTTGTCTCTTGCATGGAATAGTGAAGCTGTGTTTCATCTACTGTTATAAAACAGTTCTGAGGAAACTCAGTGAATTTGCATTTAAATAAATCATAATTCTTTGAGAAGTGTTCAGTCAAATGTGTTTTTTTGTCAACTGTTAATAAACGAGGCATCCATTGAGCGTAAAGCTTTTTTTTACCTAAAACATGATGCAAAATATAGTGATCACGGTTTACCGAGATGTTTGCAGTATCAGCAAACTTGTTTACCTTCAGTTGATGATAATTTAATATGACATTGTGAAGTTTTGTGATTTTGTCACTTGTAACCCTGTTTTTAGGCATCCTGAGCATTTTTTAAATTCCACCACGTATTAAGTATAACCATGTTTAATTTCAGTAGTTCACTTTTTTTACCATCAAAAATGAAAGGGAAGAATTTTTAAAGAGAACTAATTTTTCTTTTTGTATCTGTCAGGATTAACCATTTAAAACAAAGTAATTTATAACAGCTCAAACTTTAATTTTATATATTTTTTTTTCAGAAAATGTCAAATTTTTTTGCTTTATTTGATTGCCACAAACACGCAATTAAATATTGTAAACTTTGAATCTTCATAGCACACCATCTAAAGAATCATACTTGACAAATATCATAATCACATGGTTATACTTGTGCCATCTGTTTCAAGCTTTCCAAATGACCCTGGTATAAGAATTGCAAATGAAACTGAATAATTATAAATGGGGAATTGAGTAAAATTATTTTGTAATATAAATTATTGTGTTCCAATTAAGAAGATGACAGACTAAATTTTGACATTAGAGGCATTTTTGGGCACTTTATTTCTTGGTAGCACAACTTATGCAGACTACATGGCTGTCATAAGTCTGTAATTTCTTATTAGTTTGTTGGTGGAATCCTGATCAGCTGGTTTAATAAAAGTGCTTGTTCATTGGCCCCACTAAAGTTAGGCTGATCCTGTTTGTCTCTCAGTTCTTTGTATAAAAACTTGAAATTCAATTAAAAATTTTCCTGTTGATGGTGTATATCCATGATTTTATATTGTTGAACTTCTTTCACTATCCTTAAAAAGATGTTATAAGTTGTGCACAGTGTGGTGCATTTTTCTGGATGTAACATAAACAAATAACAAAACTCCTATAGAATTATAAGATTGTACCATTTCATTTGTATTACAACTTTCACTTTCTTTAATGTTTCATCATCCTCATTTAAATGTTATGCAAGATCATGCCTGAGGTTATCAATAAACAGAAATAAGAAATTTGTTATAGAAATTTAGTCTTGGGTAATATTATATTTTACTGTATTTTTACACTTTACTGTTTCAGTTGAGAGATCTTTAGTTTTACTTGTTAAAGCAAGAGAAGCGAGCAACAAACCTATACAAATTAGTAAAGAGACTTAATACGTAACCATCTGTGAAGTAATATAGATCCTTGCATACACATTTTTATTTCTTAAAGTTAGAAGAAACAAAAATGAATAGTAGTTATTAAAATTTGTGTCATTTTCTCTACTAATCATTGCCAAAAAAATAATAAAAATATTGCTGCTTTTCTAATGTGTAAAACATAATTAAAAATGTCACTGTTAATAAGACATCTTTACTTTACAAATATAAACAAAATTACTTGATTTTAAATCTGTTTATAATTTATATAATCTACTAATCTACAGTTTTTTCAATAAGTTGACCAAATTATTATTTTCAGGAAAAAATTAGACTTCGGCTCACATAGTTACACTGCACTCATTAATTCTGGAAGTTCATCAAAGACTTCCAGTGTTAAGAAAAGGAAACCAGTTGTACCTAAAGTATCTAAGACTCAGAACAGCAGTATTCAGCAACCGCAGCCGGTAATGCAAACTTTTATTTGAATGCTTGGGGTTTTATGATTAATTTACCACATAATTCAAAAACTATGTATAGAAATATAGAATAGAAATCTTGAAACATAAAAAATGCTATGCCTGATCAGGATTGATAAAAAAATTAATTGTATATTCATTTTCATTATATTAGTGTTTGATGGTATGCTTTAAAGTACCACATCATTACTAGATGAAAGTATTTATTTTTTACCGGAAAAGATAAAAAGTGGTATTTCTAATTTATCTTTATTTTAAATGTGGATTGTACTCAGAAATATTAAAAGTATTTGTATGAATTTTATAATAGTATTTTTGTCTTGTAGGTATAAAAACAGATATTTTACTCAATATCTCTAGTAAAATATTGTGGATATATATATATATATATATACAGGGTCCAGCATATAAACCTGATGATTTTTGAGGGATAATAATTAAACTGTGTTTCGTACTATTAAAATATTTATATATCAAATTAAGATCAATTTTTGCGATTTATAGTGAATTACTTGCATAGATTTTTTTTTATTTGAATATTATGTCATCCAAATGTTTTCCATTACTTCTTACACACTCACTTAACCTCATTCTCAAATTTGGCATTGCTCGCTCAATCATCACTTGTGGAACTGCTTCAATTTCTCGTTGAATGGCCTCCTTGAGTTCTGCAATTGACTGTGGTCGACTACTGAAGACTTTTATGTTTGAGATACCCCAGAGATTTAATTGATTTACCTTAAAAATAAAACAAAGTAAACTGAATTTCATTAAGTGTGAAAAAATTATACCATTAAAATTGATATGCTTCTTAACTAGTTTCTGCAAATTTGTGTTTGCTCCTTTTGTCGCAAAACATCTTCACTTACTTTATGAGGGTAGCAAGATTTCAAATTAAAATGATGTCTTACTTGTTAATTTTGAGTTTGAGCCTCACTTTTCAACCCCATAAGAAGTAATATAATGGAGTTAGGCCTAGAGACCTTGGGCCCAAGTTAACATGTCCTGTATGATCACTCCATTTTCCAATAAAATGTTTGTTTAAAAATTCTGTTACAAGATGAATTGAATATGGAGGGGTTTTTCATGTTGAAAATATATGTCCATTTATTTTGACAGTGGTGTATTTTCCAGTAAGTAAAAGAATTCTGTAAAAATATTCTTTAACTTTGTTGATGTTGCAGTATGAAAAAACCATTTACTGTCAATCATTCCAAACTCTGCTTCACTGAAAAATCTATACTTAAAATTTGTATCTACAGTAGCATGTGAATTCTCTCCACCGACAAAGATTTCAGGTGTAGACAACATTATGGGTAAAAATACTTCATTTGTGAACAGTAATTGTGACACCATGCAGTGATTCACATTAAACCATTCACAAAATTGAAGTTGTGCAGTATATTTAATGACTGAAGATGGTGCACTTTCTGCATATAAAATGGAGGCGATTGATAAAAATGTAATGTTCACTGTACATGATTTTTTGGAGTATTAATTTGCTCTGGATATTCTTTGCAGAGTTGTGGGGGTGCTATATTCAAGTGCATGAAGTATATTTTCAACCTCATGACCAAGTTCACTTCGAGATGAAATATTAGCACTAGGAAGAAGTGCTAATATTTCACCACTTATTCTCTTGCTAAAAATCCTACTCAATATTTTATGGTCTGAAACTCTGCATCTAGGATACCTCATCGTTATTCTACAGTTGAATTGAATTTAGAATTTCCATTGCAAAATCGATATGTGTAAATTACATGCATATTCAGCATGAGTAAATAAGTAAGTGAGGCATTGTTGAAATTGAATATTAGTTTTTATAACAAACTAAATTTAAATTTTTAATGTAAATCCAACATAATTCAAAATTAAATTTTTGTCAGATTAAAAACAAAAATAATCACATTTCAGACAGCCAAGTAATTACCTACCTATGTAATACTTTAAGGAGTAGAAAACAATGGATTGCATTCAAATAAATTTCAATTCATTTGACTAACTGAATCAAACTAGTTAGTTGATTGAAGTAGTAAAATTTAATTGAAAATGTTTTATAATAATGAACTGATTTATAAATAAAATAGTTTTATTAAATTGAATTCTTATTTTTTTCTATTACTTTGACTTTTTTTCTAATTTTAATTAGAAGTAAATTTACAAAACTAGTAGTTAACATTTCCTGAATTTATTTACATCAATTTCTAAAAGTTAAATTCTCTACATGTTTTGAAAAGGTTTTTTTGTTTGTAATTTAACAAAGTTAATTTTTGTTAAACCTAAAAAATTGTGTTTTTGAGTTTCACCTTCTGAATATAATCAAAAGTGTAATATTTTCAAATTGTATGTGGCATTAATATAATTTTCTACAGTATTTTTAGAAATAAGCTAGAGTAGAAGTTATAAAGATGGTCTGCCATTAATTTTTCCTATTCTTACTGAATGCTCATTTATTTATTGATGTTCTTTCATTTTTCAGTAGGAAATGTTTAAAAGTTAAAAGCTAGCATGTTTATGTGAGTTACTTTTCACTCTCAACTGTTCTTATAGATATTTAATGATCTTTATTAACAGGTCCAAACAGTTGTTGCTTCCTCCGTTATTGGAGATAGTCATGTACTATCTGATGAAGTCGAACGCCACTTGGATTCTCGTCATCGTTACATGGATGTTGATAAGGCACCTGCAACTGTACCCCCTGAAATGTTCAGCAATGAACCATCTCTTGATAGGTAATAATAATAAAAAAATATCTCTGATTATATAATTCATTAGGTAAAATATTGTAATAAGCACTTCTCCTGTCTTAAGTGAAGTTTTTATTTCAAATGAAAAAGAGCTGAAAAATATGAATGAACTATTCAAAGCATCTACTTTACAGTTGCTTTAAAAATATATGAACTTAAAAAATAAAGATAAAAGAAAGTGAACATTTGCCATTTCTTACGCTGGGAAATGACAAATTAAGTTCTCACAGTTGGTGGTCACAGTGTATGTGACCATGATATCATGAAATATTTTGATAGTTACTTTTTAGGGATGAAATGGCACATAGTCAGGTATGTTTGGATTTTTTAATATATAATATAACATTTATATTCTTTCTTGACTTGAGTTCATACAGCAAGTGCTGACCATAAGTAAGATCATATTCCAGACTAAGTCTAAAACACCTACAGAATGTCCAGTTGGAGAAGACTTCTAAATAAACATTTGTTTTTTGTGATGAGGCTGAAGCACAGGATATTAGATATTAGAAAACTACGCCAAATAATTCCACCTCCACATTTATTGAAAGTTTCTGAATACATTACCATTCTTGGTAATCTTGATCTTTTGATAATCGGATAATCTTCCATCTTGAGCTTGTTGGATTAATGAAAATAAAGTGCATATAAAAGTACATATATGATGTATAACAGCAGTTTAAGTTCTTAGTTAAGTTGTAGTAAATTAAGTCATGTGATAAAGCAAAAACTACTGTCAAACTCATGTGAAATCTTTTTTTATATATAAAAAATGGTGTAGAAAGATTTTATTTTACCATAAGAAAAAACTTACAAAAATATTAACTGATTTACAGTGCTTTATGTTTCTGTTAATATATTTTTTATTTTGACCAAATTATTTTATTTTTTTTTGTTTCATCTTCTGAGAACTTGCCAGTAAGTGGTATAACATTGAATAAGACTGAATGTGTGTTCACCCATGAGATTGAAAAGTGGTCACAGTTACCCAGAATCTTTATTACCTAATGTGACAATAATGACAGCTTTACTAAATTATCAATCTATTTATAAAAAAATAAGTAAATAAGAACAAAAAAGAATTCCATTATATGCTAATGGTATATGTTGCATTAATAAGTAATTTTTCATCTGATAAAGCAGTATCTGTGAATGTACTGGGAGAAAAAGATCTGTAAATATTATAATTAGTGATTTATGTAAAATATATTTATTATGAAATATTTTTTGCCTTAAAGTAAACATGAAGTAGAAAAATTATTAAACATATTTTAAATAATGTGTTCAATCTCATGTGTTCACCCATGAGATTGAAAAGTGGTCACAGTTACCCAGAATCTTTATTACCTAATGTGACAATAATGACAGCTTTACTAAATTATCAATCTATTTATAAAAAAATAAGTAAATAAGAACAAAAAAGAATTCCATTATATGCTAATGGTATATGTTGCATTAATAAGTAATTTTTCATCTGATAAAGCAGTATCTGTGAATGTACTGGGAGAAAAAGATTGTAAATATTATAATTAGTGATTTATGTAAAATATATTTATTATGAAATATTTTTTGCCTTAAAGTAAACATGAAGTAGAAAAATTATTAAACATATTTTAATATTCCGTATAAGTTTTATAAACTTTTTTCTTTTTCAGTGAATCAAATGAAATTTGTGAAATGGAAGCGTCACCATCTAATATTGGTGATGATTGTCTGAGTGTTGATATGATACCTGAATAAGAACTGTACCATGAGTTACGTATTACAATATTTATTATTACAAATTTATTGATGTGTTTCATTGTAACTTGTGTTCTGTTCATATTTATTTATTGTTTATATAAATTTAATATGTAATTAAAAAAAAACATGTAATAAATTGTGTTCTTTGTTTAATATCCCCACACATTCCTAGAAGGGTCACTATTAATGGAGATTATTATTATAACTCTTAGAATCACCAAGTTGTCTTCATAACATCAATTACACTGATTACACTGGTTTGTTTGAAAACATTTTTAGAAATGATACACATCAAGATTTCTACAGCTACAGAAAAAAAAGCAATAATTAATTTTCTCTTGAGAAAAGCTATGATTTGCAAAATAAAAAAATAAAATTAAATATAAAAAATATAAAAAAGAAAGAGTATATAAAAAATTAAATCTACAATTTTAAATTATTAAAAACCTTTAAAACTGTGGGATTCCGTTAGTGTAAAAAAAAAATTGTTTAAAAATGTTTCGTTATTACAACCTTTGTTTTAAAATATTATTTTTAAAATCTTTCACTATTTTCAAGATATGTATGGAAAACTAGTCATAAAAATGGTGACATTACCATATTAAAAAAATGATTTTCTTTTTTGTTGGATTAGGTAAATTATTCACTGCTGTTATTCTAAAGAGATCAAAAATCTCTGTTAGTAAAAGTTCTGTTCTTATAGAAGTGTAAGCTGTATTTAGAGTAGCTTTACTCAATTACTGAAAATGTAACATAAGAAAACAAGAAAAACGAAAAAGGAATAAAAAATAAATTTTTTTTATCAGATGAGTAGGAGGTGAATTTTTCACAACTATTAATAGGCTATCATATTTTTTGTTCTGAAGTTTAATGCAGTAAAGAAGTTTTAAGTGGCAGTGAGGTTAAGTCAATGTGTTTCTTGTATTAATTTTTTTTATTAAGGATATATTGGATTATTTGGAGAATATAATTTAGAAAAGCAATTGAACATTACAACACTACTATTTCCAGATGATTTAGTCATAGTTGCATCAACTCCAAAGTCACTACAAGATTTAATAATTTAAAATAATACTGTGAATTATTGGAATACAAGAAAATAAAAAATTATGGTATTCCATTAGAATCATTCAGCAATTCATGAAAGCTGTTTTATAGTGATGAGGTTTCAAAATATTAGACGAATATGAATAGTTTGATGTAATATTTATTCTTTCATTGTTGTTTTTAGAGCTGGTTTGCAGACTCCATGTGTATATTGATAAAGTACCTTTTAACCAACCATAATTTGTTCAGCATTGCTCCAGTACATTTCTTCCTTTTCAGTAATTTGACAATTAAGTATAATCGATTAAAACAACTAAAAATATCCCCTAACTGACATCTAACGTTAGAGATTCATCCATGAATTAAAAATAGATTGCTTTTTCGAAGTAGCATTTGTTACTGTAATTTCCAGCTCTATAATAAAGTTCAACCAGTGACTTGCTGGTGTCATATGTTCTGCAATTAATTTAAAAAATCTTAGCATCCTTCATACCATTCCTGATTCGATTCTAATTTACAAAGAGGTTATATTGTTTTCTAAAAATTATGCTAGTGTATTAAAGTTGAAACCGAACTGAAGCCGCCTCGATTAAGCAGATGTTAAAAGCAACAAATTATTTTCTGTTATTTACATGAGAATTGTAAATATACTTGATGAGATAATGTCTGTTACAAGAGTACCAACAGACTCATGTGATGTCTCAAAAGATTCTTGCCAACATTCGCGTAAGTCTTGGTGAGGTAGAATCAGTTTATATTATTGTTTCCCATCTGAAAATTATCATCTGATTTTTTTATTTTAGAAGTAAAAACTGACTTAATATTCAAAATCACTCATAATTATTCATGACTTATTATGTAGAATAGATTTATACTGGTCAACTCTTCTTATGTCCTGTCGCCGAATGGCTTCAACGGCATGTAATTCATAACCTTGTGGTGGCCCTGAAAAGGGCTGTTTTTTTGGTGTTAGCTCTGAGAAGAGCTGTTGGTTCTGAAAGATGGACTCCGGTGAAGTCGGGGAGTTGCAGCTCGTCCATTGAAGTCTGATAGGACTTTCCCTCAGTGGCAGTTTGGTCCCCACAGTGTCGGTTGCTCTTCGCCGAGGCGGTTCTCCCCAAGAACTCCCACACTGGGGCGGCTCCTGCTGCTGACTTCACCAGCCAGGGTATTTGAAGCCTGGCGAGCTGGAGCGGGAAGGTAGCGTCCATGTCCAGTGGTTCCCTTGGCAGACTGGCCAGGCCTCCTGCTCCGATTGGGATGCTGGCATCCACTGGGGGTCCCACGTTGAGCCGGCTAGGGAACTTTTTCTATCTGCTTCCATCTTCTTCTTGGTCTTCTCCAGATGGTGGTTGATGATGAATTGCAAATTCACTCTCGTGCACACTCTTATATTGGAGCCTGAGAGTAGTGGGGCTGCAATGCCGCTATGGTGGGAGAACTGTGCGGTGGGAGTGATGCTTGTTTGTATCAGTGCGTCCATATACTGTGCGCCCGTTCGCATCTTGAGTTGCCATACCGTTTCGGCCGCCGATATTAAATTAGGCATATATGTGGTAACAGTCCTTACAATGGATCCAAATAATTCACCTACTGAACCGCCAACTTTTAAGTTAGTGTCTAATATTGTGAACCTTTTTTTGCTGTAATTACCCACAAAATTGTAGCTGATGTCCATGGCAGAATGGTAATGTCTCTGTCTTTCATCTGGAATATTCTGGATTCAAATCCTGGTCAGAGTTGGATTTTTACACACCACAAAATTCATTCTTAGTATCAGAATTTGTAATTGGTCAAAATATCTGTATTTAAAGAATGAAAATTGTTTATTTGCTTATACAAATTTTATCTCTGTCTTTAAACTATTATTTAAAAAAACAAAGGTTGTCGGCAGTGAACAATATTATTCATCCTTTTTAGTCAAATCTGCCTTGTTTACATCTTACGATTTCATTTCAATCTTGTGTGTTTTAGCACAAATATATTTTTAGTTTAATGAGGTAATTCATTTACAGACGTTTACTTGATGAGCTTTGTAAATTTGCTCATCATTGTATTCAGCGTAGGGATAAATCTTTTGTTGATTGATGCCGTACTAGTGTCAAGATTAGAAAAACAGAATCACAACATATATTTGTAAGCAAATGCATACCTATAAACTATAAAATTGTTCACTGTGCACACTTATCATATATGAAAAAGAGACAAAAATATAACAAGAAGACCAGGAAGAAAATGAAATGACATTATTTATATCACCAGAATAGGTAGCTGAATAAAAAAGGTTCAAGACAAAAGAAATATGAATGAGATCTACAAAAAATAAAACTGTGAAAATAATTATCAAAATCATAATTAATCAACTATTTGTTATTAATTAAAAATAAATAAATGTATAAATTAAATGAACATAATAAAATTAATAATTAAATTCAATGCTAAAAAAAATAATAAAAAATTATAGTCAACTAGATATTTTAATGGCAACCTTTGTCATTCTTCTAAACAATGTGCCAAAGCCCCATCGCATTTTCATACAGAAAGTTTTGGGTTCACACCCTAGTCAAATTAGGTATTTCTAATTATTTACAAAATTCATCACTCATTACCATCATGCATTTTATTGTCAGGCATTAACATGATTTTATTTTGGGGAAAAAAATAAGGAACCATGTAACAATACTTGTAAATAAAATTTTATGGAAGCTTAAAAAATGAACAGTTCCATAATAAAAAATTATAAATTTTGCCTCTTTTTTTTACCTTGTTAATGAATAATCTGAAACATCGATGCAATTGGAGCATCAATTTTTAACAGTACATTTTTTCCAAACTAATAAAATGTTTAATCACAAGAGAAAATGTAAACCCTGGTTTACAAAAATCACATGATAAAATATGTAGTTATCTTTATAGAATTGTTAAAAAGTTATAATTGTAGAAGATATGTTTGGAAAGGAATACGAGTTTTTTTATCATATAAAAAAAAAATAGCACATTAGTATCTAAAACAGTTTATCCATATGAGTTATAAATTTAACAATGCTGTAACAACCTAGAAATTATTAATAAATAAAGCTATTAAAAAAACATATAATAAATTTGCTAAAAGTGCTATGTTTGTTTTACAAGTGTAATCATTTAGCCTGTACAGTAGATATAATAAAGCTATACATAACAAGGCAACTGGAAAAGAATAACGGCATTCTTTACAATGCTAGTAAACATTTAACTACATTCAGTTCATTTGAACAGCAAATCTTGATTGCATTCATTATGTTATTAATATCATTACTATTTCTGTTCAGTATTAATGTTGACTTTTATGCATTTAGTTCTAGCACCCACCTCTGTTTACAGATTTTCCACTTAATTTTTCAGATATTGTGTTATAAATTTATCAGTAAATGGTAGTGCAAAGTATGTTAGTAATAAAAAAACATAATTTCAAGGCCTACATCATAGCTATTTACTAGAATTATACTGATCATAAACCATAAAAAATTAGCTTTAAAAGTGAGAAATTTAAAAAACATTTTATTGAACCTTGTTTATTAAGCAGTTCACTGTTGCTTGTTACACTAAAAGAAAGCAGCTTAAAAATCGAGATCGATTACTAAGTCAATATGATTTACTTAATATTAGAGAATAAGTTAGAAAAAAGTGCATTTTTGGGGAGAGAGAAGTAAGAAGCAGGATAAACAAAAATAAAAATTTGAAGGTTGTAATGAAAATGTCTCTTTACTTTGTTGATGACTTTTAAGTAATGCTATTTAAAACATTTTTTTAAAAAACCCTGAATTTTTTTTGGTCCTCTCAAAGAGCGGCACGGCAGCAAATTTAGCTGAAAAAGGATTAGGTTTTGAAGGCTCTATGATTTTATAAATCATACTTCACAAAAAAAACTTACAACATAAAAATGAAATAAACTATAGAAACTAAATGCTAAGTTACAGCTTGAAAGATTCTTTCTTTCTTAAAAAATTATAGATAATCAGAAATAATTGGAAATGATACTTTAAAATCCCATGTAAGTTAATAATGGAACTTGCAAGTTAAATGCTTGTTCTGCTTTCTTTGAAGTTTGGAGAGCAGTTCATACCAATTGGGGGCTTCGAATGAAGTACAAATGGTATAAAATATTATTGGTAGATTTTAGAACGAGGTTGGGCTGTATTTTCATAGATGATGAATGAAAACAATGCCTTCTAGCTTATTGAATAATGGTTTAATGAATTATTGTCTTATATAACTTGACATAACTACGTATAACTTGGCATATAAAAATAAAAAAAATATACAATTAAATAAAATATTAAAGCTAATGTTCATCCGAACAAAGAATGGAGTCCATCTGGACTAAGTGTATGACATGACTGCCTTGGATCAGATTCGAGCGCCGAAATGCTAGTAACTATGAGTAACACTGATTGTCCATCCGGACAAAATGAAAAAAGCGACCAAACTGCGTGGGATTCTAATGTAGAATGCTAGTACGGTTTAACTTTCCGGTGAGGGCTAGCACCCACTAGATCGCAGCACCGGACGGCCCAACATGGAACAGAACAATTATGTTGAGAGTCCAGCATCTCTTATTGTTATCTATGATTGGTGCCTATAGGACTGTCTCTCGAGAGGCAGTCCTTGTTGTTTCTGGAATTAAGCCCATTGATATCCTTAAAATTGAGCACCAGTTACGTGTTATGCTGTTAAGAAGGTAGACCAACTTACCTCTGGCGCATAAAAGAAATAGACGACCAAAGTTTCCAGTTATGGCAAGTCAGGTGGACTGAATCGTCCAATGGTCGTTACAAACATGATGGTATCTTTCTTGATATGAGAAGTATCCAGGTAGTTAGGTGGATTTCCCCCAATCAGCATATTACACAGTTTCTTTCTGGACATGATGCTTTTTGAGATAGATTGGACAGATTTGTTTTGATTAATTCAGGCTTGTGTTCGGAGTGTAGGGCCACTGATGTGTGCCATGTCTTACATGTCTGTCTCAGGTATGAAGCTGAAGTACCATAGTAGTTAGAGAGCTTGTGAGGATCAATTCTGGTTTTGATCTGTAAGCTAATTGGAAAACTGAAAGGGAATGGAATGTAGTTGCTGGCTTCCTTAGATTCTTAGCCCTGCAGAGTGAGTCTGATATTATTGATTTATAGATTGAATAGCAACCCAGGTGGCTAGGGGCCTGCGTGGGTGCTTACTTTGCCAAGGTAGACGTTTTGGCATCGAGCCCCAATTAGCTAAGATATTCACTTTTAGGATGAGATGAATGTGTGGAGAGCTCTTTGATAGAGCTGTGATGTGGGAGGGTATAAGCCAATGCCTGCACCCTTCTTCTGACCTTGCTCCCAAAAATGGACCATTTCTATTAAAACTCATTAAATACATCCAACCAAGCGAGACTTGTGGCATGCAAGGGTTGCACATTTAAAAGAGTGGAAAACATCCAATGAAGAACTTCTTCCTGGTCACAAAGAGGACTGGAAAACTTGAAGATCTCTGAATAGGTTTTGCTCAGGTATCACAAGACACAGGACAAACGTACAGAAGTGAGGTTTTACTGTGGACTATGTTGTGTGTAACTGCAGTGATACGCAGGCTACAGCTCATTTGCTTCAGTGTCATATTTACTCAGCCAAGTGCATACAGAAATACTGCTTGAAGTGTCAAAGAATGCACTTGATGTCACTAATTTTTGGTGCACTATTGTTTAATGGCCTGTGAACTGTGATGCGTGTATTATACTTTTGTTTTGATTTAAACCTTCAAATTAAATTTTTGATGTAATTTTTTTGTTTATTAAATTTAGATTCAGCTTAAAGTAATTTTAATTAATTTATTTAATAGTATTTTATGTTTTAATAGTAATTTTTATATGCTTTTGACAAAATAATAAATAAACTACTGTTCCATTCCTAGTTTGAGCCAGCTAGTGCTGCGCTCTAGTTTTTATTAGCGTTGGTCTGTGAGTCGGTTTCATACTTCCATTCGAGTGAAGAATCCCATCCGGTGCAGTCATGTGTTCTCTTAGTCTAATGTAACTTGTTTTGTATAGTATTTTAAGTGTGTCTAATGTGACAAAATTAAATTCAGCTATCCTAGAACAACATGGTTTTATCATTTCATCTGAATACCAATACAGTCCATGCTAGCTCTAAAGACTTAACATCAATTTTTGGTCCTCCGGGCCAGATGTTGTGGTATTTATAAGCAGTGTTAAATAGCATTACTTAATGTTTCATAAGAAATGTGTGAACATTAATTTTATCCAACAGTGTACATTCAAGGATACAAGTGGCATTACTAGGAAATGTGTAAAATCAAATACATTTTAAATAGCTTGTAACATGCAGTTATGCATAAGATTATAACAATAGTGGTTATACATTGTGGGTCTTCAATAATATCGGATTTGTAAGCTTCACTGTGTTAGAACTGTACTGCATACGCGCACTCATAGTCACAGTTCATATTACATTTATTGTTTCGTTTTTGATCTGAAGCAAGGCCAGTACCAGCAGATGACAGTATATCAAGTATATTGGAACAACCTTATTCACTCAACTTCTGATTATAAAATATAATTTAATAATATTACTTTATATTCAATATTATTTATTTTTAATAATATTATTTTATAATAATTCAAATTATAAATTTATTTAATTATCTCTGTCAATATGGAAGACTGGAATTCCAGTAAATCCATTTTGACAGTCAAAATGGATTGACTGGAATTTAAAGATCTAATTAAGAAATGAGGTATTATGAAAAATTGTATAGCAAAATTAAAAACTTTCATTGATCATTTTAATTCTGAATCAGATGATTATGAGCTGTTCACTATAAAATTTAATAAGCTGTTAGAATACGAAAAAACATTTTTTTTTAAATTCACTCTGGAATAGAATTGCATAAAGATGCAATAGATAAAGACTTAGAGGATAGAGACATATATGATAATATTTTTGATAAATTTAAATTAAAACATAAAAAACTAGAAAATCATTTCAAAAATTCAGATTTAACCGATTTAAATAATATAATTAACAAACCCAATCAAATTACAGTAAAACCTATACAAATTGAGCCCTTTCATGGTGATGTGAGAGCTTGACATAAGTTTTTTATCTTTTTAATAGTTTAGTCCGTAACTGCAAGGAATTGTTTCATGTTGAAAGATTTTACTACCTTACAAATTTCTTATGGGGTAATGCTCTAGATGTAATAAAGAATTTATCGGTAACATCTGAAAATTATGAAACTGCAATAAAATTACTTAAAGCTCGTTATGACAATAAACGGCTAATTTCAACTAAACATGCTATAGAAATTATTAATTATTAAACCATTAAAAAAGGAAAATTCTGAAAATTAATCCAACTTCATTGATCAAATTAATTAAAATATTAATGCATTAAAGAATCTAAATTTTAATCATTTAGAATTTATTATAATAAAATTAATTACTCAAAATTTAAATTTAGATACTTTAAAAGGCTGGGAAGAAACATTAGAAGATAATGAATTACTGAAGTTTGAACAACTTATTTCTTTCTTAGAATCTAAGCATAAATTACATGAATTCACCGACATTATTCAAGGTAATGAAAAAACTGATTTCACAGGCATTAATATAAATAGACTTAATAGGTGGCAGCTTATACAACAAATATTCAAAAACTTTTGGAAAACCTGGTCAAATGACTATACATTCCTTGCAGCAGAGGAATAAATGTAAGATCTCCAATAATAACATTTGTGTTGGCAGTGTAGTTATAGTGAAATAAAGTAATCTCCTTCCACTAATGTGGAAATTGGGAATAATTGTTAAGGTATATCCAGGTGATGATGGATTAGTTAGAGTAGCTGATGTAAAAACTAACAATACCATTGTAAAAATAACTATTAATAGATTAGTTATTCTTCAAAATTCAGATGTTTGTAATGACCTGAGTCATGCCAAATTTAATGAATGAAATTTTTTAATGTTATGTTCATTTATTTGTTTATTTTTAATTTTATTTTCTTTTGGATTTGTATTTAAGGTAACTTCAATTTCTTATGTACTTTCAAGATTTTTATGTAATAATTTTTATATATTACCTTTGCATTTTGTAATAATGTATCTTAGAATTATAATTTATTGTAATTATAATTGGTGGGCAGTGTGTTCCATTCGTAGTTTGAGCCAGCTAGTGCTGTGCTCTAGTTTCTATTAGCGCTGGCCTGCGAGTCAGTTTCATACTTTCATTTGAGTGACAAATCCCATCTGGTGTGGTCATGTCGCATTTCTTGGTCTAATGTGACTAGGATGCATTCGAGTGAAGAATCCCGTCCAGCGCGATCATGCATTCTCTTAGTCTAATGTGACTTGTTTTGTATAGTATTTTAAGTATGTCTAATGTGACAAAATTAAATTCAACTATCCTAGAAGAACATGGTTTAATCGTTTCATCCAAATACCAATGCAGTCCATGCTAGCTCTAAAGACTTAACAACTACTGAAAGGCCTGCTGCTCACTTTCAGGAATCACTTCTTTGTTTGACCTCCGCAGATAACCATCCATTAAGTTGGTGCAAAGGCATAGATGCTTCTGTATAATAATGTATAATAAGTAAGTCAGATTACTGACAGATGGCGAATACTAATCTTGAATTTGGAATGTTATGCTGATTTAACATATCTAAATGCAAGATTAGTCATCATAGTGTTATCAGATATGTCCTAAAACACTATATGTCAGATTTAGTTCCTTTTCATTTAAACTTTATCTAATCAATTACATAAGATTGCTGTAATGACATGCATCAACTTATATCATTTTAGTAAAAATCTAGACTCATAAGTAGACATAATATGGAGGTGCTGTTCAGGATCATAAACTTGGTGAACTGTAACATGGCTCATTTGCCTTTTCATATCATCTCCATGAATCCGTGTACCTTTAAAGAGGATTTTTTTTGTTTCTTTATAATCCTCTTTTTTCTTTTTAAAAAGATGAAGGTTGCCTTTATTACACAGTTACTATACTTATAGCTCACTGTTACTTTATGAGTTTACTATTATACTAATTATATTTTAATGGAAGATGTTAGTTAAAACCTTACAAAGAAGTTGTAAAATATCCTTTCATCCAGAAAATTTCCTTATTTCAAAATAATTATTTACTCTTCAGTAGTATATGAGAATCAATTTGGTGAAGGAATCTTAATGTCTGTTCTGATCTTAAAGCATCTATTGGCTGTATGTATGTATAGACTACATTACATTCTCTGGACGAAGACAGAACATAAGTTTCATTTGTTTTAAATCTGATTTTGCTATTGTGTTCATACATTTAGGTGTTTTTGATTAAGTTTAAAAATTTCAGCATTCTATGTTCTATAATTTTTAATTTGGAAAATGTACAAATGTAGAAAATATTGCAATGCTTTTAAGACTTGCTGCACTTATCTTAATGGCATTAAAAATTTATTCATGTTTCTACAAGATTTTACCCAATCTTAAATTTGTTGATATCTTCTCAATTATTTATAAAGACATATGAACAAATTGTATAATTTCATAAGATTTATTCTTTTTATAATTATATTGACAATTTATGTAGGATAGGCACTATGATTTCATAGTTTTATAATAGGCATTGAATGTAGAGGAAACATATTTGTTAAATGATTTTTTTTAAGAGTAGATTTAAGAATTTGTACAAAAAAATTTGTTAAAAGATTGTTTGTGTAATATAATAACATTTTGAGTTAGATAAAATATATAAATTACGTATGTTAAAATTTATTTTTAATTAAAATTATACAATCAAAATGTGTAGTGTTACATGTAAAAACATGAGATAACATAAGTACAAAGTATAAATGAAGTAACTAGGGATTTTGTGCATCAGTTATACAAAGATTATCAAGGCATTCTGTTGTAAAAATTACATAATCAAAAATTTTTTAAAATGCTATTTTATTGTAGCAGACAATAATGAATGATAGAAATTTCTTTTGGTTAGTTTCCAAAAGTAGCAAGAATATTAAACAGCATACAAAATGGTATCAGCCAATAACTACGCTGAATTATACAGCACTATCGTATTGTGCAATATCTGGCATATGTTAATACTATCCACACTGCCTTGCAGACAATATATTACATAAATTACAAAAAGAAATCAAAAGCATACTTAGTAATAAAAAATACATAAAAACCCTCAATACCTTCAAAATTACAAGCAAATACCAAAGATCATTGGACAAAATATATACACAGAGGTACCCATGATTAAACAAATTAAACTTTAGTAAATGCACTAAATACTACATCAGAAAGATTGAGCAAATATTCTACCGTAGATAGAGGAATTATTTACAAAGCATTGAAATAGGACACATTTTCACAGATATAAAAAGACAAAATTTTAATAAGTTCATGGAAATTAACATCTCAAATGTTAGAAAATATGAAATTTATAAACACCAAACTTCTCAAAAAACAATGTATTAACACAGAGTTAATGTATTTCAATAAAGGGGATTTCTCCAACTTTTCTAAGATGAATGCCATTAACATAAATGCTATCAATAAATCCACTGAAAGAACAACATAATTAGTACTAAATGCACTAATAGCTATTATCATTTTTATAATTGCTAAAAGCAACTTAATGAGACTGTTCATCTCAGATATGAAATACTCAAAAGGAATATGTCATAAAATTAGGTGTAATCTATCATGATAAAAATTAGAAAGGGATAACATAACTTTCCAGCCTTTGCCCTTGACAGATTTTTATTTCAAATAAACCACAAGGTTTTTTAACTTTTTAATATTAACAGCTTAAATTATGGAATATTTCAAGTAAATTGTAAAAAAAGATCAAAATGTTAGGTAAAAAAAAATTTGAGTCGAGTTGACCCCTTGATCAAATGACGATTTTACCATAATGATTACTGCTTAAAATGATAACTGAGAAAAAAATAAAAAAATGTAGCAAAAGATATTGGGTTGGCAGTTGAACCCCTTGACCAAATGACATTTTTGTCATAAAATTATAATATATTTACTCGTAATTTAAGGTACAAACTAACAAAAAACAAAAAAATAAATAAAAATATTTGGCTACTATTTGATCTCATTGTTCAACAGCTACCTCATATAACATTTTTTATAACAGTGCAGCTTGAAAAACAAATAAAGTATCAGAGATTATAAAAAACACAAAAACATTTTGTTGCTCCCATGAGATCCCTTTTTGAAAAGTTCCCATATCATCTATATTATTACAGTTGGATTTTTAATCTTGAAAATTGAAGTTTAAAAGAATGTTTTTTCTAAGTACAGGTCTCCTATTTTCAGCCCGCTTATTTTTTGAGGCTTAAAAGTTTACTTATTGGAATAATTATGTATATCATTAAATTGGCCCAATTCAGTGCCATGTCATTTAACAACGCTAGAAAAAGTTATAGTCTATTAAAAAGTTATAGTCTATTTAAAAAATGCATGGCTATTATGATGCTCCCTTGTTCGATGGGTCAAATATCAGCCCAAAGTTGGGGAAAATGTAAAGCCGAAAAATTTGTGCAGAATTTCAAGTTTTTCAGATATGAGGCAAATATTTATAAATAGCATTGAATATTACCCCATCCTTAAATCTGATTGAATTAAAAGTTTGCAATTTTAAATGACAATAAGTACTTTCATTATACTAAAGAACCAATTTTCTATGATCTCTATTTAAAAAGCCAAAAATTAAAATTGATGAAAATTATTCTTCCCACTTTTTTTAATTTTGCCACAATTCTACCCACACAAATTATTAACTGTAAATTAATAATAATTTTATCAGTAATTATAAGACCAGTCACAGGAATAAAACAACATCATTAAAAAAATGATATGTCTCATATAAAGAAATATTCTGAGACGTTTTCAAACAATTTAGGTTGAACCAATCCAGAGATATTAATCAAAATACAGGCAACACATCTATGTGTTGGGTTTTGGAAGATGTATATTCATACATCTTCCAAAACATTTTCATTCTTGTTATATGTATAAAAACAATTGTTTAGTTTATTTATGTGTTGGTATGTTATGTGCGTAGTGATACAAACCAAAATGAAATACAATTGAAATTAAAAAAAAAAAATTAAATTCGCACAAGTATTCTAGCCCAAAATAATTTTTAAATCGCTTAATATGTATGTTCTAATATGTGCTGACCTTGCCCAGCTGACAGAAGTATGTATTATACAGTATAATAACTTTGTAATCAAGGAACTGCATATTTTGTTTCTTATTTTGCATATTTTATGTACAAAACACCACAAATTTTGTTGCAATAATGTTATGATTCTTTATTGTCATTATTATTAAATTTTTAATTTAAAAATTATTATGTTGAAATTTTTGTATTGACATTGTTTAATAAATCTAATCAAATGTATTTAATGTAATAAATAATATTTTATGATAACTGCAGCCCATGCTCTGATAACAACTCATCCTTACTATTATTATTATATCATTAGTCACTCTTTACTATTATTATTATTATTTTAGATCAGGTCTAAACAAAATATTTTTATCGTGGCCCAAACAAAACTGGATGAGATTTAACCACAATGCATGACTAATGTGTAAAAAATAAAAAAAATGCTAAGTTTAAAAAAAATATTTTTTTTCTTGTTTGTATATATTACAACTGATATAAATTACATTTTGCAATAAAATCCTGATAATATAATGTTATTCCCAACAAAATTATTTTTTATATTATTTTGTTGATATAATATCTTTAAAAAATTAGATCATAATTGAGATAATGTTTTCAAAAATAAATTTTATTTTGGTATGAAAGAGTAATTACGAAATTACTTTTTTTTAATAACATCAGTAGATTAATCTCAGTATTTGTGACAATTAATGGCAAAAGAATATAACTTTTCCAAAATAACTAATAAAAAAAATTTTGGAATAAAAAATATTCCCAGATAATTTTTATTTGACAAATAATATAGTTAAACAATTCAATAAATATTATTTACCACTGGATTATTTTTAAAAAACTGAATTATTTAATACATTTTATAAATAATAAAACTTACTTAAAAGTTGACAGCAATGTTGAACTTTCTCAGGAATTGCATAAAGCTTAAAATTTAACATTCAACAGTGAATAAATTGAACACTATTTTTACATAAGTCCTGGTACTTTTAAAACCTATTCTACTCGTGAAAATAATGGAAAATGTTCATATAAACATATATCCTAAAATTCTTTGTTTGCGAATTATGGCTAGTGCAAGATTTCGTTCGGATTTGGGCTACCCCCGGTAAAATGAGGTCGTACTGAAATTTTTAGGATGTTAATTAAGAGGCGGAATTAATGATTTCTTATGATCTCTGACCTGAAATATTTAATAAAATAGGTGTCAAAACCATATCTGCAGTAGTTTTTGAGAATTCTGAGGTGAAATCCGATAACTTGGGGTAAAAACACTGTTTTTTTTTATGTTTGACGTACAACAACTTAGTTAAATGGATAATAAACGCCCTTGTATAGAATTTAATTCTGAACAAAATGGTGTACGATAAGTTGAATAAAACAAAGAAAAGTTTAAAAATTAGAATTTTATCTAGAAACAGTACATTGTAAGAAAAGTATTTATTTAATGTTTGGTGATGTGAAAAATTTGTAAAAACAAAATTTACTGTTAAAAATTGCTATGAAAAGATTTTAAAAAACTGGAAATTATACAACATTTGTAAAATAAAAATTACTGAGAAAATAGTTTTTTTATTAATGACAGAAATAGAACAAATTATTTGAAAAAATATTATTTCATAGTTAGCAATAAAATAACAACAGCTGTCAACAATGCGCAATACTGTATTAGTGTTTTTAAATAATTTTGTAAGGTACATTAATCATATTGGGTTCTGTGAAATGCACTGTAGTTAGCGAAAGATTTTCTGCAAATTTTAATTTGAACGTTAACGATTTGCTATTGAAGTAATGCCGTACTTATTTACAACATGGAGATACGCTGATATGGACTTCATTCTGGGTGTGTGTAATGATAATGCTGCAGTAGAATATGAAATATGTTTTCCGAATAGCTGAATTACAAATCCCAGAACAATTACCGCGACTTTTCGCAATCTTCAGGAAACAGGTTCACTACCTAATATTCGTACCAGCTGCGAACAATCTACCCAATATAACGTTATTGTTTTTGAAATTATCGGTGCGGTTCAGGGCAATCCAGGCGTCAGTACACGACATCTTTACAAGCGGATCGGAGTTTTACAATCTATGTTTTGGAGGACACAAATAAAACAAGTTTTATCCTTATACACAGCCAGTTCAACATCTACACCCAAGAGACCCGCTTTGCTTGTAGTTCTTTAACTGGTGGAATACAAATCAACTCTACAAGTATATTTTGTTTACTGACGAGGCAAATTTTATTCGATATGTAGTCAACAACTTACATAATGAGTATACATGGGGAGATATTGAAATAAATAAACTCTTGAAACTGTGGAAGGCAATTTTCAGCACTGATTTAGCGTCAGTGTATGGTGTGGCCTTCTTCACAATCAGCTGTTTGGACTGTTCATATTACCTAGCTGCTTAAATGCTGAGATCTACTTGCACTTTCTTCAAGAAGAGTTGCCTCAGCTGCTTGAAGATGTTCCTCTAATGCTGAGACGCAAATTATACTTTCAGCACAATGGCATGCCTTCCCACTTCTCAAGTAAATCTCCCTGAGAAATGGATTGGTCGTGGAAGTCCATATTCCTGGTCATCAAGACTGCCTGATCTAACACCTCTAGAATTTTATGTTTGGGGTTGTATGAAAAATATTTTATATAAAACAAAACAAAAATACATCTTTGTTAGGAATTAATTGTCCACATTATGGATGCGCCTGAGCAAGTTAAGGACAGCCCTGAAGAACTAAAAAGGTAACAAGAGCATTATAGTGTGTCAAGAAATATGTTGAAAATGGCAGGCTCATTTTTGACTATTTATTGTAAACTGGTATGAATAATACACTTTGGGTCGAGTGTACTGTTTCTAAATAAAATTGGAATTTTTCTAACCTTTCTTATTTCATTCAACTTATCTTACACAATTTTGTTCAGAATAAAATTCTTTAAAAGTTTTATGTGTTTATTACCCATTTAACAAGGTTATTATTGCACGTCAAACATAAAAAAAACAGGGTTTTTTACCCCAGATTTCTCAAAAATTACTGCAGATACGGTTCTGAGACCTATTTTATTTTATATTTCAGGTCAAAAACCATAAGAAATTACTTAATCTGCCCCTTAATTAATGTCCTAAAAATTTCAGTATGACCTCATTTCAACAGGGTAGTTGCAATCTGAGAGAAATTTTTCACTAGCTGTCACTCGCAAACAAAGAATTTTAGGACTATATATGAACTTTTTGCATTATTTTCACAAGTAGAATAAGTTATGAAAGTCCAGGGAGAACTTCATGATACACTCTGTATATATAAATAACATTAATTGTTATTATTGATGATGACTGAATGTACTATTAATAACTGAATTCTTTCACTGGTAATTATTTTATCACTTTTCAAAACTGATTACTGTAAATTTTTAAATTAACAAATAATCAAACAAAGATATTACTTATTAATTAAATAAATTGTTACTGCCATTAATGTAATATTAAAGCTGGAATACGTAGATTAAAACTAATATATCTCAGTTGTTAATGTATAAATGATAAGTTATATCAGTATATTTATTTGAATTGATGCTGAAATTTACATTTTATAATTTTAGTCTCTTTTCCTTTAATTGAGTTCATGATTTATTATTGGTGATAATAATGTAATATATTATTTTGTGTTAAAATAAAGTGGCAGTGTTAGAATCATTTTTATTTTTAGATTTTATTTTATGGGTAATTTAAATTCACACACTTTGGCACCTCGTGAAGCAAGACATTTCTTTAGAAGGTAACATATTATTATTATTTTACATGTTAAATTCAACTAATATTCAACTAATATAGACCACCTAATATATATAATACAGAATATTAATATATATATACCACCTAAACAAAGATACTATAAGAGAAATTTTATAAACACTGAATTATCCAATGCACATTTAAAATTGCAGAAAAGATTAGGACCACTCATTTTTGATTATATAAGTTATTTAATTGAAATTAATATGGAAAAACACAATATTCTGTATAAGGTGGTTTATTAAGAGAATTAAAAATATAATTTAATAGTACAGAATAATAATGTGAATTTTAAAAATATTAATTTCATTAAAATAATTATTGTTATTTTATTTTACAGTTAAAACCATACACGCAAAAATTAGTATAAGTGAATAAAATTATAAGTACTAGATTAATGTGTAAAAATTTCACAGGTCTGCGATGGTAAAATTGTCTGTAATCTATCTAGTGATTTCAATAAATTTTTTGGCACTGAAAATGGGAAAAATATTTTAACAATTTGATCTCATAAGTTTTTTTTCAATTTGTCATGTTTTGTTCTACCGGTAGATGTTAGCATATTATAAATGATCATTTTGTAAAACTGTTATTTAAATAAACAATCATAATTTTTTATTTATTTATGTAAATGCAATTAGTTGATATTCTGAATAAAAATATCTTTATCTATGCTAAAGAAGTTAAAATCAGTAGTAGATCTATAATATAGCCATTTTCATGTTACTACTACACGTCTGATCATTTACCAGTTACTTATCTGCCTCCCCACCATCATCAATCTAACTATTCACCTTACCCATTACCACCATCTGCTATTCTAGACAAAAAATTCAGTTCACTAACTTCTTTAGAACTGTGGTGTGCATTTGTGCTATTAGTTGGTGGCAACTTCATTCATATAACTTATAGTTTTTTTTATATTTTTTTATATATAATTTTTTTATTTACTTATATTTTCCAAGTAACTAAACTCATTATGTCTTATAAGTCATTTTATTAAATTAAATCCCAATGGCATCAAAAGTTCTGTCAATGCGCCCGGCTCTTTTTGCTAAATTTGTGGAAACTTTACTGTAAAAAAACAACAAAGAAACATTACAGAATTCATAAAAAAATATTTTGCATATTTTTGTATAAAATTAGGAGCCTAAGACAAATTCTGAGTTCCACATAAGGTTTGTTCAGTGTGTGTTGAAGAGCTCTTTGTCAGTGGACAAAAACAAAAAAAAAAACATTGTTTCCACTTTGAATAGAACCAAAGCAGTTTTTCAGTTATAGTTTGGAGAGAACCAACCAATCGTAGTGATGATTGTTACTGTGTTGTCCATGTATAATATAGAGATTCAATTTAAAAAACAGAAAGGCCATTTTTACCCAAACCTTTGATCACTGATATGTCCTATATCTCATGGATCAGAAGTATTACATGAAAAAAAATCAGATGATCTATGTAAAGAAGAAATGGCTTCACAGGCCTGTGCTAATGAACTGAATCATGAAAATTATAATTATGATCCTGGAAGTGATGAACAAAACCTGTTCAAGCAATCTGAATTAAATGGTTTGGTGAGGGACTTAAACCTTCCTAAGGATTCCACTGAACTTTTAGACTCGAGATTAAAGGAAAAAAAATTGTTTGCTTCTGGCAGTACTTTTTGCTGGTTTAAGAACAGAGAAAAAGACTGTTCAATATTTTTCTCTAGAAAATGCATTAGTTTACTGTAATAATGGACTTCGACTCATGAAACAATTTTACATTGATCAAAAATGTCTAATTGGAGACAGCTCATTGATTTGTCGAAAAAAAGTTTTAAGGCAGTTCTTTTGCACAATGGAAGTAAGTATGTTTCTTTACCAGTAATGCATTCTGTTCATTTTAAAGAGCGTTATGAAAATCTTGAGTTACTTTTAATTAAACTTCAGTGTAAGGATCAAGGTTGGACAATTTGTGGTGATTTAAAGGTTCTTTCTTTGTTAATTGGACAACATAGTGGTTATACCAAGTATCCATGTTTTTTGTGCGAATGGGATAGTCATAATAGAAAACAGCGTTATAATAAAAGAGTGCCACCAAGATAAACCGAAAAAGTTAGTATGAAAAATATTGAAAGAGAAAGTTTGTACAGCCAAGCAAAGTTTTGCTTTGTTTGTTACATAGTGAACTAGGCTAATGAAGCAATTTGTGAAAGCATTAAAAAAAAAGTTGAGTGTTTCAAGAATCTTTGTAGTTAGTTTCCTGGTTTATCAGAAACAAAGATAAAGAAGGGTGTTTTTGTTGGGCAAGATATAAGGAAGCTTTTGAGAGATGAAATATTTGAATTTAAAATGGAGAAAGTAGAAACACAAGCTTGGAAAGCCTTCAAGGATACAGTTACAAATTTTCTTGGCAACAAAAAAATGAATGTTATTAAAATATTATACAAAATATGTTAGAAAAATTAAATAAGTTAGGCTGTAAAATGAGCCTAAAGATGCATTTCTACATTTGCACCTTGGCTGCTTTCCTGAAAATCATGGTGCAGTTAATGAGGAGCAGAGGGAAAGATTCCATCTAGACATGAAAGAGACAAGGAAGATGGAATATGAGTATAATAACCGATTAGGATGTTAAAAAGGAAAGACCCACTGTGAGACCATGGAAGAAAAAGCATCAAAAGAAAAAAAAATGTATAAGGAAATAAAATGTGTTTTACTGTTTGTTTTCATTACTTTTAAAGATTATAAAGTACTTTTGTGTCCCAGTTCACTTGTAAATAAATTCTAAACTTAATTAAAAATTGGCTTTTAAATTTAAAAAAAAATTGAAATCTTTTTGTGAAAATTTGTTATATTGTTGAAAAACTGAGGTCATTTTTGGATTCAGCACCCAAAAATACATAAGCATTGGCTATAAAATTGAAAACAATTTTTTGATCATTAAAAAACAGAGGACTGTGTTACTAGTAATAAACAGAATTCACATAATCTTTTTTACTGAAACATGTAACTGGACTGATATTTAGCATGTATTTATATTTATATATTTATTTACATTTGATGTATAGTTTCTGTATTACTGATAAAGTAATGCACTGAGTAATACTGTTTTTCACATTTAAGTTCCCTTTTAAATTTGTTGTGATTGTTACTTCTAGTCTAACTATCTTCAGAAAGCTGGGGTGACATTAGTTTCATCCCCTTATAAAACGGATTATTTTTATAAAGAAAAAGTTTGCAATTTTCTGTGTAGGTTGTATTGTGCTATCTTATAAGACAACCATGAGTTTTTCTTTTATAACTTTAACTTCCACTGATTTAGCCCATAAGACAGATTCAGTTATAAATAAACATGGCTATGTTATTTTCCCTAAAGTATTCTTTACTTTCTTTCTTTTTCTGTTTAGCTTCTGGAACCACCGTAAGATAATACGGTGGTATTATGAGGATGATTTGTATGAATGTAAATGAAGTGCAGTCTTGTACAGTCTCAGGTCCATTCCTGAGATGTTTAAATATTTTTTACTTAACACTTTCTAACTACACTCTATTGCATTAACATTTTTTTAAAAGTTTATTGATGTAAACACCCTAGAATAGAATGAAATATGGAATGAGTGTGTAAAAGAATAACTATGTAATACATATTACTTTCAAATGATTTAATCAGCCCTTAATCATTAAGTTTATGTTTTGTGCTTAAATAAAAGTAAATATGATATATTGTTTTGTGGCTAAACCAACTTTTTTTTCTCTATTGTCATTTTAAAAAATTAGATAATGATTTAGAAGATTTTCTAATCAATTTCTTTAAAGTTAAATGAATATCAAATACTTATCTGTCGATGATCCCAAAACATAACAATACAAAATATTGTTAATATTAAAACATAAAATTGTTATTTTATTCTTTACTGATTTTAAATAGTTGTTTGATTATTATTACATAAATTATTTTTATATAATGAAATGGTCTATGACCAGTAAGTAGTATTTTTTAATAAACTTTAAGAAAATCAATGAGATTCTCAGTTCAACTTATTAGTGTTAATTTGTTGTGATATTGTTTTTTAAGTGTTTAAATCATTGACCAATTATCCATGTTTACCAATTCTAATGATTATTTTTTACTTTGTTGAGGTAGTTCCTCTGGTGTTATTATTCTAACAATCATTATTTCTTCAAAATAATATAATAAGTAAAAAAATTTTTAAAGTAAAAATTACATATGGTTACACAGTCAGTTTGATGATTTTTTTTACTTGTTTATAATCATTAATATAATCCTGAAGTCATTTTGGCATTCAAAAATTTTCACATGAAACTTTTAAGGAAATTAGCTAGAAAACTTGAAGTAAAAATAATAAATATTCTTGCATTTCAGGCAATCTTACCTCATGCTCAGTAGTAGTTACTTAACATTGCTTATATTCATCCCTTTTCTTTTTTCACAAGTTTCAGTCCTCAACTTTTGAATATGAGTGACTTGTTTTCATTCAGGTAAAATTTTAGTGTAAAAAGTGTATTTGTAATAAAATATACAAATTTAAAATAAAATAACCCTAAAATAATAGAACTAAATTCCAAAATCCCATTAAAAATTAATATTTTCAATTTGAGGGGGTTGGTGATCCTTCAAGATGAATACTAGATCAGTTTTTTTATGTTATTTGCAGAGTCGTACACTTAACAATTCCTAACATAAATTCATGCAATGTAACATAATTATTTTAAGAATAACTCTTCATTGCTTATTATTTTTTTCTCTTTTATTTTATATGGATCACTTTTGCAATGATTTTTGTTTTATCAAAATGTATGATTTAATCTTAAACTTAAGATTAAAAAGATTCTTAAAAAATTCTAAATACAAGAAAAGTGTGAATTTAATATCTCAGTCACTGATAAATTTCTTTAACATACCTTTACATTTTTAATTTTTTAAGTATGTTTTTTCCTGAAATTTCCATTTTCATATGTTCTGATGGAACAGATATTTCTGTGAAAGAACTCAACACAGAGAAAAAAAGTTGAAAATAAATGAACATTTATTTTCTTAATAATTATATTCTTTTGCCAAGATGTAGTTAGTTAGACTGTTTATTAATGGTATATATAGATTAATCTTTTATTCTAATTAATATATAATAATACAGGGTGTCCCATATAAAACGCAACCCAACCTTATATTGGTAGGTATTGAAATAATAAAAAGGCATGTGTAAATGTAATTTTTATTATTACCATCCATTACCTTACTTTTAGAGTAAGTGTTGGAAGTGGCCGCCATCTTCTTGAATATAAGCTTCAATTCTTTTTACAGCGTTTCTTGCAACTTTTTTTAAAGTTTGTGGCTGGATATTTAATACAGCTTGTTCAATATTGACTTTCAATCGTTCAAGTGTTCGTGGTTTGTTGCTGTAGGCTTTTTCTTTGAGGTAACCCCATAGAAAAAAATCCGCCGCAGTCAAATCTGGAGATCTTGGTGGCCACAAGCCTCGACCGATAACACCATTACCAAAGAATTCCTCAACGAAATCAGAAGTTGAACCTGCGTAGTGCGATGTTGCACAGTCATGTTGTAGCCAGCAGTGTCTGTCTTCCTCTTCCAAGAGTGCGATGAACTGAAATAAAATATCCTGATATCGTTCTGCATTAATGGTGTACTCGAAAAAAATAGGACAGATTATTTTCTTCCGCGATATCGCGCACCACACGTCCAACTTCTGCGGGTGTAATTGTTTTCGTGATAAACGTGGGAATTTTCAGCACTCCAAATTCTACTGTTTTGGCTGTTTACGTAACCATCCAAATGAAACCGTGCTTTATTTGTGAAAAATAACGAATCCATAACATTAATTCCCTCACCCAAAAATCGACGGAACCATTGACAATATTGTAGCCGTTTTTCTTTGTCGGGCTCAAGAAGTCGATGAACCGTTTGAATGCGATAAGGTCGTAATTGTAATTGTTTGGTCGCCCGATGAACAGTCGATTTAGACAAATTAATTTCAGCAGACAAACGTCTCATCGATTTATTTGGCGAGGCGAGTAATCGGTCTTTGATTTCAGTGACTGTATTTGTATTCAACACTGACGCAGATCTTTTGTGTTCCTTATTATTAACAAAACCAGTCTCTCTAAATTTTGCAACTAACCTTAATACTGATGTTTTGTTAGGAGCTAGTTTATCTGGGTACTTATGGCGAAACAAATCTTGCACTGCAACCACTGATTTCGTACTGAAGTACGACTTAACAATGAAAACACGTTTATCTAGCAAAACACCATCTTGTCTCTATCAATACACTGAACGTTATGATTGCATTGTTGTTACTATCGGTAGTGTTCTACTGCGTCGCCGCGATGTTCACATGTTGGACGAGTCCATTTCAGTAACGAGTAAGGGAGTAAGCTTGACTTTTTAAATTTCATGGATGAGTGATTGATGGGTTGCGTTTTATATGGGACACTCGGTATCTTTATATATAAAAATGTTAAGTTCGTTTGCGTACGCTTCAAAAACTCAAAATGTTCTGCACCGATTGAGCTCAAATTTTAGCACGACATATAACCCGCATAAAAGATTGTTTTTATCTATTTTTCGGGTTCGAGAAAATAGTTTTTTTAACGGTCAGCTGTATACCAGTGACTGTGCCATCTGCCGGAAGCGAGGGGAGCACTCGCCATACTAGCTAACGACAACCTCAGTCGCATGTGAAACAATATCTGTTCCCAATTACATTGTTTATTAACAAAAAAAAAAAAAAAACGTATCCAATTGCATCTGATTCAGATTATTGTACAATCTGAATATAATATTCACTTTAATCGAGGTACTTTTGTGTGATCGTGTCGTGACTGAGCTGCGCCTTTCACCAAATCGTAAGCAGAGGTTATGTTTTATATGAGAGATGGTCAGAAAAAATATTAATTTTTTATAATTATTATTTAACTATTTCATTTAACTAATATTTTACTTATTTATTTAAATTCATGTATTTAGTTAATATTATTAATTTTTAGCCACTTTTCAATACTGTCTGTCCTGTGTCTCATTGTTGTCGAGCGGCAGCTATGAGATCCACGAGAGATAGGTGAAAAATGTTTAAATACATTTTTTTGGCCTTTTCAAAATGAAAATTTTTCGTTATTAAACATTTTGTCCTTTCTGTCATGGTTTTCAACCTAGAGCTGTGAGAGACATAAGAGGTTATAATCCCTTCCTTCTATTCCAGTGAAAACCAAAATAATGCCTTGCAGAAAATCGAATCTGGGCCGTCGCACTCGCCACACAGAAGGATCAAGAAGACGCCTTTCGAATATGTCTGAGGAAGAGCGGGCATCCGTACGAGAGAGGAACAGACTAAGCGCCAACACAGTAACAGGAGACGATCAACTGAAGATGGCGGGAATTCGGCAACTATACACATGAAAAATGGCGATATTGATGTAGACAACCGTTGGGTCGTTCCATATTCGCCTCTGTTGTCAAAAACATACAAAGCCCACATAAACGTAGAATATTGCAATTCCGTCAAATCAATTAAATACATCTGTAAATATAGGCAGCGATATGGCAGTTTTAGTGTACAATCAGAAAATAGTAACAGAAATGCAGTACGAGATATCGATGAAATTGCACAATACCAGGCTGGAAGATACATAAGCAGCAATGAGGCTGCATGGCGAATTTTTTCATTTCCCATGCATGAACGCAATGCAGCTGTGGTTCACTTAGCAGTACATTTAGAGAATGGACAGCGTGTTTATTTCACAGATGCAAATGTGCAACAAAGAGCCCTTAATACACCTGGTACAACTGACTGCTTTTTTCACCTTATGCCAAGAAGACGCTTTCGCCAGAACACTGATGTATTCAGAAGTTCCCTCTTATTACACGTGGAATGTAACTAAAAAAGTATTCGTACGACGCAGACGAGGGGAGCCAGTCGACGGTCAACCTGCCATTTTCAGAGAAAATACAATTGGTAGACTTTATACAGTGCATCCCAATCAAGATGAATATTTTTCCTTCGCATGCTATTGGTAAATGTGCCTGGTTCTAGATCTTTTTAGCAATTGAAAATTGTTGACGGCGTCACACATGCCACTTTCCGCGCTGCGTGTCAAGCTCTGAATTTATTAGAAAACGACCAAAAGTGGGATATATGTATTAATGACGCGTGCAACACTGCACATCCAAACCAAATTAGCGCATTATTCGCAATTATATTGACCGCTTGGTTCCCTTCATCTCCCGCAGGGTTATGGGAAAGATATCGATCGTATATGGCTGAGGATATTTTGCATAGAGTACGCCTAGAAAATGCCAATATGACCATGGAATTTACAGAAGGATTTACAACGAAGCATTGATAAATATTGAAGACAAGTGCTTAGCTATTGCAAATAAAGTTCTTAGTCAATTGGGAATGCCAGCATCTACCCGAGCTGCGATTGCTTCATTTGATGTGGATTTACGCCATGAACAGAGTTACAACATTGGTGATCTTCAGTCATATGTCCAATCAAACATTCCCAAATTAACGCGTGAACAGAAAGGCATTTATGATCGCATAATGCAAATGATAAATGACGGAGTTGGGGGGACCTTCTTCTTGGATGCGCCAGGAGGAACTGGGAAAATATTCCTCATTAGATTGATTCTAGCAACGGTTCGATCAAAAAATGACATAGCCTTAGCTCTTGCTTTGTCTGGAATAGTTGCGACATTGTTACCAGGTGGAAGGACTGCGCATTCAGCTCTGAAGTTGCCATTAAACATGCAATTCTCGAGACTCCCACGTGCAATATTTCCAAAGCATTCTGTATGGGAAAAGTATTACAAAAATGTAAACTCATTGTTTGGGATGAATACACGATGGCACATAAAAAATCGCTTAAAGCTCTTGATCGATCGTTACGAGATTTGCGTGGAAACGTTCAACCATTCGGGAATGCTTTGATATTGCTCGCAGGAGATTTTAGGCAAACATTGCCTGTAATTTCTCGATCGACACCAGCAGACGAAATAAATGCTTGCCTGAAATATTCAACACTGTGGCGACACGTACGTACATTGCAGTTGACTACGAATATGCGTGTCCAGTTGCACAATGATCCATCACCTGAGGTATTTTCACGACAGTTACTGGACATTGGAAACGGACAGCTGCCAGTCGATGAGACGTCTAGACGAATATCATTTCCTGATAATTTTTGTAATTTAGTAACATCGAAAGAAGAACTGATCGAAAAAGTATTTCCTGATATTCAAATTAATCATAGAAATCACGATTGGCTCAGTGAACGAGCTATCCTTGCCGCAAAGAATAAAGATGTCTATCAACTTAATAATGTTATTCAATCCAGCATTCAAAGTGAGGAAATTACATATAAGTCGATAGACACCGTTGTGGAAGCAGATGAAGTAGTTAATAATCCAACGGAATTTTTAAACTCACTTGATCTACCAGGGATGCCACCACACATATTAAAATTAAAAATAGGTGTGCCAATTATCCTGTTGCGGAATTTTAATCAGCCAAAACTCTACAACGGCACGCGACTTGCAGTTAAGAAATTGATGAATAACGTAGTGGAAGGAACGATTTTAACGGGGCCTTTCAAAGGTGAAGATGTCTTCATTCCTCGAATACCCATGATCCCGACCGATACACCATTTCAATTTAAAAGACTGCAATTCCCAATTCGATTGGCATTTGCAATCACAATCAATAAAGCTCAAGGTCAATCTTTAGAATTGTGTGGTTTAGATTTAGATGCGGATTGCTTCTCACATGGACTACTGTATGTTGCGTGTTCCCGAGTCGGCAAACCAGATAGCCTTTACATCTACGCAGACAGTGGAAAAACAAAAAAAATATTGTATATCCACAAGTATTGCAAAATTAAACTTCTATGAAACGTATGCTTTGTTTTGTTTCTCATTTCTCATCCATGCAACCACAATGTGCCATAGCGAAGCGTGGCAAGGTACAGCTAGTATTATATAAATCACAGCAGGAGTGGGTATTTAAGCTGTACTACAGATAAAAAAGGAACTGCCATTTGACTGGATAGTCAAGGGAAGTAGTAGTAAAACTTTTATCACAGCAGTATCACAAAATGTAATTAATTATAAAATAAAAAATAGATATAATTAAAGAAGATATTAATTGCCCTAATAAACATAGTTTTTGAAATGAAAGTTTTATTGTGTTTCTAATGTAACTATTTATGCTGAATTCAAAAATGTAATCAGAATTTTTCTGTCATCCACAGTTTTTAAGTTTTGCTTTTGCAGAATTCTACATATTTTTTAAGGGATAACTTATGAACATAAAGGAATATTTTAAATGCTTAACAGAGGGTGGGTGCAAGCATAACATTATGAAGGCAATAGCTGTATACACATGATGATTGACTTACTTTAGGTTCTGACATGTCAGCACAGAGCAGTCCGAGTCATACAATCAACACACCAACATTTTTTAAACATTTGCTGTGTATGCACATACTCTGTTTTCATTCTCTTTTGTGTGATGTATAGTTCTTGTATCAAGTTTGTTGTGTTCGTGTAAAAATATGTCAAGGAATTTAGAGTGTAAATAATCCAAATAACTTCTGTTATGTGTGTGGGGATTTGAAATTTAAAGAACAATGATGAAGTTTAATTCTGCTAGTATGAACTGTGTTATGGCTATAAAACTGGGTCTCTCACAATAGCTGTTTGACCTGTGTGAAATGTCTGACAGACTGGGCAAGGGTAATCAGCAGATGAGTTTTGCCATTCCGTTGGAGTGGCATGAATCACAAGGCCATTTGTCAGACTGTTGTTTGTGTATTACAAACATAAAAGGAATAAGTAGAAATTGAAACACACAATGCAGGAACTGAATTTACAGTCTGCTATAAGGCCAGTGCCTCAAGGGAAGAACTTACCTGGACTGCATCCTCCAATACAGAAGATGAATCATAATATGAGGTAACCACTGAAGTTTGACATGAAGACTGAGATGATTTTACGTTTAAAGCAGAATTCTCTGCTAGTAAACCTCATCTGATGACTCAAGGTGAATTAAATGACCTTCTTTGAAATTTGAACTTGTCAAAGAAACAAGTCCAGTTTTTGGGATCAAGGCTGAAATCTTCACCATACTGTCACTAAAGTATGTTTATTTCATAATCATCACGAAGAGTTTCAAGTTTTATATTCTTAAGAAGATAGTTAAGTATACTGTAACAATATTTGTGTTCTCATGGATGCACTTCATCATGTATATAATGCTTGAGAAATGAGACTGTTCATTGATTCTTTGAAAACTAGTTTAAAGGCTGTCCTTTTGCACAGTGGTAAGAAATTTCTTTCTGTGTTGTTAGCTTATGCAACTAACATAAAAGAAACAAAAAATTCTGTTACAAAAACAATTTTATAATAAAAAATTCAGTTCAAGTACTGTTGAACTATATATTGTGATTAAAATGTTATTGCGTTATTAATGAGTTTGCAGCTTGGCTACACTAAATTTGTTGCTTGTTGTGCAAATGAGACAACAGGGACAAGACAAATCATTACATTAGGAAGGAATGACCAAAGTGTAAAGCATTTATCCCTGGACAGAAAAATGTTTTACATTTCCCACTAGTTAAATGATTCTACTTCCACTCCATACAAAATTAGGTCTTTTCAAAAACTGTTTTTAAGGTGATACATATAAATGGTGTTGAATTTCATTATTTGAAAGAAAGATTTCCTTATGTTATTCTAAAATAAAGGAGGGGATTTTTGTGGATGCTCAAATAAGAACTTTGATAAGAGATGAACAGTTCAAAGAACTGTTAAACCAAGTCAAAAAGTCAGTGTGGAAGTTATTTAAAGTGATGTTCAAAATATTTAGGCAAATCAACTAGTGTGACATTGCAGATGATTATTAGTCATACAAAGATGTGGTGTGTAATATGGCCTTAAAAATTCATTTCTTGGATTCACACCTGAATTTTTTTTCTGGAAAATCTTGATACCACTAGTGATGAGCATAAAGAATGCTTCCTGCAGCAAATCTCAGTCATGGAAAACAAGTACCAGCGACAAATATAAATAAACAAATATAAAAGGAACTCTTTTAAATGTAATTTAAATAAATCTGTGGTAAAATGTTTTAAATGGTTTGGTAATTTTATTAAAAATAGCAACAGAAGCATATAAGGCCCTTTCTCATAAACCAAAATATTTTCTTGTGTTACACAAAAACAGCAGTGTTTGATAGAAGTATAGTTATTTTCTAAGAATAAGTCAGTATTATTCTTAGTAAAGTTTGCATATTCTTAAATATACACATAAGAATAAATTAATATTTTTAGTTTTCGAAATATCAGTCTATATGATTCATACTTATGAATGCCAGACAATGATCTGCTAATTTATTTTTGTATCTTGAAAACTTGCTTTGACTTTCTGAAGGAACTGTTGTGAGGATATTATACTTTAGGTGGGATTATTGTAAGCAAAATAAATATTTAACAATGGTGATAAAGTTAGCATTCTATTAAGGCGCTTCAAGGCAAAAGAGTAGAGTTTGATTTTATTACATATGAAATCAAGTTGATCATCCCAAGAGAATTTGCCTTCTAATATTACACCCAGAAAGTTTGCTTTATGGGGAACAGAAATGCTATCATTATCATTAATGAGAATTCTATCTACATGATTAGCAATGTCTACCTGAGAAACACAATGAAATAGTTTTATTCATATTTAAATGGTTGCCATCCATCAAGTGAAAATCTTTTGAATTGCTAATATAAGATTTCAAGTTCTTTCAAATTTTATTATTATGTGTTGATCTAAATAAAATCAATAATTACCTATAAAAAAGTCACATTGCAGAGCAATAAATTGTAAAATCTGACTAGTTTCTTGGCTCTAATAACATAAACAGAAAAGAATTGCTTCTGGTAAAAAGAATAATGAATCTCCCATTCTCTGGATCGTTATACCTCTAAAAAAAATTGAGGTCCTGGGTTCAAAATATTTTAACCCATCAAAAAATATTATTATTGGAAATGCCATTGAAAAATAAAAATGAAATATCATAAAAACACTCTTCTTTAATTTATGTTAGTTTTAAATTTTGTAAACTTCTGATTGACAATCTATAAACTTGAAATATTCTATTATGCTTCTTGAAATTAAATGTCATCATGATGGTAAACATTGTCAGCCCAAATGTTGTCAATAGTAGGGAATAATACATTACATTCCTGGAAGTATTTGATCTATAATCGTTTTAATTTATTTATATATCATTTTTTATATTTTACTGAAATAATTTTTAACATTTATTAATGATCATGTGGAGTAACTAAAAAGTTTTTAACTGATTTTTTGTTTAAATGGCTCCAAACAAACATTAGTTTACAATGTTTTTTTTTTTATAAAACTTTAGGGCAGAATATCTATCATAGGCTTGAATTATAACTTTTTGTAGTTGATGTTGGGGAATTTAGCTGGTGAAACCGAACAGATTAAGGCAACAGTTGATATTGGGATATTTGTGATTTGTTTCTATGACTCATATGTATAACCTAAAAAATTATTTTCATACCACTACTGCCACTGGCTACAATGAATACACTAGATACTACATCAAACAGAATCATTATAGATAAAAAAGAATATATTTTTTGCAAATCACCTTATAATTACAAGATTTCCACTATTGAGTTGAAGCAGTGTTTATAACAGATTGTTTAATAATAGAAAGGAATACATTAAATTGTTGCTGTATGTTATCTACCTCAGTATGTCTTATGAATGTGATTTGTGTAAACCTCATGAGAGTACAAGTCTTATCAGTCACAGTTTTTTCTCTGAGAGTAATTTTATTCAGGAGAAGCTAGTTCCTGTATTGAACGGATTGAACCGTCACTTGTAGGACTAGATATCATCTGCATTTTGGAAGGTTTGGCATGCTGATATTGAACAATATCAGTAAAGATAATTCACTCCTCAATTTTTTTTGTAAGCCTGCATTGGATATAAAATATTCTTGAGAATGGCTAGTTGTTTTCAGGACAAACTTTTCACTCATATCAGATTGTCTATATCGTTATGGTTATGACACTTCTCATACACATACAAGATATTAAGCACAACTTGAAATAGCAATCAAATTTACATACAATCTGTAACCTGTAGAACCTATGAATTATATTATTGTTAAGTCAATATTTATCTGTTTTTTATCATATTATTTTTATAATATTTATTTTATTTTTGGTACTTATGTGTTGTAATGGCGCCACTATGGTTGTTTTAATTTTTTATAATAGGTCTGTAAATGAATGATGGTTATTGGAATCTGTTAGGATTAAAGTAGAAACACAAAACTAGAAATTTAACTATTTATTCAAATTAACCGAACCTAACGTAACCTGCAAAAATCTAACAGCTTCCTTTTCACAACATGGGAGATACCAAACTCTTAAGTTCACACATTTTACTTATAAGTTCACCATTAACTTTAACAAAAATGTTTATTCTATTGTCTTACTGATAAGAAGTAGAATGTAGTTATTTAACTCGCCAACAGTTGCGCTGGTTATAACCAACCAAAAATAGTGACGCCATTATAATACAAAAGTACCTTATTTTTTATTTAACTATTATAACATCTTAATTTTTTATGTTTAAGATTTCAAAAATATAAACCATGGGTTTTGGATATCAGTCTTCAAGATTCTTATCGTTTAACAATCACACAAAAATTTAAATCAGAAAATTCAAGGTAAATAAAATTATAATTATTTATAATCTTTGAAAATTATTCTTTTACTTTTGTGAGAATATTAAATCATCAAACCAGTATGTTTTATTTCGGATCTATAAACTTTGCTTCTCTGTCTGTATTAAGTTTTACACAAAGCAGAGTGTGCAACTGTTCATAACACTATAAAGAACACATAACATCGTTGTTGAATTACAGATAATCTCATGGAAACAACCAGACAGCAACATTAAAATCTTACACAGAAACAATGAGGGACAAAAACTAACCACACAAACAACTTAAAATATAAAAACCCAAATAAAAATTCTAAAAAATAAACAATTTAATTATTTATTCTCATTGAATCATGAACAACAAACAATTTTTACAACCTAATCTAAACACTAATGACATATTCAAAAGCACAACACTCAGCGCTGCCAGTGGTGCTGTCTAATAAGCTTGATTTAAAATAAAAGCTTGCTAAGGTTCTAGTAAAGCTATTACAATGTTTACCTTAAAGTAGGTTGTACTGTAATCAGGCAATTTAAAAATATCTCATTCCATCTAGAGATCATTAAAAAACTATTTTTCAAAAATCGCAGAGAAAATGTTCATAATTTGTGTATAAAACTGGATCCACTAATTCATCTACAATGTAGCGAAGACAGTCAGTCCTTCACTGATTCTGAAAAGCATTCATGAGAAGTTTTTTTTGTTTCACAATCTCACTGAATGATTTTGTTAGAACCAAGTAACCAATTCAATAAACAGGGATATATGTGTTAAGTAAAGAGGCCAAAAAAAAACAGAACCAGGTAGAGCTTAATGTGCACATCCACCAGATTGACTCTAGCTTCTCTGAGTAGGTCTGCAACCAAAGCTATTACCTACCAAGCAAGACAAATAACAAACATACAGTAAAAAAGTACTCAGAATGTTAGCATAGCTCCTGTAAGCATCTAGTCAAAATCCCCAGAACATCATTGAGAAGGGATCAGGGATAATGTAACAGGATATATAGTGAAAAGGGAGAATCATTCCATAGAAAGACTACAAAACAAGAAAAACAACCCCACCTAACAGAGTACTTAAGATTACACTTATTCTGCTCACAATTTCTTAGGAGATTAATATATTCTTATTCAGTAAGGGAGCAAATAATTACTAATTTATGATTTCAGCATCCTAATAAATTGCCTTTCATTTGAAATTAAAATTTTTATAACGACATATTGAGCCAAACTGTAAATAAAACATTTTTAAATAAGTTACTTCAAAAAAATTTTAGTTCTCAGAAACTGGTGGTGTTTACATATTGGTGTCAGCGAATGTTATTAATAGTGATTTATTTTCAATTAGCCAAATCTTTTAAAGACACGATAAAAAAATATGTACGATTTGAATTGTATCTGCTTATGTAGTATCTCTAATGTTGCATCATCTGTTGTTCTGTCTGGGGGCACGTTCCTTACACCATTGCTGCCTCCACTCATTTTTGGTCCCAGGCCTTCTCCTTCATCTGCTTATAGTTCCCAATTTTCGTCTCACCTGTTAACTTCATCCTTTTTCTTCCTTGCTTCCTTTCTCCTTCTACTGATTCTTCGAATACAGATGTCAAGATTCCACTTTCTCTTGGTCACATGTCCTAACCAGTTTCATCTTCTTTTGGGTAATTCTCTCATTAGTGCTCTTTCTTCTTTAATCTTGTTCATTACTCACTTTATCCATCCATCTTCCTTTCCTCATTCTTCTCCATACCCACATCTCAAAAGCCTCAATCCAACTCTTCTCCCTCTTTCTCATCATTCATGCTTACATTACATTTGGCTGACCTCTTCCTTAATTTTGTCCAAACATTTGCTACTTAGTAATTCCCTCTGCTTACTGAAGATTTGCTTTGATATTCTTCCTTTTATTTTCATTACTCTCTTCCAGTTCTCTGTCACCATAGTACCCAATATCTGTAATGCTTTACTTTTTCTATTCGTCCTTCACTTGTCCTTACTGCTAAATCCTCTTTGTTGTTTACTTCCATTTCTTTAGTTTTTCCAACATTTATTTTCATTTCACACTCTAGAGCTATTAAAGTCTTTGAAGTATGTGTATGTCAAAGATAGAATTATCATATCAACAACAAATCTTATGCATCTTAGTTTTCTCCCTTCTATACTTACAAAATGAGAAGCTGTTTTAACTCTGAAACATTTTACAGAAGAAGCCAGCATCATAGCATTCTCTAGTACTTTTAGAGAGGATATTTAATGTAAGTTTATGTATTTCATAATGTTCAAATATATTAAGGTTTGGTCCTTTTTTGTTTATGAAAATTATTAATGTTTTATGAACTACTACAAAAACATATGACAGCAATGTATTAAATCCACAGGCACAACTCAAATTGCACAAATTTTTCAGTTGCAATTAATATGTGTCCGTCTAACACAACAAAAAACCCCAGCAGTAACATTAGCTGATAGCAGTCTGAAAATGATGCCAGTCACTAAGGATACTCACAAAGATGATTGAAAAAATTTGAAGTAAGCTTTTTTTATGCATGTTACAAAAGTTTAAATTTCAAATCAATATTTTTGCCAAATGTCTCGGATAAGAGCATAACATAAGAAATTGTTTTCATACAGACTTTAAGAGCCACCTGAGAACAGGGTCAAGTTTCTCTAAGAAAAACCTTCCTCCATCTTCAGAAATGGATGAAAGAAGGATCTAAATTGAACTACCAGTTGAACCTGAACTGTTAACTTTTGAGGCAGAATGCTGCTTAGAGTGAGCCAGATCAATCTTATGTTTAGCTGCTGGGCTTCATGATTTGTATATATATATATATATCTTAAAAAATATTACATTACAATTTTGCACTATCCATATTTTAATAACACCTACTACCAGGTTAACAAAATTTAAGGAAAATAATTTATCTAGTAATCAAACAAATTTGTACAACTAGAATAACCACCATGTAGACAGAAATATATATACTCATGTATCCCTCTCTTTTCATAACACTAACAAACAATGAAAAACTGATAAAAATGGACTTGATCGTTAAACACCAGTGATGTAACAGGTGTTTTCCTGTACATTAATTATGTTTGTTACTTTATTTAGCTATCTTTTATAGTTAATTAATTAAAATTAACTGAAATTAAAAAGCTGAATGATTAAAATAAAAGGGAATAATGATTTTAGAAAAATGTTGATTATTAAAAAAAAAAGAAGATATTACTGTCATCCTTTGTTTATATATATTTTTCTGATATTCACACAGCTATAATTTGTGATAATTTCTTGCAATTATAACAAAAAAGGTGACAATAAAATTTTAATACTTTCTTGAAATTGATTATTTATTCTTATACAAAAAATCTTTTTTGTCTGCTTCCCCATCACCAAAATCACTTTTCAAGAATTTAAAAAAATGTTTTGATATTTACTATGTTAAATGAAAAAAAAAAGTAAAACAAGCATGCATGCATGTACTGAGCTTAATATAAAGTCGGTTATATTTGCAAAATTTTGAGAAAATTGACCCCACAAGCTATCTATTTTCACCCACATTACCCACCCCCTGGAAATATTGATCCCAAAACTTTACCAACAAACTCCCCATATGCACGAGTCTCTACAAAATTTCATCAAAATTGGTTTACCCAGTCAAAAGTTCTTAAGCTTAAAAAATGTATATGTATATATGACCACACTTTTTTTGTTTTTTTTGGAGTCCTCGGGTGATGAAATGCCAAAAAATTCAAAAATACCTGCACCCCATTTTTAATTGATTACCATACTATCCTTCTTACAGCATAGCTCTAAGCTATGATGCCAGGAAAGTAAAAATTGAATAAAGTTTACTGCAAACCACAATAAGTTTGAAGAGTAAGTGATTGAAATAGGAGAAGGAAGAAAGAACAAAGGAAGAAAAGTGGTGCTGGAAGTACTGTACTATGTACAAACATTGTTCTGAACTGCTACTTTTCAAATAAAAGCATAATGTTTCAATTCCGGATAACTCATCATCGCTTGCATCGTCACCGTAAGTATTTAAATCACAATAATCATTTTGTCAAGAATGCGCTTCTTATATTTAAACTTTATAACAAAACAGATTACCAAACAATGTGAATTCTGTTTTTGCCGTTGTGTAAAACAACATTTAATTTGTAATCTTCCCTCTAACTCAGTTATCGTCATAGATAATGGTTCATACCGTAACGTACACTGAACCGCGCTCCGAATTCGATCACGCGAAAATGAGACAAGAACGATTGGCTTATACAAAACAACGTGTCATTTACGAGTACAATGTTGAAACCACAATTGTTCAGTTTAATAAAACTGTCTAACCCGAATACAATATTATTTAAAATCGATTATATTCTATCGATTATATTCCACGGAATTAAATCCGATTGACAAAATTTGGGCGGTTTTAAAATAGTACGTCGCGAAAAAAATACCAATTTTAAATTAGATGATGTTATTCAATAAATGAATGAGCAAATTCATTTACGAATGCCGAATGTAAATCAAAGTGCGATATTGTCAAGAAAATAGAAACACCTTATTTGTGTAGTGACAGAAGGACAATCAGGCCCTCGGCTGGCCCCAATCTCGCTGCGGGCAGTTTCACATTTGTGGGCTTGCCCGACAAAATAGCAAACATCAGCGAGTAACTAGATAAATTAGCTTAGCTAATTTTATTCACTTAGAGAAGCATTGGGGAAGGTCTATTGTAGTCTCGAGCGTCTATGGGAAAACTCCTCTACTTCCATCTTTCATGATAAAGCGAAATTACAATATTACCTACGGTAAACTTATTGTAATCCAAAGAAACAGAATCCGTTAACAGCAGAAAATGAAAAAATTAAAAACTTGTGATGACGCCAATAATATTTGTAAACAAAACACAACACGCTGTTTTAAAAAACTGATATAATATACTAATACAGGCACGTAACAGAAGTACTACAACGGCGATGAAGCAACTGAACGAATGTATACTTCCACCGCCAAAAATGTGTTTGTGGAAACGCTTAAAGGACAGTTATTGTGGTTTACAAGCTCTACAGTACTTTAGTTCAGTACAGTACCCGGTAGAGCGAATGAAATAATGAGCTGTCTTCGATATCGATACATGATAAGGTTTAGCATTATGGATCGATTATAGTTTTGTAACTGAAATACGTCTTTCCAGGTTGCTACGGCTAATGCAAGCGTTTGCAGTGTTATTTGGTTACCTGCAAATGCGTTATTTAATTCTGACGTATAAAATAAGTATTTTACACAGAATTCTTGATGTTCATAGTTCTTAATTTGTAAATTTTAATAAAACTTTCAAGGATAACCGGAACGCGTTTGTTGTATTTCAGTGTTAACCTTTATTTTATTGAAGCTGTTTCTGATTGTATTATATTATTAGTAAAATGCCTATTTCGCGTTTATATGAGGAAAATTTGACACCAATAAAACCGTTTCCCATAGAAGTTTTAGAAAATGTGTTATTTTATTTAGATTTAGTTTCACTCCTGAGAGTGAGAAGAGTTTGTAAAACATGGGATTCCGCCTATCAGAATTTGTTAAAGCATAGAAATATATGCGAAGTATGTTGTAGGAGAGAAATCCCAGAACAGAGCTTATTACAAATTGTTGAAAAGTTGTATCCCATGTATCCAGTTAAAAAAATTGGAATAATTAATTGGTTTCTTGTTTATAAAAGTTGGTTTCTGTGGTTTAAATTTGAAAAGTGGAGTGCATTATCAGAGGTATGCCTAGAAGACTATTGTGACATAAAATGTATGAAACTTTCAGGTAATTGGGTAATATATGGTTCTGTTCGACCTGGATGTATTCAAGCTTATAATTTAAGGACAGAAGAGAAAATTGTTATTTATAATGGAATGCCTATTAAAGACTTTTGCTTATTAAATAAACCAAGTTGTCCCAATGAAGAATCAAAAATATTTCCTAATGATAAATTAATATTTTTCTCTGATACTTATGTTATTACTATCAACTTAGATGATATTGCAGATATTTTAAATGGTTCAAGGAATTTAACTGTAAATTATCACAATAAAAAAGACTTGCATTTGTCTTGGATGATTCAGTGGCTTTTTACTGTTAAAAATAGCTTCATTAATAAAATGCAATCTCTTGGGCTTTCTGTTAATGCAGCTGATGATAATTGGTGTTCAAAGGTTTCTATAATGCAAAATGTTAGAATTTATTCCTCGGGTGTTGTTCAGTTACTTCCCCTTGAAAGTGAAGTATATGATTCAGATGATTATTGTGATGTCAGGGAAGAAATTCGTCATTGGTTTCAGCTAGATTTGAATGTTTTATTTGGAATTGCAGTTAGAGTTTTTCATGTTGTGTTTTTTATTGTAGGTGATAAAATCAGAGTTCTTAAACCTCCTGATGAGCTGCTCATTATAAGAACAGCCTCATTGCATTGTAATGTACTCTTTCTTGGAAATAACAAAGGCACTATATTTGCATACAAATTAAAAAGTCTGGAAGATATTCTTACTATTAATTTATCAAAATATACTTGGAAATACAAACTCTGTTCTGAAGAAATTGTTTCTATCGAAGTGTATTATGGAGAAGAGCATAATCATAGTCTAATTGTAGCTTCTCAACACCATATTTATAAGTTATTATAAATTTTTTTATATGGGATTTTTTGTTCTATTTTCTCATGACGCAGGTTTCTTACCATATAATTTTCTTAATATTGGCTTTGCTAGTTATTAAGGAAGGTGTATTTAATACATTTATTAATAACATAAAAGACAGATTCTAATGACTGAAGTTAAAAGTTGCTGCTGCTTTTATTTAGTGTTCTGTTAATACTGCATTTATGTTTTTTATAATACACCTTTTTAAAAGTTTTTCATACCTTTTTTTTTAATTTGTTAAATTTTTCAATACGTTTTATCCTACTCTTTATAAAAAGAAACAGTACATTTTGAATGCATCAGTTCAAAATAATGGATGGTAAGCAGAATTTTAAAAAAAAAGAATATTCAGTTTTAATAATTGTAGGACTGGGAAAAAATGATAATTATAAGGCAACTGTTTATTTAATTGCTTATTTTAAAAATGAAACCAAAATATCCTTGTGTTTGTGTGTATGTCTGTATATATATATCAGTTTTGATTTTAAACTTACCTGTTTGATCTAAGATAATTGGAGAACAACCAAAAAATCAACAGCATGATTGTAAATGTGAAAAAGATGTTTTCCTTCTTTACAATAGTTACAAATGTAACTGTTATATTGATAAATATATATTTGGTTATTAATAATTTTTTTTATTGTATATTTTATAGCATTATTTTTTTCTCTACTTATAATAAATGCTAAATATGAGAAAGCTATTTTAGGAGACTATAACAAATTTATGTATATAGGATTGAGAATCTGACATGGCTGCCATGATGAAATTTGTGGAGTTGCTTACATTATAATTCTTTAGTTATTAGAAAATGTTGATATACAATTTTTAGTACCAAATATTGTGATAACTCAATTTGAACTTGATATATAGATTTTTCATTAATAAACACAAAATGGTGGACAGAACATGAACAAAGGAGAAAATCTTATTTTTTTATAAGATATATTTTGATTAGTAGAAAAAGAAAATGTATAGCTAGAGCCTACCATTTTTGGTAAATATGTTTATATATATTTTCATATACTAGCAATTATCATCATCTTTTTTATTTTTTGTAACAAACTACAAATTAGTAATTTTCATATCAGACACTATATTTTATTAATTCTTAATATAATTAATGTTTTAATTTATACTTTATTATTATTATTACCTTGATGCTGGCCTCTGACAGGATTTGTAGCATCTCAGCCTTTCATCCGGAGGTCCTGGGTTTGAATCCCGGTTAGGCATGGCATTTTTCACACACTACAAAATTGTCATTTCATCTCATCCTCTGATGCAATACCTAATGCTGGCTTCAGAGGCTAAAAAAAAAATATATTACTGTGATAGCTGTTTTATAATGGTACAGAAAATTATAAAAAAATTTGTCATTTTAAATGTAAAGTTTTCTGTTTAAATATTAAACCAAGTTTTATTTCATGTTATACCATACTTACTAACTGAACTTTTTTCTTTAATTTTCTTGTTTTTATTTGATAAATCAATATAAGTGTATATTTAACTATTTTTTATAAAAATTCAAATAATTCATTAACTTCAATATGCTAAGTGAATTATTTGAATTTTAAATAGCACAGTTTTATTACATTTTAATAGCAGTGTTCAATACCACTGTGCTATTAAAATTTAATATTAAATGAAATACACTCATAAGCCACCAAAACAGTAAATAGATAAGTTAAATTTACCATATTAATTCCAAGAATCGATTTTCACGGGTTCCTATATCTTCCGTTCTTATTAAACTATATAATTACATTAAAACATATATTTATAATTTTGTTAATTTGTTGAAATTGTTTTCTTTTTTGAAAAGTTTTGAAATTTATTATGGACAAATTCTGTTATCCAGTACTTTGCTTATTCGCCCATAATAATTTTCAAAAAAAAGAAAACAATTTTAACAAAATTATAAATAAATATGTTTTAATGTAATTATAGAATTTAATAAGAACTGAAGGTGCAGGATCCCTTGAAAATTGATTCTAAGAATTAATATGTTTAGTTTAACTTATCTATTTATTGTGGTTTATATTTCATTTAATATTAAATTGTATTTATTAAACTAATTGTATGTAATAAATTAATTTGAAATTAAAGATTTATTTTTTTGTTTTTATATACAATATATATTTTTTTTATATTGATGTTAACTTTCATAAATTGGTGTCTATCTAAATTACCGTACATGTTAGTAATCAGTCATTTAAAGATACTTGGAAGAAGCTGCCTTTAAGGGTGAGAGAAATTTTCTTGTCGGGAATACCATTTTTAGAATATTCTAACAGAACATTTTGTTATATAAGATTAATTTTATTATTATACTTATATAATATTACTTTTAAAATAATATTTTGTTGTAAATTATCATTAATTACTGCGTAGAAGAAGATTTTGTTAAAGAAAAAAATTGTGGTTCAATTTAACCATACTTTCAGAATCAGTATTACCCATGACTGTTCGGATTATCAACTATGTATTCTATGTGACTAAACAAGCTAAACGTTTAGCTTTTGTTTGTACAAATGTTATAAAATGTTTATTTACAAAGAGATTTAACTGTTAAGTTTAAACAAAAATATTAGCATTACAATCTGTTCATGGCTTATTAGTCGTTCAGTGTTTGAATAATTTTATTTTTCTGTTTTGAACTTTTTTGCAAACTTTTCCTCTCTATAATCAATTACTTATTAATAAAATATAAATAGCTTAATTAAACCGATGTTACTGTAATAAGTTATAAACAATACTGATACTGTTTTCTTTTTATTTAAATTTTAACTGAAATCAACTGCTATGGTCATTAACCGCAAGTACAGCCAGCAACCACAGCTACAGTGAAACTGCACCTACCATAATTTAACTTGGTGGTCCGTGGGTTTATTAATGGGTGACCTATAAAGAAGATTATTATACATTATACATGGCTTTGGCCTTTTTTCCTTATCTCACATTCTTCAATTTTGTGGCAGTGAACTGTCTGAACCTTCCAGGCAGACCAAGTTTTGTGGCCAATGAATTTTAGAATATTTCCTTTTCAAAGATAAAAGATCAAGAATAATGAAAAGGTAGAAGGCTACAGTAGACTTGCTAACTTCTCATATATTACCACTTGGGGATAGTCACTTCGTCTTTATTGTTGCCAAAGTTGAATTAATGAATCATACCTGAGCATTTGTATTGAGTTCTTCTCTTTCATTACACTGTAAAACACTGAAAGGTCTTATTTCTTCCCATGAATTTAATGTCATTGTGTTCAGTTTTGATTTTTGTATGTGATGGTAGTATAGAAAAAATGTTAATTAAGTAGTAAAATGATATGTTAGTTATGTGTATGTTAGATATGTTAATTAACTTTAATCATGTGTTATGTAGTAAAATGATATGGAGATTAATAATTGTTACTAGTAATAATAAATGTTAATATTTAATATATATTAATATTTATTTAATGAAAACATTTTTGTTGAAAAAAGCTTATATCTTTAAAAGTATTGAATTAATGTTAAATCTATTTTGTTTATTAACTATATCATCACAATCATAAATTTTATAAAACATTTTTAAAGTACATACATTTATTGATAAATTAAAATATCTTTCCTTTTTTTTTCTTTTTTTATTAAAAAGAAGTGTTCTCAAGAGGACTTATTAAATTATTTGCTAAATTTAAAACAGAATTAAAACTTGAAGTGGAGAAAGCAATTAAAAAATAAATTAAACTTCAGACAGATATTCTTACTATTATCTTAAAACAGAATACTGAAAAAATAAAATATTTGAAGACCAACACAAGTGCTGAATGAAAAACTCCTTTTTCTTGTAATCAATCTTAGGATTGGTTGCAAGTCTTCCTCCAGGCAGTTCAGTCATGTGCTAATCAATTTGTTTCCATGTATGTTTTACACTTAACATCCTGCAAGGTATGTTCAGTGTACCCTAGTCGTGGTCTTCCTCTTGCATTGTTTTCTTTAACTGTGCCCTATATTATGGTCTGTAAAAAACTAATATGCCTTAATACATGCCCTGTTCATGTGTCCTGCTGCTTCTTTAATAAACTCCATAAACATGACACTTCATCATTCTTTGTAACTCTTATTCATTGGCTATTTTCTCCTTTCATGTAATCTTCAACATCTGTCAGTAGCACCACTGCTTAAATGCATCTATTCTCCTTTTCCCTTTTGCTCTTATGGTCCGTGCTTTACTGTCATATAGGAAAACACTCCATATGAATGTCTTCATCAATTGCTTTTTCAATTTTTTGTTTATATTGTTTGAGGCGAATATCTTAATTTTCTTATTGAATGCTAATTTTGCTCGTTTTATTCTGCTAATAATCTTATTCTCTAATATAATATATCTTAATCTTATTCTGCTAATAAGGTAGGTGCTTTCAAGATAGGTGAATTCCTTCACACACTCTAATCTACTACCAATATCTTTGTTTTATCCGTATTTATTTTCATGTTTTGTTTGGATAATATGGTGTCATTGCTTCCTACTATCCTTTTCAATTCTGTTTTATTTTCGGCGAGTACAGCTATATCATCGGCAAAACTTAATACAGTTATTTTTTCTCCTTGTATACTTACTCCACTATTATCTCCTAACTGCATCTACTATCTCTTAATTCATTTATTCGTAGTTGTGAATATGCGTTGAACAACATAGCTGACAGTGAGTGCCCTTGCCTAACACTTATCTTTATCTTTGCTTCCTGTTGGTAGTCTCCACACCTCACAACTGCCACCTCATCCTTGTATACTTTCCACATCACCCAATGATACTGGTAATTAACTCCTATCATTCTCATTATATTAACAAAATGTCTCCTTTCTATCAAATATTTTTTCAGTCAATAAACGCAATGAATGTGTCCTTATTCGCTTCTCTGTTATCTGTCTTAAAGCTTCTTGTGAACCTTTTTCCTTCCTGAAGTAAAACTGATCTAAAAGTATACTCTCCACTTTCCCTACTAGTGTTTTTAAGATTATTGCTGTGAGGATTTTTGATGCATCGGGTATAGGGCTTATGGTACGGTACTATTCGCATTTCTTTGCTGAGAGTTTTTTGGTATTGGAGTGATAATATACATTTGAAATAGTCAGTCAATACACCAGCTTCATAGATTTTGCAGAGTAACTCATACATTAGATCCTTACATTGTTTCTTGCTGATTTTATTAGTTCTGCTGGTAGTTCACCAACTCCAGATACTTTCTTGTCTTTTATGACAAGGTTTGAACTGTTTGGTCAGTTTCACTTCTCAATATACTATTGCCCAATTCTTCAAAAGTTCACATTCTCTTCAACCTACATCACATCTTTCATGTCTGGTCCATCATATAATTTCTCTTAAGTATTCTTTCCATCTCTTCCTATTCATAAGCTATAGAGTTTTCTTCTTTCAAAATTCTATTGCACGCAATTCTCCTATCCCCAAAAAAGTGTTTTATAAGCTATTTCCAGACTGTTAGCTTAATTAATCCATGAACATCTTTGCATCATTCCTGTAGAAATCTCTCTGGCTTCCTTTGCTTTTCTATTAATAGCATTTTCTACTTTCCTGTATTCCCTTCTACCTTCCTCTGTTTCTGTCCTCTTTAGTTCCCTTCTGTGCTCTGTCATTTGGATCAGTTCTTTTGTAATCCACTCCCTTTGAATCATGCATTTTGGATTCCTAAGCACTTCCTCTGCTGTTTCTGATTATCACTTTTTGATCGCATCTCATTTCTTTTCTACAACTCCTTCACGATAATTCACTCTCCTTTCATCTGTCTTCTTTTCGTATTCTCTCTTTATAGATGAAGACGTCTCAGATTCCACTTGCCTTTTTCCTTGCTTCTCATTAGTCTTTTAAATTTCAGACTTCATTCACTTATAACCACATATTTATATCAGGACTGAATATGCTGTATAGTCTTTGACCTAATTCTTAAATCAACTTTGACCAAAATATAATCTGTCTGGTATCACCTTAGGTGTCCAGGAGTTATCCAAGTGTAACATCTATGTGGATGTTGCTGAAATAAAGTGTTAGCTACTATCAGTTTGTGTCTTGAACAGAACTTTACCAAACATTCTCCATCTTCATTTCTTTTCCCATACCACATGACCTGACCACTCCTTCCATTCCCTCTCCCACCACAGCATTAAGTCTTCCGTAATGATGAGATTTGAATCACTGTTTACAAGCTTAATGCCTTCATTCAGCTCATTATAAGCGATTATCAAAACATCCCCAGTCCTCTCTTCAACATCTCCCCCATCCCTCCCTGGTCTAGACTTTCCTCTATTCCCATGTGTATCACTTTATTTGGAGTGGGTAGTACAGACTACCCACTCCAAAAATCTCTTTTCTGCAATTCCAAGAAGATTCAGTTTCATCTTATTCATTTCTAGTTTTAGATTTTCAAGCTTCACATTGAAGCAATGTGCAGACATTCCATGTTCCTCATCTACTACCTGTCTCTTTCTTAGGTTTCTGCCTTGTTAGAGCTAGATCTTTAGTAGTTCCCAACTAGAGATCTGAATGGGGAAATATTACTTCGAAGACTTTAAAGCATGCCTTCCATAATTTCAACTGCTGATACTTTGAATATCCTTATGGACTAATGGAGTGGTTTCTTTCCTTTTCCATCCTACACTGTTGACCCTTCAGTTCATCCGTCTTTGAGGGTATTTCCCACCTCAAGGGGAAGATAGTGCCCTCTCCTTCATCTGTCCTTGTTTGAGGTCATTGGCACTTGATAGAGACACTTATCCCCGGAGACAATTAGTCCCTGCACTGGTCAACTGTTTAACAAATATTGCCTCCTTAAACAGCAGGAAATTTTATTTGGCAAACTTGTAAAAAATAGTAATCTAATAACATTGAAGAGTTGAAGAAAGTTGTGGCCCTCATTTGAAAACAGCAGTCGCAAAATCTTTTAAAAAATTTAGGAATACAGCTACAAAACCATAACATTAACAGTTTTTTAAAATGTTTAAATGGGATAAAATGGCAGCAGAGAAATGTCATCCAATAATTTTATTACTTTTTTCTGGCTGCATTAAATATGAGATTTTAAATAAATGTCTAAACTTTAGGGGAACAAAAATTTTTTCAGGAAGGAAGGGTCTTAACCAGAATGAAAGAAATTGTCATTTTTATTGGCCCTATTTTATAAATACCTCCATAATGAGGGCAGGAAAACAGTATTTAGAGAAAAGATAATTGGTAATGATTTTTTTTAACATAGAGAAGGCTACAGCAAGACTGCTATTAAGTGGTGACCTTGATAATAATTCTCAGGGTTATGAAACAGTCAAATGATAATAGAAAATTGAAAGGGAAATTAAATCCCATATTGCAAAAATAGGAAATTGCAGAGCCAAAACAGTGACTTGGTTATTTCTTTACATCCATGCACTGAATCAGTGAGATTGAATTGCCTCAACAGAAGTACTAGTAGGTAGAGTAAAGGAGGGACAGGGTAGCACTGAATTATTTTCTATCTCATCAGAAGGTCAAGATTTGATTGTTCTAGGTATAAACATTTTGTTTTGGATTGTTAACCTCTGTATCGGTATAAGTAGTCTGGAACAACTCGTGTATATTCCTATATGTGAAAAACAATCAAGCTTTATTCAAGCTTAATCAAGCTTTATCAAGTTTTATTTTAAATTGTTAAATCTGATTAAAGTAAGAACAGAAATTTTAAAATATAACAATGAAAACTGAAATATGTTTTGTAAAATAATTTTAATTATTGGTGATGAACTACTGAAAAATGGTATTTCATATTGCAAATTTGGCCTAGAATGATAAGAGTAATTTTTTTTTTAGTATGTGGAGAGAATTAAGTCAACTCCTTTGTAATACACATCTAGGAAACTGAAGATAATATTATTATTTGGAACTGAAGATAATATTAAAAATTGATATCATCAGCTTTGCCATATCCCTTGTTATATGGGATTCCATTGTTTATGTCCCAATTTTCTTTGAGCTTCATTATTTCAAACCATTTCCTTGTTCTTTCTCTGGTCAACTTACCATTTTCCTTCTGTCTTGCATTGAAAACCTTCTTTTTTTTCCACTCCAACTTCCAGATTTCTCTTCCAACATACTTAAGTCAGTTACAATATATGCTGTAGGTTTACCTACTAGTCACTTGCTTAGTTATCACACATCATATTGCTTATATCTCTCCAGTTCACTTACCTATAAATTATTTTAGGTCATTCTCTAGCCCTTTATCCTTCTCTACAGTTTATCCTTAGATATTTTGAATTTATTAGCAATCAGTAACTTTTCACCATGTAATGTTATAAAAAAAAAAACTACTTTTCCTTCAATATTTTTTGTTTGTGTATCTTTGTACCTCTGTAATTCTGATCCATTTTAAGTTTAAAATTAACATTTATAACATATTAACTTGTGCATATGTACATGTGTTCTTTTGATATTTTAAACTGAAAAGTAGTTCTGTTTTTAAAGATTAAGTCAACTAGAATTTCCAATTTTGATCATCATAGTATCATCGTTAGTTTTTCTGCTCAGAAATCTTCTCATGTTTGGCCTTCTCTAGATATTGTCTACAGTCAGGTATCTTTTTGTTATTTGTTTTCATTAACATTATTTTTTATACAATGCTTCAGTAAACAGTTTCTTCTCATTCCAACCCAACTACCTTTTCTATATCTTAACGTACTTGATATCCTTTGGTCTTAGATTCATTTTAGCAATTGCTTATTTTTCACCCCAAATTCCTAGACTATATCTTCCATTCTGTATTTTTAGCCAATTGTAATAAAACACAATAACATATTATAAACTTACAGAATCTTTATGTTAAAGATTCTCTAACATTGATGTTATAAATAAAACATTGTCCTGTCGCTTTTTCTAAAACAATCCTCTCAGTTGTGTATCACTATTACAAGCTTAGTATCTGTTATTTAACTAAATTAAAAAAAAATAAATAAATTGTAAACTAATCATTTTTATGGTCATACCAAAAACACTCTTATTATGCACTTTGTATTTTTTTCATTTCAGTTAACTTTGTTCTATGTTATGAATGTGTAGTATAATTATTCATTTTTTCCTTAGTTTAATTTATAACTGTTGTGTAATATACAAGTTTGTAATTTTAACTATAAATATGAAAATAAAACAATTAGTGTCATGAATACATTGAAACTTCCTTATTGTACTACCCTGACTAGATGACTAGATGCCACCATAATTAGATAGCTTCAGCTGTACACTCAAACACCCCTACCTACTGGCCAAAACGTCCCTTGTGCCTCTTTTTTGAAACATCATTCTTCCTTGTAATGTAAAACCTTGTAGACTAGTTATAACAGACCTCTTGACTCATAATCAGATATACCTGTAACTCATTTCAACAAAGTGGGAAGAATAGGAATGAAGACACTAGGGGTCATCTATAAAATTTTGTAGTTGTGACTGGAGTAATATAATCTAAAAAATTTTAATTATGTCTGATGATACTTGTTTTTTATTATAAACTATTCCTATTCACAGATCAGAATATATCTGTTTTAACAATGTATCAACAAAATGGTGTTCATTTTTGTAATATTAGATTTATGAATTTACATCAAATTTTGAGTTTTTCTCTTGTACTAATTGTTATTTTTAGTTGCATGTGTTACTAATACAAATGTAATTTTTGCAAATCATCCTGTATAAAAACCAAAATTAAACATATTGAGTGGTAGCATCTTTGTCTTTCATCCAGAAAATTCTGAGTTCATATCCCAATCAGACTTGGAATTTTTCACATGCTACAAATATTTTTATCATATCATATTCCTCCTATATACAAGACTTACTTAGGCGTATGTGATGAATAATCATCTAATATATATATTTTTTATTGAGGAAACATTCAAAGTTTGATTTAAATTCATAAATATAGTGCCAAAAAAATGGACAGTAGTTACTTGCATGTGTATCATTGAAACTAATTTTTTTTGCAGAAATGGTGGAATGAGGTAATGCTTAAATTTATCAATAACAGCAATTTTTTTCTATCCCTGCCATTATTATGTCATGACAGGATACCTGCTCTTAGTTTAAGTTAACTATTTTTATCAGAATTAGCTATAACTGCACAGGCTCTGCCTACAATCAATTTGCGAGCAGTTGCTTGGGAATATGGTAATTAAGAAATAAAACAATAATATTACAGCACAACAGGTTTTTTGATTAGTTTCTAATAACATTTTATAAAAATGATATGTTGGATGTCAGCTGGTGGGTGATATGAATTAAAGTTGGTAACTTGAACAAATATGGTTGAAAATTTAGTCCCTTATAGCAGTTCAAACTATTGAGAACATCATAGAAAAAAAAATAATGGAATTGTTTTTGTGTGTATAAAAGCAGATACAATTTTGATAATGAATGATATTCATACATTGTTGAAACCTGCACAAAGAATAATCAAGAAAAGATTTAGAATTTCTTAAAAAAATAAAAGGTGGGCAGTACTTTTTTAAAATATCAAGAAATACAATTATAATCTGTTAATATCAAAATATAATAATAAATTTATTAAACAGAAAAAAATTTTGTATTGAAAAAGTGTACATGTTAAGAAAAATGTTATGTGTATATGAAGAAATTAATAAACACATAAAAGGGGATGAAAATTTAATAATAGTTGGAGATTAGGATGTAAGTATTGCAAGGAAGGAAGTATAGTGGGTGAGTACAGGGTGGGCAAAAGGAATGAAAGAGGGGACCGACTTATCGAGTTTTGCATGAAATATAATTTAGTAATTGCCAACACCCACTTTAAAAATCATAATAGAAGAATATACACATGGAAAAAACCAGGTGATACTGCGAGATATCAGATAGATTATATCATGATTAAGCAAAGATTTAGAAATCAACTTGTTGACTGCAAAGCTTACGCTGGAGCAGACATTGATAGTGACCATAATTTAGTGATAATGAAATGTAGATTGGGGTTTACATGAAGAAAAGGTGTCAGATGAATCAGTGGAATTCAGAGAAGCTTGAGGAAGTGGAGGTACAGAAAATTTTTGAGGAGGACATTGCAAGAGGTCTGAGTAAAAAAGATAGGTAGAAAATGTAGAAGAAGAATGGGAGAATGTTAAAATGAAATTCTTAAATCAGCAGAAGCAAACTTAGGCCGAACAAAGAGAACTGGTAGAAAACCTTGGATTTCAGATGCTATATTTCAGCTGATGGATGAATGTAGAAAATATAAGAATGCTAGTGATAAGAAAGTAAAAGGAACTATTGACAATTAAGAAATACTACAAACAGGAAGTGCAAACCAGTAAAAGAAGACTGGATTAAAGAAAAGTGGAAAGAGAAATGAACATTGGTAAAATAGACGGAGGATACAGGAAAGTTAAGGAAAATTTTGGAGTAAATAAATTAAAATCTAATAATGTGTTAAACAAAGATGGTACACGATTTATAATACGAAAGGCAAAGTCGATAGGTGGTAGGATATATTGAAGAGTTATACGGAAGAAATGAATTAGAAAACGGTGTTACAGAGGAAGAAGTGTGAAAGGGGAGAAACAATACTGAGATCTGAATTTGAGAGAGCATTAAAAGATTTGAGTGGCAGAACCTGTAGAATTACTGCACAGTGCAGGTGAGAAAGTGATTGATAGATTATACAAACTAGTATGTAATATTTATGAAAAAGGTGAAGTTCCGTCAGACTTCATAAACAGTTATAGTCTTGATACCAAAGAAAGCAGGAATGGATAAATGTGAAGAATACAGAACAATTAGCTGAACTAGCCCTGCATCAAAAATCTTAACTAGAATTTTGTACAGAAGAATTGAGAGGAGAGTGGAAGAAGTTTTAGGAGAAGACCAATTTGGTTTCAGGAAAAGTATAGGGATAAGGGAAGCAATATTAGGGCTCAAATTAGTAGTAGAAGGAAGGTTAAAAAAAAACAAACCAACATACTTGGCATTTATAGACCTTGAAAAGGCATTCAATAACATAGACTGGAATAAAATCTTCAGTATTTTAAAAATATTAGGGTTCAAATAGAGAGATAGAAGAAAGATTGCTAACATTTACAGGAACCAAACAGCAACAGTAATAATGAAGAAGAACATAATAAAGAAGCTGCAATAAGAGAGGGAGTCCGACAAGGATGTTCCCTATCCCCGTTACTTTTTAATTTTTAGATAGAACTAGCAGCTAATGATGTTAAAGAACAATTTAGATCCAGAGTAACAGTATAAAGTGAAAAGATAAAGATGCTACAATTTGCTGATGATCTACAGGAACTGACAATCTGTGCAGTAGTAGACAAAAAGACAGTGTTCATTCAACCAGGATGCCCTTACTGGTGGATGAATACATGTTACGTAGTAATTATTTTTACTTCCTTGTACGAAGTAAAAGAAAACTTTTTTTTGATGTCCTACGCAAGAACTACCGCATGAAAATAAACAAGAACAAAACGAAAGTAATGAAATGTAGAAATAACGAAGATGGACCCTTGAATGTAAAAAGAGGAAGAGAAAAGATTATGGAGATAGAAGAATTTTGTTGTTTTGGAAGTAGAATTACTAAACATGGATGAAGCAGGAGTGATATAAAATGCCAAATAGCACAAGCGAAACAAGCCTTCAGTCAGAAATATAATTTGTTTACATCAAAAATTAATTTAAACATCTGGAAAACATTTTTGAAAGTATATGTTGGAGCATAGCTTTATATGGAAGTGAAACTTGGATGATCGGAGTACCAGAGAAAAATAGATTAGAAGCTTTTGAAATGTGGTGCTATAGGAGAATGTTAAAAATCAAATGGGTGGATAAAGTGACAAATGAAGAGGTATTGCGGCAAATTGATGAAGAAAGAAGCATTTGGAAAAATATAGTTAAAAGAAGTGACAAACTTATAGGCCAATATTAATTCATCCTGGAATAGTCGCTTTAATATTGGAGGGACAGGTAGAAGGAAAAAATTGTGCAGGCAGGCAATGTTTGGAATATGTAAAACAAATTGTTAAGGATGTAGGATGTAGGGGGTATACTGAAATGAAACGACTAGCATTAGATACGGAATCTTGGAGAGATGCATCAAACCAGTCAAATGTCTGCAGTCTAAGAAAAAAAAAAGGCATGTCAAGCCAGTTATTTTTACATGGATTTGAATGCTAGATCATGGATACCGGTGTTCTTTGGTGGTTGGGCTTCAATTAACCACACATCTCAGGATTGGTCGAACTGAGAATATACAAGACCACACTTAATTTACACTCATACATATCATCCTCATTCATCCTCTGAAGTATTATCTAAAAACGGTAGTTACCGGAGGCTAAACAGGAAAAAGAAGAGAGAAGAGAGAGAAGAAAAAAAAAAAGGAATCGATAAAAGAACTAATGCAAATTTCTTCTTAAGAATAAAAAATTAATTTAAAAATAAAGGTAATGATATATTTACTGTTTAAAGTAAATTCTTCAACCTTCTTTGTCTCTGTGCAAATTTCCCTTCAAGGCTTCTTTGTTTCTTGCTACCAGAACATCATCTGTATATGCCTGTACTTGAACCATTCTGTTTATGATAATTCCTCTCATATCAATGTTCTCCACTGCCTTTTGAAGTGCCAGGTTAAAGAGCATAGCTGAGAGCACATCCTCCTGCCTGACTCTGCTGTGTCAAACTCTACTCGTTCTTCCATCGCTCAATACCACACCTACACTATTGGACATGACCATTCTCGCCAACGTTTTGGGAATACCGTAACTCTCTAGAGCATTTAATACTTTAACTTTACTCAGCCTGTCAAAGGCTTGTCTAAAGTCAATAGATAACAAATGTAACTTAAGTCATGTTCATAGAACTTCTTTATGGTGTGCCATAGCACAAATATTTGATCTATGGTACCTCTACCAGGTTTAAATCCACACTGGTATTCTCTATCTATTCCTTCCACCAAAGTGCTTAATCTTAATTAATTAATTGTCAGGACTCTAGAGAAGACTTTGTAGGCTACATTCAACAGAGTAATGCCTCGGTGATTGGTGCAGGTCAACTTGTCACCTTTCTTGTATATAGGGTACACCAATCCTTTCCTCCAGTCTCTTGGCATCTTCTTCTCTCCAAATCAACAGGATCAGTTTGTGTATTCACCTTGCCAGTTCCTCTCTACCATACTTCCACATTTCTGCTATCATTGAATCCTCATAGCTGCCTTCCTGCTTTTCAGTTTTATCACCACCTCAATAACCTCCCCAAAGGCAGGCTCTGGCACTTCTTCAGCTGTACGGTACTCTGGTACCCAGTCTTCTACTTTCTGGGTATTTTTATTCTGTGAGCACAGCTGTTCAAAGTGTTCAGCTCATCTTTCCATTATCTTCCTTTCCTCTGCTATTATGTTTCCTTCCTTATCCTCATTCCCTGACATTAGTCCAGTATCCAGTATTCATTACTCTAATAGGTTTGTAGAATCTTCTCGACTCATTTGCTCTATTGAGTTCTTCTATGCTTTCTAACTTACTTTTCATGTACTCTCTCTTTTTCCTTCTTATTGCCGTATTAGCTGCTCTCCTAGCCTCTTTACTGAGTCCTGTTTCTCTCTGGATTATCGCCACTCTAAGCTGATTCTTTTTTAACACCATTTTTCTACACTCTCCAAACCATTCTATATTCCTTCCCATTCTTCTCTCTTCAATGGTCTCCTTTGCTGCTTTTAACATTGCCTGTTTCGTGGCATTCCACATCCTATCTACATCACCTTCTTCTCTCTATTTGCCTTTGGGCATCTTCGAGTTTTCCTTTCAGAGCATTCTGATACCTTTCCCTCCTTCCTCATCTATTAATTTCTCTATGTCCCATCTCAGTCTTCTTCATTTTAGTCTTCTATTAGTTATTGACATCTTTTGCAAAACTGCAGCTCTGATCATAAAATTATCACAAGGCCCCCAACTGTGACTGATCAGAGTGATGATCAGAGTCACAGTTGGGGCCTCGTGCTGTTCTAACATTTTCTATGGAGCTTGCATATCTTTTGGACACCAGCAAGTGGTCAATTTGGTTGACCATATGAGTTTCTGGCATTTTCCAGATACCCAGGAGTATCTTTTTATAATTGTTGTTGATAAGATAATTATTATTATCTTTTCTGCTAAGATTACTATAGTTTCTATGTTTAGTACTGCTTACCTTCCTTTCTTTTTTTTCCTGTTTAGCCTCCGGTAATTACCTTTCAGATAATACTTCAGAGGATGAATGAGGATAATATGTATGAGTGAAAATGAAGTGTAGTCTTGTAGAGTCTCAGTTCGACCATTCCTGAGGTGTGTGGTTAATTGAATCCCAACTACCAAAGAACACTGATATCCACGATCTAGTATTCAAATCCATGTAAAAATAACCGACTTTACTAGGACTTGAGTGCTAGAACTCTCAACTTCCAAATCAGCTGATTTGGGAAGACGTGTTCACCACTAGACCAACCTGGTGGGTTTGCTTACATATCTTACGCTTCATTTTTTATCACTTGTTGACACATTTTGAAACCACTCCATTGCCTATACTTACTATACTGGTACTTTTAAGTTTCTGTTAATCTTTAGTGTTTAGTCAACACCCCTCCCTATATTTGACATTATGCCTTATCTGACCTTCTTCTTATTTGTTATTAATGGTTATAGTTATCTTTTTACTTTATATATTTCCTGTTTTCAATAAATTGAGGTTCTTGAAAAGGACATCCACTTGATTGTTGATCTGTTCATTTATGATCGTTCTATTGTTACTTATTAATTAAAAGATTTCTAGATTTTCTAAAATGTTCATTCTTCTTTTAACACATTTGTGAATTAATTTCATTGATTTTTAAATTTTCATTTGGATACATGTTTCTTTTATTATGAGTTTCATTATTAGAATAATTTTTTTTGATTTTTAAAAGATCTCATGTGATTGTTATATCTTAATTTTAATGTTATTCCGTTTGTTCAGTGTTTGTTGCATTGCATTGCATTTACATTTTATTTTGTAAATACCTTTACTGTTGTATATATCTTTTTCTTCTATGTTACTATTAAAAATCTTTTTTAGTTTATTATTTGTATTTATAACCATTTTTATATTGTATTTACTAAAGAATTGTTTAATTGGGTAAATTTCTTTTCCAGTAAATGTTAATTTACTCCATTTAAAGGTTTCTTTCTTGTTTGATGTTTTAATTTCATTTATTTTTTATTTTTCTCATTTCTTTTTTATATGCTGATTTTTTTAATGGTAATTTATATAGTCTATCATGTATCTAATTTTTGCTCTGTTGGGTGATTTGAATCGTAAGCTGTGATGTTATATGTAATGGTTTCTTTTCTGTATATTTCAAAATCTAGATTACTATTATTTCCTTTTATTGTTAGATCTAAAAAATTAATAGTTTTGTCTTTCTCTTTTTCCATTGTATATTTAATGTTATGGTGGTATTTGTTAATTTATTCCAGAATCTCTTCTTCATTATTATTTATTTCTTTTTTAAGTACTAATAGAGTGTCATCCATACATCTAATATATTCAAAACATCTGTATTTTTTCATGATAATTGATATATTTTCTTTTCTTCCATATTTCAGATGGATTTTTTTATGTTCAAACACTGTGCTGGCAACTTGCCAGCACAGGTTGCTTCTGTGCCAGCATTCTTCTATTCTCATTGCTTTCTTCATGGAGTGTGTGCTTTCCTACTACTTCTGCTAGAAAAGGTTCCTTCCCTATTCTCGCGTTAAAATCTCCCAACAACAACAGCATATCATATTTTGGAATTCTGCAGCACACCCTGGCCAGATTTTCATAGAAGATTCCTTTTTCCACCTCTGTTGGCACAAAGGCTGAAGTCATAGTTATATTCCTGAATCATCCTTTAATTTTTGTTTTACATATGTGCTCAAAAGCCAACAGATGTCTTTTCACTTTTGCATTTAACATGAAAGCTATTCCACACCTGCCACATCTTTCTTCGTTTTCATTGTAATACAGGCTATAATCCTTTTTGTCCAGTCTACCCGTTCCTCTTCATCTGACCTCTCGTAGTGCTATTATATCAACATTATACTTTATTTCATCACCTACCTACATAATTTTCCCTGCTTTTAACATTTCATATTCCAGGATGGAATATTTAGAGTATGTTTCCATTTCCAGTCTCATTTTTTTGACATGTACATTTTTGTTATGTATAGTTCTAAAACTAATCAAAGGCTCATCATTTGGTTTCATAGCAGTTTTCTTTTCAAGGGTAGAGTTGGTAACACCAAGCCCAACCTGGAGAACCAGTGGAATTTCTTTTAAGAGTTCCATTCTCATAGAATTCCTCTCCAGTTTACATAGCTGTACCTACTGTAACTACCCTGGATTTTAATGGGTTATCTCCTTATGCTCATCCGCCCCTTCCATTGTTGGGAAGTATTCCTCTTTTACCTTCAGGGCCGTTGGCTATCCTCACTAGTTTTTGTCCACCCTGGGTATTTTATTTCCCTAGTACACTCCAACTAAATTTGGCGAGCACACCCCATCTCCAGGGGCAGCCCCTGATAGCTGATCCAACAACAGCCATCAAATTAACTTTAATTTGATTAAAGTTAAATAATACCACAGTGGTATTCATAACCAGTACAATAAAGAATGCATTTTTTATGCACATATTTTTTTTGAGCTAGGCTAATTACAAAGTTGTGAATGAATATGCAGATGTTTGAATAAATTTTTGGAACTATAAAAAAATATTTTGATAGTAAAATCATTTTACAGTTGATACACTAAGTGAATTTGTCAACGCAAATCAGCTGATTTCAAAGTCGATAGTTATAAGGTTCAAATCCTAGTAAAGGCAGTTACTTTTATACAGATTTGAACACCAGATTGTGGATACCAGTGTTCTTTGGTGGTTGGCTTTCAATTAACCACACATTTTGGGAATGGTCAACCTGAGACTGTACAATACTGTACTTCATTTACATTCATACATATATCTTCTGAAGTAATACCTTATATTGGTTCCAGAGGCAAAACAGAAAAAAGAAGAGTTAATACAGTTAAAATGTCTCTTCATTATTCTTATAAGAAAAGAAAAACATTCTTAATTTATTAAATTTTTTTATGCTGTAAAATAGTTTATTTTCAAGTAAAATAAACTTGAACGTTTATGTATTAAAAACAGTATTGAAGAGTAAATCACTACTTACCTTATCACTTTTTGTGACATGAACTTTAGTGCTTTTTGCAGCAAACATCTTTGTTCAGTAATTATATACAATTAGGGACGCGCCTCTGATTTTGATGAAATTTGAAATATATCATATTTAATTAATTATTATTCATTACAATTGAAATTATTCGTCAGAACCGCCGTTTCACCTGAGTTACATCCCTCATAAGTTAATATATCCTCACCAAAAATTTTGTAATTCAACACTATAAGTGGTAATGTGAGTCCCTAATTTTATATAATTAACTTTTTTTTCTCAGAATGTAGAATTAAATGAAATTAATATCCCATCTACATGAAAATGATTTTATTAATTTCTAGTTACTTGAATTGAATAAAACGAATTCTTCAACTAGATTGTAAGAGCCCCCAATGACCATGAAAGAAATTTATCAACATTATAAAGAAAAGTAGGTTTCCCTCGTCTGAATAATTAACGTGAATAACAAACTGGTTATATAGAGTGTTTCACGAGGAATCCGCAATACTTTACAGGCGTATTCCGCTTATCAAAACAATGAAAAAACTACATATAAACATATTTCTAGAAACGATTCGTTAGCGAGTTACGGCTAGCAAAAAATTACGCCGTCATGTTGGAAACATAATTCTTCGCGTTACCAGTGGAACATCCTCTAAAGATATAGGAAGCTCATTTTGAAGAAAATCTAGGTAGGCCTCACCACACAATCGATGATTAAGGACGTAAGGTCCCTAATCACAATATTTCCTACTACACCGCACCAGACATTTATCGAAAACCGAAATTGGTAGTTTGATTGTGAGGTGGCGTGCGGATTGGTGTCATTCCAAATATGATTGTTTATTGAATTGTTTATACCATTACGTGTAAGTGTTGCTTTATCACAAAGAAGTATTTGAGTTTCTAATACATTGTTACGCAGTAACTAATGGCAGAAATTAATTCTCTGATTGTGATCGCGTTCTTCTTGATGTACAGGCTGAAGATGATATGGATAATGATGTTCATGACGTAATGTTCTCCATATGCTAACACGCGGAATACGTACAAGCGCAGAAAATCTTCAAGTACTTGAAGGACTTCACTGTAACAATATCTGTTCGTGTCTTGCGTTCCCGTTCAGAATGTAATACAAATGACCCACGTTCTCTCAGATATCTGTAAATACCTGTCTGTTAGAAATAATTCGATTAGTAAGTAAATCGTATGCGATATAACTCAACAGCTTCATAAGCATTACCATTGCAGAACCCGTAGACAAATTGTATATCTGCTGTTCCTCGTTCGTAAATTTATTCGGCATTTTTTACGGTTATTGCAAATCAAGATTAACTTAACACAATAAAATAAAGTGAAATAAATATGAACGTTATTACACCAAAAATACTTAGTACCTAACAATTTCTACTCTTCTCAGTATTATTTCACTTGAACTTCATACCGCAGCACAAAACAAAACATTAGTTCAACAATGTGTAAAAACTACAGTTCTGCTAGCTAGTTATATTTAGTTGTATTTGGTTTTCAATAAAAACGAATGTGAACACATTGTGCTCAGCGTTCATTGACATTGATTACATCACTTTTTTAGGAATTAAATTATCTACAAGTTTTATAGAAAACGTTTATGCATTTAAAAGTTGTTTTTTGGACCCCTAATTTTGGGTTTTAAATCAGATATCTTAAAAACTAAAGGAGATACAGTTGTGAGAACTATCTTACTGAATTTTTCATGTCAAAAACCTGATTAATTAATTTCGCCTCTAAATTAACGTCCAAAAATTTCAGTACGACCTCATTTCACTAGGGGAGCTGAGATCCAGGCGTAATTTTTTGCTAGTCGTAACTGGCTAACGAAGCGTTTCTAGATCTCTGTTTATATGCAATTTTTTAATTGTTTTAATAGGCGGAATACGCCAGTAAAAATTTGCAGATTCCACGTGAAACACTTTGTATACTTTTGCAAAAGCAGCACTACATAGTAACTAGTAGCAGCCTAGTGTTTGTTCTCGGAGTTAAATGAAGCATTTGTTCATATGGCACGAGTCTTCTGCACATGTGCTTTTTTAGTGTTGAAGATAGGTTGTCAAAGTTGTGTTCTTGTGATTGAAAGGTTATACAATTTTAATATTTAGTTTTATTTCATAATTATAACGAGTATTCAAGTGTCATAAGCTTGGTTTAAAAGATTGCTGCCAATGGCAAAGTAAGTTCAAACGTATAGCGTCCTGTAACTTAAATTTAAGTTTTTTGCTGAATTTTGACGTAATTTTTGTGTTTGATTACAGTAAAGAGATAATTTGTAAATAACGTTAACATCTATTTAAAAGAAATGCTCTGGTAATTATATTTTTAGTAGATTTTCACAGTTTCATTGGTTATGTCGTTTTATTTAATGTTTAATATGTTAACTCCTGTTTTTAAGATTTAGCAATAATGCACGTATTTGTTTTGTAAAATCAGTTTTATATTTTAATTTACTTCTGGTCTTTTTCATAGCTTAAATGAAGTAATATACTGTAGTTATGTAATAAGAAACTGTGTTATGTAACAAAAATCCATAATTTTTTAATAACCATCATTGCTGAGATTTTAAAATGTTTTTTTACTTTAAAAGTAAATCTAATTAGAATGAATGAGTATATATATAATAACGATAGTAATTTGTGTATATTTATTTTCTCTTGTGCCAGAAAATTAATGTTATGTTGTGTATTTTATTTGAAGGTATTTGTTTAATTATGCAGTTGTTATTTCTTCAGTTACTGTAGCGTTCCATATTAAATTATAGTTTATTGTAGATTGTCATAAATTGTATAGGTTGCGTATAAAGCAAATTATATTTTGTAGTTTTGTGCAGTATTAGTCATACATACTTTATAAATTAGTTGAATTCTTAAAAGAATAAAGGGCAATAGGCGCTTAAATAAATAAATCTATAACTAATTAAATCCGTATTATAAATAGTTTAAATATTTCTTACAACTTCAATTTTTGTATTTAATTTTATTATTTCAGCAACTATTTTCTATTATTAGTTGTAATTATATTAATCAGTCTTTGTTGAATCTGTTTTGAAGAAGATATTATACTAAAAAATACACATTTTAGATGTGCCTGAAAAATTATTGAATAAGTTGGTTGCAACAGATTTGTTGTGGATGTAGTGTTTGCAGATCATTTTACGTTTCTATTGATGTTTTCTTTGATTATGTTCAAATGCACCTGCTTATAATGTTATACAAACTGTTTCCCTGATTGCATTCATTTATCTAGCTTTACTGTGAAAGTTAATGGGTATTACATTTTTTAGAAAAACATGCAATTATGATGATTTTATTTATTAAATGTAGTATACAGTTTGAATTGGTGGCTGTGATGTTATTTTAATATAGTTTTTAGAGCTCTCCCTCCTTCTTAATGTAATCATCACGGCAATAAGCTTATAAGTTCTTGAATATTATTATTTTTTTTTATCCTAGTTTTGAGTATTTTCTGAAATTAAGCTGGAAATATTTTCTAAAATATTGGTCATTTTGATTATATGATACCTTTTTGAATAATATCCGAAAGTGTATTTAGCTGAGATAAACTATTTCTGTTTCATCTCTATTCTGTTCATGAGTTAATGTGTTTCTATTAACATTTGTGTAGACTCACTGCATGCATGTGTTTTGTGTTAAAACAAATATTTAACATTCGGTTTATTTTCCATTCGGTTTAAAATATTAATTTTTTAATATTTTGTCTTCATCCATCATATTCTACAGATAAAAGTTAATGTAAGTTTTAAATATCTTTTCATTTCCTATGTGTCCTTTATTTAATACCTCACAGTATAAAAAGATGTTAAAAAATTGTTATTTCTTTTATATTGATTATCTGCTTGTTTGCATGTATATATGTTTGGAAGAATATCAATAAGATAAACATTGAATATCGTAAGAGGAACATTGAAACCATCTGGGAATTCCCGAAATCACCAATTGATTTTATTGATCAATATGATGCTCATAATATTATGTTTTATCAAGATGTGGTGTATCTGAGTGATACAGAGTGCTTTCTTAAGACTAAGCAAACTTTATGTGATAGGTACTTCAGCCATTAATCTTATATGCAATCATCAGACAAGGAAAAAATTGATGAACATCCATGGGCAGCCTCTTTATCAGATATCAAAACTAAACTGGCTCCTTCAGTCCCAACATCCTCAGCGGAGGAAACCTAACAGTTGGATGTATACTAGAGAACCAGTAATGAGAAAAAAGAAATCAAGGATAAGGAAAAGAGGTGAATGATGAAGAAGGACAATTTTCCTGACAAGATAGTTTGCCATCTTGTTTATTATCTCCTACAGAGTGTTAGCATTTGTTTTCTGCAAAGAGGTAGACTAGTTGAGGCCAGGCTAGTTATACGGGTGATCATAAATTATTCAGCATATTTTCTGTGTTAATAAAAAAAAAAACAAAGCAGTATACTTACCTGCATGTTTTATTGTTGAACAGGGAATTTCAAACAGTTTTGTTTACATTAGTTATTAACTTAAGACAAGTTCTACATGAGCAGCTTTTGTGGTATGTAAAATATCTAGACGATATTCGATTTCACGCCACACATTACAAAGATTATCTAGAGTTATTCCATTAATTACACATTTGATTCTTCTTTTTAGTTCTTTGATGTTGACAACCTTCATTACGTAAGCCCTGTCTTTGACAACCCCCCAAAACAAAGAAATCGAATGGCATAAAATCAGGGATTGAGGTAGCCAGGGAATTGGTCCATCATGGCCAATTCAATGTCGAGGAAATTATTCATGTAGGTAAACCTCAGTGTGGTAGTGTACCATCTTGTTGGAAGTGAACGTTGAACTACCAATGTTCAATTTGTGGTACACCTGTAACATATATAGATAATGAGCACTAATCGTTGGCTCAGCAAAGAAGAATGGTCTGGTCACCTCATAAGTAGTCAATACTCACCAAATGTTAATTTTCGGGCTATCATGTTGTGTTTGTTGAATGGCATGATCTTAAGAAAGCTGAATTAGGTGTCTGGTAACTTCCAGAATATTATATAAACCAATCGAACATTAAATATATATATATGTATGAGTATATATATATATATAAATGGCAAACAACTATAATTTAATACTTTGTATACAAATAGTATTGTATGTGTGTGTGTGTGTGTGTGTGTGTGTATATATATTTCAAGACCCATATCCCTCTGTACTAATATATTGTATATATAATCCAACTTCATCCACCTAAGTACAACAATTAAAAAGTAAATAAGATGATACTTATATTATTTTTTCATAACTTTACCATAGCCCTTTGTGGCAACCTACATTTTCAGTTGTGATTTTTGTTTTTTATGTTTATGTCAAACTACATATTAAACTCTAGACATTTAAAATATATATAAACATTTTTTGATAATATATGTAATTTATTTTTTTATGAAAATTAAGAATTGAAATAAAACAATTTTTAAAAAAATTACAATTTAAAACTTTTTTAAAATTATATATATATATATATTATATAAATTATACATACACTCACCCTCACCCTCACCCCCACCCGCACGCACACACACACGCACACGCGCGCACACACACACACACACAGACATACATACAGTGTCCCACAAAGAAAGAGAAAAACTTTCAGAACATGTTCTATTGGTGAAAATAATGAAAAAAGTTCATATTAACATAGGTCTAGAAACGCTTTGTTTTTTGTTACGGCTAGTGAAATATTTCACCTGGGTTTCAGCTCTTCTAATAAAACAAAGCCATACTGTAAATTTTGGGATTCAAATTAAAGATTACAGTTGGTGGTTCCTTATGTAATTTGGGCTGGGAAATAATAGGTCCTGGAACTGTAACTCTAGTAGTTTTTAAGATATCCGCTGTAAAACACAAAATCGGTGTCAAAGAACAAGTTTTTTTACATTTGTAGTACAGTAACTTTGTTAAATGACTAATAAATGTGGAAAATTTAGTAACAAGACTTGTAGAGAATTTAATTCTGGGAAAATTAATGTAAATACAGCCCATAAAAAGTTAATAAAAACTCTTGAAGTTTTTTATTGAAATAAAAATCGGTTTTTTTATTGAAGAAAAATAGATGAAAATCATATTATTCTTTCTGTACCTAATGAACATTCTTTTTAAACATGCTTTGGTGTTTCAGGACTTAACGAATGAATTGGTCATTTCCAATGTGTTTATTTTCTGTTAAACGCCAAGCAAATCATCGTGTTAATGATGAACATCGTATGATTCAGCATATTCAGTGTAGTCCAGGCACTAGTATATAAAAAAAATTTATGTTGCGCTCATTTGTCAAAAACAAAGTGGTGAATCCTACAGAAAGAAAATCTTTATCCTTTATGCTTGCAGAAGGATCAAATTTGCAGCTAACAGATTACCCCCCACCGGTAAAACTTGTGCCATTGGCTTCTAGACAATGCTGATAAGGTAAATTCAATTTTATTTACTGATGTAACCACTGTTATGAGAAATGGAATCTTCAGTTCTAAAAATAGTCATTTATGGAGTGAAGACAATCCACATGGTACTGTGGAAACAAGTTTCCAACATAGATTTCACATTAATGTTTGGTGTGACATTATTTATAACAAAATTCTGTGGCTGTTTGTTTTCAATGAAAACCTTATAGCATAAGTTCATTTCTTGAAAAATAATTTACCAGTTTTTTTGGAGGATGTACTTTTACAAACCAGATTGCAAATAATTTTTCAGCATGATTGTACAATGCCGCATTTTTATTTAGTAGCTAGAAATTGCTTAAATGCTCAGGTGACTGTGGTGACTTCATATATATTACTTCGGCCAATATATTACTTCATTTGGGGCTGTATGAAAACAATAGTGTACCAACAAAAAGTTAATAATAAAAAAGACATGATTAAAACATGAAATGCTATTAAGTTTACACAAAACAATCCTGAGATGATACGGAAATCCAGTGGAAATATTTTACATCAGGCATAGTGCTGTGTACATTGTGAAGGAGGAGATTTCAAACAATTGAGGTTTGTTATTCTGTTAACATTTATCATTTCATGTATTTTATTTTGTTGTTTTGCTATATTAAAAATAATGTTTATTAGGTACAGAAAGAAACGATTTTCTATCTTTTTTTCATCTATTTTGCTTCTCAATAAAAAACCGATTTTTAAAAGTTTGTATTTACTTTTTATTGGCTGTATTTACATTAATTCTCTCAGAATTAAATTCTTTACAAGCTCTGTTAAATCTTGCACATTTATTAGTCATTTGACAAAGCTATTGTACTACAAACCTAAAAAAACTTCTTTTTTGATACTGAATTTTGTGTTTTACGTCAGATAACTTAAAAATTACTGGAGTTACAGTTCTGGGACTTGCTTTTTCTCAGCTCAAATTTCATAAGAAACCACCAACTGTACTCTTTAATTTGGGTCCCAAAATTTACAGTGGGGCTTTGTTTTATTAGAAGAGCTGAAACCCAGGTGAAATATTTCACTAGCCGTAACAAAAAAACAAAGCGTTTCACCTGAGTAATGGATTCTTTACAATTAAGAAAAAAGTATGAGAAAATATTTATGAAAGGAATCCAGAAGGGTACTGAAAAGGGATTTTTTCTCTAGGCTAACAGGACCATTTAAAAATCGTGCTTTGTAATATTGTAAGTGGTACACCTGTAACAGCTGTTGTTTGATGAGAAGGGTTACTGGACCAGAGTAGGAATTTATGAGAAAATGTAAGGCGCGGATGACATGCTTCAACAGTTAAGAAATGTTGCGGTTCTACAAGTCAGGATATATAAGACTGCGTGGACCAGCGGAAAGTCAGTATGAAGCGAGCGCTGCGAGGTGTTCGACGTGATTGTGAAACTGTGTTATCGTCAGTGTGAAGTAACAACATGCAAAATGATGTCTCAAGCATTCCAGTGTGGATAGTGGGTGAATATAGGAAGTTGTTTGGTGAATTATTGCTAGACAGCTGTAAAAGTGATAGTATTAAATTCATTCATAGATTGTTAGGGTATTTCTATTGTAAACAGCAAAGTTATTTACAGTAAATGGAATTGTATGAACCTTAAACTTGTCTAATCTTATCTGGTTATACTAGTTAAAGGTGTTAATGTTAGTGGTTGTTATAATGGCTTTAGTCAATTGGTCTGTATTCTAGTTTTTATGATTTAACTACTTAAATAAAATCCTGTTCTTATCTGAAATATTATTTTGTATGTAATTTATTATTATTGTTTGTTGTTTATTATTTTCAGTCTATTAATATTGTCATTATTATTATTATTATTATTGATTTGTCTATTTTCATAAAAACTAATAAATTGTAAATATATAACCATTGTATTTGTTAGTCTCTCAATATCCTGGTTGAACCGTGAACACGTGACAATATATATTAAACACACTGTTCACTGTATTTTATGAGATTTTATACAGGTGGGTATAGTTTTAATCGCCACATATTACTATGATCAACTGTAATATATGCTTAAGTACATGTTACTTCTGCAATGGTTGAAGTTGGTTATAATGGTATAATAAAATTAATCATATAATTTTAATATTGCTATAATATTCTTAATGCAATAAAAATAAATAAGAATATACATTATGCAGTTAAACGATTGATTACTCACCCTAAAAAGAATAGAACTGAGGGCTGTTAGAGGTGATTTTGGGAATAATTTAGTGTTGTAGTTGGTACTTCATCAATAGAAATGTAAATGAAAAACATTCCTCCCTCTTTGACAGATATTTGCCATGCGTACTTAAAAAATGTTAATCTCTTTTTTAATATAATATTAGGCAACAAGTAAAAATCTTAAGATAGATTGGAAAATAATCCTGATACCTTAAGTTCAGAAATATAAAAAAAATATTCATAAAATAAATTTATTTATTAAATTTAATTAAAAATTTGTTTGCTTACTGCTTTTTTCTCTTTTGTCCCCTTCAGGTGATTTTACAAAAATCTTTAGAAGTGTTTTTTCTTTAATATGATAATAAAACGTCAAATTTTAAAACTGTGTGGCCATTGTTTATTACCTTAGTAATTGAAAAGAAAGAATTAATCTGCTGATAGAAAATGAAGCTTATCATTTTGGTACCATGTTTAAATATATTTTTTGTGCAAATTAAATTTTAATTGTTTAAATTAAATTTATTATTTCCTAAGCCAGTCTTCATTTTCAGATTTTACTTGTTCATTAATTATATACATTTTTCTCATTACTGTTATTTATATTTTCTTGATTGTGAGGATTTAAATTTATTGCTATTGGTTTTTTAAAATAATCATGTTTTTAAAAATAATTTTATATATATATATATAAAATTATTTTTATCTTTATATATTTTTTTATATATATATGTCTTAGGTATCTCAGTTAGACTACAGTTTTGCCATTTCAGTAGTAAAAATATTTATTTTAAATGAAAATTATTTTAATCCATTAAGTAATAGAATAAGGTTTCTTATAATATGCTCAATTTAAGAATGTATGTTTTGTTGTAACTTAACTGTTGTAGGTTGCCTGACATAAAATATAAGTTGTTTCTGTAAGACATCACTGACCCAAATATAATGTTGCATATCAGCTTGTAAAGCCCTCCTAAATGCAGATAATATTCACCCAAACACCTTCATTCTGTTTATCTGAGGTCTGTATAATGAACATAATTACTTCAGAGAGGAAACTTTGATTACTGCTAATTGTAACTTAAATGTTTTACAGCCTTAAGAAAGTCTGGGACAATTGGTGTAAAGCAACAGATTAATAGTATCCCATTCTTTGAGGTGAAAAAGTCATTATATAATCATTTTCAAAGTCTGTTAACTACATTCTTTTATCACTTTGTTAATAATTTTCAATCAATATTATTTCTATTAATAGCAATAAAATACAGGTAAAAAATATAATTACCTTTTGTAATAGGTTAAAAATTAAAAAAAAGTGCTGATATCTTAGCAGCTTGGCATTACAGTTAATCGCATCCTATACATCCTAAATGGTTATGTAGCACCTAAAAAATCTCTGAGAGTAATATCCTGGGAAATTGAAGGCTGTGAAATAAACTAAAATACCAGTTTCCAAACTTACACTGAATGAATCAATTTCCACAGATTATGTAAGTTAAGAATGATGGGTGTAATTAACTGCATTCTGTTGGCATTATTTTTTTGTAACTAATGTCCATAGTGGTCAGTACCACTTGAACAATTAATTAAAAACTTTTTGAAATATAATGTGAAATATATCACCTCATAGTGGAAGCATGAGCAATATTAATGTTTTATTTACTGTGATTTTATTGGAGAGAATATATGTACAAATTACATTTATAACAAAAATATAATGTGAAAGTCACGGTGCAGTTTTAATTTCTGTAACTTTTAAAGGAAAAAAGATTCAGATATCAAATAAATCTCAAGTTAATGGGTACTATTTTAAAGTTTCATCTTATATCCGATGAATTCAATGTGAGCCCTGCGAATTTCTTATACATATCATTGGCGTGTATATATTCCTGCTTTACCTGCTAAATATATCAGAATTAACAGCTGAGATTACCTCTGTGATTCATTGTTTCAAGTAGTAGCTTCCATAGATTTGTAGAATGTATACATTTTGAAAAACCCAAAAGTAGAAATAGAGAAATAAAATCCTGAGGGAACCAAGACCTCTACCTGTTCTGATCCATCATTGAAGTGCGCCATTGAGAAAATCACAAACACAGTTTGCATAGTATGGAGGAGGATTATCCTGTTGAAAGGTGACATCTGTTAGCTCCTGTTTGGTGAAATACAAACAGCAAACATTTCTAAGTAATTGTGAGATTTTATGATAAGTTTCATTATAGAAAAATTGATGTGATTACTTGTCTCACCTGAGTACAGCAATCTTTACATTCAAGGAATCATGTTTTTCATGTTCATTTTCTGTGGTGCTGGTGCTAATATTATGTGTGTGAATATGTCAAATGAAATACAAAAAGTGGCTTTGACACTGTCCAGTCTTGTCTAAAAACCTTTTTTCCAGTCACCATCTTGACTGCTGCAAGTGGCATTACCCACATTTATTTTGTTTACTCATTCCTCTGTCACTGTATTTCCTACTCAAAATTTTATAACACTATGAATCTTAAAAATATCTTTAATTTGGTGCTTGTTTCACGTCTCATACTTGTTTCATCACTTTTCCTTCCAAAGTTTTCAGAAATTTAAAATTGCACTGTGATTTTTATAAAGATGTAGAAAACTATACAAATTGCTCAGTTATTAGGTTACAAATTAACTTCTGGAGAATTTCTTTCAATTTATGTTTATTTTGTATTTATATTTTTATAAAATTAACAGTATTTATTAGTGAGTAGTAGTTATACCAATTAAATTAATGACAGGTCAACAAAAAAAAAAAATTTGGAACTGAGATAAAAGTAGGTGAATTAGAATGCATTTTTTATGCTGAATCTTAAAATGAAATCAGTTTTTCTTCGTCACCCTCAGATTTTTATTTATGACCTTTAAAATATTGAGAAGTTTCTTAAATAAAAGAATACAAGAATAATAACAATTATAATTAAAACCTTTATTTTGCAGATATTTCCATTTATTTTAATTTATTTTTTCTATTTTCCTTTTGTGTTCAGTAAAGTTTTCTCTTTTTATTATCCAGCAGTAGTCGCTCATCATAGATTCATCCTATTCGCCTTGATAATGTTGTTCCATTTGCAGTATATCTTGGTGGAATCTTTCTGCTTGTTCATTGCTGATTTCACGCAAGTTTAAAGGGAAAAAGTTCAAATGAGAATCTAAAAAATGAATTTTCAATGACATTCTGCAGCCTAAATTTTTGTAGTGCACTAAGAGTTCATTTTTAAGCTGATCATGGTTTTTTTAGCTTTCTTGTTTCCAAGAAAACCAGTAACATCTTTAAATAACTTCCATGCTGCTAGTTCTCTAGGGTTCAGTTTCGTGTCAAATATACTTTCACAAATTAATCTTCTTATTTGTGGCTCGATTAATATAACGTCTTTTAATTTGGCTTCACTTAATTGTGAAAAAACCTAACCTAAATATTTAAAGCCGTCTTCATCTTTATCTAATGCTTTTACAAAATTCTTCATCAGGCCCAGTTTTATGTGTAGAGGTGGTAAAATAATACGATCTACTTTGACAAGGGAAATATTGACAACATTTTCCCCTGGGGTAAACTCATTTCTTTTTGGCAAGTCTTTAACTGCACAGTGTTTATATGTAGCCTGAGTATCCCACAAATGCAAGAAACACGTATATTTTGTAAAGCCATTCTGGAGAACAAGAAGAAGCCCTATTGCTTTCAGGTCAGCAATGATTTACCATGAGTGTCATCATACTTAATAGCTTTTAAAATATTTGACATAGTTTCATATGTTTCTTTCATTCCTACAGCACGTGCTACCAATATAGAAGAAACTTTATTCAAGTTATGCAATAACACTGTCTTTAAGCTTCTTTTTGATGACTCTTATAAATAAACACCTATCATGAATAACATATTCAATGTCCAGTTCAGACATTAGCCCCCTAGAATTATGGCAGAAATAAATTAAAACATCTCTTCTAAAGTATTTCAGTAAATTTTCATTTCAATTTCTATATATTGAAATTTTAATATTCTTGTTTAATAAATTCCATTCTTTAAGATGTAAACCTAGGAGTTCTGTATGTCATTTCGACAAATACAAGTCACTCAGTTCTGCTTGTGTGATGAGGTGAGGTTCTGTATTTGATTCTTCTGGAATGTAATTAATATTTAATGAAGTTCAGGATTTATCGGTTGAGACTTCTGGGTAATCAGAAATTTCTTTCCAAGAAGTAGACCGAGCAGAATCACAAAATCAACACCATGAAGTACTGGTCTCATAGGTGAACAAACATTTGGGTTTGCAATACGGCTTCTATTGTTTGAATTGAAACCAGTAATATTTGTTAAGCAAAAATAGCAATTGTCATAATGGTTAGTAGGTTCTCGCCAAATTATAGTAAATGATCTTTCCCCAAAAAAAAAAAATGCCAAAAGGCAAATCCTCTTATGTATTAACTTATTTGTATTGTTTTTTTCATGAATGATGGAACAAATAAATTTAAGGGGTTATGCTTATGAACATTACGTGATGGGTTGTTTCAGAATACATATTTAGATTCAGCATATAAAATACTATATAGAACACCTACTCCCTTTTCAGTTCCAAATTTTATGTTGTCCAATGTAATTTATATTATTTATAACTTTTTTCCTAAAGTAAAGGCGTATTATACAGCATTTTTTAGTAATTAAAATGGGGAAGGAAATATATAATTGTGATATGTTGACTGTTTTATTTGTTTGTAGAGAATTAATTATTGCATTTGTATACGACCGTGAAATTTGTCAAAGAGAAGAGGATGATCCTCAACAAGCTGTACTTTATTTTTATCCAAGCTGGGTAACTGATGAACAGAGATTAATATTATGTGGTCAGTTAATCGGTGTTACACATTTTATTGAATCTACATTTTCTCCACCCTCTATTCTATCATTACAAAGTGGAAAATTTTCAATTAAAATTTGTGGACGTTATATTATGGTAAGTTAAATTATATATTATTTACATGTTAAATTATGCTCTAGATCCGACTTACATGTTAAATTGTGCTCTAGATCTGACTGTTAAATAATAACTTATTTTATAATTTAAGTCCATAAATAATAAATTCTTACCTTTTAATTTTTTCTCTTTTAATAAAATCCCATTCAGCTTCAGTTGTCTGTTGCCTTAATGACTGTAATCACAGAGCATATTCTAGCAATTTAACCTGTTTCTTGACAGAAAATTTCATTATTAAATTTATTATTAAATTTTATTATTAAATTTCATTACTCTCCTTTCTTTACTATCACTAAATATTCTGAGAAATACTGTGTGGGTTTTTGTTATGTACACATTCAAAAAATTAAAATATCTTTAGTGTTTATGATAGTTAAAGAATCTTCAGGTGAGCTGAGTTAAAAATATTATTTATATAGAATATTTAGATAAATATTTAGACAAATATGAACAAAAACTTTTGGTATTGACTTAAAAAAAAAAATTTATTTTAGTGTTTTTGTATATATTATTATTAAGAGGTTGAATTTTATTGTTATTAATTATTTCTATTACTTTTACTAAATTACTATAGCAGACTGATAAAAAAAGGTATTAAATTGATTTGTTCTGAAAATTATTAGTTATTTCAATTTTTCCTATTACCTTTTTCAGTGGATATCAAACAGTTTTTATTAAAAATGGTTGTATTTAAAAAAAAGTTAAAATAAAGTAAAAAAAGTACAGCATTAGCAGATACTGTACGTTTGGCAATAATGTGACTGCTGGAGTGGATGTATATAAATAAGGATTACTTTTGAAAATCACAATAACTTGCAATAAAAAAAAACATGCAGTTTTTTTCATATGCATTAGTTTATAAACGTGTTTATTGCTCTTTTGGTAATTTTTTGGGAAATACAATTTATTATCAATCAAAATTGATAATAATTTATTAGTTAGTGGTCAGTTGAGGTACTAACTTATGTAGCGAATATGCAAATAAGTCTGTGTAACTGCTAGGCGGCTAAATTGACTAAATGGGTTTCCCGCATGTAAACTGGAATCTCATTGGTAATAATATATATTTATCTAAGCATCTATAAAGTATTTATCATATTTTTGGACATTGCATTTTATTGTATTATATTTTTGTAGATCTCATTTTATTGTAGTAAAACTTCTATTATAAATTTATTATTTTTTTTTGTTTAACTTGTATTGGCTGGCACTGACTTCAAAAATAGTTATTTGTTGTAAATACTTTTATTTTAGTTGTTAAATAAAAATATAATTATTTGTAAATTTTTTAGTACTATTATTCTTTGAACTCTGTTTTTATTTATTTTTTAAAAATTATTTATTTCACAATTTTTAATGGTATCTAGTACCAATATATATTATTTAATATATTATATTATAACTATAATATATTATATTTAATATATATGTATATATATATAATAATTATTATTATTATTAATTTATTTAGATTAAATTTTCTTCTATATTCTATTTTTTTTTCTTTATTTTTCCTCTGTACGTTAAATGAGTATACAGAGTGATTCAGGAGGATAAGGCAATACTTTGACAACTCATTCTAGAGGCTAAAAATAAGAAAAAAGTCCATAGGTTCGAAAACGCTTCGTTAGCGAGTTATGCAGGGTGAAAGATTTCGCCCTAGTTTCAGTTCCTCCGGGTAAATTAAGGCTTTCTGAAATTCTGGTAAGGTCAATTAAGGGGCAAATTCAATTGTTTCTTATGGTTTTTGGGCTGGGAAATAAAAAAAAAAAATAGGTCCCAGAACTGTATCTCTCTTAGTTTCTAAGATATACCATGTAAAACGCCAAAAATAGGGTCAAAAAACACATTTTTTTATGTTTGACGTACAATAACTTGTTAAATTGGCAATAAATCATACATTTTTAAACATAAATTGTAGAGAATTTAATTATAAGAAGATTGGTATAAATAATGTCAACAATTTCACTTTTTTTAACAGACTTGATTTTTATGCACTGTAAAATGAATACAAAATTACACTTCTTAACAGTTTTCTGAAATTTTTACGATAAGAATTTGACATAATACTGCAAACACGATTGATCAGCGAAAGGTTATTTAACACATTACCACAATTAACTGACAACAATGAGTAGTATTTAAACAAATTGTGATGGAAAAAATCATTGTTGCCAACATGTTTTCCGTAGGTCTAAAATTATTGTACCTACTAGACACATCTGTTTTCTTTTTTTGTAACATTTTCTTCTATGTTTTCGTCGATTTTGTTGTTAATAAGAGTCAACATGTTTAAAATTTTATTTGTTTTCAGTTGACATTATTTACATCAATCTTCTTATAATTAAATTTTCTACAATTTATGTTTAAAAAATGTATGATTTATTGCCAATTTAACAACTTTATTGTACGTCAAACATACAAAAATATGTTTTTTGACCCTATTTTTGGCGTTTTACATGGGATATCTTAGAAACTAAGAGAGATACAATTCTTGGATTTATTTTTTTCGATTTCCCAGCCCAAAAACCATAAGAAACAATTGAATTTGCCTTACCAGAATTTCAGAAAGCCTTAATTTACCCGGAGGAACTGAAACTCGGGCGAAATCTTTCACCCTGTATAACTCGGTAAAGAAGCGTTTTCAGCGTTCATATGTTTATATGAACTTTTTCTTATTTTTAGCCTCCAGAATGAGTTGTCAAAGTATTGCCTTATCCTCCTGAATCACTCTGTATACTCATTTAACGTACAGAGGAAAAATAAAGAAAAAAAAATAGAATATAGAAAATTAATCAGATAAGGGAAATCCCATGTTAATGTTGGAAATCTGCTGTAATGTCAGAAATTTATCTGCAGGAATTTGAGAGTAGAATAGTCTATGGCATAAATCACGTATATAAAGTTTTATTATGGGTCAGATACGTGGATGATATTTTAGATATATATGAACCAATTATATATAACGAACATGAAGAAATTTTAAATAAATTAAATTCATATCATAAAACATTAAAATTTACATATTAAATGGAACATAATAGTAAAATAAATTATTTAAACGTAAATATTAAACAAATAAAAGCGATCAAATAATAACTGGAGTATATAAAATACCTACCTTAAATGAAATCATTATAAACAAGAATTCTAATCATCCTTGGTCCCAAAAAATTAATATTTTTAAAAACTTGATAAATAGAGCAATAAAATACATAAACGATAAACAGGAATTGTATCATGAAATAAATAATAAAAAAATACAGCTATAAAAAATGAATATCATACGTCATTGATTGATAATATATATAAAAAAATATAATCCAGAATTTTTCAATAACACAAACATTACTACATTAATACCTGTAAATAAAAATAAAAATAGTGAAAATATTTATATAAAGTACTCTTATACAAATAAAATTATAGAAAACTTGATTGATGTATATAATGATAAAAAATATAAGCCTGCTTATAAACCTGATAATCATGTAATAAAACATTTAAAATATAATAATAAAAAAGTAAAAAATAAATATGATTCTTCCAGTATTTATAAAATAAAATGCAACAATTGCAAAAAGATATATATTGGTAAAACAAATAGGTCTTTAATGATAGATTTAATGAACATTTTAGATTATTTAAAAATAAAAAAAATAGGTTTCTCAAATGTAGCTGACCATTTAATAAATAATAATCATAATATAACTAATTTAGAAGTAATCGAAAAAGTAAATATTGAACATGAAAATAGTAATTAAAAATTAGAAATTTTAGAAAAATTGTGTATGCATATATATATGTAAATTCAGCCTTATAAATCTGCAAATAGAATTTGGTGGGGACATTCTTATAAAAATTACTTAAGTTGGCGCACAAAAATAAGATATTGATAAGTGAATAGTTATTGCAATACTTTTTCATTCTCCTGACTGAACAAATACTTGTTCAGAATTTTTAAATTTTATTTATAACAATTTTTACGAAATAAAAGTAAAAAGATAAAGTTTAATGTGTAAATGTAAACAGATGAAGAATTATTAAAATTATTACTGAAGATGGGCTTAGGCTCGAAGGCCCAAAAACGTTTTGAACATAAAAAAGTATAGGTAAGAGTGTTCTATGATTCTGTACTTTGCGGAGGCTGAAAAAATATATTATTTATATAATTAAAATATGGGTAGAAAAATCAGATGGGTTGATAAAGTGACAAATGAAGAGGTGTTGCGGAAAATAGATGAAGAAGGAAGCATTTTGAAAAATATAGCTAAAAGAAGAGACAGACTTATAGGGCACATATTAAGGCATCCTGAAATAGCTGCTTTAATATTGGAGGGACAGGTAGAAGGAAAAAATTGTGTAGGCAGGCAACGTTTGGAATATGTAAAACAAATAGTTAGGGATGTAGGATGTAGGGGGTATACCGAAATGAAACGACTAGCAAAGATAAGGAATCTTGGAGAGCTGCATCAAACCAGTCAAATGACTGAAGACAAAAAAAAAAGGGTAACCTACTAAATGTGCTGCTCAAATGAGTCAGTGACATTTAACGTAAAGTTGACAAGAAAGGAATCATTGTTTAAGGAAAAATAGAGGAAGAAATACCATGAATATTTCTGCAGAGACTTCTCAACAATGAGAATGTAGACTCTCACAAATAAGAACATACAACAGTCGATTCTTATGGAGTGAAAGTCTAGAGAGTCATGCTTATCGTATCAGTTTAATACACAAACATTTGTCAAATGAAATGCAAGAGCAACATTCTCACTGCCTTGGCTTGATATACGAGGAAGAAGAGTTACTGCAAGCTGTACTCAAAATTTCATGAGGAGACTGTTGGTCTTAAAATGAAAGATGTTGATGGTTGTGTGTAGCCATTTTGCCAGTTTTTACAACATTCCAAATGACAAAGGGATATGGAAATGTTGAATGCAGACTGGTACTTCTAATATTAAGCTGCGGTGTAACTGTTCACAAAGTGCAGGGTACAACTCTTTGATAGGGCAGTGTTAGACTTGGCAAGAAAAATTTTCCTGAGGGGCAGATTTATGTTGCTGTTAGTTGAGTTAAAACTTTAGAGGACATCGCCTTGTCTGATTTGGATACAAACAAGTTATTAAGTAGTCCACATGATGAGAAAGCTGTGACAGTAATGATGAGGTTGTGTAATCTATTCAATTTGTAGGTTTCATTATTGGGAGTAGACATTTGGACAAGGTTTGCAACTACCTGGTTAAAAAGTGTTTATAATAACTATAGAATATTATTTATTGTAAAATTATAATATTTAACTCACTTCATACAGAGTGATGTCTGTTGGGATAACAATTCCCATATATTCATCCTTGTATGAATATTTGTCTAAAATTGCAAAATTAGAATTTATTATTCCATAATATAAATACAAATATTTATATTATAATTTTTCAATTAGGGATAGTACACTTTTTCACCATTTTATATAAATATTAAATGTAGGTTTAATATTTATGTGGAGTTAGAGGAAAGTAACCAAGAAAAAAAGGAGTGATCATTTTAAGGAAGAAAAATAGAGAAAAAATGCCATGAATATTTCCACAGAGACTAAACAATGATAATATAGACTGTTATTAATATCTTAGTCATACAGGGAACAGAAAGTAACACTGTGCTGGTTCGAGTGTTCAGGAGTGTTGAGCCATTCGGTATATTTTGTATTTTTCGTAAGATTATCATTGGATTTGGTTAAAATTTATATGGGACCACTGCACATACTCTAAAAAAAAATATCAAAATTGGTTTACTGATGTCAGAGTTATTGTGTAACATATATATTGTGTGTGTGTTTATATATACACAATATACATACAAACACACACACACACACACACACACACACAGTCAAATTTAGAACCTTATCCTTTTTTGAAGGCAGTTAAAAATAGTGAACAAATTCACATTTATATGTTTGTGTGAATGTACTTCTATCAACAGGTTGCTTGAGCGCATTCTTAGAAGTTATTGTACTCCTTTCTGTTGTAAAATAATGGTGTACAATGCCTTTACTCTTAATTAAACAAGCAAAGTTAGATCCTTTTTAATTTAGATCTTTTGGAATCTTATATGTTTGTTTATAAAAAAGTATTGTCAAATGCATTTTCTGATTTTTATGAAATTTTGCACTTTGGTCATAACTATTGTAGCAATTTTTTTAACGAATTTTCCATTTTAAAATGATGATCACTATCTTTCTTAAATGGATAAGAAGGAGAGGAGCTGTAAGGGGAAAGACTAAACACATGGTTTCCCTTCCACTCCTGATGCAAATCTGACTGATCCAATGTGACCTTTCCTTAAGACAGTATTCAATGCTTACATCACAACTGACTGTAAGTCTTATTTTCATATATCATATCTATTTGTATATTAAACTGTCATACTATCTAATTTTTCTGGTTTCATTCACTTTTGTATAAGGGTGAATCCATTTGAAGTGACCCAAGGGTGGTTGCTTGCTCAATTCAAAAAAAATTGAAACTTACCCACTTGTTTCCTACATGTTTCAGGACCTTAAAACTATCTTTTTAAAATTTTTTATTTAAGCAGTTTACCTGTGGTGGCCATTTTTCTTACAGTGTGCACACCTATTTTTGTGGTTGTAAGGGTTTATGGAAAAAATCATAACTAAAAAACTATTGATTCTGGAAGGATGAAACAAAGAAATTTATTCATATTTTCTAAAGGTAAACAATTGGTTTGGTGGTTTATTTACCCATCTCTCTTCTTTCTATGAGAAAATTACCAATAAAGTTGAACATGAAAAACGATGAAATTTCATGTTTGGTAATTTTTTCAAGAGGCATGGATGGCATACACAGTTTGAATTATTTTTTATATGTAGGTATATGTTAGTTGTTTTACCATAAATAATATTAATGGTGATATACTTGCCCCTAAATTTTTATGAATTTTTGAAAACTAATTTAAAAAAAAAATTCAAATTTTGACTTCAAATAACTCTGATGGGGCTGGTGATAAAAATGTAAAATTTGCACAATTTACAGTGTTTTTGTAGATGTTTATGGCAAATAAAAAAGTTTGTTGTATATTGTACTAATAAAAAAATTATAACCTCTCAAAAATCATGAAAACCTGTTAAAAGTGATACCAGTTTAACTCGCTAAATAAGTGCTCCAAGGGGGTTTCTTGCCTTCTTGTCACTTGAATATTTTTATACTTATTACTATACTCATAGTTGAAATAGAGTTGTTTGAACCGTTCGACAACTGCTTGTTTGAATGGTTCATATTATAACAGGCACCTGAAGTCATTTCCAGTCGGAGAATTCATGTTGCAGCACACTCATTTATGCTTGTTACATCATTTATCTTTGCAGTTACAGACTGGTCAGTCTGACATTAGTCAGTGATCTGTTCACATCTTTACCGAGTGTCTCAAATTTCATCCTGTGTTTGGAAGTGTTTATTAAATAAATAAGTTTTACGTAATAATATTATATTTTCAGATTTTAAAATCAGTTAAATTTTTATGTTATTTTCAAGTAATTTCATATAAAACAGTGGAAGAACAATGTTCCATAGGAATTTATGTGAATGAAGAGTGTCATAAAACAGTGTATGCTACAGTGTCAAAAGAACTCATTAAAATTTATGAATTTATTGTTGAAAACCAACAACTTATTTTTTTATGTGTTAATTCAGATGTCATTAGTGTTTGTAAATATCAAGAAAAACTTTCAGCATATCAAATTAGATTGAAAATTGCACTTTGTACTTTATTTAGTTTTCATCTTTTTAATCTGGTTTCATTATATATCTCAGTTGTTTAAATTCTATTCAAAATGAGTTAGACCTATGTTCCTAGAACTACTAGAAGTGTTAGTTACATGTGAGCCTAGGTGTTTCCCTTGGAGTATTGTAAGGCTGAGGAATAAATTTATTCAAATTTCACCAATCATGACTTAGAAACAATAATCACCATGAATATATGTTATAAAAAGTTTGTGTTATTTTACAAACTGTTTTCCATTTTTTTTTTTTTTTTTTTTGTAGTGTGTTGGCACAGATCGTAACATTCCAGATTCAGTTCTTCGTGCTCGAGCAAGTATATTATATCAACTTCTTCAGTTCTACCATGGGAATTTTGAGAAGCTTATATCAAATCATTCATCAACCCATCAAGAATTATATGAAAAGCTTAGTAGCATTTTTGAAATTTATTTACCGATAATGATTTTTGCTGGTAACATATTCAGCACAATACCTGTACTTACTTTACCAAAGGTTTGTTATAAATTATTATGTAAGCTGTAATCCTTTTTTTTATACAAATTATTAAATTTTATAAAAATAAAATTGTATGTATGAATATAAATGTTATATATTAAATCATGTTATTGTTTGAAGTTTTCTTTTTTTTATTTAAGATGCTACCAATAATTTCAAAAATAATAAGAATCGTATTTAATGTAACAGTTGGGAAATTTCAATGTATCAAACATATTGCTAATTTAATAATTAGAATGAAAAGAAAAAAGGAAACAAAAACTTTTTGTTAATCTGAAAACTAAAAATCAGACTTGTATCATTTATTGAAGTTATTACATGAAGTGGTCATCTAAGAATACTTCATATCTTATTCAAATGTAGATCTGTGCATTTAATTAAAAAATTAAGTTCAAAATTAACTAAAAATATCCAAAAATAGATTGCAGCACAAGATAATTATCTAAACTTTTAACCAAAACTTATTCATTAATCATCATAAACACAAAAATCAATTACGGAAACACTACAAATGAGAAACTAGCATAATTAGATATGAGGTCTGTTCAGAATAACCGAACATTCTTCATTAAGCACCATTGGAGATATTTAGTGACAAGCGGTTGGCAGCATTGAGTTCCGCATAACCTCCTTTGTAACCACATGTTCTTGGATTGTTGATATCTTGTTTAGTGTTCGTGTTATTGTTATTTGAGTGCAACGTGTTTAAGTGTTAGTAGCAATTTTTGTAATGTGCGATTTTCAGGTGCAATGATACAACATAAAATTTTACGTGAAACTGGGGAAAACTTTCACAGAAAAATTTAAACTTTTGAAACAAGCTTACGGAGATGATGTTCTTGGTTGTACACAATGTTATAAATGGTTTTCAGGATTTAAAAGTGTTCGTCAGTCAATTGAAGATGACCCTCGACCAGGAAGGCCTTTGACTTAACTGATGACACCCACGTTCAGAAAATCAATGATGTGGTGCATGCAAATTGCCAACTGATTGCCAGAGAACTTGCAGAAGAGGTTGGTATCTCATTTGGATTACGCCATGATATTTTGACTGAAAAAATTGATCGTTCATCAAGTTCCAGCAAAGTTTGTTTTTGGTTTGATGTTCAAACAGCAGAAAGAACATCAAGTGGACATTTGTTGGCAACTTCTTGAACAAGCCAATGATGATGAAACATTCTTGCAAAGGATCATAATGGGAGATGAAAGCTGGGTTTATGGCTACGACATTGAAACAAAAGTTCAATCATCACAATGAATTGGCAGAGGATCTCCACACCCCAAGAAAGCACATCAGTCTTGATCCAGTGTCAAAGTAATGCTCTCTGTTTTTTCGATTTTAATGGAGTTGTGTATTTTGAATTTTTGCCTCAAGGTAAAACAGTAAATCCGTGTGTCTATCAAAGCGTTTTACAACAGTTATGTGAAAAAAATCCACAGAAAGAGACCAGAGTTATGGTGAGACAACTCGGGGTTCCTTCACCACAACAATGCACCTGCACGCTCAGCTTAGTCAATTCATCAGTTTTGTGCCAAAAATCAGATGATTGTCCTTCCTCAGCCTCCCTGTTCTCCAAATCTGGCTCCTTGTGATTTTTCCTTATTTCTGATATTAAAATCAGTGATGAAAGGACACCATTTTGAGACTGTTGATGATATTAAAGCAAATTCATCATGAACCCTAAAGGCCATTTAAGTGAAGCTATCCAGGACTGCTTAATGAAGTGGAAACACCGCTGGAAAAATATATGAATAGGGGAGGGGAGTACTTTGAAGGGGACAAGGACCAGTAATCTATAAAATTAATAATGAAGATTAAAAAAAAAAAAAGTTCGGTTATTTTCTGAACAGACCTTGTGCAGTAAAACTTATTTTCCATAAAGTTGTTCTTTATCTCTATCAATTGACATAATTATTCAGTAGATGATTTAAAAATCAAAAATATTCACAAAGTTCATCATTAACAAAGTAAATATAAAGAAAGTAATCATTAATATCAATGTTAATGATTATCTTTCAGTTTGCATGTAGGAAATATTTTCTGTTTCATAATAATTTTGTTCAATTTTTAAACTGATAGTACTGCTTCCAATATTTGCTGGATGTTAAGAAAGTGTCTTTCTCAGCCATTTCGCTTACCAACATGCAAAATTTCAGTTTAATATCATGACTCATTTTCTCGTACAATTTGATTTTTTTTCCCCTAAAACAGCTTAATCAGATTGAGTTTAGTCTGCTAAAGTAATAATTTCAACATATTGTGACTGTCATAATCCAATATTTTGTCATAATGGTACTTTTTGTAGAGGACATATTTAATCACATTAATTCATGGTGTTCAGTTTTTAACATATCTCCTGAGCAAAGAATATCTGCTATGTAGCCAAACAGCTCTTACAGTACGTACTATTTGTGTTTGGTGCTTTGAGTAATTTCATATCATGATAGTGAGTGTTATCAGTTACCAAAACTGAACAAGATGGATAATTTGGTATTAACTTTGTTTTCAGCAAATTGTTGTAGTTTGAAGCATTAATTTCTTCCACTATTCTCCTTGCTTTGGCCAGATTTAAAAATCAAAAATGCATTCAGAATTTTTCCTTCAGCATTGTTGGCATGTGTCAATAGCTTTCATCCTTTGAATACCGGCATTTTGTAACCGTTAATTGAGTCATTAATCCATCCATAACTTTTTTCATGTTGCGTAAAATGGGCCGACAGGCCACAAAGGTCAACTTAGGTCAACTTTTTGAACATAAGATTTCTGGATTTATTTAATTTTTGATGTAAATGTTCATTGTTGTTTATTTGGTTTGACTTTTTAAAACCAATCCTCATCCTAATCTGCAGTTTGAGCTTGGCTGAGGCATTTCAAAGGTAAGCATTAATGAGAAGGTACTGTCAAAATATTTAAAAAAAAAGTGTTGTTGATGAGTATTGAAAATTACTGTTTATAAATAGAAATGAAGACCTCAAATTAACAAAATGAAAACAAAGTGACTGGTTTCTTGATACCTTTGACATTCTTTTGCAGTAAATTATCCCCTCCACTGTATAATTAGCAAGCCAACACTACTTTACATCCCCAGGTAGAAGTATTGCGCTTCTAGTTGTAAATGCTTTCTATAATTTGATGAGTAATACACATATACAAATATGTTAAACTTCATATTATTATTCCTTTGTACTGTTAGACTATATTTTAAATTCTACATAAACCACCTAATACAGAATACTGAGGTAAGACATAAAAGACACTGACGCTTGAAATAAAAGTAATAAAATGAACAATGAACTGTGTTATTAAATAATGTTCATTACACTTCTGTAATGAACATTCCATGTAATGCATATTCATTTTTATTTTAGTAACTCAGTATATTGTTTATTTTTTAAAATTTTTATTTAATGTGGAGCTTAATAAAATGAATTCAATCATGACTGAGGATAGTGCTGCGATATTTTGTGAGAAAGTTTTAGTTGGAAAATAATTGGTAAAGTGATATTGTAAGTTTGTTGTAATTTCTAGTTTGAGTAAATATCATGATTAATCATTGATTTTATTTTAATTTTAGATGAATCCATTTTGTAAATGCATTTTTACATTATTAATGTATAAATAATAATTGTTTTAGAGTGGAAGTAGCATTTTCCTTGAAGCTAGTCAGATTCTTCAGTATTTCCAAAGGAAACCTGGTATTCTTGGTGGAATCATATTATATCAAAACAAGTAAGTAAAATTTACATATTTGTTAATTTTTTTTGTATGTAGCTTATTTTAATGCTTAACTAGATTTAATTTGAAATAGTAATTAATTTAATAATTGTTATGTAGCTGTAAATTTTTTTAGATTTAGGCTAAACTAAGGACCTAAATTAATATATGTGGTTGAAACTTTGTGTCCTACCATTAAATTAATAAGTCTGAGTATGTAGAATCCCAACTGAAAAAATTCCATGAAAGCCATACACCAACTATATGCTACAAATTAACCTTAGAACTATTGGTCTGCTAATTAAGGTGGAATTGGTACAATTTGAATACGCTGATGATTAAACTTTCATGGTAGAAAGAAGAAAAATATAAAAATAAGGGTTGTATGCAACTCTGCCATGTATGTAATTGATTTTTCTAAACGTTTTTAGAACATTCTTTGATAATGTAATCCATTGATTTAGCCCAAATCCAAATTTAGAGGCAACAACAAAACTGAAGGCCATAGAAACTTTAACAGCATTTTGAAGCAGATGATGACCTCCTAAGAAGACCTGACAGAGACAAAACTTGGATCTACTGCTACCAACTAGAAATCAGGAAAGCAAGTAAGGAAGGAATAATGCTATAGGTTCTCACCAAAACCAAAGAAATTTGTTCATTAGCATTGGCAGGAAAGAATTATATTGACACTCTTGGAATAAACAAAGATTAATCTTGTAACATTATATACCCAGGGTGACACTGTTAGCAGTGCAATGTATGCAGTTAGTTCTCTTATCTGCATCCTGCATCCTGTAATCAAGTTGAGACAATTGGACTATTTAGTACGGTTGTTATGTTGCAACTGGACAGTGCTTGATGGTACTGCCCATCCCAGCTTAGCAATTATCCAAGATCTGCATGTTAAGAGTATTCTACATCTGCCATAGACAGCAGACCTTGTCCATGGTAATTTTCATGTCTTTGGGCCACTCAAAGAGAGGTGGAGGCAAATCCTTCAGGTCTGATGTAAGAATGAAATAGGTAGTTTGATGTTCAGCTACACTCATCCAAAAACGTTTTCTAGAGGTATCTTTTTTCCTTAGAAGTGTTAGAACACTTAACTCACTATATGACTTTGTAAAAAAAATGACATAAGTGTAACCTTTTGTATTCAGTAAATTACAAGATAAAAGTTATTTAGATTTCAATTCAGCTCTTTCTTGTATTTATCACTCTAAAACTGAAGGTAGAGGTGTAAGAACCAAAAATGATTTTTTTCAACTTATTTTATTAAAAGGTTATAAGTTACAACTTTTAATTTATTGAGTATGCATATTTATCAATTCAATTAAACATTTATTCTATTGGAAATTTATTTATATGTTTTTTGTTTCCTGTTTATCTAAAATTTATTTATGTGTGTTTTTTCGTTTCCTGTTCATCTGAAATTCAAACTGAAAAAGATTATAAGATACAGAATTGGTCGTTATATTGATTTATACATGTAAAAACTTATATATGTAAAATACTTGTTTTACTATTCCATTTGATTTATAAAAATTCTTTACATATTAGTGAATATGAATCGCTTATGAAGAATGGAGACTACTAAAGAACTAAAAAGATAAGGGTTAGGCCAGAAAGGGATGAAGATATCATTGGTGCAAGGGACCTGTGCCACGTAGAACAACAGATGATGGTGAACTACTTATTACAAAGAAAAAGATGTTTCAGTTATGCATCATTATATATATATATATATATATATATATATATATATATATATATATATATATATCCTTAAACAATATGTAAATTAAAAATCATAATTACATCTACATATAACGTATATTGATTTAAGGCCTAGTCCTAAATGTATTAATTATAAACTATTTCTAAGTACTCAGTTATTTTAAAATATTATAAAATGTAATATTAATATTAACATTCTGTTTAGAGTTGTTGTGTCTCAGTTGAGCAGTGAATTAACCAAAACACTTGTGATCAGTGATCCGTATAGAATAAAGGTATGTTTTATGTTTGTTCAAATGAATTCTTAATTTTTTGAGATTATAACTTGTTTTGAAGAATCTTCATTTTCTACTAATTTATCAAAATAATTATATCTTTAAAATGCTTGTACGAGGTTCAGCTGATAAATTTTGCACATGTATGCATAGCATGGGAATAAAAAGAGATATTAGAATGAAATAAAAAAATGATGAATAAAAGTACATTACCTTAACTATAAAATGCAATATTTATTTTTCAGTATAATCCCTAATTACACATACACTTTTTTCAATGTGGGACAGTTTTTGCATTCTGTCACCAACAAATTCTGGCGGTCTTTCTCGGATCCAAGTGGTCACTGCTTCCTTCACCTCATCGTCAGTGGTGTAATGATTACCTTTAGGATCCCTCTTGAGATGAGGGAAGAAATGGAGCTAAATCTGGCAAGTATGGTGGCGGATGCAGAATAGGCTCAAACTTCAGCTTGCGAAGAGCCTCTGTAGTGGCATGCGCGGTACCCATCATGCACAGATTTTACGGTAACCCAGTTGCTCGATAATATAGCCTACTCATTCTTTAGATATGCCTAACTGAATAGCAATGCATTGCTGGGTGATTTGCCGGTCACTTTGAAATAAATCATCCATCTCCTTTTGATGTTTCTCGTCAGTCACAGAAACTGGTCATCTGCTGCAAGGTACATCCTCAATTGTCGCTTTATTAGCTTCACATTCACGAAATTTCAATACACCCACCTATTCACAGTACTCTTGTCAACAGTTTTACTACTGTAAACCACTCTTAAACGATGAAAAATATTTGTAGGATTCACATTTTCTGCTGTTAAAAATTCAATCACTGTGCACTGTTTTAATTGTGTTGACTTATTGGCCATACTTGACTCCACTTTCACTAGTACTGAAAACAAACCAGCAAATGGATTTCAAATCATTATTGCAGGTTTGTATTGGGTGATTTTAGCAATCATGTGCTGCCACGTCCAACTCGATAGTACCTTTTGTCTCCATGTAATACGCTAGTGTGCAAAATTTATCAGCCGAGCCCAGTATTTCATCCAGTTCTTGTTAAATAACATGTAATTATAATTTTGACAACAGTGATTTGTTTACCATACTGTATACAATCAGTTAACTAATTGTAAGAAGAGGGTTAGTAATTCATATTTTATGTTTGAGGTGTAAAATTTTGGCTTAAAATATTTAATTGCAATTATATTTAATGTATACCATACAAATGAAAATGTTAATATAAAATTTACTGCATATAACAAAGTGGAAAATGTGATCAGTATCAGTAAAAATAATACTAATATCTTAGTACTATAGTTTATTTATAATAAACTATGATGGTGATTCTGTAATCACTGAAATTTTTATTGAACTGCAGGTGCAGTTTCTGAACTGTGCCTTATTTATCCTAAAAGTGTGAATTCCATTTAGGGTTATTAAAAATGTACATGTTTTGAATAAACAACTACAAGGATTGAGTCTTTCCATGCATACATTCTCCTCAGATAATACTTTATATAACTTGTGTTATATATTATAAATAATTTTTGTTGTTGCTTTTATTAATCTTAATCCAAGAGGACATATAATAGACATTAATTTTGAGAGAATCCAAGAAGACATTTATTTTGATTATCTGAAAAATAATTCAGTTTATTAAGTAATTGGGACCTTAAAAAAGACAAAAGCTCTATGTAAATAAACATAAGCATATAAATCAATGATAATAAATTCATAAATTCAGTTACAGGCCTCTTGACTATTTGGCATATCCTGCAACTAGTTTTAGGTTATGCCACAGCAAGCAGGCAGTGTTAAATCATTTGATGAATTGAAATTAAATGGAAAGAAGTTTTTATGTTTATATTTAAAATGTTAGAATGAACTATGATGGTCATTGATCATTAAGAAATAAAAGTACGGAGAATTGCACCTAGTGTTCATAACTTTGGACTGGGTCTACAGGAACTAGTTCATTGAATGTGGCATTGGCTGTTTACATTTTACCTTTATTCACACTTTTTTCAGTTTCCAAATTGTTGCAAATGCATCAGGTTCTAAGGGATGCAGTTTACCTCTGACAGTGAAATAAAATGAAATCCAGAAAAATTAAATATATCGCAAATGAATTTTATAATATGATTTTCAAACAGAAAAAAACAGCATAATGGTGTCTAAAACCCCCCTCATAAAGGTAACATATACTGGTAAAGTTAAAATATTTAGTAAATAATCAGTAACTTTGTTATTTTGTAGTCATAGAGTGATTAAGCATGCAAAAGTTGAGGTTTTGATATCAAGGTGGCCAAAACAACTGAACAAATGACGGACAAGTCAAAGTAGGAAATGAAGATTTTGAGCTAAAATACTGAATTATTAATGTATAACTGGTAATTCTAGATGATGTTTATTTTTGTTGGCAATGGTTTTCATTTTAAACAAATTTTAATATTTTTTGAATTTAATTATGCATTTTTTTTTGCTATGAATTGCGTTAAAAGTGATTTGTTATTACTTAAAATTAGAACAGAGCCGATCGATCATTCAAGCATCCAGAATACTCCATAAAATTTTGCAATGAAATTGCAAGTATCAAGTCTTACTCTGTTAACTGATTTTCATTAGCTAGTTCATGTGTTTGTTGATAAAATTTATGTGTGGATGTGGTTATCAGACATTCCATTCCAGTGATATCATTTATCATCCTGCAAATGATATCACAGTACCAAGGATGAAAATGATAAATCTGTAAAAGATACTGTTTTGAGAACATTGACTGTAAAACACCTGTCTGTTTTATTCAGCCACTGTTACAAACAGTTTATTATCTTAGAAGACAGTGATATAAATGCAAAAAAAAACTTTATATTTAAATGCTTTGTAAATGGGACTCGTTTGTAGTTTTTTGGAATCTATATTAGCAATATTTTTATTGGTTGTGTTTTCATCTCTTTTTTAGATTTAAGTGATCACCAATCCTTAGATTGATGAGACATCAATTCATGAAATTGTTATAACAAGAGATTACATGTTGTGTTTTTGTACATCTGTATAAGAACCACATTGACAGAATAGTACTAGAGTAGGTTATGGAGTAGGCTACATGGAATAAATCAGGTGTATATGTAAATAGTGACTATCTGTATTATTTGTTTTCACATGTAGTAATATTTTTTATTATCATCTTCTGAATAAACTAATTTAATGTCTTTCATTATTTACTTCTGTTCAAAGAATTCTGTGTTTTTGTAGACATTATGAAAAAATGAAATATAAATTTAGATCTAGTTAGAAGACTACCATTCTGAAAAGTTTTATAGTTTGTTACAAAAGTTTAATACTTTAAATCTTAGTCATTCGTCATACACATTGTCCTAGTTTCTTGGGCTTTCTAAGGTATTAGTAAATTATCTTTTTGAATTTCATGTTCTTTGTAAGCAGACTTATAAGTTATTTGGTTCAGTATAAAGTATTACTTATTTTAATTACAATAAAAGATGTATTTAGATGTCTGGAAAATTAAACATGACTGTCATATTTAATTAACACATTAATATTTTATGATGAGGACTTTTGCACTTGAAAATATTTGAATTGATAGAAGGAAATCTACTAAAAAAAATAGCATCAGAAGTTTAAATATGAATAGGAAGTAACCATTATATTCTTCACATTGATGTGAAAATAAATCATCATAGTAAATTTACTGTTCCAAAAATTTTGCCAGCTCATTGATCAATGATGTTGAATAAGTACCTTTTATACCATATAACATCTCTGGAGCCATACTTTCCAGAGAGAGTATGTTCTGCCATACTCTCCTGATTCGGTATCAGCTGGTTTGTTTATTCTGAAATTCTCTCTAAAAAGAAAGTTATACAACCTTGCCAATGATGTCACTGCCTAATGTAAAACTAATATAAATAGTTTACTAAATATATTCTGGGAACTTTGTGGTCCCACCTCATATTTGTTATTTAAAATATTCAAATTAAAAAACTTAGATACGCATTTTTTTTCAGACCCCAGCTTCTACTGTTAAAACACCATTTCATTTACCATTCAGAGTTCAATTATTAAATGTTTTTTTGACATCTAAACAGCTCCAGGAACTTGTAAATCAATCACAACAAATGTCTTCGGCTTTGAATTCTGTTCCTCTTTGGCAAGCCAATGATGCAGCTACTAAAGTATGTATTGTTTATTAAAAAATATACTAAATAAATAAATTATCATTGCAAAATAAATTACTTTTTTATGATTTAAGAGTTATGTTTTGTAAAGTATGTGTTATTTTACATAATATAGTAGTTTTTAACTGCTTATCTTATTATCATAATTAATCATTTAAGAATCATTAATATCATGTACTATATGTTCATACGTTTGAACATAATTTTGTTCAAACATTAAACATATGTTTTTAATATTGGTACTGTTTACAACAGTGATTGTATTTTTAGGTAATGATAAGTTAATAATAGTGTTAATAAGTAATCATAATAGAAACAGAATAATATTGTGGCATAAAGGTGGTAATTTTATGTAAAGTATTTATATATATTTTTTGAGAAAATTATTAATTTCCTGGATCACAAACAAATAGCATACTGCCTTCATTTACATCATTATTTAGAAAGGGTACCAGTCTCTAGATATTTTTTGCTACATCCTATGTACATTGAAACTCCTTGGGGTCATTTTGTTGTTGGCTAATGAAGAAAAGTTTTCAAATTCTTTTATCATAAGAATTAAAAAAAAAATTCTTTATGGAACACTCATGGAAGGAATAAATAGGTATGAGTTACATTGGCACTCATTATCATCAATGTATGTGAAATCAGTAATAGAAGATTTAATAATTAGAATTTGAAATATAAAGTACTTCTTTAACAATGAATATAGAACTGGTAGTATATTCATTATAATACAAGAATACCTCACTTTTTAGTTACCAAAAATAACAAATGTATATGGTAAGAGTTTATCTCAGTTTTATATATTATACTTACTTAATACCATAACTCAGAAATAAATAAAATATTGATAGATATTTCTGGGTTAAAAACCCCCTCAAAGAAGTACTAATTCTAGCAACTAACTATCAAAACATGAAGCAGAGTAACAACAACATACAATAGTATCCACAAAACTCAAATTCTTGTCATGTAATTAAAAAAAAATGCATTGACTACCAAGTATGTCAAACAGAATTGAAAAAGAGAAAATTATGGAATTTAATAGGCATGTTATCTAATTGATTTATATTATTACAAATTAGGTAATTAGTAATAAAAAAAATTCCTTTCAGCATGCTGGAAGGCAGGGTAGATTTAACCAGTGCTAAGTAGGGGATAAAAAAAAATTCCACCTTAAAGTTAAGAAAAACTTCAAATTTACTCAATACGACAATGGTTGCATTTGAAAAACCATTTCACATGTTTAGCATATGACAAGCCCCATCTTACAATTTCAGCAACATTTTGGTTATCCTTTGCTGTAAGGGTTGGTCATATCAAAAATTGTTTCAGACAAGTTTTAGGTAATGTTTAGAGGACTAACAACCACTTTAAACCGATTCAATACTGTGCCTATTAAAGAAAGGTATGTTTCTTTTTTGCCTTCAAAACCCAGTTTTTTCAACCCCCTGGGCCAATGGTTGGTGATATAAAAAAAAATTTACTTAGGTAAGTTTTAGGTCCTTATCCAAAAAATAGTAGGAACTTTAAATGAATTTGATATTTTACTTAATAAGAAAGTTATAGTTATATTTTGTTTTTTCGAAAAGCCCCCTCCCCCATTTCCACTCCCGTGGTATGATTTTGGTCATTAATGAACTTGATCAAGATTTTGGGACAAGTTATTTTTAAGGAACAATTTGAAAGTGATTGGCGCAAAATTACGGCAGTTTATCATGTCCACAAGAAAGTGAAATGTATATAAACCTTTATATAAGTTTATATAGCATATATAAACTTTTGAGCTGACATTGGTTTTGGGGGTCTGGGGGATGTGAAACATAAAGATATGTTGAAATTTTCCAGAAGTCGAATTATGGTACCCTTTACAATAGGTCGCTTTCTTATGAAATCTACCTAAAAGAAAGGGTTAAGTTATCCCATGAAATTGATGTTCACAGCTGAACTTTACAATTATCCCTAGATATTCTTGCCACCATTCACAAGAAACAGAAAATGAGTACAAAAATAGTTTCTTACTATAATTTTTTTGTGTTTTTCTTAAAAAATTAAAAAAAAAATGACTTCTGCTCAGAAGTGTTAGTTAACTATGGTTTAAAATGACATTAATGCCAACTGTTATTAATATATCAGGATGAGTGTCTGTCCACATTAATGATAAATTAATAAATAGATGGTTTCAGATTAATTTTAACTGATAATAGTTATAAATATCAATATTATAGAAATGATTTTGTTCAGTTAAGTTCAAGAGATGTAATTGTGACATGTTATTAGAGGTTAATTCTTTTAAGAATATTTTACTAGTATTTAGTTTTAAAAAAATCCATATTTTCCTTTTTTGTAGCAAAATCAAACACAACCAACACCAATTTTACCTACAAGTATGTCAATGAAACGTGATATGTCAAGGATTTTTACTGTACTCGAAGAAGAAGATGATGATGGTGGTGGTGGAGGTGGCGATGGTGGTGGTGGCGATGGTGGAGGGGGAGGAAAGAATAACATTGATTTTCAAATGAAAACTACACAGAAATATCCAAGTATTCAGTCAGCAGCAACATCAACAAATATAGATTCAAAAGCAGTTCCAGATGTAGTAAGGGATGCAATGCATGCACGATGGATATCTAGGTTACAGTCCATGACGCCAGCCAGTTTTGTTATACCAGAAATAAATGATAGATTATTTCCTAATTTAACTACTGATAATATACCGAATAGAATTGGTGGAACTTTTAATCTTATGCCAATTAGGTATGTTGTTTATTTTTAAATTTACGTTTTGGTTTTAGATTAAGCGTTTCTTTGCTATCATTATGTTTACTTATATAATATTAATTACAGATGAAAGTAATAATTTAGATTTTGAGGCTGTTTCATTAATGTTTATTGATAATGAAATTATATTTTGTTAATTATACATAATTTCTTACCAGTTTTTTTCCTAGTTTCAAACCTTTTTGTTTTTCCTCAAAAAAACTGATTTAAAAAAATGGTTATTTTTTTGAAGAGATTGTTGTTTTTTTAATGCCAATTTTCCTGAAAAATTATTGTTATGTTTATGAAAGTTTATTAATTATCTTAATTATGACTGAAATTAATTTGATAAAATGAGTAATTATGATTAATGTAAAAGGTAATGTAAAAATGCCAAATTATAAATACACAGTTCACAACACAGTAACAAAAATCTTGTATTAAAATGTTGAGATCAATATTACAGAGAGATTCACTAATTGAGTCAGGAAACTTAAAAATGAGGTATTATTAAAATAGTAATTATCCATAAAACTGCATTTAAATTAAAAGGTATATGGGTGAAAACTTCATATTAAAAAGTGTTTGTATTCAAAGTACAGTAGAAATTAAATGATTAAGAAACTTTGGAATGCAAAGCATTGTAAGAAGGAAGGTATAAAATACTAGGTCTATTAAGAAAATAACCAAACATTTTTAATTACATGCTTATAGAAATATTTAGTGCTGTGTGGTTGGCAGCATTGTGTTCAGCATAACCTCCTCTGTAACCAAATTTTCTTGGATTGTTGATATCTTGTTTAGTGTTCGTGTTATTGTTATTTGAGTGCAACGTGTTTAAGTGTTAGTAGCAATTTTTGTAATGTGCGATTTTCAGGTGCAATGATACAACATAAAATTTTACGTGAAACTGGGGAAAACTTTCACAGAAAAATTTAAACTTTTGAAACAAGCTTACGGAGATGATGTTCTTGGTTGTACACAATGTTATAAATGGTTTTCAGGATTTAAAAGTGTTCGTCAGTCAATTGAAGATGACCCTCGACCAGGAAGGCCTTTGACTTAACTGATGACACCCACGTTCAGAAAATTAATGTTCTGGGGCATTCAAATTGCTAATTGACTGCCAGAGAACTTGCAGAAGAGGTTAGCATCTCAATCGGATCATGCCATGACATTTTGACCAAAAAATTGATCATGCATCAAGTTGCAGCAAAGTTTGTTTCTTGTTTGATGTCCAAGCAGCAGAAAGAACATCGAGTGGGCGTTTGTTGGCAACTTCTTGAACAAGTCAAGGACAATGAAACATTTATGCAAAGGATCATAATGGGAAATGAAAGCTGGGTTTTGGTTTGAGACAAAAGTTCAGTCATCATAATGGATTGACAAAGGATCTCCACGCCCCAAGAAAGCACATCATTCTCGATCGAATGTCAAAGTAATGTTTGCTGTTTTTTTTTCAATTTTAATGGAATTGTGCATTTTGAATTGTGCCTCAAAGTAAAATGGTAAACCATACATACGATCAAGGCATTTTACAATAGTTATGTGAAAAAATCCGCAAAAAGAGACCAGAGTTGTGGTGAGACAACTCATGGTTCCTTCACAGTGACAATGCACCTGCACACTCAGCTCGGTCAGTTCATCAGTTTTGTGCCAAAAATCAGATGACTGTCCTTTTTCAGCCTCCCTACTCACCAGACCTGGCTCCTTGAGATTTTTTTCTTATTTCTGAAATTAAAATCAGTGATAAAAGGATGCCGTTTTGAGACTATTGATGACATTAAAGGAAATTCATCACAGACCTTAAAGGCCATTTCAAATGAAGCTATCCAGAAGTGGAAACACTACTGGTAAAAATATCTGAATAATGGAGGAGAGTACTTTGAAGGGGACAAGGACCAATAATCTGTAAAATTAATAATAAAGATTAAAAAAATAAAATTTGATTATTTTCTGATCAGTCATTGTATGTACACTTATAGAAGATCAAGTGAATAGACAAAAAAAAGCTTTTCTTTTGCTATCTATCAATAACTTTTTTTTTAGTAAATTAAGTAACAACCTCTTGTTTTTTAAGTGATTATAGTCATGCATGTTCTTATGATTTATATAATTATTAAAAATAAAGTTAATATTAATTTTTTTCTATTAATAATTTATTTATTTCATGCTTGATTAAGTACTTGTAAAGATTAATCTATTCTCACTCTTTTAGTGAATGAAAACAGCATGTTAATAATTCATGATATTAAAAAATTAAATAATAAAGAGTTAAGATCAACGTAATACTTACAAGTACATCAGTGTTGTACCACTTGCTATAAATGTACTCTACTTAATATTAGCTTGCCTTGATAAAAGAGTTTAAGACTAAATGATTTTTGTAATTTTTATTTTATTGAAGTTGTGTTGTATTTTATATGTATTTTTTGTGTGTAATGTATTTTATATAATTAACTATTATTTATTTTTTTGTGTTTTCTAGATATTATAGTTTAGGGCTCCCTCAAGTTAAAGATGAGTGGTGTAATAGAGAAGATTCTACATCACACAATTCATGTGAATTAATTAGGCCATATTATAACAGTATTTCCGATCCAGTTAATCCATTATTCCGTTCCAATGGATTGCCTGCCTCAAAATCATTATATCATGATAGACTGACAGATCACTACAGGCATTTTGATGCGTTATTTATTAAGAAAACGAATAAATGTGAGTGGAAATTTTTATGATGTAATTTTTTAAACTATTTTAATGATTTTTAATATGCATTCACCGCATATTAAAACGGATCAAATACACTATTTTTTAGATGTGTTTTCTTTAATACTGACGTTTACACTCAAGCGCTGTATTAAATATTGTGGTCGGAGCATAAGCCTCATTTGTGCACCGCATTTCATTTACGTACTAAATGATAATCAGATCCTATTCATTTCCCATCCGGAAATAATACTTTGTATCTATCTAATTTATAAATAAATCAACTAATCACAGCACAGCTTATGTATAGTTTTTTTGCTTTGTTTAGCAGTCGGTTAGTTTATACACTGTAGTTGTTAGATAAGTTAAAATGGTGGAACTTTTTTCTACAGTAAAATATAAATAGTGAAACTTACTTATTCCATTTATCCAGAAATAATGTTAAATATTGCTGTTTTACATCAAATTAAAAGTAAAATAACGGTCCATTAAAAAAATTGGTTTAAAAACTAACAAGTGCACAGATCAGATATTTAATGAATTTTTATCACATAGACACTAATTTGTTAGTCATATATCATTTTAATTTTTTTATTAACAATAATTTTATTTGAAAACATTATTATTTAATATGTTGTAGCGACAGCTTATTTGTTAAAGATGATTTAGTAAGTGTAATAGATAACTTGAATTAATTTGGTTGATTATAGAGAATTAACTCATTAAGATAGGTAAATAAAATTATATAATATGACTAGTTTATTTGTAAATACTAGAATACTATTAGATTATTATATATATTTTTTTACTAATATTAATACAGTTAACTCCTCATAATCTATGAGGTGTGGCTTTTAAATAAAGACTAATGCTGTAAAATATTTTATTTTAAATTTATACATATTTAGTTATTATGCCTTTCAATATACACCTTGCCTCTATCCCTACAATGCTCTATGTGAATTTTCCATTGTTTGAAACAGTGCTAGAAGTCTTCTTCTTTGAGTTCTTTCAATGACACCTGCCGCTCTTTCTTTCACAGCTTCAATGATCTGAAATCTTGTTCCTTTTAATGCAGATTTGACCTTGGGGAACAGATAAAAGTCACATGGTGCCAGGTCAGGCGAATAAGGTAGATGGTCTAACACTGGGATGTTATACTTGGCTATAAAATTCTTGACAGACAATGCAGTGTGAGCTGGTGCATTGCCCTAATGAAGACCTGTCAGGACTGTTCTCATGAGTTGTTCTTCCACAATTCAGGTCGTTTTTTTCTTATTTTTTCATGGAGTTGAGCAAGGACCTTGAATAAAAACAAGAATAGTTAACTGATGATAAGATTGGATCAGATTATCAATTTTTTCAATATTTTTATCTGTTTTTGACATGGAAGGGCAACCCAGGTGAACATCATCTTCAACGTCTTCTTGGCCATCTTGGAAATACTTAAACCACTCAAAAACCCATGCACGTGATAAACATTCATTACCATATACAGGGACATTCACGGGAACCGGATGATTTTTAAGTGGGTTGTACTCGGGCGTTCGTGGTGGGAGGGGCACATGGCTGGTGTCTGACGTTTCCTTTGTTCATAGCATTTACATTTTAGTTGTTGAGATGGAGCCGTGGACGCTAGACCAACGCCTGTACGCATATGACAGTTTTGTGCGAAATGACGAATCCGTAACTGTTGTTCAACAAGATTTCCGCCGTCAGTTTAATATCCATCGTAATGCAAGTGTCCCTTCTCGTAACACAATATTGTGATGGGTAAACAACCTTCGAACAAGTGGTTCAATATTGAAGAAAAAACCACCGGGTCCCCGACGAACTGCTAGCACTCCGGAGAACTTCGAACGAGTAAGGGAAGCCATTGTCAGAAGCCCACGCTGCTCTATTCAGAGCCATTCAGCAGCGCTTCAAATGAGCACAAGTACGGTAAGACAAATTCTGCATACAGACCTGCATTTCCATCCTTACAAGATAGCCGTCGTGCAGCAGTTAAACGAGCAAGATTTCTTGCAGCAAATTACAATTTTGTCGACAAATGCTTACCATTTTTGAAGAAAATGAAAATTTGTTATTGTTAATGAGTGACGAAGCCCATTTTCATCTGAATGGCTTCGCCAACAAACAGAATTGCCGGAATTGGGCAGAAAGAAACCCACATCAGCTTCATAGCCCAAAGGTAACCACTTCATAGCCCAAAGGTAACTGTCTGATGTGCGATGGGAAAGGTCAGTGTTATTGGACCATATTTTTTTGAAGAAAATGACGCTGCCGTAACTGTAACAGCTGATCGTTACATTGCGATGTTGAATACGTTTTTCATCCCTGAGTTACGAAACCGGGGAATCGATTTTCAAAATGTGTTATTCCAGCAGGATGGAGCTACAGCGCACACAGCGAGGGCAACGATGGCTGTTCTCCGTAACTTGTTTCTGGGACGGATCATTTCCAGATTCGGCGACATTCCTTGCCCCCCTTGGTCACCCTACTTGAGTAGTTGTGATTTTTTTCTGTCGGGGTTTCTGAAATCGCATGTGTACGGCAATAAACCGCGTACATTGGAGGACCTAAAGATCGCAATTCGTCATCACGTCACCCAGATTGATGTAGACATGCTGCAAAGAATTGAGGCCAGTTACCGTGAAAGGCTACAACAATGTATTGCCCAAAATGGACATCACTTGCTGGACATAATTTTTTGTTCATGAGTGTAAGTAACAAATGCTTTGATTTAACAAGTGTTTCAGTACCAATAAAATTTTTTTAAAGTAAATATTCAATTTTTTATGATCATTTTAAAAACATCCGGTTCCCAAGAATGACCCTGTACTTTTTTTTAATAAAAGATAAGTTTCAGTAGCAATTTTTCCAAGTTTCATATGAATTTCATGACAGTTCTGTGCTCTAATAAAACATTTATCATTCTTTTGGCAAAACAAAAAAAAAGCAGTCATTATCCAAACGAAGGCCACAGCCAGACTAATATGTCTATAGAAACTGGATTGGCAACAATTGAAAAAGAAGGCTTCACACTACACAGCTAGCTGTTGGTCATATGAATTTGGTGCATGCGCAGTTCTTCTATAGCAGCATTAGTCTTGTTATTTAATAGCCACACCTTGTATGATAACATGGTAATAAGGTAGAAGAGGATAAACTAAAATTTAAAAAAAAGTTTAATTAATCCTAATTCAGTTTTTAAATTATAAAAAACAAAAAAGTGGTAAGAGGTATTAAAAAAGGATAATTTATTTATAAAAAATCTACTATATTCTTCTTACTTTGATTTAGCCATTAATTAATTTAATTCGAGGTGTGTTTTTAAGTAAGTACCATTTTGATATATGTTGACTGCAGCAAAGCTATTGCTGTTTCGCACATATGCACTGAGTAACTACATCTGTTGGCTTGCTATAGACACCTATAGATTGGCAATCTATAGACACCTATGATTGTTACTCTTTATTTACAGTTTCCTGTGTGTGTTTAAAATGCCTGTGACTGTGGATAGTGCTGCCAGTTGTGAAATACATGCTGTAATTTGTTTTTAAATACAAAAGGTACGAAAGCAACCGAATTTCATTGATAGATTAGTGAAGTGTACAAGAATAACGCGATGTTCAATGGAATGATGAGAAAATGGATTAGGGCATTTAAAGAGGGCTGTACACAAACTTATTGATAGCCATCTGTCATTACTGATTACCTGGTGTCAAGAGTTTAAAGTCTGTGATAGTAGATGGTTTACTCATTTTTACTATGTAAATGAATTTCCTTTAATTTCATGAATTGTTTTCTATGAAATTGTGTACGTCCACTTATATTATCAGAAGTTATTTTCATGCTCAGTACCAAAATTGCACACCGAGTTGGACTAAAATAAAGGTCATTTCATGGAATGGAGACACTCAACATCTCCCAAGAAAGTGAGGTACAAGCAAACAATGTCAGCCTGGAAAATCACTATATTTTGCGATAGACAGGTGGCCTTTGCTTGTTGATTTTTTGCCTTGGGGTGAACGATAAATGCAGAGACATATGTGAGACCTTGACTAAACTGTATCACGCAATCCAGAACAGAAGGCATGGGATACTCAGTATGGGATTCGTGCTGTTTCATGTAAATGCTTGGTCACATGTGGCTTATCACGCTCAAGATCTCATTGCATCATTTGGCTGGGAACAAGTTGATCATCTACCATATAGTCCTGATGATCTGGTGCCCAGTGACTACTACTACTTGCATTTAAAGCAAGCAGCTTTAAATGCAAGTTTTCTACTTGTTCTTGCATTTAAAGCAGCAGCTTGGTGGTCAGCACTATGACAATGATGTCAAAACAGCTATTCAGGAATGTCTATCTTCTGAGGCAGCAGATTTCTATGAAGCTGCTGGATTACAGAAGCTGATCACATGGTACAAGTGCCTTAATGTAGGTGGAAATTAATTCAGGTTTTCAGGTGAATATAGATAAAAAAAATTGCTTATTACTTTTTATATCAAAATAGTACTAACTTAAAAAACATGCCTTGTACGTATTTCCTCCCAGTATGTAACAATTTTTTTGCATGCCATCAATGAAAAATTCAAGTGTCTATTCTTGATCCATGACTGTACTGTTTACTTCATCATGTGTTGAATTGACTAAGGCTGGCAATTTGAATTTTTTTCACCTGAGGTATAATTTGTGTTAATGTTACATGCTCTGCTTTTTTTTAAGGTTACCATAGTGCAACTAACTTTGAATCATCTGTCATAATATTTAAAAAGGATTTGTTCTCTTTTTCATGAAACCCAATTCAAAATTGTTTTGTTATCCTCCAACATACACATTTACACGTTAAACCCAATTCTTATTGAGATCAAGTTAATAACATGACTAACTTTCATTTTTTAGCCTGTTTCTTATGATGTATCTGTCAGAATGCAATGGTATTACTTAATCTCTTCATCAACTTGCATTTTAATTTTTTGAATCTGTTCAAGAAAATTCATTACTCATTTCAATTACTCAGTTCAAGAAAAATTATTACTCATTAATTCACTTTGCTACAGTTTTGTCAATTTTAATAAACATCTGCAGCTACTCTGATAAATGGATTATATTTTCTCACAACCCACTTAATTTCCTCTTTCTTGATTTCTTGTTTCCCATTATTAGTTAAGAGGATTCTGATCTGACTTTCTATGCCTTCCATGCTGAGACTGCCATGATCTAAAAGAACTAGTAGCGCATCCTTAATATTTGATTGTAGGCTGGACTGACTGGGGACTGTTTCATTCCAGTAGCTACAAACAAGCCTAATGATTGAAGTGCCTTTCAGGTGAAACCAGGCATCCTAATCACCCCCCCCAAAAAAAAAAAAAAACTTGTGAGTAATGATGAATTTCAATAGGAGTAATATTATCAAAACTTTCAGTAAAGGTCAATCACTGCATTTTTAATTTAATTGACAGTGACAGTATTTAACATTCCACTTCAAAACATACTGATCAAAAACATCTATAGTAACAAAACATGCTATGACATGATTTCAATTGCAGGATATAGAGATGACATCAATACTTTTAATTTTTTTTTGAAATAGGAGGGCTAATGTCTCTTGACATCATTAGGAATTTTGACAAAGGCACACTATGGTCTTTACATTAGTGCAAAAATTAGTTTTCTACCTTCTTTTCTCAGCCTCCTGTATTCTCTACTTTACTCTGGAGATACGTTTTGCTATAAAATCACTTTTTTCCATTGCTCATTTTAATTCTTCCATTGATATGTATTCTGATCAGTATGTAATTTGCGTACATTACAGGTCTTGTGCTTGCTGTTAACTATTTCATCGTTGGCTTACTAATTGTAATATAAGCATACATTGTGGTAAGCTTCATCTTACATTTTATTCCCCAGTTAGTACGTTATAACTATAGGACAATGACACTTCTCTAATGGTTTCTAGATATTTTATAATAGTGGATAAATCAAACTAGCCTTCAAATGTTCAGACTAGCCCCTACAGTTTCAATGGTATTAAGTATTTAATGTTTAAATATTACTAAAACATTTTATGGATTTTTGGATTTTGTTTTATAAAAATTGTATGTCTTTTGTATTCTTTTTTTAATATAATATGAAACAAATTGAAAAAGTTGGCTTACAGTCTGATTTAGTTGTGGTGTGCATTTCCTTTATTTTCAAGTCAAGAAATATAGGCCAGTGAGAAATATGCTGCAACGATCAATAAGTTATAACCAATTAAAAATTAACAGATGTAAATCTGTTATTTTGTTGGTGTTTGATTGGGATATAGTTGAGAATTAGGTGTATTTATTCCAAGCCTTATTTTTTTGTGATGCAGGTTTTATGAAAATTGATTGAGTAATTAATAATCATTTAGTTAATTTATTGTAGTTTAAAAATAAATTATAATTTCAATTTTAAATTTTATGTTTGAAATTATTAGTATGGTGTTGGGCTACTTTTTGTATATTTCATTCATCCACCTGGTTTTTTTTGTATAGTTCTTTATTTGGTTGAAGTTAAATTTTATTAATATTTTGTATCTCATATAATGAGTCAGTATTTTTTTTATTACATAATAACATTTTTTTATTATTTTATTGTTTAAAAATAAATAATTTTGCTTTTTTGTCTGTTCCTTAAAATTCTTATGCTGACTATCAAAATTTCCCCTAAATTCCATACCTTTATAAATGTTTAATATCTTTTCAGATTTCAGTTTGTTTCTAAAGCCTTCTTTCCAGTTAATTTTGCTTTAAAAAAATTTATCTGAAAATGAAAAACTGAACAGTTAACTCATGGAGTTATGCAGTTCAGTATAGACTGATTGTGAGTTACACTTAAAATGTTATCATTCTCTGACACACTGACAAATTCTATAATTATGAACATTTATTATTTTTTTTTTTTCAGATTTTATTAATCCCTTGTATTTATAGATCATGTTCATGATGTACTGAAAATACTTGATAGAACTACTTAATAATTATATAGGCCTTTGCAGTTTTTTGTTTATATATACATCATGGTCAATAAGAATAACACTGATAAACATAATTTTTGTTTCCTAACATGCGTTACATGATTCTAATTTGTTTTTTTATGCTGAAAACGAATATGAACTCAGAATCTTACTGTCACCCACCATTTTTGAAAAATTTTTTAATTTTAATTAAAGGATTTTTTTTTCATTTTTGAATGTATAGTTAGCATTTTAAGCTTTTGTATTGTATTCTGTTAGCTCATTTTTTATTGTTTTAATTTTGTTAACGTAATTTGTAAGCTAAAAATTAAAAGTAATAAACAAAGAATTAAATCATATCATAGTCACATATTATGACATCATATCTAATACTGAAGAGTGAGCCTTCTTGGACAAGAATAATCATGTCTGTGCAGGTCAAAATATGTAGCTGAAAACACAGCTGCATTGTTTGTATTAAGCACTGGATTTAGAAATGAATTAACTTTGTTCAGTCTTATTGCTGTCTTAAGTTTGTTATCAGTGCAGTGTCATAATGCCTCGAAACTGTGTAAATGATGTGGATGCCTTTTGTTATGTATGTGGTGAATTTAGTGTAGATCAAATAGAAAAAAACATTACACCTTTAATTAAAAAAGCATATCATTTGTTCTTTGAGTGTAAAATTACCTATTTTAATAGGATAAGATGTGGGGTCCTCATATAGTATGCACTAATTGTTCTGTTTATTTAAGAGGATGGCTGTAAGGTACATGGAAGGCTTTGCCATTTGGTATACCTATGGTTTGGCATGAACCAAAGGATCATGTAATGATAGTTGTTGATTTTGTTTAACACATGTGTCTGGAATTTCTAAAAAATCTAAACATACTGTAAAATATCCTTCACTGCAATCTGCAATCAGGCCTGTGCCTCACAGTGAAATTATTCTCGTTCCTGAGCCACCTGTGAATGTATGTTTCAAAAGCAGTGATGAAGAATCAGGCAATACTGAAGAAGACAATAATGATTTTGATTTTTAACTATCTTCCAATAAGCCACATCTTATATCACAAGGTGAATTAAATAACTTTGTTAGGAATTTAAAATTTATAAAAAAATCAAGCTGAACTGTTAGTATCAAGACTGCAAGGTTGGAATTTACTTAAAAAAAAAAAACACAAAAAATTTTGGGCTTTCGAAGCTGACAAAAAGAACTTTCTCAGTACATTATTGATGAAAATAATTTGGTTTATTGCACAAATATTGATGAGCTTATGACACTAATATTGATGAGCACTTGACAAGTTCATAAACCTGAGGACTGGCGCCTTTTCATAGATTTGTCCAAGTATAGTCTAAAAGTGGTTCTACTATACAATGGTAACAAATATCCTTCGATACCAATCACTTATGGTACTAATTTGAAAGAGACATATAATGTGATGAAAAATGTTCTTGAAAAAATAAATTATAAAAAACATAGCTGGAACATATGTGGTGATTTGAAAGTTATAGCTATTTTGTTAGGGATGCATATCGGCTATACTAAGTACATGTGTTTTCTTTGCGAATGGGACGACCAAGCTAGGGATAAAAATTATGTTCCCAAAGAGTTGAAGAAATAAGACAACTTAACTGCATATGGGAAAAGTATTACTCATGATCCTTTAGTTGAACCCAAAAAATATCTTTACTCTCTCACCACATCAAGCTAGGACTAATGAAAAATTTTGTAAAAGCAGTGAAGAAGGATAGTCCTGGATTTTTGTACATCAGGCAGAAATTTTCGAATGTAATTGAAGGAAACATTTAAAGAAGGAATATTTGTTGGTCCTCAAATAAGAGAGTTGGTTAAAGATGATGTATTTAACTCAATGTTAAATAATGTAGAAAGTGCAGCTTGGTCTTCATTTAACATTATTAATCAACTTCTTACTTCATACAGAGGTATGGGATGTAATATGTCTTTGAGAATACATTTCCTCCACTCACATCTAGATTTTTTCCCAGACAACCTTGGAAATGTAAGTGACAAACACAATGAACATTTCCATCAAGGCATTTCGATGATGGAAAGCCACTATAAAGGGAAATTGAATACTATCATGCTAGCCGATTACTGTTGGAGATTAATTTGGGATGTGCCTGAAGCTATTTATAAAAGAAAAGTATTAGTGAAATCATTCTAATACAGGTATGGCCGTGAAAATTATAAATTTTACAGATTTTAACTATATTTTCCCTTAATTTTTTTTGAAGCGTAATTTATTTAAAACTAAGGATGATAGAAAAAATGTATTTTCAAATCTGTAATGTATGCAATAAAGCAATTCAAGAAGTGGTATCACACTTAGAGAAACATTACATTTTTTTTTTGTCTATCAGTGTAATTAGAATATTTTATAAAAGTAAATTTTAAACACATAATAATAAAAAAATATTTATTTTGAATGTATAAAAATTAAGAAAATAACTTTTCTACACATTTACAATTTAATTAAACACTTACCATAACAAATCACTAGCTTTTCTGTGCAATCATAATTGAAATGAGCAAGTCAGTGACAGGTTTTTTCACCCTGTGAATTTATTATCTGTCATTAGCGAACCATATAAATTTCATTTTTATCCTCCCTTAATAAAAATTTTATTTTATCCTCTCATCATCAAACATTATTATGCACCATTTCCTCACAGTACATTCATTGATAACCTCATCCCTTCTCTTATTTTCATTTATTTCTACTGGGCATATTTTTCTTGCTTTTAAAAAGTTGGAGATCAGATCAATTTTCATAAGTGGCAATATTTTGTATTTATTTTTTTTTGCATATTTTAAATAGAAAGAAAACCAGTAATGATGTACTTAGTTATTAAAACTTTGTTCACATTGGGATGATAACAATGAAAACCTTCATACAACCTCATATTAATGGTTTGGCAATTGTAACTCCACTAATGAAGGAACTGCATGCTAACTTATAAATTTGAAAGATTACTTCTTGTGTTTAAAAGTAATTCATATTAGTTTTTTATCATGTGATTAATATACAATTAAACTATATACGCGATTAGTATAATAATTTTGTATTATGAAATTGGTGATTTATGTTTACAGCTACAAGGATATAAAATGGTTTTGTTTAGTTATAACTGTAATATACTAATATGAAGTCTATTGACCTGCCTGCATCTTTTTGTTTCCCCTCTCCAGATAACTGGGATAAAATGAAGTGCTTTTGTATAGGACAAATCTGTTTGGCAATTTTTTTTTAATCACGCTTCAAATTTGCTGTTGCATAAAAAATTTTAGCTTTCAGTTGATTGCAGTGCCTTTTCATCATATCACAGAAGAAGGTATCAGATTCATTAAAAATAAAATTTCCTTTCTAGGAAACAATTTTTCAGATTTTATAGATATTATATTAAATTGATTGCAATATGGTCATGTAAGAATGCCTTACAAAGTTGTAAAGAATATCTTGTTAAACTCCAAAATGAGTTTGCATTCCTTGTTGCAGAAATGTTTTTAATTTTATTTTGATGATTTACACTCTTGGAATGAATTTTAAGAAAAACTTTTAAGGCCTAAAGAAAGTCATATTTTAAAACAACTATGTAGAAAACATTTGGGGAACTGAGACTCAGTAGTAGATATCATACTCAGGTTATCTCAAATAACCAAACAAAATTCCCGTGTTGAGAGTCAGTGAGTATATATGCATTATTTTATGACAGAAAGAATATATATTTGTTGTTACTATATTTGCCCCACTCTGTCTTCTGGCTTTGCACATACAAAGTATCTGAGGTACAAATATCACTATTCTATTTGCTTTCTCTGTGATTAATAATCTCTGCTATGAACAGAATAGTTATTTTGAGTGTCATCTGCATTTAATTGGCCTTGCCATACTGAAGTATAATAGTTTAATATTAATAATGTAATAGTTATATTCAGTTTAATGATGAAGGCAAGGCAAAAAGTAAACTGTTTCATTCTCCACATTCCATGTAAGCCAGACATAGTGATTTTTTGTTCACTTTTAGTGTTCCTCATACTTGTATTGATTCTCCTAAAGCCAGTTTTGATTTGCCACCTAACATATCACCAGAACAAAGCTGGATAATTGAAATTGTATTACTCTTTAAAGATTACGAAATTCAGTTGACACATAGGTGCAAATGGATTATTGAGTTGGCTTTTTAGTATCTAAACATCCTATCACAGTATACTATCCCCTCTGTTGTACTGTTAGCAATGTCTACACTACTTCTGACACCTCACTTATAACTACTGTGTATCTATGTATTTATGCATTCTAAACTCTGACAAGTAATAAATATATACATAACTGAGTCCATAGCAAAAATGCCTATTATGTGTATTGCATTTTAATCACAATTTCATTATAATTTGAAGAAAATATTAACAAGTATTGATAATATTTCTGTTAAATTTATTATATATATTGGTACAAGTTAGTAGTTTGTTTTTAACCTCATCCCAGTTAATACCTACTTTTCTAATTTTATTTTACTTAATACGATAGCTGATAAACCAGAACAACCAACTACAGTTAAATTTAAGGAAAATTCTGAGGAAACATCAGTAAAACAGGAAAAACTAAAAAGAAATCTTAGTTTGTCACTGAATACTGCAGCTTCAACTGAATTTGGTATTAACAATTTAATAACTGCATGCAAATTACATGTGTGCATGAATTTATTAATTTTGCACTATTTGCATGAAAATGTTTGAATGATTTAGCCATGGTATTTTAAAAATTAATATATTTCATTTATATAATATTCAAATATTTTTAAGTATATTATACAGAATATTGTAGTTCAAATAATTTTATATTTATGTATGTATTTTTCTATGTTATATTGATTGCTAGATTTTATTTTGTATCTGCTTTAATATTAAAACAGTCAAATAAGCGATGGTTGATAATGATTTTGTAGCATGTAAAGTTTGTTTAATAGTTTTGAATTATTTTTCTTTGAATAGTGGTTGTTATAATTTGAAAATAATCTTAATGGCTAGATTATTATGCTTAATTTTTGTTGTCATTGTTATTTCATGTGGTTGTCTTTCTTTATAAAAAGTTTCCTATTTTAATGTCAAACAGGATTCAACTGTACAGCTGAAGTTATAATTTAATACTGTCAGTTCCTTGATTCTGTATCACAGTTTTTCTGTTGTTAGGCAGAATTAAAAAGCCATCTGATTTGATAATCTAGTTATGTAACAAACTTTAGGTATAATAAATACATGAAAAGAGATGAAGCTGGCTGGATGAAGCTGCTGAACTGAGATCTGAAGAATCTCAGTTCAGCAGACCTGCACTAAGTTTCCAGAAACTTTTACAATCATCATACAAATTAATTAATATATTATCATGTAAATCAGGACTTTAGTTCTAGTTATTTTTGTTGAAATACTGATTGATGTATTTTATCAGAATACATCCTAGCAGCAGAAAAATTTAATAAATATTTTAAAATACTAATTTAATTTTCATGATATTTTCTTTTTCTGTTGTGACGATTTTGTTCAATATGTTACTACTTTTTATCAGACAACACATAATCTTAAACAATAATCTTTTTGTGAATTTATATTTTAATATGTTAAAAACATAATTTATGAATGATAGACGTAAAAAACTTAAATTAAAAAAAATAATACACTTGTAAGTAATTCTTGTTAGTAATTTATATGAGTAGAAAGAAGGCATGGTAAAGGAACTGGTTGATATTTGTGAAAGAATTATCCTATTTATTAATTTTGGTGGTCTGATTTTAAAAATCGATTGTGAGGGATTATTATATGTAAACATTAGGTAATAGGTTACACATTATATGTGTTAAATTTTAGGTTAGTACATCTTAATGCCAGTTAGTCAAGACTAATATGTAGTCTCTTTAAGAGTGAAACTGAAATCATATATAGTAAAGGGTTCTTGAAGCTTAGCATTGTGTAAACTGAACCTGCTCCAGCTGATATTCTATTACACATTTAGTGTAATATACAGTTCGCTACGGAGTCGTCTATATATTTATACATTATGTAAAATTAGCACTACTAATATTTATTATTATTATCATCATTATTATTTCATTCATGTTAATATTAATTTTAATCATGTTGAGGATTGATACTAAATAATATTATATAATTAATCCATTTTTAATTGATAATGTACAGATATACCTGATGAAAGATTTTTTTTATTTCTCAGTTAATATTATGCTGATCCAGTGATGAATTTAATGAAGTGTAATTAACTGAAGTTATACAAGTGTTAAAATTAAAAATCTTAAAAACCCATGAAGCCCTTTTGAAGAAACATATCTACTGTAGTGCCCCCTGGTGGCTTATAATTGTAAAACTAAATCTAAGAACCTGCTTGAGGTGATACCTATGTAATATAATGAGGTGATACCTATGCATGCAAAAAACCACATCAAAATTGGTCCAATTGTTTAGAGAAACATATCTACTGCAACGCCCCCTGTTGGCCTATAACTAAAACATGTTTAAGAACCTGCTTTGAAGAAATACCTATGTAATGCAAAAAACCGTATCAAAATCGGTCCTATGATTTTTGAGGAAAATGGTGACACACACACACACACACTCAACCTCTTCTTACCCCAAACGCATATACCGTCTCTGTTCCTTCATGGGTAATAAATTGTTTTATAAATTTTTAGAAAAATAAAACGCTAAGTTACTGCACATTTTTCAGAAATTTAAATACTACATAAACTTTACAAAAATAAAATAAACACAACACTTTAGAAACTAAAGTGGTTGAACAACATCATCTACATCGCTAAAATTTGAATTTCCCATGTCATCACTTTCACTACCACTATCATCTTCCAAAAAAATATGAAAAGATTCTATAATGTCAATTATGTGCTCCTGTGTAATATATTCATCTTCATTTTTTTTATACTTTTTCACAGTAAGGTTTCCAATGCAATACATCCATTTTTGGCATTTCATTGAACATTGTTAATGTCAAAAGTGATATTATGGCTTCCAATGTATCTTACTTTGGACCAGACCATTTCAGTGGGGTTTAAGTCTGGGTGGTACTGGGGTAGTTTAACACTTCATATAATTTTTTCTTGGTAAGTTTTTAGAATATTATACATTTTGTATTTTTCTTTGTTCCTTTTAAGTGTGTAGTTAAGGTTGGAATGCAATAATTTCATAACCAGTCCTGCATTTCTTGTTTTCTTGTATTGGATGTGGGTAAATTTTTGCAGTGTTCTGTAATAGGATGTGTTGTCTAAAATTATTATGGAATTTTCAGGAAGATTTTTCATTAATTTTTCTACAGCTCATTTTAAGTAATTATTCGCATTCATTGTCTTGGTAGTTGTCAGTTGTTTCATGTGCTTGCTTTCCAGGTTAATGTGTCTGGAATAAATCCCATTTTACTTCCACCATATATAATAATCAGTCTACTGCCTTTAAAAATTGGAGTTAGTAGTACTCCCCTTGAAGCATTCTTCCATGATTTCATTGAGGTATAACTTGACAAAACATATGTTTCTTACAGTTATACAGTTTTCAGTTTTTTCCCGTTTGAAACCCAATTGTTGTAATACTCTTCTTAGGTTTCTTTTACTTCCTGAGAATCCTGTTGAAACCTTCAGATGTACCAGCAATTTTTGAATGGTTGGCAACTGTTTTTCTTTGAGATGAAATTCATTTATGGTCCTTCTCACTATGCACTTGTCGAAATCATTTAGGCCTGGCACTGGTTTGTCACAAATTTTATATTTTCTTGGTGTACTGAAAGAAGTAGAAGCCTCTGATAGGTTTTCTTTTAATTTTTTTAATAACTCTTTTTTTCTATTTACCCTTTGAACTTTCAATCCTGATATTTTATATGTAGTTGCTGTTATTTCTTCATATTTTTGAATTGGAATCATATGCTTGTTATCATTTCCAACTTTCCAAATTTAGTTGCTTCTTCTTTCATGAATTCGTACACATTATTGATTAACTCATGAGCTTGCTGATTTAATTTTCTGTGAGTCACAGTGGATTTAAGTTCATTCATTCTGCTTGCAACTTCAGATCAAATAAAAATTTGACCTATACTATATACACACTACTATAAATAAAAAAGCAAAATGTAGCATTGGCGAAATGCACTCAACAGATGAACAAAATAACTGAACATTATTATTACTCAAAAAGCTTTCAACTTTGATGTATTCTATAAATAGAATAAATATAATATTTGAATTTATTTTGTATATAATGCTTGCTATCAATGCATGTGTTTACTGTTAGTCAGTTAAATAGAATGATTCATTTATTGCAATAACATACTTACATCCCAACCCCGTAGGGAGAAGACACCTACCTTGTGACGTTACTGGTTGCCACACCACCCCCTCCATTCCAAGCCCTGAGGGGCTTTACTGGAGGTCGTCTTTAGACCCTCTAACTGATTACATCTCACAGTAATCAGCCAGGCCTCAGTCAGGATGCCACCGATGTAAATGCCTCGGCAGACATTTGCATCAGTAAAATATAAATCAAATTGTGCCTTCACATAGGCCTCAAATGGACATCTTCACATCCAACTTAACATGATTCCCTCAAACTAACTGACCGAAACCTCGGAAGTGCAAACCCTGTGCCTAGTAAAACTTATACTTAAAAAATTGTTTCATTTAAAAGGAAGTGTTGACTTTACATTTCTTAATTTTGTCAACATATACATCATTTGTAACTTTTAATTGCTAGGCCATAAATTATCATAATTACATTTATAAATACTTTTAACATTTTCAAACTATAATTAAAAGTGCAGTAATTCAGGATAATTTTATTTTAATTGAAATTAATATTATAAAATAAATTATTAAATTATACTTAATATCAATTTGGGATAACAATTTCTTGGTTAAGTAAATGTACTTTTAATAGAAATTTTAAAATAATTGAATTGAATCATGAACAGATTTAGTTTTGCATTTTCTAAACAGTACGAGAAATGTTCTTAGAATCATTGAAATACAGCATATTAGCTGCTTGACTACAAGCTTCAGATTTCATGTCCGCTACTGTACAAAGCTTTCTCATCATTAAATTTTATTACTTTTCCTGATACATGTAATTAGTTTTTATTTGCTGTAAAAGAACTGCTAAATGCTGTAATTTTATAGATAATAATAACAGCTTATCAAAACTGACTCAGCTGTAGTTTTTTACCTAAGAAAGTAAAGAATTTAAGAAATTTTTTAATACTTCTGAAATTGTTTGGTCAGTATAAAATATGATAGTGATAACAGTTTTATTTAAAAGCATGTCATCATGATATGGAATTTTCTCCTTCTTTCGTAACATTCGTAACTATATAAAACAACTAACTACTAGTTTTACTACTGGTTATCGTGTTTTGTTTATCAGCTTTTGTTGATGTCATTTGATGCTGCAAGATCCTAATTTTATTCTACCATATAAGAGTAACATGTAGGATATATCCATCCTGTGTTAAATATATATTTTCTTTAATTCTCAAGCAGCTGTTAGCTTTATTTTATAATAAGCAGGTCCAAGAAGGGAAGGGGGATTGTGTTCACTTACATTATCTAGCAGGCAGTTTTTTTATTGAAGCTTAATGGAAGAGTGATCTTGTGGAGTTGTTCAAGCAGTCTATTTCCTATCCTATTATTCTGAGGTTGTACAGAAAGCTAAACTAGTAATTAAAGTGCCTAGTGGATAAAGTCTGGCCTTCTACTTTTATAGACGATCCCGTTAGTCAATAGAAAATTTTTATCATTTTGAATACATTTTTATGTGTGCTTAACTGAAAAGAAAGCCTTCACTAATCTGTACCATAATAAAAAGTGACAAAAAAGGAATGGATGGAAAGAAAATGTTAACAATATATTTGTTTACATTCAAAGAATAAACTATTGTAAACAGTTATTGAAATAAGTTTGAAAGTAGAAAATACTCAGAACTGTTTGCAAAATTCTATTTGCAAAAAATGAATAACACTATGTATTTGCGACTGGCCAGCGCCACAGCAATCACCTCCATGTTCCCCACATACTACTCGAGCATTTCAGAACAAAATGGCAATTGACTGTATGTACACTATGTATTTGTCACACACAATGAGACAAATATTTAATTTAGCTAATGTCTACTGTGCATGCTATGTTGCTATGAAAACTAGTTTGTAATTGCCGACTGGAGGTTAGTTTACAAATAGCCTGTGTAACAAATCTAATAGTATGAAGTGGTAGAGCAATTAGTATCTTGTAAAAACATATAGTAAATTTAATTTAGAAGGTTACTTACTGCCCTTTTCCATTTTGGAGTAGATTGGGTGTAAATAGTTATTATTCATAGGTATTACTAAAAGATATATATATATATTGTTGCCAAATGGCTTCGATGGCATGTGACACTTACTAACCTTATGGTGGCCCTGAAAAGGGCCGTCTTTGTCTTCGATTAGCTTTGACAGCTCGTTGTAATTGCTAACCTTAGGGTAGCCCTGAGAAGGGTTTTTGTCGTCAAACAGCTTCGACAGTTCATAATCCATAATCTTGTGGTGGCCCTGAAAAGGGCCATTTTTTGCATTAGCTCTGAGAAGAGCTGTTGGGCCTGGAAGCTGGTCTCCGTCAAAGTCTGGGAGTTTCGGCTCATCCATTGAAATCCGACCGGGCTTTCCCTCAGCGGCAGTTGGTTTCCCAATACAGCGTGGCAGTGGTGGCTTCCAGAGCCCCGCAGTGTCGGGTCGGCGTCGGTCGTCGTTCGCAGGCGCGGCCAAGGCGGTTCTCCCCAAGCGATCCCACGCTGGGCTGGCTACTGCTGCCAAGTTCGCCGGCCAGGGCGATTGAAGCCCGGTGAGCTGGAGCGGAAGGTAGCATCCGCGTCCAGTGACTCACTTGTCGGGCCGGCCAGGCCTGCTGCTCCGGTGGGGATGTTGGCATCTGCTGGGAGGTCCCACGTTGAGCTGGCCAGGGAACTTCTGTCTTTCTCCATCTTCTTCTTCTTGGTCTTCTCCAGGTGGTGGTCGATGATGAATTGCATTCACTCTTGTGGTGCATGCTCTTTTATTGGAGCCTGAGAGTGGTGGGTTTGCAGCGCCGCTATGGTGGGAGAACTGCACGGCAGTAGTGATGCTTGTATCAGCACATTTGTATACTGTGGGCCAATTTGCATCTGAGTTGCTATACCGTGTTTGACCGCCGATATTGAATTAGGCATATATGTGGTAACAATGTGTGTGTGTGTGTGTGTTTATACATGTGCACACACATACTTCAAAGTAGTAGTAAAACATAATGAAGAAACTTTTGACATGATTTTTATCAGCTTTATACAAACTTATATAATTTTTTTCTGTTAATTAAATCTGTTGAATGTATCTTAGTTATGCTGATAAATGTTTGTAATTAATAATTGTTTCTCTTCTTATTTGTTTTCTAATTATTTTTTTATATAGGTATGGTTTCAGCATCAGATATGAAACAAAGCATTAATCAAGGTATACCATTAACACCATTAATGGCTAAACTTTCTGTATTAGCTAATGAAACTCAAACACCAATGACAAATGCACCATCCACTTCAACACCAAAAAGTTTAATAAGTAATAAACCATCAACATCATTCTCAAAAAACAAAAATTCTAAAAAGAATAATAGAGATAAAAATATTGATAATAATGTAGAAAGCAAAGATAATAAGGAGGAAAATTTGGAATTAAAAGAAGCTGTATTATTTGTATTTGGTGATAACAGTACATCATTAATGTTATTAATGGAACCACCAAGCAGTCAGGATCCTGATCAGATACACTGTCTTGTAAGTATATAATGTATTTTAATTCTTTAAAAAAAGTAAAAAACATATTTTTATATGTTTGTAAAAAATATTTGACACATTCATTGTTGCTGTGATGTTAAGTATTTAGACCAACTCATTGAAATGTCCCATTTGTTTCAAAGAATAAAAAATAAATTGTTTACTATAGGAAACTGAAAGAAACTATTTAAATATAAAGGAAAATCGTGGTGGAATTAGCGTCTCGGCCTTTCATCTAGAGGTCCTAGGTTTGAATCCCAGAAGGCCGTGGCATTTTTCATATGCTACAAAATTCCATTTCCATATGCCAAGCACAAGCTTATGTGACAATATCATCAAGAAAAAAAAAATATTTTAAAATTGTGTATAGATGGACTTTAATTTTATTTGTTAATTTCTAAATACATTTCATATAATTTGTTTATTATTTTTGTCTTTTATATGTAACCAGTATTAACGGTAATAAAAAGTATCATAATAAAAAAAAAATCTGATGTGGACACTACATGACTTCCTTGTACGCCTATTAAAGTACATATACACATTTTTTGCTATCAGAGGTTAATAATTATTAATAAATCAATATGTTTAAATTAAAAAACAAAAAATTAAAAAAAAAAGGAAATAAGTCTGATTCAAACTGATATGCCTTCCTCTTGTACGATCCAAATATTTGATTAATTAAAATTTTATTTGGCTATAATTCTGGAACCAATGAAAATAAGTACCACTGTGATATATCATTGAAAAGTTCTCTTAGGGCTGATGACTACAGTTGAGAAAAAGTCCAAAGTCCAAATTTTTTTTTGGATTTTGGGCTTTTTTAGACACTTTTGGTCCAGTTGATTGCAATCAAAAGGGAGGTGCACAACTAGATATTACAACAGTCCTAAATACAAAATTTCAACATTCTACGTTTTTGAGTTATGTGAAATACATACCCTTATATATCTTCCTTTCCTTCGTACAAGGAAGTAAAAATAATAAAACATACTTATATTTGTATCTGAAATTATGGTGCATTCATTTGTACGTACTACAAACACAATATTTTTAAATTACTTAGCACAATAATCAATAAAAATGACTGGAGGTTTCATTTTGTACTATGGCTAGGGTTGGACTTTTCTTGACAACTACTTGCATTAAACTTATGGCTGGATTCCCACTAATTTTTTAATGTTTTAAAATTAATGTATCATATTTGAAATGATACTTATTAGTTGACAAGGTGAGGTGCGTATTTAGAAAGTTTACTAACTATTGCTGTGTACATTCATATTCCAGTGGTACTAGTGAAGTAACTGCGACTTCTGCCATGAGATTAGATTAATGTTTTAAACATTATTGTCTATATTATGGATGCAGACGCATATCATGATAGTGGTACATAATATTATATTATTTATTAGGCTTTATTTATATTAATTTCATATTAATTAATTGATGTCATCTTAATCTCAATGTTTAATAATAAAACATCAGTTTTTCTTCTGTTTAATTATGGCTATTTTTGTATAAATAGTGAATTTTATCTTTTGCCCTGTTATTTTATAATAAGAGCAATTGTTTTCTTAGTCATTGTACTGACTAAACACATGCATGATTAGAATATATTGTACTAAAAAAAGTATATACTTTTTTTATTTACTAAGGTAAATAAAGTATAAATTTCTTACATGAATTGTTTTGGTTTAAGTAATGATATTATGACGAACTGAGATGGCCGAGTCATAGAATTATCAGTTAAAAGTTTGAAGTAGGTGTGTAGTTATAAGCTTTACATAGTTATGTGTTATTAGTAGTAAAAACAAATATTTTCTGTTCTTTGCATTGGAAATTGCAACAGTTGTTACTTAAAAGATGTCAAGTGAACATGGAAAACCTCTTCGCAGTCAAGCATGTCATCTTGCATTTGGAAATTGCAACAGTTGTTACTTAAAAGATGTCAAGTGAACATGGAAAACCTCTTCGCAGTCAAGCATGTCATCTTGCATTTAACATTATTAAGTTCATAGACAAAGAAAAAAATGGATTATTGGTGCCTCTTGTGAAAGTGATGGAATGTGCTTATAGAATGCTAAGCTTAAGCTGGTCTACAGTAATTGGCATCAGGAAAATTGGATACAAAGGAGAGGCTAGTGGTTGTCAAAGAAAAGAAGAAATATACTCCTCATACTAAATATGAAATAGATGATTTTGACAGATATGTTATTAGAAGAAAATTTCTTAAATATTTTGAATTCTAAAAGGAAATACATCCTATATGAAAATTATACAATTTTTGTCACGAGGAACTGAATTTTACTGCTAGTTAGAAAACACTAAGGAAAATTATAAAACATATGGGTTTTCAATTCAGGAAGTGTAAAAACAATAGACTGATTTTGTGTGAACGAGATGATGTAATCGCAAAACATGCATTTTTTCTTAGGTATCTGAGAAAGAATGCAACTTCTGAGTAAAAGAGACTGATCATATACTTAGATGAAACGTGGGTGCACACAAATTATACAGTAAAGAAGTGCTGGCAAATTGACTTGCTGACTTGTACATAATTTCAGTAGCAAACAGAAAGAAAGAAATTTACTGAAAATATATAAATATTCCTTTTCAAATGATGTACTTGGCCTAGGTGGATCAAATTAAAGTGTAGTTATGTAAAATTTAACATTTATAACTGGTTCAGAATTGTAGACAATTTGTTGTAAAGGTATGTCTACAGTATTAATTAGAGTGATGTGAAAATAAAAATATATGTTAATAATCATTTAATCTAAACATCTAGCTTAATTATATTATAAAATTTTGAAAAGGGTTAAAATTCAACTTAGAAAAGATAGAAAAGTCAAATAATCTTCAGAATATTGTAAAAAAAAGAAAGAGAAATTTTAATGATGAAAATTGGTTCAGTAATTATTGATATATTTGAGTTTTAAAAATAAAAAAAATAAAATAAAATTTTAATTGAAATAAGTAGCATTTTCAAAGAAATAAGGATTAAAACCATTAAATTATTTATTGTGTGAGAAAGTATCATTAAAATAGATTATGAATTCTTTGTGAAAAGATTATGAAATCTTAAAAAATGACAAATACAGAATATATATATGTATATATTTATTGAAAGTGAAATATTATTGCTATTAAAAAAAACTAAAATAGAAATAAAATTTATAAGTGTTAGAAAAAATAAGACCTTAAAATGCATCATGTAAATGTGAATCTGTATATTGTAATATCCTGTTTTCCATATGAATTATATAATTTAGATTCTGTTTCGTGGTAAAATATTATGGCTTATGTCTAAGATTGATGTGTCTCTTATAGAGGTTTAAAACTGTATAAATTTACCATTGTACAGGGTGCATGCATTCTGTACCACACACAAATATAGTAGAAAAAGTCCTTTTACCTCATTTACATCTCCTCACTGAAGTACTGAAAATTTTCAATTAATAAGTATCTATCTCTGGTGCTACCTGATTTTTTTTTATCTAGCTTTAAAAATATGATGTGAACTGTGTTAAGACTCACTCTCTTTTTCTTCGTATTAATTTATAAATTCATAAACTGTCTCGTTCTTCTTACTCTTTTCTAAAAGTAAATAAATTTGTATATTCAGCTAGCCTATTGTATCAGCTGATATTTTATATCTAATTCATTGTTATTATTAAAGCATTGTTCAGTCTAAATTTAATCTCATTCTGTCATGTACACTTTCACTAACAATGTAATCTTTTAATATAACAAACTAAAATTTAAAACATGTAATGATCATTATAACTTATTAAAATTAATATTTAATCATCAACTGGACAATGTCTTTTATTTATTACAAAATATGAACCAGCAAACTTAATATATAGAGTAATTACACCTAACTGAGGTACTACACCAAAGCGGTTAGTTATTTGAACAAACTGTGATAATTTTATATTTCCAGTTATAAAACATTATCATCTGAAATTGACAGAGATGGCATAGGACATGACTATATGACATTATATGCTACTTTCGTAGAATGCAACCTCAGTGGTTCCCAGGATCCGGCAATGCCATGCCCTGCGTGGGTCACTCACTCAGTAGGCTGGGACTCAGTTTTTTCTTTGTGCCATAGCTCAAACCAGTTCCCCTAGCCGGGTCTCCAGTCTTTTCATTTTTCGCCTAAACTAAAGGGGTCCTCAGCCACTCATCGAGAATGGTCCATCTCAGCAAACCGCCCTCTCATGAGCAGGGCAGCTCTTGTATTTCCTTACCTCCAGTATCAGTTCCCATTCCACTCCCTAGCGTCTCTCTCCTTGATTTGTATTCTGGTTACCATAGAGGCTACTTTATCCCATTCATGTTTTCCTTTTAGCATGTACTGCACCATGTTTTCCAGATGCAATTGACTTATCCTAAATGAGTGCCTAATCTCATCCCATCTATTACATCTGTGCACAGAGTGCTCTACTGAGTCAGTGTCATTACAGTATCAGCAGTCTGGGGGTTATCCGCCTACCAAAATGATGGAGGTAGGCCCCAAACTCACCGTGTCCAGTTAACAATTGTGTAAGATGGAAGCCCACCTCTCCATACCCCCTGTTTATCCATATGCTGACTTGGTATATTATCCTTGTGGTCTTGCCTCCAGTGTCTGATGTGCCTGCCATTCTTCAAGCATCTGTCTTTTAGCTTCACTTCTAGGTATCCCTCAGTTAACTCGTTGGAGCATCAGAACCCTAAGCCCGACAGAGGGTATTCACATTATGACTTCCACTGTGTTTTTTGATACCATCTTATATGCAGACACAATTCATATTGCTGCTCTCCTCTGCAGGGCGGATACGTTATTTAGGTTCTTCTTCTTATCAAAGGCCTCGGCCCATGCTGGGACCGCGTATAAAATAATTGTCATTGCAACTGACAGAATCAGTCTCCTTTTTGATGAACATGGACCCCTGTGACTGGTCATGAGCCTGCTTAATTTACCAATCACAACCTCAGCTTGCTGTGTTACCCTATTCAAGTGTTCCGTTTATAGCCTACTGGTTTGCAACCACACGCCTAGATACTTAATACATCTAGGTGTGGGGATTATCCTGTCACCTACTCTGACTCATATTTCTCTGATTTTTTCCAGCCTGTTAAGGGGACCGCTGTTGACTTATTAGGCGTTAATGTCAACCCTCTTTCTTCAAGCCACCTTTGTATACTATCGACCACAGCTGCTGCACAATCCTCTACTTCTTGTTCTGCGTCGTCTTGCCGGCGACTTTGAGAGCCAATTGGAGAGCCAATTTGTCGGCGTATGCTATCAGTTCGGTGTTCCCTTCAAACTCCAGTCTCAATACTCTGTCGAAGGTGAAGTTCCACAGGCTCAAGGACTGACGCCTGTGAAACCCCTCCGAATATCTCTACCGGAATTTTGCCCTCTTCAATACATACATGTGTTTTCCTCTGGTGCAGATAAGAGTTTATTATGCCCCTCAGATAATTACTAATATTCCTTTCTTGTAATGCTTCGTTGATTACAGGATAGGAGAGACAGCCAAAAGCGTTCCTGACGTCTAGGAGGGCTACTAACGGAATCCTCCTTCGACGCCAAGTGCCACCCGCTCTATCTGCAGACCAGCTAGTTACGTATTGTAAAGCATCTACCGTGGACCTCCACTTCATAAAACCGTATTGTCTAGGGGAGAATCTAACCGTCGTTTCTAACTCTGCCAATAACTATCAACAATCAGTCTTTCAAATAGTTTACCGATCGTGTTTAACAGATAGATTGGTCGATACGTGACCTCCATCACTGTACACCTCTTCTTAGGTATCAGAACCAGTCGTGCCTCTTTCCAGCACACCGGGAAACTAGAGACCTCTAGGGCCTGATTAAAGGCGTCTAACACAATCTAGGGGTGTCTGGCCACCATTTCCTTGACTATTTTACCTGGAACCAAATCTGGTCCTGGACTCTTGTTGTGATGTAATGTCACCACAGCAACCTTGAGCCTCCCCGATCGTGAATCTCGCATTGTGTTCAATTGTCATCTCTCGCCATCCTGACTCGACTACTGGGAAAAGTTCCTCTACAACTCGCAGCGCCACCACACTAGAAAAAATGGGGCTGGTCGTCCAAATCGGTCCATAACCATTTTGTAAGCACCCTCCAGGGGTTTTCTTCAAGATCTTCCAGCAGTTTGTGCCATGGTCTGACTTTGGCATCCTTTATTCCATTTGTTAATGCCTTCCTGGCATGGCAGTAATCTCCTCTTAACCCCTCGTCAACCCTACCGTTCCTCCTAGTATCTCGCTGCAGCCTCCTCCTCGAGGCAAGTGTTGCAGCTCTCCTCGAGGCTATGACAGAGGACCACCAATAGACTTTACGTTTACCCGGACCTTCCCTTGGTCCAGTACGTTTGCATACATTTTCTAAGTATTACGATAATCTTTGTGGCGTGATTTGGATATCTCCACAGAACGTACCCGAAACCTCGTTTATGACATCTCTTGTTACTCTGTAGGCTTCCAACGTGGAACTTATTATTTAAGTTTATTTATAACTTATTATTTAACTTATTATTAAGTTATTAGTTCAGGTCGAACTAGTTACGTATCTAACCATAACTGTGATTGCGTGGTGGTTCGTGGCTAATTCATGTTGTCTCACCATCCAGTTTCTTATATTCGGCACTATTCTTTCGGTCACAGTCATCACGTCCACGACCGAGCCACTACCTTGGGCAAAATAAGTGGGGACACGTCCCCTGTTGCATGCGACGAGTCCCACCGCCGCAAACATGATCGCTGTCAAGTATCCTTGACCTGTGGAAATCCTACACCCAGTTCTTGATATTCAGAGTTAAGTCTTTCATTAAAACTGTAAGCTTCCGGCTTCTTATCAATTCTTCTAGCTCGTCAATAAATTGGTGAAATCTTCCTGAATTTGGAGAAATATAATCCGAAATTAAAACTTGATCTGTTAACTCAATTGCAACAAACCCGTTTCTTCTAGTAACTCGTGACTGCGAACTGCCTCGAAACATTAAATATGGCTGCATCAGCATTTCGGTCAACTTTTCAAGTATGGGCTGCTACTCTCCTCAAATTGGCTCAGGAAATCAACTCCATCGTTCACTGCCATCCTCCAAATCAGATCATGCGCTATGGCACTACGATTTGCATTATATTCATTTTGTCGGTCGTTTACAGGCCCCACTATCGGTCCCAAGGCCCAACTGTGTTACATTTCAGACATTTTGGGAGTTAAGACTGTTTGACGGTATGGAGAAGATCTGCATATGTTCTACCCGATGATTTAATAGCCAGTGTAGTACTATCTGTTACTGTCGGAGTCGCTAGCTTTATCGCCGTAACCATCTCGCCTTGTACTTTTGCCGCCACAAGAGGTGTTACCATCCTGATATTTCCAATCCGCCCTCTGAAGGTATATATCAACATCCTTTTTACTGCTGCTCCCTGCTTTCCTTCCGGAAGCACGAATGTCGGTGACGGAGACTTTTCTACCACCTTCTTGACTGCCTTCAGAATAGCTCGTAATACTCTCCTGAACCCTCTTCTAGATCATAGAAGATCTTGTATTTCTCTCGAATAGATATGTCCTCGTTTCTCCCATTATTGATTTTTCCTTTATTATATCATCTGACATAATCTCTGGGGTCTGTGCAGCCATAGAACCCCGCCGACGTTCTATGTTTCTAAATTGGCAGATAATGCCCTCAGCCGATCCAGCATTGGGCACCTGTTGTACATACATTGACAGGTCAGTTGGCCACCTCATTGTCGCGAACCCAATCAGTTCTTCGTCTGCTAATTTTTCTTCTAGGATATTTTTCATATCGATTGTACGTGGTTCGTCCATCTGTGTTGCCTGTGTTACTAAATTTAATACAGTCAAAATTTCTAACAATGCCTGCAGCTCACTAAGTATTGATTGAAGTTCTCTCTCATGTGTATTGATAAAGTCGCTTAAACCAGTACCATGATTCTGTGTGAGTATGTATAGCGCAAGGCCCAGCCGATTTGTCAATTCCTTTAGGTTACCAGGTGGAGCGTCTTCCTCTTCCGTAAACCACTGTTTGACTTTCTTCCTTCCTTTCTCTTTTATGGCTGTTTTAGGAACGTTAGTCCCGGCCGAAGTTGCAGCTGATGGTTCATCCTCCATTACGTTTTTCTTTCCTCGTTGCCACAGGTGAAGTTTAACGTTTTTTAACTGTCACCAATGTTTACTACGCTCGATTACGCGTATTTTGATATCCCACGTGATAAGATTCAGGGTCAAAAAAAGGTGGAGTGGGGTGGTTTGTGGGGAGGTAGAATGTATAAAGTCAAAAAAGGGATAAAAAATTGGGGTGGGTCCTAAACTGTATCCCCTCAAAAATTGTGGGGAGGGGGTCAGGGGTTGGAGGGACATGGGGGGGGGGGATTTGGGGGTAGGATGGACAGGGAAGGAGATGTAGGCCAAAAGGTGTTTCCCCCTATATACAATCTAAACACTTAGAATATTTTACTTACCAGTAAACTTGGTAAAAATTTTCAAAGTCCTTGTTTACAGCATTGTCTTTTTGTACTGACTTGCAGAGCAAGAAATCGATCAATTGTAGACCTTATTACCATAAGCAATAAGGTCAAACTCACAAAAATCGTAATAAAAAAGTAGTCCATTGTCCAAAAATCTCGAAAATCACAAAACGCCCACAAAAATTTAAACCACAAGTTCCAATTGTACAAATCAATAAATTCTAAAAAAAATCTGCCCAAAAATACAAAAATTGAAGAACAAACTGTCAGCATGTCTGTCTGACATATTAAATATTTTGTTACACACTATGTCATTTAATTCACAACAGAGTATTACATACATGAAAAATGCTATCCAACTTTGCTATGTAGTGTTTATGATATGATAAAATGAAACTATAAAAAATTAAATCAAATGAAGTGAACTACATTCTCATTTTACTTTAATATATTTCTATATTTCTAAAAATATCTGTTGATTTAATTTTTACAGTGGGAGTCATGTACTAGCTTGCTTTCAGAACTAGAATCAAGGTTACGTAACTGCATGGAGCATTGTCCTAACACTGGTATGTCTGCAGTCGACTCATATAGCTTTCTGTGTGTAGAACCAGAATGGGGTACTACACAGCGGGGTGGATCTTGGACAGCCCCTCAACTAGAATTATTAACTACATTACACAGTGATTTAAATACAAGTCCAAATATCACTGATTTCATTGTCAGGTAAAATACCGATTATGTATTTTATATTCTCATAAATTTTAAAATGTAAAAGGATAACTATAATACTGTGTGCATAGCCTATTTCTTGGTTCAAAACTGTTTCCAAAGGAAAAAAATAAAATTGGTGTTTTTGAATTGACTTTGATATTCAGATGTCTAGAGCAAATAAAAGGGATGCAAAGGGGTGTAAATAGACAATCAGTTTTTAAAAGGATTATAAATAATATTATATAAATCTGCCACCCAGACATATGTACCTTTATCATCATAATGCTACCTTTAGGCAGCAGGTGTACATTTTGCTTAAATCCACTTGTACAGCAAGATCAGATTATTTAGAACTGAAAGAATGGAAGCAGCTTATCACTGGAAAATGATTTTTATCATCTAAAAATAATCTACAATTTGTTGCGTTTTCTCCAGAAGATCCAAAACCATGAAAACAGGGGTTCATTGCAATGAGGAACATTCAGATTTTAGCATGAAAAGTTCTATTATTGATCAAATTGTTATTGATTTTCATTATATAGTTAGCATAATCTTCTAATAACTGACTGCACAAATAATAATCTTCATGCCAGCTAGGTGGAATATTGAAATTGCAATTTTACTACATTGCCAATATACATAAATCGTCTCTTCCTTACCTTTTACCATAAAATATTTTAAAAAATTACACTTTCTTGTGGAAATGATATGTTGGTTGAAGTTTGTAGATCTGGATTAAATTTTTAAAATTGACTATTTTTTCAACTTTTTCAAAAGTTTTTAAACTTTAATGCTAACATTTTCATTTTTAGAAAAGTAATAAATCATGTAATAGAATGATTTTTATCCAAAAATAAAAAAAAAAGTTTTAATATTTTGAAAAGATAAAAGATGAATTAATTAAATAAAAAAAATAAGTCAATTTTGAAAGATGTAGAGTTCATCCTGTGAAATTTCTGATTCCAAAGGCCAGATATAAAACAAAAGATTAATCTGAATAGTAATTAAGACATTTAATTTTTTGAAAATAAAGTTTGTTAATGTTTAACTAGTTTTCTTGTTATATAAAAAAATATTCCTTTCTTAATATAAAAAATAAATTACCATTATTAATAATTTTATTTGATATTTGAAAATAAACTTATCTTGATGTTTACTGATCCAATCCGTTCACATAAATTAAAAACCCATACTAAAAAATATAGGATATTTTAAAAATTTGTTTGCTTAAAAAAAGTAATTTATTCTGATCTATCAACACAGATCGGACTGAAATCTTTACGAGTGATAATCCTCTTCACTGACATCATGGCTAGAGCTGGACTGTTGGAACCAGGGAGGATTTGTGAAAATGTTATAAAGAAACTATCGTATTTAAAATTAAAAATTATATTGCTTAAATGTAAAACAGCAAGAAGTAAAATTATAACTTGTAAATTATAATTTTAAACTTATAAAAAATTCCCTTTTTTGGAGGTTGCAATATGCTGATGGTGAACAAAAATAAAATAAAAAATTAATAATAAAATATAAAATTTAATACTTATTAAAGATTCAGTTCGCTTAAGTTACTGATGCCTTTGTTAATGATCTAATTGTTGATAGGGAAAAAATATATACTTAATGATATTTTTATCTAATTAAAACATTATATTACATAATTTGAAAACTGTTATAATTGAACTTACAGAAGAATGAAAAATATGAAATTAATTTTCAGAAAATTCTAAAGGCAATGAGATTTTCATTATGAAATCAGCCCAGTAGTTATTGAAATATTCAAGCTTGAAGTTTAAATAGATTTTAATTGTAATCGATAGCATTTTGAAGCGATAAGGTATAAAACTACATGCAGAAACATCGTTATCGTGTGGAATTATGTACAGTTAAAATGGGAATTAACTCTTTCTTTCTCCAGTAAAAAATTGAAAACTGTAAAAAAATGACAAAAATGTTTAAATTTGACCAGTTTGGCAAGTACTCAACCTATAAGAAGAAGGGAAGTGAATTTTGAAAATTGGTCCACAGGTTCAAAAGTTATAAGAATTTAAAATTTTTAATGCAAACAAAATACTATTTGACCTTTTATTTATTTAATAAAAAACCATTGGACCTTTATACTTCGTGATTGAAAGTTCCAAAATATAAATAAAATTTATAAAAAATTAAAAAGATGAAGTACTGAAGGCTAGCCAAAATGAAATACTTCAATAATGTCAATTTGAGGTTCAAAATTTCCAAATAGCTTTCTGGTTTAACAAGATTTGTAACTAGAGATTAATAAACATAATCTTAACATTACTGAAACAGTTTAAAATATTAATTATTAAATTAAGTTGTAATGCTTAATTTTAACTTAGGTTAAATTACTTTTATCAGATTTTTTTCTTTTTGTTTGGTAAATTCTGTATGTTAAAAAGTAAAATTTTATTTTTTCTCAAAATATTTGAGGTCACAATACATTGAATAATAAATTACAAGAAATTTTCCTGAGTAAGGTGATAAATTATATCCATGAAAATCTATATTTAAATTATAGTTATATGTGTATGTAAATAATTTTATTTTATTTTGTTTTATAGATGTGATGAAAGCATCGTTTATGCTTATCAGTGTGGTAAAAAACAAGTGTTTTATCAACAAAGTACTGGTGGTAATAATGCATTATCTGGATTACCTACACCATCTGATTTGATGGGAGTTGTACCGTTAAAAGCAAGAAGACGATTAGAAAGAGATCATAATATTATTATCTTATAAATCGTACAGTTCAGCTTCATCAAGGTATATTTTATTAAAATAAAAAATATTTTTTCTTGTCCACATTTAACTTTTCCTATTTATTGAACTTATTCAGTCTGAAATTGTAAGATTAAATACTAATAGCAAATTAGTATATCGATAGACAACATGCTGGTTGCTGTCTTTGCACGTCCTTAGCTTGTAAACTGTGATAATATTAATTTTCCAGTTCATATGCTGAATATATGCAAATAACGCATTAATGAGTGATCCAAGAACATGTTTGTTTACTAACAGTATCTGCTGTTGGAAATATATTTTAATATTTAGAATTATAATCTATTAGTTTTTATTCCAGTTGATTATGCATTTTTATACTTAAAATATCCTTTTAATTTTGTATACATTATGTAATGTATGCAAAAATATTCCTTGAATTAAGCTTAAAAATGTGTTTTGGTTGTTCATTTGACGTTAATGTATTGTTGGCTTCTAATTAACAAAAAAAAAAAAACTGTTATTCATTATTTTAACAAGCTTAGTAGTACTGTCTGCGTAGGTAAACAAATTTTTATTCACATGCATAAAATATTTTTATTAGTGATCAATAATTTATTTTATATCCTCGTAAAAGGCCGTTGTATAATTTAAATATTGCTAGTTTTATTACAATTCATTAATTTTTTTTCTGATTACTAATTTACCTGATAATAAAATGAATTTAAAAATAGAATATTTTTTATGACATTAAAAAAGATAATTCAATTAGAAGAAGGGTTTGAACATATGATGGTAATGTAAGTTTGAATGTATGATTGTAATACAAACTCAAGAAAAAGATCGGATAGACGATCATACCTGGTATCGGGTAGGGTGGAATATGTTTTAAAAAAGGTGATTAGGAGATTTATTGAGAAGACAGCATGCTAGTGTATAGTTTCTACAATCTTATTATTTAAGATTTCAAGATGAAGTTTTTTAATAACGGCTGGAAAACATGATCATTTAATATTATAGTGCTGTCCATATGCTTATTGAGACATGAGAGTGTATATCAAACATATGATGAAGTTCATGAAATGACTAGTTCTCAAAAAAATAAAAATAAATACTTATTTCTTAGTTGAAAGTGTAAGTGGATTTTGGAAGCGTGGAATAAAATTCTAGATGATCTATTTAAAAACATTTTTTAAAAATGCACCTCAAATGTTGTAGTAAATATAAATGAAGTGATGATGATATATTTTGGTAAGTGAGAAAGATACCAGTTAAGGATTTAAACATAGTAGTTTAATGTTCAATAAAATTATATAATAAACTTTTAATAAAGCTTAGAATAATTATTAAAGTTTACTTTTAAAAATTATGACGATCATAATAAAACTTTTAAATGCTGTAAGTTGTTTTATTATTTATAAAATGTTTGTATTTAACTCTTATATATACTTATATATATATATATATAACTCGTATATTTTTTTTATCTAGTTTCCTTTTTGATTCCTTTTTCATAAATAATTTTAATTTCTTTATTTTTTTCTAGGTATAAATTTTAATGCATTTGATAACTGGTTGAACAACTTTTTCTCACAATTCAAATATGAAAATTTTTAAGCTAAGATGAAGGAAAAAGATCAAAAACTTTCTGATTTTTAAAAATATTTTAATTTTAATCTGGTATGTATAGTTGGTATTATAATAATGGGATAGTATGCTGCATAGTAATCAATAAGATCCTTTATAGATTTCATATAAAAAGTAATTTATTGCAATAATATTCTTATTCGTTGGAATACTTGTACATAGTCCATAGTATTTATTATTCTTAATTTGGTATTATTAGAAAAAAAATAATGTTTTCAATAAAATAATACTTAATATTGTAGTTATTCTACAAATATTGATATTTATTAAAAATAAATTTTTGAAATTATATAACTGACTTTATTGTACTACACATTGGAAAATGTTTAAAATTAAAAACAAATTTTCAGTTAATACAAAATATTACTTCGATCATGGCCAATTCTGATACTTAAGTTATAATTTTATGAGTAACTGAGAAGTTTTACTTGGGAAATTTTGGTTTACACAAAATTGCTTATTAACAATTAATTTTTTTCTGTTAAAGATGTACATAAATCCATCCATATATGCCCAAAAACATGTCTTAGATTTAAAGATTACTTTCTTCCTCCAGGTTAGAAAGAAAATACAGTGTATGATATGTCTTGTACAGGATTTTGTTTTATTGTAATTGCTCTAGATATGATTAATCAAAACTCCTCCTTCTTGTAAAGTGGGTGGAATAAGGAGTGGAGGATAGATAGAATTTGGTTAATCTGCGGTATAGAGGATCCTGTTAATCAAGTGTCTGTCTTAAGACAGAACGATAAGCAGCTGTGGAGAAAAGAAAGGAGCAGTTTAATTGGAGCAGGTGATGAAGGTGATATAGGGAAGGAAAAATTTATTTTAGTGTAGTTGATTGACACCAACCTTGCAGACAAACAACACTGTAAAACTGGCCCAAACAACTTTGGTGCTGATATTGACTGGCAAGCAAAGTTCCTATGTCTTCTCAAAATGGATGGCAGACCGCTACTACTCACTTCTTACAGAGCTTCAAGCAAAACACAACTTCTAGTTTTTCCCTGCATTGCGTAGGTTTTGGTGGAACTGTTTGTCCATGCAGCAAGTAGAAAATTTTGTATATCAATCTGTGCCTACTACTTTCTAATAAACTGATTATAAGTAACCTAACCTCATTTCCGTAAGTGTGGTTTATTCATCCCCAAATTCATTATCTACTAAATTGCCATTAGTATAAATCTGAAGAAATTGAAACTGGATTTACATTTCCTTAATTATCTTTGTTTCACTGCTTTTCAGTTACATGGCATAGCTTTTGAGAAAAAAGCTATGCCATGTAACTGAAAAATTAAGATTTTATGTCATTTATAAATGTAAGATAGGTCTAGAACAATAAAACTGGTAAAAAAAAATTAATTCACATTGAGATAAGATAATCTACTGACCATTTTCATTTTATGTTAAACATTTTTCTAGTGTAATTTAATTAACTAATATGACATATTATTTTAACTTTAATAATTAATGAATATTTTAAAGCGTAACCAGCACTGAGTAGTAGTTAAGCAGCAAAAGTAGGACCTCAAAACCCTGTCTTATATAATCATACATAATTGTTATTATATTCTCTAATAATTTTATGAGCATAAAGATAAGTTAAATATCAGTAAATGAAAAGAAAATAACCCTAAAATCAAATAACTGTACCTCCTACATGTATCATATCAATTATAAATTTATGGATTGCTCATTAGACTAAGTAGAACTTATTTCCTTTTTTTTAAATAATTTAATTACTTAAATTTTTTTTAAAAATTGTATTTGTATGTAGTCTTTAAGTGACAAAATCCAGATTATTTTTAGTATGTAAGAAATTATGTTCAGATGTACTAGATAAATACACAATGTTTTATTTATTTCTTATTGAATATAATTAAAGAATTTTCTTTTCCATATCAAATATTTTATTAATCGCTATGTAAAATATGAAACGTTCTATAATTTCATATAGAATATGAAATATCATGTTGCAGTAAATCATTTGAATATTTTCATAAGGAAAGATGTAAGATTTGTTAAGATGTTTGTTTAATCTCCTTGTTTTTTTTTTATATTAGTTTTTAATTGAGGAACTTATCTAATAATTCTTCACTGTTTGCTGGGATTATGCTCTTTGCAATTGAAGCAAATTTCTAAAAAAAAACAAAAATCATAAATGGTGAGACTAGAAATATATAGAATGAAGTTTAATAGGTTTTTTACCTTAGCTGTGGGAACATACTCTGTAAAAATAATGTAACTGAGAAGCAATTTTTAGACTTTTTTTTAATTTGTTAAAAATGGTTTGACTATATTATTGATAATAAACGCAGTATATTTTATCTTAAATTATTCCAAATAATGAAAAATATAAATATTAAAAAAATTGTAACATGTTTTTGTAAAAAATGAATCGTACTGTCTCCTTTAAAGGAGGTCCATTGCACTATGTACCTACCTCAATTCTTTTTTATTTGGGTAATGGAAAATTGCTAAAAATCTGGATTAAAAAAAAATAAAAACAAGTAGATCTGCCAACTTAAAAAATTATTATTTTCTAAAATTAATTTTTAGTTTTTTGCAAATCACTATCATTTATCTGTATACACCCATTCATTCTCCCCTCCAAAAAAAGAAAGAATTCTCACTCTTCTTTTTACAGGTGTATCATGTAGTTCTCCCTGGACTTTCATAACCTATTCTACTCTTGAAAATAATGGAAAAAGTTCATATATATTTTAGTATCATATGCCCTAAAATGTTTTGCTTGTGAGTTATGTCTAATGATAGATTTCACTCAGATTTTTAGCTACACCAGTGAAATGAGGTCATACTGAAATTATTAGGACATTAATTAAGGGATAGAATATTAAGTGATTTGTATATAATTAAGGGATATCTTATTATTTTTGACCTAAAAAATCAAATAAAATAGGTCCTAGAACAGTATCTGTGGTAGTTGTTGAGAACTCTGGTTAAAACCAATAAATTGGGGTAAAAACCCTGTTTTTTATGTTTGACTTTCATAACATAACTTTGTTAAATGGGTAACAAACACGTGAAACTTTTAAACAAAACTTGTAGAGAATTTAATTCTGAACAAAATGGTTAAGATAAGTTGATTAAAACAAAGAAAAGTTAGAAAAATTTTAATTATATTTAGAAACAGAAACAGTACACTAGACCAGTGTTTCCCAACCTTTTACACCTGCAAACCGGTGATAATAGGAAAAATATTTCGTAGACTGGCATCAGCCAAAAAAAAAAAAAACTACATTAAGTAGATATTTCATTTATTAAATATAATGTTATAGAAATATAATTTTTAGTTAGTGCAACATTTGCTGCTCCTTATTTTTTAATAAATTTGATATACGTAGCTGCAGGTTTGTTTCTGCGAGATGAAGCACTGCATTAACATCCAGTAGATTTCTTTGGTTTTTATTGCTGACATAGTTGAAAACCTTTTTTCACGTAAATAAGAAGATGAAAAAAACGACCAACAATTTGGTAGCTTTATAACAGAGTGATGGAATTTTTTATCAAGAGATATCCAGAATTGAGACAATGATTGCATTTTATGTCTTGACACAAGAGTAACTTCAGGAGACAATTCAACTAGTACTTCCTTGTCATGAAAATCAAGTGGGCAAGAATTTACATCTTCCAAAAAAGGATTATTACTCTAGAGGTTACCTTTTCATGGATCTTCAGTTTCAGGGAAATACTCATCCAGGTAAGTCAAAATAACATAGAAGTTTTTCCCGTAAGTCTTTGTCGTCTATATCTCACGAAGCAGAGTAAGATAGCACGGATACTCATGTCAGTTGATTCAAGTTGAATCACAAAACATTTTGATTTCTTGATCCCTTCTACAACTTGTATTTCTATGTCAGTAGCCATGTCAGCAATTCTTCTCATTATAGTGTTATTCGAAAGTGGTATAGCTTCTAGTTTTTAGCTGCTTGAAGACCTAAAATTTCTTGTACAACATCTAAGATGCAAGGCTTTAATAACTCCTCCCCAGTTGTGTATGGTTTTTTAGCTACACTCGAAGATAAACTAAATAAGATGCATAAAGCAGAGATTTGTTACTAGTCCTCATTGTTTTTATGTGATGCTTTTGAGCTGACATCTGGTTACGTAATCGTAAAAAAAAAATCCAGTGACTTATCAGTGTAGTCTCTATGCTTTGAATGCAAATGACGAGTCAGTTTGGATGGTTTCATAGCATGATTTGAAAGAATTTTGTGGCACATTACAAATAAAGGTCTTGGTGATACTTCACTGCCAGGAGCTACAGCGAAACCAAGCTTTAAATAATCTTTATCATAATGCCTAATAGAGTCTTCTTTTTTCTTTTTGATTTCTGCTATACATTCTGAAATATCAACATATTTCTTTTTCTTTGTTTCTTCTAAACTTACAGCACTAGTACTTGGCATACTTTCAGGGCCAGCATTACCTTTCTCTTGAGTAATCCTTGTCAGTAACTATATAAGAAATGTTAAAAGAATTTGCTACCTGATCTTTTTTTTCATTCTGAGTTTTAAAATTTCATCAACAAAAAATTTGCTTAACACAAAAGTTACAAAAAATACAAGTGTGATAAAATAAGATTTATTACAAAGACCAAAGAGAAAGAAACTGCTAGCAACTTGTTTGTATTCATTCATTTTTCAGGGCCTGCACACTTTGTCTATATAATTGTCACATGCAGCCACCCTGAACTCATTCGAATGTGTTAGCAGTGCAGTGGTGTTATTCATTGAAAGAATTGTTGAATCGTGAACATGTGAAATATTTAATTATTCCAAATTAGGATGTATATTTAATATGTTCTCTTTTGATGTATACACTTGTTTATGTATTTAGGTTTATGTTTGTGTAAAGTAGTTGAGAGGTTCAAATAACCTTAGAAAGGACATTAAAATTTTTAAATTTTTTGTGGACTGGCACTGGTCTGCGGACCAGTGGTTGGGAAACACTGCACTAGACCAAAGTGCATCATAGATAGTTTGTAATAAGTGTTCAAAAATGAGCCTGCATTTTCAACACATTACTTGGCATGCTTCTGTACTACTTTTGTTGCTTGTTTTAGTTCTTCAGGCCTGTATTAAGTTGCTCAGCTACATTCGTAATGCGGACAATTAATTCCTCTAAAGAATGTATTTTTGTTTTGTGCACTATATTTTCATCCATCCCTAGATGCAAAAATTTAAAGGGTTAGATTAGGTGATCTTGGTGGCCAGGAATGTGGATCTCCACGACCGATCCATTTCTCAGGGAAATGATGATTTAAGCGAGTGAAAATGACACAAAAGAAGTGGGGAGGTGCTCCGTTGTGCTGGAAGTATACTTTGCGTCTCTGCGCTAGAGAAACACCTTAAAGCAGCTGCGGCAATTCATCTAGAAGAAAGTGCAAGTAGACCTCACCATTTAAATGGCCAGATAATATAAATGGTCCAAATGGCTGTTTGTGAAGAAGGCTGCACCATACATTGATGCAAAATTGCTTTCCACCGTTTCATGAAGATTTACTTGTTGTCAATTTGTATCCACCAGTTGCAGAATCCAAGTGAATCGGACCGTCCCTGTATGTAGATGTTGAACTACTTGTTTATTATAAGGATAAAACTTATTTTGTTTAAGTATCCTGCTAACCATTGAATGTGAAACTCCAATCCACTTGGAAAGACATCCTGTACTGATGCCTGGACTGTGCTGAACTGCATCGATAATAATGTCTTCGGTAACAGTGTCATGTTGGACAGCTCATTCATAGTTGGTATGAATACTAGGTAGTGAACCTGTTTCCCAAAGATTGCAAAACGTTGTGCTAATTTTTTGGGGATCTGGAATCCTGCTATTCGGAAAACATATTTCATATTCTACTGCAGCAGCTGTAGCATAAGATTAATGTGTCTATTGCCCAACAAAGTTATTGCACATCAAACATAAAAAATAGGGTTTTTTACCCCAATTTATTGGTTTTCACAGCAGATTTCAAAACCTGCTGCAGATAAGGTTCTGGAACCTATTTTATTTAATTTTTCAGATCAAAAACAATAAGAAATCACTAATTCTGCTCCTTAATTAACCCTACAAGTGCCCATTAATAACAGTCTGTGTTGCCAGCTCAAATTTATCTGTTTTTTAGCCTTCTGATTATTTCTTTACAACGTTGTTTATAGCAGCACTGTAAAATATAAGATATCAGATTATTCAAAGAGATTTCATCTTTCAAAACACTTAAATATCAGTAAAATAAGTAAAAGACTGTTCATTAAATGTAGCAATAAACATAAAAATTCATGAAACATACAGAAAAAAATAAGATTTGAGTACTCAGAGAATTATCCATAGACAGCAGGAATTTTCCAAAATATACATTTTGTTTTTTATGATTTTTTGTGTTTGTCTGTCAAAGTTTCATTGCAATAAATTGATATTAGTACAAGTTAGAAGCAAAAAACGTATCGCACTACAACATTCAGTTCACTACACTACTTGCCACTGAACAGAACAAAATACATTTATACTAACTTATAGGCTTGTTCAATAGAGTTGCACTGTTTACATTTTATTTATATTAGGATAATTAATAAATTTGTTAATTTTATTTCAGGCATTTTTCTGCCTTTTGTAACCTAATGGATCGTAATAATGATCTAGTTTTTGCCAGCAGTTGTGATGGATTCCTACATTACAACTTGGATCCCAAAATGTTGACCTATTTCTTTTATTTTCTGGACCACAGACAATACACTTTCTTTCCTGTCTATCTGGAAGTTTAGCAAAAAAATGGTTTTTTGTATCCTCGCTAGATTTTAAGTTTACCAGAGGTCCAGGTCTGAGAGGCACATCATCCTCATTATTGCCATAATATATTGCTTCAATAATATCCACTAGGAAATCATATCGGGGCAAAGGATTGTCTGTGTTACTACAGTAGATGATGTACATATTAAGAACTGCTTCATCGATTATATTTTAAATACTTTATTCCAGCACCTCCTTATACCACAGTTAGCAACATGATAGATCTTTTTGTCTTTTACATCAATACCACCCATGTTTTTATTGTATGTATCATGGATGGTTTTTTTATCCCTTTGCCAAATTTAATTTTATGTACTTCCATCTTTGCCACTTCAGCACAGGAAAGTGCTGCCACTACATCCTGTAGTTCCTCGACCACCTTTACCTGACTTGAGTTCCTGCAACTTTTTCCTGTTCCCGACTTTAAAAAAACAGCTCAAAGGACACCATTTTGGAACAGCAGAAAACATAAAAAAATAGTAACTGACCATCTGAAGGATATTCCGGTTTCTGAGTTCCAACACTGCTATGAAGAGTGGGAAAACCATTTGAAGCGTTATGTTACTTCCCAAGGGAACTATTTTGAAGGTGATAGAGTATTTGAAGATAATTGGATTGTAAATAAAAAGTTTTTTTGAACCAGTCTCAATATCTTATTTACAAACCTCGTATGATTCTAAACAAGTCATAAATATGAAGTCTATGACTTAATATGAAGTTTATTCTATAATATTTGTGTGTATGAAAGTGTTTCTTTATATGCATATGTTAATATTCTGGAGTCTATAGCTAATTATTAGTGATGTACAATCTAAAATAAAATTATATGGCGTGCATTGCAGAATGCAATCCTATCAGTCTTGTAACCAAATGCTACACAGGTGTCAAAGGGCTGATTTTCTTGAAAAAAAGAGTTAATCTTATGTGCTAAGGTGATTTTTCTGTCTTTATTAAAACTGTTTGTTCCATTATTCTCTCAATGTGAATCGTGATTTTCAGTAATATTTTTCCAAGCCATTTATAGTAATGATTTTATTTCTTTATCTTAATCTTCTATATTGTCTCAACAGAGTCTTATGATGTAATTTTTCCAACATCTGGTTATTAATAATTTTTTTATTGTACATTAAATAAATCTCAAAAATTCATGCTAATATGCCTTCTTAAAAGCATCTATAATAATGCATTTTCTAGTGGTTTGTAAGTATTGTTGTATTTAGTGGAAAAAATATTATGTCCACATTCACGTTATAAAACCTTATTATTCATTTTTCATTTTATAATTCTTTTAATTGTTTTACAAAATTGTGTACCAACAAAATCACAAATTAAAAATCCACAGATAGTGTGGGAATGCTATATTTTATTTTTAATTTAATTTGATGAAAATCTGTAATGACTGTCTATTTATACTTTAAAAAGATTTTTTAATTTTTTCAGGCATTATATAGTTCTATTAGAATAAAATTGATGTAAAATTTAAAATAAATAATTTTAAATATATGTATAAAGAAATAAGCACTTATTCTAATTATTTGTGAGTACTTAAGAAAGTTTTGATAAGGTAGAATAATATCATTTTATTCATTACATACCATTTCAAGGTTGATATATGATATCTGACAGTGTTTCTCATTTTGTGAGTATTGATGTTCCCTATACAAGCCATCCCTTTGGTAAATAGAGTGAATGTGTATGTTATTATTGAATATTACCTTTAGTGAGCTCACCTTGGTGTTGTATAAGGGTATGTTGGGCTTGGTATGATGTTAAAATAGTGCAGTGCCATAATAAACTCACTTTACATAGGATGCTTGACCAGTTTTTTGTTATGAGTCATATGTTTTTTATAAGGTTGATTTACCATTCTGTCTATGGTCCTAAATTGATACAAAGAAGTAACATAATGTACTGTAGATTGAATTAAATCTCTTTTGTACATTGTTATTTATTTTTTGTATTTTTAAATAGTTATTAATCACTCATACCTAACTTATAATGGTTATTAACATTTTAGTTTCATTCATTTATTCATAGTGTTCTGCCATTAGAGCAGGTCCTGTCACAGCTGCTGCTCTCTACCTTGTTCTATCCTTTGCTAACCTCTTTGTCTCTGCATATTTTCCCTTTTCCATAATCCCATCCATCATTTGAAATCTCTTCCTTCTTCCTTTCCTTCCATTTACCAAGTCTTCTATCGCATCCACTAATAAACACCTTCTCTCGTACAATGTCTAGCCCAGTGTTTCTCAGTGTGTGGGGCATACCTCCTTAGGGGGGTGTGATAACACTAAATGGGGGTTTTGAGTATAATGAGAAGAAATTATTATTATTAAAAAAATTTATTAATTTACTGAAAGGAAAGCAAAACAAAATACATTCTGACAATAAATAATAAAATACATATTTACACTGATATAATACACTTATAAATAGGATTATATTAGCACTGTACAATGTATTTAATAATTAACTTATCAATACTAAATTAAAAACAAGTTTAATAATTATTAGTGACTCCCTTGAACCTGTCTTGCAGAGCAGTTTTTCAAAGGAATGTTTAATATTAGAAATACACTCTGAGTTCTTTTTCTACATTTAGCTGAAATTCATATTTCATCTTCAAAGCAGTCATCGAAGAAAATCCTATTTTGCAAAAAATTAGGATGTTGAAAATGGTAATAGTGTACAAAATGTTCTTGTTTTCACTGCTGAAAACTCATCATCCACTCCTGGCCAAATTCAGAGTGATTTAGTACTAAATTGTCTTTTGATTTCACTACTTGCCATTAAGTCTATGAAGAATCCTTCTTCTGCAGTTGAGAGCCCTTTGGGAGTATTTTGAAATGGATTCCTACCCTCTTGTAACTTGCTACCTAGTAGCCGTCAGCAAAAAAATACATTTTAAAATTCTTTGCCAGCGTGTCTAAATGATTTTCAGTGGTTAGAAAAACAACTTTCATATGTTGTTCTTCAGTCTTGTAAGTCTTAACATATTCATCCACGTTTGCAAACATTTCTAGAGTCTTTTTGCTTTAAATTTCTGCTCTACAATACCAGTTTTTTACAAAAACCATTTGTCACTTGTGTACAACATATGTGTATTTGCTCCTTGGAGTTGAAGATTCAAGGTATTTAATTTCTCAAATATGTCGACAAAGTAGCTTAGTTCCATCACAAATAAACCATCTCGAAACTTCTCAGCTTCTGGTCAGTTTTCCACTTCTAGAAAAATGGCAATTTCATCTCTTAATTCCTAAATCCATTGCAAAAATTACCCACGTGATAACCATTTTGCCTCACAATAAAGTAGTAACACTGAATGTACTGTACCCATGTCTTTACAAAGTGCAGAAAAGATTCTTGATTTCAGGGGGTCTCATTTTTATATGATTTACTATGGTTATAACCATTATTAGCACAATATTCAGGCCAGGACCTATTTCTTTGGAATCCAGAGTTTTTTTGTGGATCATGCAATGTATCTAGACACTCTGCGGAGATTTTTGTTTCAAAAGTACTTGTTTAGTTTGGAATCTTCTAGACATTGAATAAGCACCATCTGTGTATATTCTAACTTAATTTTTCCACTCTATGTTTGCCTTGTTTATAAAATCATTTAAGATAGAAAATAATGCGAGTGCTGTTGCTATGAATTCTATTGGTTTGCAGAAAAGTAGTTCTACTACTGCTGACATACCATCACAAAATCGAACATAGGCAATGAAATGAGCATCTTTATTTCTATCTGCTGCCTCATCAATCTGAATTGAAAACAATTTTTCACATAACTTCTCGAAAAGCTGATGCTGTACATCTTCAGCTATGTCACCAATTTGACGGGCAGTGGTATCATTTGATAGAGGTGTGGACTCTAATTGTTTGACAAAATTATCTTCAAACATAGTTTCTACAATCTCAATTGCAGCTAGAAAAATAAGCTCTTCACCAGTGTTGTGAGGCTTTTTACATCTGGCTATTTTATATGAAACTTTATAAGAGGCAAGTAAAGCTTTTTCATTCACAGAGAGTTTTTTTAAAATGATGTTTCCTTTTCTTATGATTTTAATTTTAATTTGAAGAATTCTCAGGTTTGTTAATGTACTCACCATGAAATGTTTCCAAATATTGTTTAAGTTTATTAGGTTTAATGCTGTCTGCTGCCAAAATTTTTAAACAAATGACACACAGGGGCCTTTCTTCTTCATTTACTTCAGTGCTGCTAAACCTAAAATTTAAGTGTTCTTGAGAATATTTTCTTGATTTTATTTTCGGAACCACGCTTGTTTGTGCACTTGTTGATGCTTCACTATCGTCTAGTGCTTGCTTACGACCACTTAAAAATTTATCCATGATTCTGTATAAATCTATTGTTGTGAACATTTAATACCTTGAATTGCAATTAACATTCAAATTACAACATACACATTCACAATAGATTTGGCTGGATTGAACGAGGTGCAGCATTTATACACGTTTGTGCAGATAGCCACGCAGACATTCCAGAATGTTCAAGACAAATCAGAACTTCTCACAAAGCTGTGAGAATGTCTGATATGGTGGACATAAGACAGAGAGCAGTAGAGAGGCATTCATTCTGGTTTTGTCAATGCAGCAGATCGGTGTTGCCAAATATCAATAAATATACTTATTCTTGGTAATTTGTAAGGTTTATAATTAAGGTTGTAGTGTAGCTTTAGTGTCAAAATACATTATTATTGTATACATTGTTATTGTATGAGAGGAGGGTGCAATGAAAATTATGATTGAAAATTGGGTCGCAAATACTGAGAGGTTGAGAAACACTGCCCTAGCCAATTCCTTTACTTTTATTCAATTACATTTTGCATTTTCTTGTTCTCTCCGATTCTCCTTAATACTTCCTCATTTGTTTAACTTTCCACACAGCAGTCTTCCCTTCTTATTAAATGCTTGTTTACTTCTTGATGTTCTTGTTTTAATTTCTACTGTGCAAGTCAGGTCATCTCAGTTAAAAAGTCCCTAAGTACTGAAATTTCTTCATCTGCTCTAAAATTTCATTTCCTTTTTTAATCTCAATCCTCTCCTCATTTCCACCTCATACCATACATTTTGTCTTCTTTTTGTTGATTCTCATACCCTGACTTTCACAAGCTTCATTAACAAGTCTTCAATTACAAGTCTTAAGCATGTCATTTGATTTACTTGGGCTCTCCATCAGTACCACTATGTCATCAGCAAAACTTATATATTCTGTTCTTCTCCCCCTGATCTTTATTACTCTTTTCCCATTCAGACACTATCATCACACATCCTGCCACAACCAGATTGTGATCTGAATTTATATCTGCACTTGGATAAGCCTCTGTTTAGTGGTAACTTTACATTTTGATATTAATCTTATTATTCCATACTGATAGGTTTAATTTTTAAGTGATAAGGTGATATTATAAGATTAATTAACTGGGTTGGGTTGTGTGCCAAATACCAAAGCATTTATGCTATTCTACATAACACCTGTCTTTTTTTTTTTTTTTAATGTCCAGTATTTGGGAGGATGTTAAGTGTTAGGGTGGCTATTGGTTAAAAAGTTATTGTCTTAACTGTAGTGCAATATAATTAATTCCTTCCAGTAGCATTGCTAATTTTAATTAATATGTATTATATCTACTTTCTATTGAAAGTATATTAATTATTAATTGCATATTAATTTATATTATGTAAGTAATTGTTATTTAATATTTTTATAAATGTACAAGATTAGCTTATTATTTTTTTTGCTTTTAAGTGTATGAAGTAAGGTAATGGTATGTTGTATTTTAGTGTATTCTGTGAATATTTAGTGCTAGTTGTTAGAGATGATTACTTATAATGTATTACACTGAAATACTTAACTTTAGATGTGTTTATTTTGTTTAACTTTTTTCACGTTAAATTATGTTAAAAAGTATTAATTAAATTGTTTAAAAAAATTTTGTCAATTACAGGACAGATTGTTTGACATTCTATATACTAAGTATAAGCAAATTGTGTAAACATAAAATAACTAAAATAAGTAAAAAAAAAAAATTGTTGATAAATTGCAACATCTGTCTGATTGTTTAAAAAACTGTAAAACAAAATATAACTGATTATAATAGAAAAAATAATTTGGATTTAATTTAATTCTTTTCATTAATACAGCCAGTCCAATTATCCAAATTTATTCACTGTAAAACTCCATGGATATATGAAATGGATCTATTCAGTGTATGAGAAATAATCTAGCTTGACATGGAGGTTACCATTTGTAAAGGTTTATTTTAGTTTTAATTATACATAATCGTAGTATAATAATGGTAATGATAATATTACAATTAATATAATTTTTTTTTTGTAATTGTGTTATCTAGTCTTTTTCTTAATATTTATTTTTTTTAACTATTATTCTTTAATAGATTCAAAAAAAAGAATTTTAAACTATAAGTTATAAATTGGAAATCAATAAATGGTCAAAATCTTCAAAAGGTTTAATGTAAATAAAGTACAATAAATAATAATATTGTTTGCCAAATGCTCCTTTAAATATTAAAAAAAATATAAATCAGTGAAATTGGTTGTAGCCCAGTTTTGTTTGTAACAAAAATTAGTTTATTAGAAACAAAAATGTTTAAAAATGTATGTAATAAACAGAAATTAGTTGGGAAAATTAATTCTGTCAATAATGATGCAGAAAGCTCATAGTTAAATGATGATAGGGATTAATGTCTAATTGCCTTTTACAGATTTAAATTTATTAAAAAAATTTTTATGAGCATGTACGACCATAAGAACCATTTATTTAACTAATTGTTTTATGTATTTTATATCTCAGTATCCACTGACTACATTTATTTAATATTCAAAATGGCCATTTAGTTCAATATTTTGCCTAAAAATTATATTGTAAATGGCTTTAGAGTTTTACCATTTTCTTTTTTCCATTAAGAATATGAATTCTATTTTTTATTTCTTTTCTTCTTTTACACTTTTATTACAAATTTATACATTATTTCTCAAATAATATTTATTTTGATCATTACTGTTAAAGACCCTTCAATACAACTATAAAAATTGAACTTGCTACAGAATAAATTTATTTATTTAGATATAAAATTTCTTAAGAATATTAATTTTGCATTAAACAAAAAAAAAAAAAATCCATTGTATTTAAATTTTCTAACATTAAACTAGAAAAATACTGTCTGAAACTAGATCAGTAGATTCAATCATTTATCTAACAATAAATAACTATCAGTTAATATAATTATTTTATTCTTTTTTTGTTTTATAAACAGTATTCTGAATTAAAATTAATCAGTTTAAAATTATTTACAATATTTGTTATTTAATAATCATAATAATAATAATAATAATAATAATAATAATAATAATAATAATAATAATAATACTAACCATCAATATTTTTAAAAAATTATGTTTATATGTTAATATACATAGTAATATGACTTATATAAGTAACAAATGCGCTTGTGTTTTATAATTTATTTTTAAATGCCATTATTTCATTTACATTCATAAATTAAATTTGTTATTGATTTTTTCTTTTAACTAAGTTGATTCTTTTCTCCAAATGAAAAAGCATTTTTAATTGAATATAAAATTTTGTGTTTAATATTTTAATATATTTTTTTAGAATTTTAATATTTTGTGTGTATATATATATATATATATGTGTATGTGTGTGTGTGTGTGTGTGTGTGTGTGTGTGTGTGTGTGTGTGTGTGTGTGTGTGTGTGTGTGTGTGTGTGTCTGTGTGTGTGTGTGTGTGTGTGTGTGTGTGTGTGTGTGTGTGTGTGTGTGTGTGTGTGTGTGTGTGTGTGTGTGTGTGTGTGTGTGTGTTTTGAAGGTAACATTTTTTATTTATCTGCTAATCATTTAATCATTGAGGTGCCATTGTTGCCAATCAGGTGTTTATTACCTTGATCAGTGCTATTGTAGCTAAAAGTGTATTTTAATAAAGAAAGTGAAGCTGGCAATGTGGTTGTGAAACTTTCCCCATTGTATTTTTTTTCTATTTTGGCCTACTGAGAACCATGTGAAACAACATTCTCCATTCATTTCTCTTTCATCTGAGTGTTTTCTTTTCTGATCTTCCAATAGTTCAATATTTCACTTTTTTGCCTCCTCTCTTCTGACCGGATATTCTCTTCTTCTAGTTTCTCTTCTTTTTTCTCCTTCTCTTGGAACCCTTGAAATTTTGCACCAGTTTTCTGAACATTGTTCTATATTGTATTGTTTCTTCAGATATTTTAATTTTTTAGATCTTTTTGAACCAGTGAGGTCCATTGATTTCTGTTATTTTTGTTGTAAATGTGGTTGAAGATTTTTTGAAGAGCTTTTGAGAGGATTTTGTAAGTCATAGATAAGAAGGAAATCCCTCTATAGTTATTTGTATCTATTTTATAGATCTGATAAAACCCATTTTTCTTGTGTAATGGGTGTACAAGTATTAGTGTATTTTTCTAATCTTGTGGCATTTTTTTCAGTTTACCACATCTCTTCTAAAATTTTTTTCACTTCTCTTGGTTGCTTTCCTGATCTTTTCATAATTCTACTTTGATCAAGTCATCACCTCTTGCATTGTTCTTTAATTTCTGATGATTTAGTCTTATTTCAATTTCATTAGGTGGTTGAGTTTTTGGTTCTGATGATGGCTTCTGGAATTGGAAATTTCCTCAGATTCTTGGCAGTTGAATAAATTTTCTGAAGTATCTTGATTAAATTTAGCAGTTGCCTTTTTTGTTAAGGCATAATTCTCATCTTTATCCTTGAAGTAAAGGCTAGGTGGCTTGTATTTGGTAAGTTTTCCTCGATTGTTTTGTAGAAATCCCTCTTGTTGTTTTTCATGAAGTCCTCTTCAATCTGTTCAAGTTGATTCTTATACTTAATTTTAATTGAATAAGTTTGGATGATTATTTGTGGATTGCTCTAAATCTTAGATAGTTTGTGTTTGTCTTTGAGGAATCCCATTTTCAACAGGCTTTTTATCTTTAATTTATAGCTTCTTCACTTGTATCATTCCATCTGATTTTCTGTTTCTTTTTAGAGGGCAGATATCTTTTGGTTTTTCTGTTAGTTTAACCCTCAGTTCCCATTTTTGGCTTTACTGTATGACAGTTTTTCTTTGAAGTTGAATTAGTTTCTGGGTTGTTTCTTAAATTTTCAGTGTCACATCTGATTCTTTCGTAGTTTACCTTTTGTTAACTTTGGTTTTGGGATAATCTTATCTTATTTGTTGAGAGTCAGTGATCAGTTTCAATGTTTGCACCCTTTTTGACTTTGACATTTTTGATTTTTAGAATAATTGGCAAAGTGGTTAATTTGGAATTCTAAATTTGGCTGATAGAAGACCATGTTTTCTGTTGAGCTTTGCTTAAGAGGTGTGCATTAATTTGAGGTTAAATGCTTTACATTAGTTAGTCTTACCCAGTTTTTGTTTGTTCTTTTATGGGCTGGGAAGTTTCCTATGGTTTTCTGGTATTTGTTTTTGCCAATTTGTGTTTTAAGATCAAGTAAAATTTTGGTATAAATTTCATTTTCTAACAGTTCCCAAAATTGTACTTCTTTGTTTGGGTCTCTTTTATTATCTTCATTAACTGTAGTATGGTTAGTTATTAATGTGTAGCTTTTCCACATTTTATTGTTAGAAGGGCCAAATGGAAGGTAAATAGAAATTATGACTAAGTAATATTTTCTTGTTGATTATAAGGCTGTTCCCAAACATGGCATATTTATCATTATTCTTTTTCCAGTTTTCCCTTTGAAATTCTGTAGCTTTCTGAGGCTATTGTGTTTGGGGGTACTTATGAATCTTCTTTTTTGATGTGTGAGTACTAAGATTCTTGTTTATCTAAAATGTTCATTAGATCGTTATGATTTATGATTTTTATCAGGGAGTCAGTGTTTAGTATTCCAAAGAGATATTTGTCCTTTGGTCTTAATTTTGATGGTGAATTTCCAGCAGAAGGTCTGAGATTCTTTCTTGCATGTTAGTTTTTCCTCTCCAGAATCTGATAGCTCAAATCTGATCATTTATTGTCTTGGTAGATTCTTGTTTCCAATTACCTCCTGGAGCAAATATCTATTCCGAAAGTTTCCATCTTGTGTGTTTGTTGCTTGAAATTTTTTCTTTAAATATTAGTCTTTCCAATGTTACAACTATGGTTGTAAATGGTAGAGTTTTTCTTTTCTTTAGTTCAAATCCTCAACCTATAATTCATGATTATATGTTCATCAGACCAGCTACATCAAACAAAGTAGATATCAACGCATATAAATGTATCCATCCATACATCAAAGCAATGATGTTCTCTGAATCAAGTACAGAAAAAATAAAATGAGTTAATTAAATGTTAATTTACTACACTTATTTCCTTTTTCTTTTTTAGTATTTCAGAACTTTTGTTTATAGTTTTACCCAGCTTTCTGAACTATAATTATCTACAGAGACCAGTTCATTGAATCTGTCTTCTACCATTGACATTTTACCTTTTAACTTTGTTGCTCCATAATATATGCCAAGTGCTTTCGATCAGCTTGTAAGGGGATTTTTCATTGATTTGGTGCTTGTTGAAGTACTTATTCTTTGAACAGACAAAACAGAATTTTAAACTCCTTTTGTATTTTTTTATCCTTTAAAGGTCAAGAAAAAATTTTAGTCAGGTCAATTTAACTTAATGATAGGAAATCTCATATAATTTTTTCATATGATTTCTTAATTAATATCTGTACAAAATGTATACTTTATGTTCAGCTGTTAAAATATTCACAGAAACTAACTAATCATACATGGTTTTAATCTTTTCGGTTTTATTTCAAACTGCGCTCCTAATAATCTCACACATTTGCCTTATTTCTGTTTTGTTAGCACATCCCCTCCTTTTTTATGTACTTTCCTCCTACCTCATATGTTCTTTTTGGCTGTTGGGTCCATGACACTAATAATTAATTTCACTTCTGATACACATTGTATTATGTTTCTATTTATCATCATATTTTTTAAGCGATGTGTAATATATATTTTACAATATGTTCCTTGCTCAACCTTGATCAGTATTGTGATATTCTCTATGTTTACGACACATGTTTCCTTTCCTATTCAAAGATCACATTGTACAGTTTGTCAGTAACTGATTTAAAGCTTTCTAAGTTTTTGTTTAATTCACATTCATCATGTCATAAGTCAACAGAAAGTGTTTGACCATCTTTTATTCTTACCACAAGAAGAGACATATTCTCTTCTTGCTACAGATTTATTAGCAAACCTTTTGTGGTTTACCAAAGTGGAACGCTTTATTTGTTTATCCCCATTGTTGTTTTACATATCAAGTTAAGAGTTTATAAACTCTTGATGCTTTACTTTAGTGTAAATATTTATGTTACTGTTGACCATGCATTATTTTTAGGTTTGCAGTTCATTCATAAATTAAATAGGAAAACAAAATTATTTAACTTATTGATTATTTTATTAATCATTTTTTCCTATTTGAAACGGTTAAACAAACAATCACAATCGTTTTACAGGTAGTAAAATGGGAACCCAAAATTTCTTAAAGATATTGCTGGAGTTATTTAAATATTTTAAAATTACTTAAACTATATTCCTATTAAAGAGATGAAGCTGATTTTAGAATTAGATAATGTCTCGATATTATCAATTTTAACAAATTGCAAATTTTTAATATTATCGTGCTTGTTAATGGTTTTTTTCTTATTTTTGGCAAAATAAACAGTTACTGTTAAATTAGGATATTGCCATTTATTCATATAAACATAAAGTAGAAACTCTCCTCCTATAGAATAACTTTGTTTTTTTTTCAGTTATTACACAGTAAAAAAAATGTGAAATGTTATAAAGAACATTTTTTGCCTTTAATGTTGCTGTCGCTCGTGTTCTAACACAATGTTTTATTATTTTTTTTAACAGCTAAATATTACTAATTATTTGAAAATGTAATTATTTAAATAACATTTCTCATAGCTTTCATAGTTATCTTAAAATAAAATGGATTGTCTTAGCTTTAAGTAAAATTTATTCATATTTTTATAAAACAAGTTTATTTTATTACTCAAGAAAAAAATTACTCAATGGTTTTCTGTTTTTTATCATAAAATTGTTTAAAAAAACCATGGTTTTGTATCAGGATTACATTAGAATTCACATTATCTAAAAAAAATTTTAAAAGTATCTTTTTTCAATTTTTTTCATTTATAGTATTTAATTCACATGGTTACTAATAAAGGCTGTAGTTTAAAACTTGAACCAATATAGGAAAGCTTATTAGATTAGAAATTTTTAGTGCTTCATTTGTTCAAAGAATAATTTTTATTTTTTTTTAAATTTGGCAAAAAATCTTTTCTTTAACATAAACTGCAAACAGATTTATATTAACTCTGTTATACAAACAATTAAAAAAATATTTAAATAAATATAAATATATATTGTATCATTGTATTGGGTTATTCCCAAAAAGCTACGGATTTTCATGTAAACTTTATTTTGTCCATTTTCCCAATTTTAAAGCGTTTACAGTAAAGAAAGAAAAAGAAAATTATATGGAAACTTATTTAAAACTTTTGTTTTTGATTTTTTTTGTTAGATCCTTATTTTTTCGAGTCAGTCTTAAAAACAGTATTTTTTTATAAGTGGAATCAAAAAATGCAAAACTTGTAAGATTAAAGCTCTTTCATTTTAAATATAAAAGTAAAGAACAAATTGCAGCAAATTTTGAAGCTTTAAAGATGTTACATGACGTTTTTGCTAAAAATCAACAATTTTTGAGATGTGCAAAAACAGAAAAGAGAAGAAAGAAAAAAGAAAAGAAAGACAGTACACTGTTAAAGTTGTTTTTGTTTAGATGATAATTATCTTTTCTGCTAAGATCACTATAGTTTCTATATTTAGTACTGCTTACCAGGATTTTAAGATTTTTAAAATAATAGTTTTCTTATGTATATTTTTCTTTTTAGTGAAATTTATTTTATATTGTTGTAGATCTCTATTTTCATAGTTTTTCATTGTTATATATTAAGTTATTGTTTCATATTTAATATTACTTTATTTACATTATAATTGTTAAATCTCATCTAATACATTACTTACATAATTCCAATTAATAATTTATATTTGTTTAGTAATTTAATGCAAAAAAAGTAAATCAACATCCCTTTAAGAGAAAAAACATCATAGAATGCAATTATTTTAGAAGAAATATAAGAAAATTTAAAAGAAAATGAAAAATATAGTGGCAAAATGTAAATTATTACATTTAACTGTTTTAAGTAATATTATTTTCTTTTTAATAAATAGATAAAACGAAGCAGGTTCTTAACCAGTAACATCAAAAGAAATGAGAACTCTTATATTTGTATACTGGAAATAATAGTTTTAAAAGAATGAATTAACAATCAGCTCTTTCTACAAAAATACCTATATTATTAAAGTTTAAGAAACAACTAGGTTCAACGGAGGAAACGTTTTTTTTCGGCAAAGGGTGATCCAATCAATTTAGAAGCCGGGTCAGATTATAAGATTAAAATGATAGATTATTTGATGATGTTTGAATCACTAGACAGTGTACCGACATGTTACCTAAAGTAATGCTTATGATAAAAGCAAATATCCAACTTGTTTGGGTTCATTGTTGATGAAGCAGGTTTCCATTGTAAATGTATGTACATAACCAAAATTGAAAAAAAGCAGTTATTGTAAAACTTTTCTGGCTAAAATTATATATTAAATCATATAAGATTTAATGAAAATTGAAATTTGTAATTTTTTTTAATTTATGGGGAGGGGAAAGTTTTTCAGAAAAACTTTTTTTCCAAATATATCACTTGTACTGAAATGTAATGAACAGATAAGAAGGAAAATTACCCTTATTGAGATGACAATCACTATTATTGTATTTCCCTCCACCCTCTCAAATTAATATTTTAAACGATTTAATGATATTAATACGTCATAAATGCAACTATAATAAATTTCAAGTTTTTATATCGTTACTCATTTGAACCCCTTTTAAAATATTTACCAAATTAAAACTATGACATCCCTAAAAAACATGCCTACACTGATAATTAAAATTAATAAATTAACAATATAATTTATAAAACTAATATTCATAGGGAAGAGAATGGTTTTTTGTAAAAAAAATTATTTCACATAATAATTCTATTGAAAAGGTAAGAAAAAATTTACCCTTCAAAAATTTTTATAGAAATATAATGTCCACTCAATGGATATTTTCAAAAATTTTATGACATCAATCCCAAGTATGTACAAGTCATCGTTTCGAATTAAAGATTTTTACATTACCTACTTTCTAAGATTTTAAGAAAAATATGCGTAAACGTACATGCGCACATATTTTAATAAGTAGTTTTTTGCCAGATATTGACGTTTTAGGGCCCTTTAAGTCAGAAAGTACCAGGAAATGGACGGGTTTGAGCGCGTAATACTGAGAGCGCGGTGGTAGAAAAATGTCGTGGTGGGGATAGTTCTACTCACACAAGACGCTATTTCAGTAATAATGGTGCCGTGGAATTTGCAATATTGGATGTTCATGTATGACAATTTTGTTAGAAGTGGCGAGTCTGTTAGGGCTGTGCAGCGACTCTTTCATATTTAATTCAATCTTGGTCGCCATGGAGCTGTTCCGAGTCGTAATGCAATCCTCAGATGGGTGGAACATTTAAGATGAACCAGAAACATTATTAATAAGAAGCATAAAGGTCCGAGATGCAGTGTAACAACACCGAAAAACATAGCAAGGGTAAGGGAAGCGCTAGTCAAAAGCCCAGGACGTTCAGCTAGACGACATGCTTGTGAGTTAGCAATCAATCGTGTATCTGATAGACAAATTTTACACAAAGAAGTAAGTTTCCACCCGTATAAAATTCTTATTGTGTAACAGTTAAAAGTAGTGAGTCTGGTGCGCTGTTGGCTCTTTTTGCATTATCGGACCGTATTTTTTTTTTTGAGGAAAATGGCAGTAATGTCACTGTTAATTCGGCTCGATACACTCCCATGCTTCAATTTTCTTCAGGCCAAATCTGCGAAGACGAAGAATCGCTTTAAAAGATGTTTGGTTCCTGCAGGATGGTGCTACAGCACACACCACAAACGACTCTATGGAAATTCTTCGTCGCATGTTTCCTGGACACATCATCTCACGTTTTGGTTCGTAGCCTCTAATAACTCCCGACTTATGAGTTTGGAACTATTTTCTGTGGGGGTACCTAAAAGCCGTGTCTACAACCACAAACCCCGCAATTTGGACGAGTTAAAGAATGCCATAATTCAAAATTACTACATTTCTCCAGATATGTTGGCGAGTTTGATGTAGAATTTCGAGAAGAGACTTAAGAACTGCATTCAAATTGATGGATGTCATCGCGAGGACATTATTTTTTATAATAATTACATTCAAATGGCAAATTGAGCTATAATTTCGTGTCAATAAACATAATTTAACTGTAAAATTAACAGAGTATTGCTAATTCAAAAACCTGTGTCACCTGTATATCATTTTGATGAGTCATTTTCAACATTAGATATTCTACTTTTGCCTCTGTTATATTCTATAATAACCGAGAAAGTAGAAGTACGTTTAGTTTCAACAAAAGACCAAGTTTTTTTTTACACAGAATAGAATATATAACTGACTAAAGCTCTGCAATATAACTTGATAAAAAAATAAAATTAAGGACAATCTTCTTGCTAAGTCTCTTCTATTCTACGACATTAAACATGATTTTAGAAATATTTCAACAAAAAAGATTAAATTGGTGAAATGATACGTGGAAAAAATTTAGTTGCTTTCTTGAAATCGAATCTTAATTCAACTGATTTATGTAAAAAAAATTACAAGTGTGCAATATTAAGAGCTCAATTTACGATCAAGAGTTGATTAAATTGTTACAGCAAGAGGGTGAGTTTCTGTTGTAAATCGTGGTACCACGCCAAATTTCATAATTTTATGTTAAAAACCTTTTCCTAAGATACAAAGCCAAATAGAAGCCAGTAAATGATAATACACGTTTTGATACCAAGAGTTTTACTGCTTTAAATTTTGTTTTATTTGTGGGAACTCTAAACTTCGAAAAATACAACAAAAAATTAATCCAAAGCAGTCATATTCTATAGCAGCCGACTGAAGTTAAAAAATTACTTTAAAAAAATGTTTATAGGAAACGCAATTTTTAAACAAGAATTATTGAGCCAAGATATTACTAAAAATGTTTTTATTTTTATTGGTATTACGAAAATAAATTAAAAATTCGGATCCAGTTTTATTTAATTAAACATTAAAAACATTCTGTTATTGATACTTTTAATAAAAGTATACGTAGGTCGAAAAATAACAGTCTTTTGTTAGGTGTGACTTTTTGATATTGTTTAAGTTGGCATTATATTTGTAACATTAGTTAAAACGATGCATAGTTTCAGGTAGGTCACTGGTTAGTTTTGCTCGTCAGAAGGAGAGAGAAAATATTCTAAGTGGGGACAAAATAAAGAGATTGTCGCTATACAAAAAGATTAGAGTGGGAGAATGTATACACACAGCTGAGTTCTGCTTGCTATATTCTCCAGTAGTTGTAAATACAGCGCGCCTATATAAAACGATCGTCTGCCTTCGCTTATTCGTTGTACACGTTCAACCGGCTGCGTGTTGTTTTTGATCGGTCTATTGTTTTTATTAGTTTTCGTAATCGTATTTCGTAATTTTATTTTAACTTTTTTATTACTTAAAAATAAATTAATCTTTAATCGGATATAACGGAGTGTAATTTTAAAATAACTAATTTTTTTTTATAAATTTTAATTGGACGATTGTGAATATGGTTGTCAACAGGTTAAATCCGATTGAAAATGGAAATGATAACAGAAATTCTCAACCACCAGAATTAAAAGGTAAATTAAACTATTTTATCTTTTGTTGTCATAGTTTGGCGTAATTATATTCTTTAACAATGTAGTAGATGAATATGAAATGTTTAAGATCGTATGTGGGTGTTTCATAATTCATCGTGCAAGTTTTTTTTCTATTTAAATTTGAATTGAATAATGAAAATTCTGTTTTCGTTTTATATTAAATAAATATAAATATCCTTATAAAAAGTTTGGTATAAATATCATTATAAATATTATATTATATAATCATATTATATATTATATAATATTATATTATATTTACATAAATATAATTTTATAAATATCCTTATAAAATTAGAGTTTGGTCTTTATTTATGTAATCGAAAATACAAGAGATTAATTTTGGTTATTTTACTGTTGCGGTGAGTATTTTACGTAATCATCTCCTCAAAGGCTGATTTAAATTTAAATAGTATTAAAGAAATGATATCATTATTAAGAATTAATAATCTTGTAAATAAATATTACTACGTTACAAAGTAATGCTGTAATTATTAGTTCGCCAGGTTCATAATCAGAAGGATTTAACAACTTGTGCCCCTCGTGGAGTACGTGTGTGGGTGAATAAGTAACTTTTTTTTCTTCTGAGTAATAAATAATAACAATAAGACAATAGTTTTGAACAATATTGTTTCTCTTAGACGTTGTAATAAACCTCCAAACTTATCTTCTTTATTATACGTATATGTATTAATTAACATTTAAAATATAATATTTCATCTTAGGGCTACTACTAAATTTCGAGTTTTCAGGATAGAAATCTTTATTTAGGCGAATAAACGTGATTAAGTTCATTGAAAATTAAAAAAGTGATATGTACATACATTTATGTTAAATAACCTTAGTAACTTGGCAGAAAAAAATATGTAATCTATTCTTAAAAAGAAAAAAGAAATTAAGTTAACGTAACCTCGACTCTACGAAAAAGAACTAATTATGCTTCAGTCAACATTTTTACTTTCGCAGTTATATAGTTTACTATTTAGGGTGATTCAAAAGGGACTTCACAACTTTAAAAGCATATAAAAACGTATTGAGATAACTTACAGATTCGGTTGAAATCTCATTTCATAGAAAAATACATCAATTTTGTCACACAACATTCATTTTGGTTCGATATGGCTTCCATTTGTAATGCGACATACATTAGAAGTCGATTTCATTCCAGACTGTAGCCAGCAAATCTGCAGATGCAGCGTTAATTCGAAGTTTTAGCTCAACAAGATCAACAGACAAGGTTGTTGTATTAACCCGATCTTTAATGAAATTCCAAATGAAAGAATGTAAAAATGAAAGGGTGAAATCAGGAACGAGGTGGCCATGCAATTGGACCTTCGCAACCGATCCACCGAGCTGGGAATCGAGTATCAAGAAAATCTCGGATTTTTAGGCGGTAGTATGGTGGTGCCCCGTCTTGCTAACAGTAATGGCGTCCAACTTGGTCATCATCGTCTAACTGAAGAATTAGAAAATTTTGAAGCATGTCCAGATAAAAGATACCATTTACGGTTGCCTCCTGAAAAAAGAAGAATTAGTCTTTGTTTGCTTAGGGAACAAAAAACTGACCTTAGGGCTATCACGAATGTGCTGAAAAACTTTCTTGAAGGTTTTCGCGACCCCATATTCGGCAGTTATGGGTGTTCACCTTGCCACTGAAGTGAAACGTAGACTCGTCACTAAAATTTCACTGTATAAGAACGTATCGTTGTTTGCAGTTCTATCCATCATTTCCACACAAAACTGCAGCCGAGTAACTTTGTCGTCATTTTTAACGTGGTGAACCACGGTTAGTTTGTACGGCTTCAAGTTCAATCGTTTGCGTTAGACGCGTCAAACAGTCATTTGTGGAATGCCAGTCTCTCGTGACGCACGTTGAGTTGATTTCTTCGGACTATCTGCAAAGCTTTCTCCGAGTTTCCCACAACAGCTTCAGGGACGCGTGGCCATCCTGTTGATTTTGTGTGTTTATCAGAACAACTTGTCTCAACGAAGATTTGGTGCCAAGAAAAATTTGTATGCCTACTAGGAGGCTGTCTACCGTGCACTCTGTATGAAAATTACTTTGAATTGCAGTTGCTGACTGCAAATCGTGAAACCAAAGCACACGGCGAGCACGTTCCGTACCAGTAAGTGTATCAATTTTTAACAATGCTGTTGCTAATTCGGTACTAATGAACTTTGCGAGTCAACTTGATTTGTTTTGCAATGAAATGAGGCCTCAACCGAATCTGTAAGTTATCTCAATAGATTTTAATATGCTTTTAAAGTTGTGAAGTCCTTTTTGAATCACCAGGTATAAGCGGACGTAAGTTATAAAGTTAAATTTGGCACGCCGGGTTTTTTTTTGTAGATGTTATCGTTTCCATTACCCCTTCCCCTACAAAAATATACAGTTCTAATAATGAAAAATTCCGGAAGGTTTTATGTATCTACGTATTTATTTATTTCAAAATTTTACTTAAAGGTTAAGCAAATTTTTTTCATATAATTTAATGCTCCTTAAGGTTGTTAAAATACTTTGTAATAGTGATTGGTCTTACTCAAACCTTCATAAATGAGCAGGAAACAAACGCCTTTTTTGGACTTGATATTACATTCTTATATTAATTATATGATTCCATTATAATTTATTTATTCAGTGCTCAATCTATTGATACAATGTCATTAGATTTTTGGCCTTCCAGTACAATGTTCCATCAGACATGTTTCTGTAATCGATCAATTCTTACATACTCTAAAATGTTCTCAATTATATTATTGTAGTATTTATTTGGGAAATTTCATTCAGGAGTAGGGCATAAGCCTTTTTTTTCCTGGTTTTTAATAAATTTATTTATTCCGTTAAATACTAATACATGATCACCTCTTTCAGTACTATTAGTTAGTTGTGTAAAGGAAAAAATCGGTAGAATTACGATTAATTATAAATACAGAAATTAGGTTATAATTATTATATATAATAATATATATATAATAAATTATTCCTATATTATTTATTTGTTTGGTTAACTTTTTGTGATACTTCTATTTGTTTACAGTCTTCCGTTACGAATTGATCGCCCGAAATTTTTTACTTTATTACCGTTAAATGCTACATACTGTTTTTATTTTCTTGTTTAACCTCCGGGACCACCGTTAGGTGTTGCATCAGAGGATGAGATGAATGATTTGTAGCGTTAATGAAAAATCCCATGCCTGACCGGGATTCGAAACTGGGACCTCCGGATGAAAGTCCGAGACGCTACCACTCTACCATACTGTTTGGCTCTAGTAAGCTTAACTGGCCGATTATTACCAAATCTTTTACTATAAGAACTACTTGCTGTCATTTTCTCGTTATTTTATTTACTATCTTCTTAAATTATCTAATTTTGTGATATGAATTCTTTAAAAATTATATTTTATATATATATAAAATACTTACGATCTTTTTTTTTATTGTAATATTTCGTTATTGAATTTTTTTCTCAAAGACTAAAAAAAAAACAAAGGTTAACCTTTTCTGATTAATTTTTAAGCTAACACGGATTTATATCCATGTAAAACATTCATCGAATTGTAAAAGTATGCCAAATTGATTAATATAACTTTTTTTAATGTTCTCCTTCAATTGGAAAACCAGCAACCTAAAAAGGCGGAAATTAATCTAGGACTGTAAGAAATGAAAAATAAAGATATTTGGGAGTTTAATAATAGGAAATATTTTTGAATTATTTTTTAACGTTTCACAAGAGCATAAAAAAGTTTGGTAAAAAATATGACTACTTAATTTCTAGTATTTTTTAAATGAAAAATTTCAGTAATGAAGTGAAATTCCTTATGTTAGTATCAAATTGACTGGGAAGTAAAATAAGACCACCTACTAATTTTTTCCATAATTATGAAGCGAATTATTAAGCTGGAAACTCGTCGTTAAAGATAACGCATGCCAAGTGTAAACTAACATGCATAACGCGCAATTAATTACATATTTAAGTACTTATTACTTACCAACTTTTCAGGGAAATGTTGGAACAGTTCCAGTTTCTTTCTGTAATCAATGGAAATAGCATTTCTGTCATTCCTAACGTGATATATATATATATATATATTTCAATTATAATAAATTATATATATATATATATATATATATATATATATATATATATATATATATATATATATATATATATATACGTATATATTTTTAATACACTGATTACATTCTGATCTGAATAAACTATTTATTTGTACAGCTCTAGTCAGCATAGGGTAGGCATTAATTTATGAATATAAAAAAGAATTGCTGTTACTATTAGCCTGGAAGGTTCAGGGAATCTACGGGAACATTTTTATTATGATAAGAATTACTTTAATCTTAATTAAATTAAACGAGGAGGTCGCTCTTTTCACTTTCGTGGCAGAGTGATAGCGTCTCAGTCTTTCGTCGGGAAGGTCGCGGATTCGAATTCTGGTCAGGCATGCCATTTTTCATACACTAAATAATTTTCATTCTGTATTCCTATGCAAAAGCTTCAAGTTAATGGGGTAAATTAATCATAAAAAAAATTAATGCATGTGTATATTAAAAAATAAGTGGATGTCTTACCGTATTAATTAAAAATAGCAACGAAAAATGTTTATAATAAGAATTTTTCTTCCCGTAAAACGAAGTAGTAAGTATAGTAAGTATTGCTATTCGTTTGTTTTTTATCAACTTTAAAAATATTATTCTTGTTTTTCAAATAGCCCCTCCTGAATTTATGTTATTAACATCGATTAACTCACAATATTTACCGGGGGCCTTATCCCTTTTTGGCAAAACAAAAAAAAATTATATATGTATATATATATATATATATATATATATATATATATCATTGATCTTCCAATTAGAATACACTTTTTAAAATTAAAAAAATGAAATTAATTAACCGACTTTAAAATAGAAGAAGGTTCTCATTTAGATTCATATATTACTTTTTTCGCTCATGACTAATTTTTTTACGTTATCGTTTACGATGTTGCTTACTATTTTGTAGTGGAAGTTATTTTCGTAGTTCTATTGTAAGTCTTCACATATAATGTGCGGATGATTTTAAAAAAGTTAACGGTCAACCTTTTGGTTTGAAAATATTTCTCTCGTTTTCACTGTAACATTCATTTCCTCGAATACAATTCAAGAAAATTAATTGGGTAAAAAATTATACTTATTTTCTCTCACTGCAAAAAGTCTTAGTTCATACACAGAGTAATCTCTTAAAATCATTCTGGGCGATTCTTTTTTTATTTCAGGGTAATTTTTTTTATTTTCATAAATACAGTTTTCTCATCTTTACGATACTTGAAAGCGGAATTTTTAAAACACGTGCAGTAGTTTTTATAGGCCTTTGTTAGTTATAAATAAGTAAAACATTTAAAAGAAATAGTCTATAAAAATATAATTAAATTGGACGTCACTTCGGTATTTTCTTTCCGTTAAAAAAAAAATCAGCATTGTTAAAAAAATGAGAGGAAAAAACAAGTAATTTATATTTTTTGTAGGCACCACATTCAATAATAATCATTAATGTACCTAATTAAATAGTATTAACAGGTTTTAAATTATAACCTTGTAAACAAGTAACGAGATACGCCCGTATCGGCGTACGACTATTAGCTCACGGAAGCAAAACTATGTAACCATTACTTTTTATTGTTTAATTTTTCTTGGCTGTTACTGGCATTAAAATTAAACTATAAATAAATCGACGCATTTTGTGGCATTCGAAGCGCATTATCAACTTAAAATTAAGTTTTGAAAATTAATTTCAAAAAATATTTATAAAAAAAATGAAATATTTTATATTGTTTTTGGAAGATTATAAGGTCCCCGTTTTTACTTGATAACGGAGAATCGATCATAAAATAGAACGTTTAGTGTAGTTACTGGGTAGGAAACAAGTAGAGTCCTCAAATCGGACTATAGATAGAACCGTTCCTATCATCAATCCCTACAAATACCTAAGACAGTCTCTTAAATAGGTCCAAAAATTCTTAACGTGAAAATGTTTATTTACATAGATACACAACAGCTAAATGAAAAAAGCCGTCAATGAATTGCATAACTTGATGTTTAATTTTTCAAAAATGAAGTTATAATAATCAAAAATACGACAACATTCATATAGCCTAAAATATTAAACGAAAAAATGATTTTTAAATATCCAAAAAAATGAAAAATTTAAACTTAAGTAGCCGGCAGAATGAAAAGAAACAATGTACAAATGTGTTAAAAAAATATTAATTTAAATTATTCAATTTAGCCAGCTTATTTTTCTTCATCGATAAATTACAAAAAAAAAAAAAAAAAAAACATATATCGTAATAAATTTTAATGTTATTGATTTTTTTTTAAATTGTTTATATTAAATTTAAAATTACTTGTTAAATTATATTTAAATATTATAATTTTATTTTTTTCAAGCAAATATATTCAACAATATTAACGAATTACCAAAATTCTTAATATTAGTATTTTTTTTTTTTTTTTAACCTCCGGGTCCACCGTAGGGTATTGCTTCAGAGGATAAGATGAATGATCTGTATCGTGTGTGAAAATGCCATGCTTGACCGGGATTCGAACCCGGTACCTCCGGCTTAATATCAGTATATTAACATCACAATTTCGAAAAATATGTTTTCGACTTTTTGTAAATTTGGGGGCTCATGAATCAGGGGTTTTAATGATTTAAATATTCACAAATAAATCGAATATTCATTTAAATAAATCGAAATCGAGATTTTAAAAAAATCGTTTTTTTTTAATTTGGGAGCTCCCCTATCAGTGGAGGGTATTAGGCTACTTAAGTGACTTTGTTCACATTGAAATATAACATTAAGTAAAACGTTTTAGTAGTTTGTGACCTTGGTAAAAAAAAAACTTTAACTTTTGCAAGAAAGATATTTTGCTAAATTGCCCCAATAAAGATTATAAATTTTATTTGGCTAAAACACTCTTCCCCATCCTTGTTCCAACTTTTGCAAAGATTTAAAACATTCTTTTCTTCCGAAGGTTGTACCTGCCTACCAAGTTTGGAGAAAATCGGTCAACGGGACTAAGTTATAAGACCAAATATAAGCTAACATATTCACGTACGGAGGTCGCCTTTTAAGTTTTTACAAATAAAACGACCACTAGATGGCGCTATTAAAATATGACATTACTATTGTTGTAAAAATTTGACTTGTAATCGCGAAAATTTCGGTTTTCAGATTTTAATTTAAAAATTTTTGCAATCAGAGGTTAATAATTATTAATAAATCAATATATTTAAATTAAAAAAATAGTTAAAAAAATATATATACGTATATGAAGTCGGATTCGAACCGATGTGTGCATGGTTACGGATCCGACACATTCTCACTTACATCGCATATCTACTTAAGCGACATGAGACAAAATTAATATATAAAATGCTAAGGGACTTTTTAGGATCATTTTATTTTTTGAATATAATTGAATATTGCGTGTTAGTATTTTGTGATGAAGACACGTAAACAGTGTACTATTCACACACGCAATATGGTTCAAATCGGTGTCCCGAACCCCGCCCGTGTCTTCCCCTTGTTAGCTACAGTAATATGGATCTTAGATGCCTTATACTGATTTAACTTTTTAAAGAAAAAGGTCACTATAGTTATTTTCTTTCAGAATTAGAAATAATCTGCTTACGAAAAACAATTTTTTTTTAATCGTTAAGCACGATCTTAGTATATTAGAATAATTTTATTTCCAAACCTATCTTGTTTTACCTTTTACACATTCTCAAAAACTATTATCTGTAGAATATTGAAATTTTGTATTTAGGACTGTTGTAACATCTAGTTGTGCACCTCCCTTTTTGATTGCAATTGACTGGACAATCTACATTTAAAATAATTGAATGTTATGTCGGTAATATTATATCTGATTATTTAATGTTAATTGAAAATTATAATCTAGAAACGTATTATTTTTGGATTTTCTTAGCAAACCCTGCAAAAAAAAATTGTATATTTAAAAACATCATTCTATTTAGTTATTTGATGGAACAATAAATACAATGTTATGTTGGTATTAAGAGTACATTTTTAAATTGTATTCAATTTAAAGTGATTGTTGAAAATTATTTTATCGATTACCGTTGACATTTGAATTCAAATAATATATATATATTTTTTAAATATATTAAAGAATTGGAGGATCATATCTCACTTTCAAATGAAATAACTTTAAATGAAGTGCAGCAAAAAATGTATATATGTAATTTAATAGGCGTACAAGGAAGTCATGTAGCGTTCACATCAGATTATTTTTATTGTTACAATAGCTCAGAAAACAGCCGAATAGTTTGTTGAAAGTGACCATTTAAAAACAAAAAATCAGTTTTGTGAAAAAATGTAAATTTCACGTGAAGATTTTTATCGGATGATTTTTTACGATCTTCGTAAGGGCCTAACTCAACAAAAATGCCTCGAATCGCTTCGTTCAACTTTTGGTAATAAATCGCCATCAAAAAAGACTATTTACAACTGGTTTGCAGAACTTCGTCATGATCATGCTTCCGTCAGCGTTGAATCTGAAGGTCGACAAAAAAAAAAATCTGTTCCCGATGGATTTTTCCTAATTTGACCGTAGCTCAAAACAAGTTCGTGTCAATTGGTGTAAGGAAACGCTCAAAAAATTCGACCGAGGAAATGCAAAATCCGTATACAACATCGTAACAGGAGACGAAACTTGGATATATTCGTACCAGCCGGAAACTAAGCAACAATCAACCGTTTCGTTGTTCCAAGATGAACCGAATCCAACAAAAGTAGTTCGTTTGCAAAGCACTTTCAAGAAAATGATCGCTGGTTTCTTCGGATATACTGGACATGCAGCAACCGTTGCTTTAGAGGATCGAAGAACACAAGGATCAGAAGAATACTGAATGGTATACAACAATTTGTTAGCAAAAATTGGGAAAAACAACGGAAAACGTGGCATCATTCTTCATCATGACAATGCCAGTTCTCACATACTCGCACAGCACGTCAAACAATTGATTATTTGACGGGAAAAACCAGTAAATTAATGTCTCATTGCCCGTATTCACCTGATTTATCGCCTAACGACTTCTTTTTGTTTCCTAACATCAAACAAAGAATGCGTGGACAGCGATTTTTATCGCCTCAAGAAGCTGTTTTATCCTTCCAAAACCATGTTTTTGAGGTACCAACTTCAGTGTGGAAAAAATGTTTCGAGAACTGGTTTGAACACATGCAGAAGTGTATAAATCTTAAAGGCGAATATTTTGAGAAAAAAATGAAATGATTTGTACCAAAAAACCTTTTTTCTTTCGTTGTTTTTGTAAAAAACTTAAAAGGCGGTCCTCGTACATATATTTACGTCCGTGTAACAAAAAATATATCTTTTGGTCTTGGGACCTTGGGATAAAAAAATGTTTTTCGCAGACTATTTACAATTTATTTAAATATATTTTTTCCTTAAAGCACAACATTAAAAAGACAAATTTTTCTAGATTTAATATTTTATTGCTTATTTCTTTTAATGTAATTAAAATAACATCTTAATGTTAGATGAAGAATCTTGAGTAACGTATAACAAAATTTTTATTTGTTTTTACTCTTTTATATAGTACGTAATGTGATTTGATTTTTATGTAGGCAGTTATTCTAAAATGATAAAAAGTAACAAACGTAAATTGAATATCGATTAATATTTCCATATTGAAATTAAAAACTTAGTTTCATCTTTCTTTTATAGGTTTCATGAATTAATTAATATGATATTGTGCTGAAAAAAGTATATTTTTCGTCGATGTATTAATTTTTTTACCGACTTTTCTTCGAAAAGTACGATGTTACTTTATCTCGTGGTGGGCGTGGTAGGTGAATATGAATTTTCTTTACGTTTTGAGACATAAGGAGTTCGAAAATACCATTCACTTAAATTGTAGTTTCCTTATATATTTGTTTATTTATAGGATTATATATAAAATGTTGTGGATCGAAAATCTTCAAAACTACTTGATCGATTTCATTGAAATTTAAATATCTATCTTAGATATAGTAGTGCATCTGAAGTTCTGTGCATGTGAAAATGTTATTTTCACATACATAAGATTGGTCGAATCGTTCTTGAGTTACACTTAATTTAAGGTCGAAAAATTTGAGCGGGGAAAGTTAGTAGCGTGGTTCGTTATGATGCAAGTTGTAACGTTGACTTTTCTTTATCTGCGACATCTATTGCAATATTGTTCGGCGTATTCAGGTAGCCTTACCTGCTTTGATGATCGTGATGACTGGGTATGTGTTTTTTATCTAACGGATATGTTGACTGTGTAGTGTATTTTTCATACGCGCTTATGCAGTGAGTCACAATGTTGGCAAGTTGAACGATGCTTGTGTGTAGGGTCTACACGTTAATCGAACGTTTGTAGTGCGTTGTATTCTGAAAATCAGTGCCGTTTCTGACTGCGAAATATTGAGGGCGTCGAAATTATTAACTTAGTACTGATTTTCTTGTTACAGTTAATTAAAATTATTTCGTTATTATTATTTAATTTGAGTATAGTCTTATTTTATTCTAATTTGTTTCTTGATTGTTTACTTATTGATATGTGTGTTTCTATTTTTCTTATTTATTTCTTAATTCGTTTTCTTTGTAAAAGTTTAGATCAGTATGAGTTGATACTTTTTCAAAAGGAAACAAAAACTTATTATTTGGAAATAAAACTGCACAGGAGCTTTTTTTGTATTCATAAATGCAACAGAAAAAAGTGCAATAAAATATTTTCATTAGAATTATACTTGCTTCTAAAAATTGTACACGAGTCAATACAATATTCTGTATTGTAAGATATCGTCAATCGTGAATAAATCATGACAATTGATTTTTTCAATGATTACTTTATTTTTTAGAATTAAAAAACATTCATAATTATTAAACTCGTTATGCATATTATTTAGCTTGTTAAAGTTTAATGAATTTATTTTTTTTAGATTAAATCTGTAACAATGTTGCTAAACTTTCTCGATGTTTGAATAGAGCTTAAAATTATATCTTTTCGGTGATAATTTGAAAATTAACATTAAACTTTGGACGCTAATTTTTTTATCTTTATTTATTTACGCATTAATTTCCTTAATTAATGAAAAATAATTAAACAACGTAACATTCGAAATATATATTTTTTAAACAAGTGAATAAATATATATATTTTTAAATTACTCAATATTTTCTCTGTTTTTCGGTTTCTGCACCGCTCTTTATACGTTTTTGTATTTAAAAAATATAGAAATATTTAAAACTGATTATTGTTCACTAGTTGAACAGATTGCAACGTACACATTAAGAAAATAAAAAAAAGTTAAAGTAAATTTTATCTGAGTCGAAATAATCATGGAACTCAAAGAGGTTAAACCTTTGTCCAATTTTTGGATTAATTTTTTTTTTTGACGGGGGGTTGAAGAAATTACATTTTTTTGCTGTAGTATTAAAATAATATATAAATGTATGTATGTGTGTGTATATATATAAAAATGTCTCTCTCTCTCTCTCTCTCTCTCTCGCTTACTCTCTCTCTCGCTCTCTCTCTCTCTCTCTCTCTTTCTCTCTCTCTCTGTGTGTGTGTGTGTGTGTGTGTATTTATATAAAAATATACTAGTGGCTACTCGTGGCTTCGCACGCGTACTTCACGTGTAGCTTGAGTCCTTCGACGCTCATTTGATTGATCTTCAATCTCGGCAGCTCTGGATTCTTCATAAGTTTTCAGTTTGCGGGCTTTTTGTGACTTGTATGTTTCTCTATAAAAAGAAAATAATAAAAGATTAATCGAAATTGGTGCAGTACTATTTGCTGAATGAAAAGGTTTACACGTTTCACAAACATACATTTTTTTTAAAAATTGTATTTTTTCTTCACTTTTCGAAAAATGAACGTATTACATCGGGGTTTTTGAGGCCTATATATTTTTCTGTAAAAAAGAGAGAAAATGAAGGAAAAGATCCATCGAAATCGGTACCTGGAAGACCCATCTAGAAGATGGGTCTTCTATTCCAATTCTTATAAAATTGAATAGATTCAAGGCGCTCCATATGCAATGATTGGCCGCATCGATTTTTACGAATATACACATGAACATATTCTAAAGATACTAAATAAAATATGCTACTATACACATACACATGAGTGCATAATTACTTATTACTTTTTCATTTTTGGATTCGTTGGTTTTAGAAAAATGTTGAGAAATATTAGTAAAAAAAAAATCTGTTATTTAAAATGTACACCCAGTACCATACTTCCCCTTAAAATACTTTTTTTTTTACAGTAAGTAGCCCTTAAAAGAAAAATTAAAAAATGAACTAGCATAACAGTGCGTTTGTCGGATCGAGCTTATAGAAAAACTTCGGCTACTGCAGTATTAGCTTACATCTTCAAATTTATGTTGCAGTGTTTGATGCTTAAAAGAATTTTAATCGAGACTCGATGTTTAATTATCATATTTTTGGTGAATTGAGTTTAAAATCTTGCTAATACAGAATGTATAGATAGCTTTTAGTAATTATTAACAGTTACCGTTATGATTACTGTAATATACAGGTACCTAACCGATCGTGGTTAATGCTTCCTTTAGAACATTTCGATCTAAAAACCGCAAACGGCAAAGTATTAATCATATCCTAAATACGTAATACATTCCAAGATTAGAAAACATTACAATCAAATAACAACAATCAAAATTTGATAACAAAAAGTATATTAAAATAGTTTTTTTTTCAATATAGGATTCATTAAAAATATAATAAAATATGTTGCCATGAAACTGATGTTTATATTTAAAAAAGTATTATGTTATTATTATTATTATTTTTTTTTTTTTAATTAAAAGCATCAGTATTTTCTCAAATTTGTCAAACTGATAAAGTAGCTTTTATTTAACAAAATTCATTTTATTAATTATTATGTAAAAAAATAAAAAATAAAAACCACCTTCAAAAAATAATAGTACTAAAATGTTACAAATCATTATATTTTTATTAATTAATTAAAATAAAAGGATTTACAACAAATAGCTATTTTTGAAGTTGGAGCCAGCCAACAGAAGTTAAACAAAAAAGAAAAACTTGACAAAAAAGTATACGTATATGCATTAGCGAACTCGAGATGAGATATTGTCGTGACAAATCTATACGCTCTTGAGATCCCATTTCACATGTGGGAATCCCGTTTAGCCGTCTAGCGGTCGGTTGAGGTACTAACTTTACGTAACTGTATGTTTAATATTTTTGTGGTATCTAGTACCTATATATATCTATATTATATTTAACGCCAGTCCAGTCTTTATTCCAGTCTTTAATGGAATATTCCGACATGGCCGATGCGCATGATTAGGGCCTTTTTCGGAATATTCCAACGTCAACTTTTTGTCCAGTTACAATTCGTTCTGTCATAATATTCCGTCGATTTACGTATTTTATTTTAGTAGTACTCTGCAATGATAGATAACACTAGTTGTTAGTTTTAATACCATGTAAAGGATTTTCATGTGTATTTGATAATTTTCAGCTGACCCGGCTGTGTAATTATTAATAATAGTTTAATTTTGCAAAAATAGTTATTTGTTGTAAATACTTTTAATTTAGTTAAATAAAAATATAATTATTTGTAACTTTTTAGTAATATTATTTGTTGAAGTCGGTTTTTATTTTTATTTTTTATAAATTATTTTATAAAACCTCCTCCTGTACTGTGCGGACGGTTAGCGCCTAAGGGTGTCGAGCCATTCGGTTTTTTTGTATCATTCCTAAGATTATCATCGGATTTGGTTAAAATTTATACGGGACCATTCCGATAGTATTCTCTTTCGATTAAAAAAAATTATCAAAACCTCTTCACTAACGTCGAAGATATTACGAAATATACTCTAAAGATCGTTTTTTATATTTTTTTAAGATTATCATCGGATTTGGTTAAAATTTATATGGGACCACTCCGAAAGTATAATCTTTCGATTAAAAAAAAATTATCAAAATCGGTTAACTAACGTCGGAGATATTGCGTAAAATATATTAAAAAATCGTTTTTTTTTTGTTTTTTCTTAAGATTATCATCGGATTTGGTTAAAATTTATATGGGACCATTCCGAAAGTATACTCTTTCGATTAAAAAAAAATTATCAAAATCGGTTAACTAACGTCGGAGATATTGCGTAATATACATTAAAAAAATTGTCGAATTGCTAACCTCCTTTTTTGAAGTCGGTTAAAAAGGAAAAAAAAAATGTTTAAAAATAATGTTTACTTTTGCTGATTTAATAAGCTAAACATCTTTTAGAGCTTTGTTACTGTATTAAATAAATATTAGCAATTTTTAAACTTAAGGAATATTTTACAAGGAATCATAAAATATTATTTACAATTTACGTACAAAAACATTTTTTAATCGAATATTCTGAAATATTTTTTAAATATTTAGTACTTTGATGAAAATAGTCAACATTTAAAGAGCGATTGTCTTGTAAAAAATTATAATACCGATAAAAAATAGCGGATTTTTTGTACGCGAGAGAATGTCTTTATTGCTACAAGGACAGTCGTCAGTCATACTGTAATGTAATAATACCATTTAAAGCTGTCAAAAAAAAAAAAAACTATTTTATAATTAGTATATATAATTAGTATTTATTTTACACATTAAAACTGTAAAAAAGTTTATATATATATTTGATTACATTTTAAAATTTATTATTATTTACTGTTTTAATTAATAATTCGTAGGGAGAATATCAATAATTTATAAATGGTAGATTAGTAAAATCAATTTATAATATTAATTTTTTTTAAATTGAGTTTTAATTATTAAAGATAGTTATTTACATTGTATATCCTCATCCGCAAGCTTGGAGCTTATGTGAAAATAACGATTATTATTATAATAAATACTGGTCCCATAATAAAAAGTTAATCTTTGTTTTTCTTTTAAATATTATACACACACACACACACACATATATATATATATATATATATATATATATATATATATATATATATATATATATTAATCAATATATATATATATATATATTAGTCAATATATGATTATCTACAGTAGTTCCATTATGTAATATACAGTGTTCAAAAGGTTATGGGAAACTGAATGTCAATAGTAGTTGAAAGCGGCCTCCATTATGCGATTCACATAGTTGATTACGACGTTGCATATCATGTAACGATTGTTGAGGAATTGCAGCGACTGATCGTTCAATTTAGCTCTGAAATTCATGAATGGTGTGAGGATGAGTTTTGTAAGCAGAATCCTTAAGTTATCCCCACAAGAAAAAGTCAGAAGGGGATAAATCAGGTGATCGAGGGGGCCACAACCCCTTCAAAATCACCTGTCCATAAAAAAAAAGTACTCTTGCTGAAACCACGTGTACTCTAGCCGGTCTCCAGGTATAGTGTTTATAACTGTTGCACCATCTGTATGTAGCGCTTACTGTACACTGTGCCATAAAAGAATGTCATGAAGATTCGCTTAAGTGACATTGCACATCAAACACCCACTTTTTTTCGTGCAGCTGATGTGGATTTTCCGTAAACCAATGTAAGTCAATATTATATCACTTTTATCTCAAAGGACAATGGATATCACCTTTTCTGCTGATGGAACGGTTTTCGCCTTCTTTGGAGCACGTTTCCCGACTGCAACCTGCTGTTTTGGACTAGTCCGTGCTTTCAAGTAGATTGTAATATATCCATGTTTAAACAGCTCCAAATCATGCTTAAAAATGTGTATTCGTTCAAATGCTAGATCAGTTGTTAGTAAACACAGCGTCCATCTTTTGAACGAAGTTTCCTCATATATAAATAGTGTAAAATATGATGTAATCTTCGTTTGAGATGCCTGTCGTCTTAGCGATTCCATACACTTCCATTCTTCTATATCTATTACCGTATCAGGAGTTTCTCAATATTCTCTGTTGTAACTTCAACTTGCCGTCCAGAATTTTCAGCGAAATTTGTGCTCGTATGACCTCTTCGAGAATGACCAGACCATTTGTAAACTGTTCTAATCGTTAGAGATGATTCATCATAATGTTTATTCGTCTTGGCTTTAGTTTCATTTGCAGTTTTACCTTTCAAAAATTAATGTTTGATCAGCACACAAATTTCTGTTTCGTCCATTTTTCAAAAATCACAATGCTTCGTCGACTCGAACGACTGACAACAGAATTATGAATGTAACCAAAACTTGGTGTATGTTATTAGCGGAAATGCTAAAAATTAATTATGACCTTAATAATGTACTACGTACGAGCATCATCTCCTGAATTTGCACTAACATAAAAAAAATCTTGGTATTTTGTGTATTGTTTCAGTCTTCTTTTGTTTTAAACAATTCTGTTGTTTTTAATTTGCTAAACAGGAAAGTAGTATAGGGTGTTATAGTTTCAGCACAAAAAGTAAATTGCAATAAAACAAGAAGTATGTGTAATAGAAAAGGAATTTTTTTTATTATGAAGCTTACAGCATTACATTATGTTAGAAAAACAATATCATTCATATGGCCTCCACGGCTTTGCTTGACATATTCAAGACCTATCAACAAAATTTGTGTTCAAAAAAAACTATCATTCTAACAACAAAATTTTGCGTAACTCTCGCACAAATCGGCTTGAATTCCACTAATAATGCGTCAAATACTTTCAAATCAAATGGTTTCAGGTCATCAATCGTTAGTGGTTTGTTGCTACAGACTTGTGACTTTAACATAATCCCAGAGAAAAAATCTAAGGGAGTCAAATTTCACGATCTTGCTGGCCGATTAACATTACCATTTCGTGAAATTATCGAAACGCCAAACCTTTGATGTAATAACTGAATTGTTTCAGCAAATGTGTGGTACGTGACACCATCCTGCTGAAACCACATCTCGTTCAAATCAAAATTTCTCAAATTTACAAACAGGTAATCACGAATTATAGTCCTGCAGTGTTCACTATTTACTGTAACAGCATCTCTTTACTCATTTTCGGAAAAAAGGATCAAATGATGCCACGAGCCCATAATCCACACTAAACAGTGATTATTTTCGAATGTAATAGTCGCTGTTAAATAATTTTTGGATTGCAATCATCCAAAATACGGAAATTTTGCTTATTTACAAAGCCATCAAGCCAAAAATGACCCTCATCTGAAAGATGATTTTTTTTTTATGAAAATTTGGATCCACTTGGAGCTGCTGTAGAATTCACTCCGCAAACTGTCTACGCAAAGAACGATTCCGTGGCTTTAATTCTTGAGTTAATTGAATCTTATATGGGTGTAGACCAAGATCTTGACACAGCATTCGCCATATTGTTGTTGAAGAAACGCCCAATTCCAGTGAACGATATGAAACCGATAAATTTCGATTTTCAGTTCACCAAACGATGAATTATGCTTTTTTTGGCCAATTATGCACACCATAAATATCACGAAGTGCACGAAACATAGCTGTAACCGATCGCAAATTTCGTTAATACATTTTTATGATTTCTAAACGTTGTTGAGACGTGTAGCGTTCTATGATGATTTGTTATAAACTATTGTAAACAAACAATGGCTGAAAAAAAAAATCAACGTCACCACAGTCTGTCAATTTTTTGCGTTAAATTTGAAAGACTACTTATTAGCAGTAAATGTTGTCACTCTGCTGTTTAATTGCTGCTAAAGCAGAAGTGAATTATAGGTTTTTTTTTCTAACCTTCTTTAAAGTAAGAAAATTATTATCAAATATTTAAGGAATCATGGAGGAAGGTGGAAATTTTTTTTTAACACAAGGTTACATTTTGAAAAGATTCATACGGTAATTTTCACGTCGAACCAGTACATTCTAATACTATTGCTGTAGCTTACCAATCGTCCCTTTAAATGTAATTTTTATTTATTTTACCATTCAGTTTCAGCAGTATAGGATTTTAAACACGTTATAATATGTTAAATAAGTTAAATTAAGTTTGGTGTTTTTTTAAATACCATATTTCAGATTCATATTATTCTAAGGAATAATGGTTTTCACCAACTACCGAAGAGTTTAAAATAGCCATCCACGACTTAAAAAGTGGAAAAGCGTTTTTGACTGCATCCACCGGCCGGCACTTTGGAAGGCATTGGAGACAGAGCTCATACCTCCAAAAGTTATCAAGCTTCTCCAGGAAAGCTAAAATAGATCGTTGAGTCAGATACGCATTCGAAATGAGCTATCTGAGTAGTTTTCCATCCGGTCAGGAATCCGCCAGGGAGACGTTGCCTCTCACTCCTCTTTAACATCGCAGTTAGTTGACTTCATAATGCGACGAGTTTTCCTCGGCAGAAGAGGAATTCAGTTTGGAGAGGATAACTTACAGAGAGGTTAGCCGATTACAGTGGCGTGTTCACCGACAGTGATGCTGAGGATAAGACACATGTACTAACAACAGACGGCTCACACGCCGTCGTCCAACTGGATGGTGCAAATTGAACAACTACAAGAATTCAAATATTAGAGCTCACTGGTCCAGGAAAGAGAAAGCAGAAGGCATCGCAGTTCCAAATGCGATGCCTACGGCAGATCATCAGAGTCTCACTTCGCGATCACATCCAAAACGATGATATCCGCCATAACTGCCAACAACAGTTAACAATTGAGGAACGGATTCAAAAACGAAGACGCGATGGTTTGGTCATGTCTGCAGAGTGAGATGGAAACTGACTACCACACAAACTCCTCTGGTATGAACGACCCACCCGTTGGAGAGGCTAACAAGCATCTCCAACGTGGATCAAGCAGATCGATAATGATGTAAAAAACCGCAGGCTAAACCTTAATGAAGCCAGGAAAACGACCATGGATCGCCATGCATGGAAGCGTCTTGTTAGTGAAATCACAACCACCGGCACTCACAGCAGCGTGCGGGCTTAGCAGTCGATCCAATCTAGACGCCAGTTAGGGATTAAAAAAGGAAGAAGGATTCAAAGGTTCTTATTCTTTCAGTAAAATATTTATTACAATTCGAAGTATAAGTAATAAAACGTTCGCTGATTATTTTAAAAATTCAATTATGGTGTTGAATTTTTGTCGGGTAATGAAGGATGCTTTAATAATAAAATATTTCAAAATCTTATCTTCAACCATTTTTGTTTGGTCCATATTTAAAATTAATATAAATTTAAAAAAAATGAAAATGCTGCTTAAATAACTAACTTTTTCCTTTTAAGCTTGTAATAATTAAACTAAGGTTAGTAAATAACAGTTTTTTTACTATTTTATAAAGAAATAAAATTCCATATTCTACTAAATCGGAGGGAAAACGTTTGCGGATAATGTTTTTTGTTGCTTTGCAGATTCTACTATTTTTTCTTTTGGTAAAGATAAAATAGTTTAAAGATACTACTCTCGCTATAGGAGTTTAGAATTGTTACAAAACGATAGTTAGATCTATCGATTGTAGTAAGTACAGCTTTTAAAATATCGTGGTGTGCAAAACAAGAACAACTAAATCTGTTATCTTTACTAAATCTCCAACTAAAGTAGTTTTATTTTTTACAAATAAGAAGTTATTTAAAGCTTAGGTAAATATTAAATACCCAAGGGAATATAATTTTCACGTTCTTCTCTATAAGTTCTTCTATATAAGTTTCACGTAATTCTCTAGATCTTCCTGCCACAGCACCCCAAATAATGTAAATTTAAACTTATTTTATTTAGTGCCATAGGATTTTTTAATCAACAAAATTTTCTATTTAATTTTCTTAAAAATCTCTTTCATAATAACTATGTGATGTTTTAATTTTCTAGCAATTCAAGAAATTAGAAAATTAGTAATAAGTTAGGGAGGGCTTTTTATAATTGTAATGACAAAACTATTGCAAAAAATGTTAGAAAACCAGTCTTAGACTTTTATGTAATCTTTTGAGATAACCTGAATAATAACAAATAAAAGTAAACGTTATCGAAAAGTATTTTATATGAAAGTTGTTTTAACTTTTAAATTAATAATTATTTTTTTATAATGGGATATTCAAATATGAAAATGCCAATATAAAACTTCTGAAGAAAGAAATGATAACCCCAGCATATTTTTTCCCAATATTATGTTACCGTTTGAGTCAAGAGTTAGATCAAATCTAACAGTTTTATTAAAACCAAATAAGCGTTAAGGAGTGATGTCTAAACTGCAGCCTGCTGGACGGAAATTATATAATTATATTTATTTTAAAAATTAATTAAATTCCATTACGTACGTACTGAATGATTACTTTTTTATTACTTAACTATTAATTATTATTTATTAAAATATATATATATATATATATATCTAGGTAGTTTACATTACTTCAGTGACCGAAATACAGCATATAACAAGTATCCGTAGTTTTTTGAATATTGAGATAAGGTAATCACGGTGACCGTATCACATTAACCCGTTGACCTATTGTAATCAAAATTTAATGGCCTTATTGACCCATATTCAGAAGTTATCGACAAAATTTCATAAAAATTGGTTTATCCAGTCTGAAAATGTAAAGAAAAGCCGTAACTGACGGAAAAAAGTATATATATATATATATATATACCGGGTGATTCAAAAAGGATTTCTCAGCTTTAAAAGCATATAAGAATTTACTGAGATAACTTAGATTCGACTGAGTTCTCATTTCATAGAAAAACACATCAAGTTTTTCACTCAACATTCATTTAGGTTTGATGTGGCTTCCATTTGTAATGCGACATACATCCCACCTGAAGTCGATTTCATTCCAGACTGTAGCCAGCAAGTCGGGTGTTACCTCTGCAGCTGCAGTGTTAATTCGAAGTCTTCGCTCTAAAAGATCAGCAGGCAAAGGTGGTTCTTTAATGAAACTTCAAAAGAAAAAATCTCGCAGGGTGAAATCTGGGGAGCGAGTTAGCCATGCAATCGGACCTTCACAACCGATCTACCGACCTGGGAATCGAGTATCAAGAAAATCTTGGACTTCTAGGCGGTAGTGAGGTGGTATCCCGTTTTGCTGATGCTAATGGCGTCCAACTTCGTCATCATCGTATAACTGAGGAATGAGACAATTTTGAACCATGTCTAGATAAACGGTTACCTGAAAGAAGAAAGGGCCGTATAGTCTTTGTTTGCTTAGGGAACAAAAAAAAATTGACCTTAGGTCTATTACGAATGTAATGCAAAGTTTAATGAGGGTTTTTGCTACCGCATATTCGGCAGTTGTGGGTGTCCACCTTGCCACTAATGTGAAACGTTGACTACACTAAAAATTACATTGTCTAAAAATGTATCGTTGCCTGCAATTCTGTCCATCATTTCCACACAAAACTGCAGCCGAGTACTTTTTTCGTCATTTGTAATGGGTTGAACTTCGGTCATTTTGTACGGCTTCAAGTTCAATCGTTTACGTAATACGCGCCAAACAGTCATTTGTGGAATACCAGTCTCAAGTGACGCACGACGAGTTAATTTCTTCGGACTACGTGCGAAGCTTTCTCTGAGTCGCTCCAAAATAGCTTAAGAGACGCGTGGTCGTCCTGTTGATTTTGTATATTTAACAGAACAACCTCCTTAACGAAGGTTTGGTGCCAAGAGTAAATTGTGTGCTTACTAGAAGGCTTCCTGCAACCCACCGGGTTGGTCTAGTGGTGAACGCGTCTTCCCACATCAGCTGATTTGGAAGTCGAAACTTCCAGCGCTCAAGTCCTAGTAAAGCCGGTTATTTTTACACGGATTTGAATACTAGATCGTGGATACCGGTGTTCTTTGGTGGTTAGGTTTCAATTAACCACACATCTAAGGAATGGTCGAACTGAGAATGTACAAGACTACACTTCATTTACACTCATACATATCATCCTCATTCATCCTCTGAAGTATTATCTAAACGGTAGTTACCGGAGACTAAACAGGAAAATAAAAAATAAAAGGAGGCTTCCTGCAGTACTCTACGAATATTACGTTGAACTGCAGTAGTTTACTGCAAGTCGTGAAACCAAAACACACAACGAACACTTTCCATACCAGAAATTTGTATCCATTTTTAACAACACGGTGACAGCGCTGGTGGCCAAATTTGGTACTAATGAACCACGTGAGTAAAAACGTGATGTGTTTTTCTATGAAATGAGACCTCAACCGAATATGTAAGTTATATAAATAAGTTTTTATACGCCTTTAAATTTGTAAAGTCCTCTTTGAATAGCCGAGTATTAGATTTGTCAGCACCAACTCTTAATAAAATAGTCCGAATAGATAACTGAAGTGGCATATAAATGTAATGGCATCATATAATTTACCCAAGAATGTGATCTTAAGTCCAGAAACGACAAAAAAAAATTATCCCCACTCCTTTATGGATATTTGAATATAAACCAAACGTCATCAGAAAGTATCTAAGCTATCTATGGAGCATTAAAATATGTGCGATTAACCACCTTTTGAGTGAAATCTTGAGATACGGGACCTATTTTCCCGTATTTATTTACCTCCTTTACCAATTGCGATCAAAAATTAAATTACCCATATATAGAATTAATGGGGAAAAATTTCATCCAAATCGATACATCTAATCTGGAGTTATCAAATACATACATTCCTTCTGGAATGTATATATTTTTCATTGCTAAAATTATGTGTTTTAGTTAGAGTGTCATGAAATGTTATGATCTGCAAAAATCACGACATGCAAAATTTGAACAAATTAGCTTTCCTGGCCACGGTAAAGTTATGCAATTCATTTTTTAAATTCAATCATTTTAATCACTATTTGTATCTTTTGTTTTTCTCCAACCAGTTTTCCAGCTGCTGCCGAGTCTGTGTGTGTATAGGTAAACGCAGTTACCGCTACCGGCTGGCCAGGCCTGACGTAACTGCAATCTAAGTGTAAATGTATCGGTAAACATATAGCCTTGATCATAATTCAGGTCGACAACTCCTGAGACACGTGGTTAATTGAAACCCAATCACCAAAGAACACGGGTATCCACGCACTAAATCCGTATAAAAGCAAATCCATATAAAAGCAACTATCTTTATAAGGAGTCGAACTTAGAGGTCTCGACTTCGAAAATCAACTGATTTTGCGATGACGAGTCTGACCACCAGACTATCCCGGCGGATTATTTGTATCTTAATGATAAAATAATTCCTTTTATTGAAAAAACAATAACCGAAGTTATGAAATTTTTTTCACATTTTTATGCAAAAATGTTTATTTTTAATTTTATGGTTCGTAGTTAAATTAATAAACTGATATTTCTATACTTGATGAGGACTTAATGAGAATTGAGCTGTGGGACTATTGTTTCATATTATCATGAAAAATGATAAAATGTTTTTGATCATTTGGGTAAAGCAATGGGGTAAAATTAATTTCTAAGAAAGTAATCCCTAAGTGGTGATAATAAATTTAAAACAGAACCTTTTAAATTCTTTAAAAGGTACAAAGATATACCTATAATTATAAATACCATATCGACTAGTTTCGGCGTGACGTCTGTACGAACGTACGTATGTATCTCGCGCATAACTCAAAAACGATTAGCCGTAGGATGTTGAAATTTTGGATTTAGGACTATTGTAACATCTACTTGTGCACCTTCCCTTTTGATTGCAATCGACTGAGTGAAAAGTGTCCAAAAAAGCCCAAAATCCAAAACATTCGGATTTTGGACTTTTTGTTAACTGCAGTAATAAGCACTCATTGAGAGCTTTTGAACGATATATCATAAATGGTACTTATTTTCATTTGTTTCAGAGCTATAGCCAAATAAAGTTTTAATTAATGAAATATTTGGATCTTACAAGGGGAAGGCACATCGGTTCAGATCCGACTTCATCTCCTTTTTTTGTAACTTTTTTTTTTTAATTTAAATATGTTGATTTATTAATAATTATTAACCTCTTGTTTGTAAAAAAAGTTTTACAATAAATAATAATTCAAAAATGACAATAAAAAAAAAATACCATAACATATCTGAAGTTATTAATGAAATAAAATTTTATGTACTTTTCATTTAAAAAAAATGTTTATGTGTGATTTAATAGGCGTACAAGGAAGTCATGGAAGTTCACGTCAGATTTTTTTCTCTTAATTGTTCATAGTAACTCCTTGGTTTTTGAACTTAATCAACCAAGATATAAATATCAACATTAACTTAACGCATTTCAAGCCCTGAGTTTCTGTTATCTAAAGTACTGTACTCCAAAAAGAATTCGTTAAATTTATTTATAATATTTAAATCTACGTTTGATACTAGTAAATTCTTCCTTTGTAATAATCTGCTTTTAGAATCGCCCTTACAACGTTCAGCCATTGTTATTTTACTGTTTAAATTTAAAAAAATTCTTCTACATTATTATTTTTATATTACGTTCTATTACATTAACATTTAACTCACCATTACTTTTTGTCCCTTTATAAAAAAAATTCTAAAACGAATTTGGGTCATAATTTAATTTTAGAAACTGATGTGCTCAATGTTATATGAATCTCTACCATCCTTTGATCCAAAGAATAAAATTCCGTTATTGTATCCGAATCATGTATCCTACAGCTTCTTGTCTCAAGGCAAGATTCACGACACGAGCCGTATCATAAACTCCTATCGTTGCTTCTTGCAACAAAATAATATGGATACTCGTTATAAATACAACAGTTGATCTAGATTTTGATGTAATGAAAATCTAAGTATATCATCATATTTGATATTATTTTATTAAATGCTATAGATTAGTGTAATTTATAATGATTTTGCCCCGATCGAATGCTGTTTATATAATCGATTGAAATTTAATTTCTATAAACCGATCATGAAGTGTTTTATGAAAAGATATACAGTAAGCCCTTGGCGTATTACTAGTGATCGGCCGTCTCTAGATCTACGTAAAAATGTTAGAGTATTAATATAATCGATAATATCGGTAGAATATCGGTAGATAGTCGAAACGTTCATTGTTTCAGCGGAGTAAGGATTGAAGAATTCCTGGTGCTTATCGTTCAGAGCAAGTAGAAATCATATACTTTATAACCCAGGGTAAACTGTTTTTCTCGATCATCTATTAATTCAACCTGTCTTTTCGGACAGCGGCCTCTGTCTTGTACCTTTGCAGGGTAGACTTATCCTCTTACGTCATTTAACAGGAAGTCCAAGGACTTCCTGTTAAATGACTTGATGTCCAAGGACTTCCTATCGTTAGCCAAGGCTAACGTTAGGTTTGGTGCCCGTAATCGGTTGCTTATGCAAAGAGCTGATCTATCTTGAAAAATTTGCTGAAGTCTGAAGTCGGGGACCTTACCTTGTGGTAGATCCCGACTTGGTTCCACTCCGACAGAAATCCGTTGGGCTCGGCAGAACTTCATTACAAGCGGTCGTATGGGGATTAAAGTAATGCAATTAGGGAGGTATGTAATGTTCTAGGGACATTCTCATTTGTTGTTCCGTACTGCCGTTATGTAGGGATAAAACTGGTACGGGTGTACTTTGATTGATTTATAGCTACGTAATGTAAACGGATCGGCCAATCAAAGATAACTTATGTTTTCGGAGATGAAAAACTAATACGAACAGTTTTTCTTCCGCAACTTACAACGTTACGCCGTACTACCGTAATACTTTAAATTATTGTAACTCTTTTGCTATTTTTATATAATAATAGTAGCTTTCGTAATTATTACTTGTAACTTTATGAATAGTAAAACTATTCATAAAATATTCTTTTTCAAAAATATTAGAAACTGTAATTAAGGAGATAAATGAATTATCAATTAAATAATTATACAAGTATAGTATGTCGTTTCTCTTATCACAGTAGTCTGTTCTTGGTCATTGTTAGAGACGAATTAAAGTAGTTTATATGTAAATATAAATGCATACGATATCAGTAACTATAACATTTAAATGACAGAAAATAATGTTACCTAGTGAAAAAGTGTTATTAAGTTGTGATAAAAATATTAAAACTGCAGTAAAAAATTTGCAGTTGTGTAACCTTAAAAGCAATATATTTTATTAAAATGCATCAACTCTGTTTCATTTTGCAATGTTTCCTACAAAAGCAGTAAACTGGCTATAATAAGTTCCGTTCGCTCTTACACAAATAATTACAGTTACAAAAAAAAATCTGTTATGCAAATTCAAATTAAACTGGCAAGGTTGAGGTTGTTAATTCACAATTCTATAAATGAAATAATTCATTTATAATTACAGTATTTTAAATACGATTTTATTAAAGTAAAATTTAATAAATTATTTTTATTAATAATAAATATACATATTATTGTTTTTATTTTCATTATTGTATTATAATTGTTATTGTGTAAATAAATAAAATATAAAAAACGTAATTATTATTTTTACTGACTTATTATTATTTATATATTTTGTTATTTATTTTTTTAAGAAGATTTAATCTTTTTTAATAAATATATTTATAATTTTTTTTGGGAATATACCCCTTTTCAACGGACTTCTGAAAAGAACGAAGTATTCAATTCGATTTCTATGTATAAATATGTAAATATCCCGAAATGTGTTGGCCAAACTTTTAAGGAACTGATTCAGGACGTCAAAATAAACTGAAACGTTCTTGATGAACAAATCTCCTATCTCGCCTCATTTTCCTTCTATTTATATATATATATATATATATATATATATATATAGAGAGAGAGAGAGAGAGAGAGAGAGAGGGCCTTTGATATTTAGATTAATTATTGTGTGACAATTGAAGAAAATTACTTTTAATGGTAATGATAAAACATAAGGTATTTTTGGTTTTAATAAGTGGATTCTTTTTGTGTTTTTTACTTCCTTGTAATAAGTAAAGGAAGTATATGATCGCGAAAAATTTCGGTTTTCAGATTTGAACGGAAATATCCGTTTTGACCATCCCTGAATCCATTTTTACTAGTTTCGGCGTGATGTCTGTACGTACGTATGCACGTATATATCTCGCATAACTCAAAAACGATTAGGCGTAGGATGTTGAAATTTTGGATTTAGGACTATTGTAACATCTAGTTGTGCACCTTCCCTTTTGATTGCAGTCGACTGAACCAAAAGTGTCCAAAAAAGCCCAAAATCCAAAACATTTGGATTTTGGACTTTTCTTAACTAGTAATAAGCCATCATTGAGAGCTTTTCAGCGATATATCGTAAGTGGTACTTATTTTTATTGGTCTCAGAGTTATAGCCAAATAAAATTTTAATTAATAAAATATTTGGATCTCACAAGATAAGGCACATCAGTTTGAATCGGATTTCACCTCCTTTCTTTTTTTAATTTTAATACATTTTTTATTAATAATAATTATTAACCCGTAATTGTAAAAAAATGTTTAAAATAAATAATAATTCAACAGTAACAACAAAAAACATTTTCTTCCCCTTTATATTCATCTTCTTGCCGTTTTTTTTTGAGATATATTTCTTCATGTTATCTTTCTTCTTCCTGTATGATTGTTTCTTTTTCATTTTTAATTATTCAACAAATAATCCAGTAATAAAAACTGAATATTTTACACGTAAGGACGAAATTAGCATTTGTAACCAGTACACAGGAGTTTACTGAACGGAATAGTTTAATTATTACTAACTTTTATTTATACGATACACCAGAAATCTAAAACCTCTGTTAACCAGCAACTCACGAAGATACGAATAATATTGATCTAGTAATACGATTAATAAAGGGACTTTTACTCTATCCTAATATTTCATGTAAGATTGTTGAATTAATAATTGTATAAATATTTGATGTTAATAAAAACTAATATTTCAGCAATTGTGTAACTGTCCACTGTATTAAAGAATTGGAGAATCGTATCTCACTATCAAATGAAATAAGTTTAAACGAAGTGCAGCAAAAAATATGTATATGTAATTTAATAGGCGTACAAGGAAGTACGCTGGTGTCCGCATCAGATTTTTTTAAATAGATATCTATTTAATGATAAGTAGTTTTAGTTTTTAAGTTAATAAGAAAACTAATCAAAATAGAAATAAGTGAATTAATAAAAAATAGAAATAAAAAAAGTAAATTAATAAGAAAAATTAATCAGCATACTTATTGTCAGTTGGATAATTTAAATTTGGAGTCGACCTGAAAAAGTCGAAATGTAAAGGTGATTTGAATATTTGAATTTTTACTTTTTTTATCCATTTTTTTTTTTTTGAAATCCAATTCTATTTTTATTTATTTACTTTGTAAATTATGTTGTTTTTACTTTGAAAATTTAATTGCTTTTTTGATTCAACTAATTACGATATTATAACTTCTAGCGAAGGCCTGTTCTTTATTTATATTTCTAATACCCAAATTAATCAATATTTTCATTTATTTATTATTTAAATTTTTTTTATTTACAGTGTATATTTAAAACGATAATATTTTTTTATTATTTTACTACAAACGAATTAGTTATGTAATTAATTTTCCTTAAAGCGTAAAAATTAACCGTTTTTACAGCATATAGCAATGGAATAAATTTAAATATGTGGCAGTGTTAATTCAGTCTCAGATTTCAATGCATCACTTAAAAGTTAGGTTACTCTAATGTCAATTGAATCCATCAATCCGTTCTTGTTAAAAGGTTTTTTTTTGTTAATTATTTCCATAACTTTATTTGTATTCTTTTTCAGTCTGTATTGTGATTCTAATTAGCTGTAATACAGCTTTATTATATTAAAAGTAATTAACATATATACTTGATGTAATGCAGTTACGATGAGTCATAAATTATCTTTTAAACCATCTCCATTGTATATCTTGTAACGTGATAACTCTGATGTAGTTATCGATGGTGATGAATAATAAAAAAAAAATGCTGTTGATTTCAGAGCACAGAAATAAGTTTTTTTCTCTCTAGCTAATCGGTAAATAATTAGTTGTTAATTATTTAAGGTAATATGGAACCCATCGCCACCTGAAACATAGAATCACCTGATTCCAGTGCGTTAATCGGTATTTCATCACCTCAACAATGAAGTAAAATATTATTTTGGGAAATGAAAATAAATTTTTTTTTTCTATTAATATTCTTTGAATTTATGTGTAGCAAAAACAAATAAGGAAATATTCTACACATTGTATAAAAGTAATAAAAAAATAATTTTTGACGAACTTAACAGAACATACGTTGACACTTGCGTTGTATCAAACCTCAACCGGAAATGCCATCGATAAAAAATCATAAATTTCCTCATTTATAAAAATGAAAGTTATCGTAGAATACATAGAGATACCAGCCGATCAGGGTTCGCTCGCTCTCCCGACCGTCTAGCCCGCGGGGCCCCGCCCCCCTCCACCACCGACGCGTTCATTTTTCTCATGGTTGTGAGAATATTGAATATTTTACAGATCTTATTCACGAAAAAAAAATTAATCATTTTACTTCATTATAAATATAATTACTTCGTTAAATATAATTAAGTAAAAGGATTAATTTTTATTTCTTTAATGAATAGCTTTAATTCACAACTTCACCCCCAAGGGGGCTAGGGCTTCGATCTATGGCTTTATACCTTCCCTGGGATAATACGAACGTATCCTGAACATTTTAAAGAAATCTATTGGTTAGTCCTCGCCTGATGCTTTTGCAAACAAACAGGCAGATCGACAAAATTTCACATTTATGTATAAGATAAATCTAAATTATAAATTACGGTTAATTTCTTATAGAGTTAATTTTTAACGTATAAAAAAGAAATGACACGATCTAGCACCGGATGGAAGTTGATCACCAGTGTCGTTATTTTCCGATTGTATCCGGAAAGTAGTTTTTTCCGGTTATGTTTCCTCGAAAGCTATCAGTCCTCAATAATAAAATCAATTTTTTCCTTAAAAAAAAAAAAACTTTTTCAAATTAAATTCCAAATTTGACTGTATAAAGACTTGTTTAAAATATTTTATCAGTAATAATGTAATAAAAAAAAGAAGCAGAACTGAAATCCTCCATACAGATATAAAACTGAAAGCACTCATAACTAATTCTCTTGTGTCTTGATCGATATAGATCTGAGATTTGGAATAGTTATTCCAAATGAAATCCTCAGAAAAAAATAGTTTCATTAAGATTCTCTATAGAACGTAAAATATTTATCAATCGGGCAAAAAATCTATTCTTCTTGGTGAAAATATTTTTTTGGTATTTACACATTCAGGACACATTGATTTTTTTTTAACTAGTGTGTCTCCAAAGAGGAAAAATTTTTTAACCTCAGCTCTTTTGGTGGAACATTTTTTTTTAATTTACACGCTTACAATGGATTTAAAAAAAAATCAGCAAATAAGAATTGGATGTGAATCAACTTGAAAATTGTCATATTTTATTAGGGTAGCCGGCGAATGTACTCCTCTTTAGAAAATACTTTTTACGATATACTAGCTGAGGTTCTGTTTGTTGGTTTTGAGTTTATTTGTCTTGTCGTACGTGCTCACTTTTTTATTTTAGCTGCTACTGGCGCATAGTGGACCAATGGTAGTGCGCCGGGCGGCTGTACACGGCTCCCTCCACGACTCTCTCCCGTTAGTAGCAGTCCGCTGTCAATTAATTTACAGATTATTTAATTTAATTTCTAAGCGTTTATTATTTTTATTTATATTTTATATTTTTATTAATAAAAGAAATGGATTATTAGTTAATATTTACTAATAAAATTGTGACACAAAGCGGAACAATGGTGGTGCGCCAGGCGGCTGCACACGGCTCCCTTCACGACTCTTTTCCACTGGTAGCAGTCCGTTGTCGATTGATTTATAGGTTATTTAATTTAATTTCTAAGCATCATTATTTTTATATTTGTCCTTTTTTTACTTATTGTTATTTATTAATTTTATTTATTTAATTTTATTTATAAAAAAAAAAAGAAAAGGATTATTAGTTAGTATTTAGCAGTAAATGCTTACTTGATCGAACATACTCCCCGCCAAAAATATCATATGATTTTTTTTCTTAAATGTCTATAAACAATAAATAACAACAGTAATAATAATTATAAAATAAATTAATAAAAATTACTACCGTAATTCATTCATTCAGTATCGTAGCAAATCTTAAAACACAACTTTTCTCGATACAAATAAATCGATACTGAAAATACTATCGACTATCCATTTCGAATCTTATATGTATGATATTTTGGCCTTGTAGTTATAATTAAGGAACGGGATCCTATATTCAGTTATATTAAGTAAGGATTCCAACGCGGGGTCATACATCTAAATCAGTTCAGCCGTTGAGCTGTTACGGTGGAAAAAACAAACATACATACACCCTAAAAACATTACACTCATTTTTGGGCAGTCGTGTAAAAAAGCGTTGAACGCTCATCGTTATAATTAGTGAGAAGGTTTTGATTTTCTTTGAATGGAATTTTTAGTATATTCATTTTTTACATGGTAATGTTTGTTTAATCATTACAGCCATTTTTAATAGTAAACACCCGACCTTTTACTTTTAATCGCATAAACCAAACGTTATTTTGATGGTGTAAAATAAATATATATATATTGTTTTACTTTTAGTGAATTTTAAATATTAATATTATTTAATATTTTGTTAATAAACCAATGATTCTATGCCATCATACTTTCAGTATATTTACTTTTTATGTTGTATATTATTTCATTACTAACAAATTAATTGGTGTTATTAAAGACTGATTATCCTATTGTCAGCGCACTGACCGTTTCAAAATAATTGTAAGTCGATCGGATTATTGGAGAAACGATTGAAAAATTTAAGTGAAAGTTTTAATCCGAAAAGATAGGCAGTTTATATTATTAAATAAAAGCGAACAACATTTTTTCGCTGAAAAAATAATAAATTTACAAGTTAAGATTACCAAAAAAAAGTTTTATTAATATATTTATACCTCTGCTAAAATCGTCATAATTTTTATATTGAGTACAATTATCCGTCTTTCTTAGCTTCGTCATAATTGATTCGTTTCATTACTCGTAATTTTTGTAATATAAAGATTACCAAAAAAACTTAAAAATTTTTGCCTACTCGATATTAATATACCAATTTTCCGCCGAGATTTATTTTCTCGTTTTTACATTACTGTTAAACCAAGTATTTTTTTTTTTTTATTATTATTACATTTTAAAATTTTACAAAAGCTGTCATTAGTTTATTTGTTTTGCTGAATGTGCTTTACAGATCCAGTTTAATTTTATGGGTTTTTTACGATAGTTGTTTTGTGTAGTTTTGGCTACATTATATATAGGTCAAGATAGGTTATTTATTTCTTGTTTAAATTTAGCATATGTTGTCAGCTGATGTTATGCAACATATGTATTTATAAATTTTATACTATCCAAAAATATAATAAAAAGATAAATTATTTTTGGATATTTTTTTCTTTCTTTTTTTGATGAGAAATGGATCTTTTTAGCTAATGAAAAAATTAAATCTACAAGGATTTGAATCCTTGTGCAGAATGTTTGGCAAAAAGGTGAAGTATTACCTCGCCACGGATGTCGGCATGACAAATAAGTTAAATTATATCATAAAAATGTAATTCTTAAAAAATATTGGATTTTTATAATAGCTTTGTACAATAAATATCGCGATTTATTGACTGTGAAGGAGTTATTCTATTAATCATCAATCGATTCATTTCTCATCGATTGATGAATAACATCAGTTATCAAAAAAATTAGTACATATGTAAAATTATACATAGCATTATATGCGACGAGTATGGATGGAGCTATACATTGTTGTACATTAATTTACTAATCGTTAAGTCACAATGGTTCATTTCTTATTCATAATTTTATTTTTTACAAATATAGGTTACTATTACAGCTTATTGTGTAACTTTATTTAGAATATTAATGAATAATTGTTTAACGCAGACGATAGTCACAAACATATACTCTCGTACAAGTATGTCATTCCGATTATTAAAACTTTTATATGAATGGTATGTTTACAAATACAAGTAAATCCTATAATTTTAATTTTTAAAAATGACGTAATGATAAGGAATACTTTTTTATTAAAATTAAAAAAAACAAATCTGCTTTAATGAATTTGTCAAAAATCCGTCTTATGGATATTCGGAAAAGTAAATCCAAAATAAATTTAACGTAATGTTTTCTGTCTAACAAAAATACAACTTTTCGATGTTTTTATCTGAAATAAAACTTACTAAAAGGAATTATCTTAGAATGTAAAGAAAATGATAGATAGAATGTCCTTAACAAATTAATGAAAATTAAATAGTAAGAACAATGTTGATCTAACCGCCACGAGTATACTTTATTTTTTCTTAGTTCTACCCTCGTGTAAAGAAACTGATTTCACGGAGGTACTGCCTAGTCTATAACAAATTTCTAAATAATGTTCCGCAGTTAATGTTTCTGTAATGGGGCCGACCACTCTTCATCGCAAAATCGTACTAAACACAAACTTTTTGAGATTTCAATGATCTCTCTCAATAAATTGAGAATGTTGTCTGTAGGATTCACAGAACTAGATATCCTGTTATTTACATTGTTAATATATCCAGAAATAGAAGAAATTATGTTGAATTTGAATTAAAAAAACCGTCCAAAACACACACGATCTCAAATCAAACGTTCTAATCGGCTACAGTAATGAAGTCATTTGATAAAATCAGGTTCTTTAAGTATGCACGCTTCGAATTCGATACTGGTATAACTTGGGACTTTATGCAGCTCCGATTGAAAAACCAGTTTGCCGAGAAAATCTTACGACTTGACAAACATAAAAAGTCAGATGAATGTCGTGCAAATTGCAATTTTATAATTCTGACGGACAACCGCTACTTTTACGCTCAATTACATTTCCTGTTTCGTAAAATTTATAAATTAAACGAAAAATAATCTATTTATTTGATATTGCATAATGTAATTAATTAGCCTCAAAAACATTCTAGACTGAGTATTTAAAAACAATGTTACCCTATAAATATACGCCAAGTTTGTGAAAATGGAATTCTTTTGTAATCTTCGAAACTACTGATTGAGGCAAAGGGACGACGAGTCACGTAACGTATGAATTTTGATATTGTCGCAGCAAAATACCTGTTTCGTCGGGAACTATATAACAACAAACGTACAAGCTAGGAACGGCATCAGTTCTGATTTGCGTGACTTTATGAACGCTCTGTGCAATGCGTTTCTCTCTAGTCCCAGACATACTGCACGCATGGCGCATACTCATTGGCGATTGTTTGAGGAGCCAATTAGAAAATATTTTATGATGTCAATTTATTTAAAGGAGTATAAAAGTAATAATAAATATGATTTAATACCAAACCTAACGGCGAGTAGATAGATAATCTGTTACCTTTAATATATTGCTTAATTTACATATTTTTGTGAGTGTGTGTTTTCGTTTCGTGTTATCTTACGAATGATACATTTTATAATTAATAATATGTATACAAATATAATAAACTTAACTGAAAATTGTACCGCATCGTGTCTTTCTCAGCGCACTATTAAATACTTAATCTTACCGTGTTTTTCAATAAATTTATTTTTTATTGCTTTCCCTTCCGACATTTTATTTAGAAAGAGATTTCAAAAAAAAAATAAATGGAAATTAAAAAGTAATCTTAAGAACGTTGCTAAACTTTTCCAAGATATATCTTAAGATTAATTAAAGATTTAATGAAAGATGTTAAATAAGAGATTAAGATTTATTAAAGATTAATCTTAAGATTTTATTAATTAAATATTATTTAAAATTACGTGTATGCAGACACGTAATATTACACGCGTCAAGATTAAATAATTTTAGATTACTTGACTTCGAAAAATTATATTACTGAATGTGTAGATTTAATCCTTTTTTGAGAGGCTTTAATTTTTTATCTTGTAAAACATAATTCGAGAAAATTAATATTTTATGGAGCTCTTAATAATTAAAAAAATTTAATTATCGCAAATAACACACGGAATTTACATCGGTGGTCTGAAAAAATTCAAATGCTGTAGTCGAATCAAATTTCCAGCAACGATTGGGTGACGTTTGATGTGGCACGATCGATAACCAATTAATAGGCTCTTTCATATTAGAACAACAGGTCACGGGGAGAAATTATCTGACATTTTTAAAACAATGAATTTCTTACAGTGCTTGAAAATTTCTGATTGGCCAAACGAATTAAAATGTACTCTCAACTTGGTGGAGCGTCGTAAATTTATTTAGGAGTTAACATCGAAGATATTGTAGGAAGTAATATGATGATGCTATAAAATATCTTGTTGTTTCTTAAGAGGCCCGTGCATCTGTATTCGACTATTTAATAATTATTGAAATATGTTTTTTTTTTTTTTTAATATTGTATTACAATATTAAAGTTTTTTCCGGACGATGATAACGTGAAAGCGTTTTTCGCCCCTCCCCCCACAAAAAAAAAAACATTATACGACTGAAGTAAGAATTCTTAGATGAAAAGTTTACTGGTAAAAATGGATTACAGGCTGTTAAATTAGATACCTAGATCACCGGATCTTACACCCTTAGATTACTGTTTATGGGGATGGAGGAAATGCTAGGTATACAAGCAAAACGTAGACACACGTGATGAACTGACTGCTCGCATTCTGAATGCTGCTGCCCGTATCAAGGAACGCGAAAATATCAATAGGTTGGCGGCAGAAAAACTATCTGCCGCCAGGGGAAACTTGTTGAAGTGCATCGATGTCATTGGTAGAATTTACGAACATTTATTGTAAATTAATACAATATAAACCACAGTGAATATTTTAATTGTTTAAAGTTCTAAATTTATTGTACTAAATTCAGCTGTTTTTTATTTTTACAAATTCATAACATTTTTCTGTTGTCTTGTTTTTAATAATAAAAGTTAATTTTTTTTTTTTGTTTTTCATTGACTTTATTACATCAATCTCCTCAGAATTAAGTTCTTTACATGTTTTGATCATAAAATTTACGCATTTATTAGTCATTTATCAAAGTTATTGTACTTCAAAACTAAAAAAGTGTTCTTCGTCACTGAAGTTTTGTGTTTTACGTTGGATATCATGAAAACTACGGGAGATAGTTCTGGGACCTGTTTTATTCGAGTTTTGAGGTCAAAAAACATAAGAAACCCTATAAACATATGAAAAATCAAGTTTACCCCTTATATAATGCCTTAAAAGTTTCAGTATGACTCATTTCATCGGGGGAACTAAAATTCAGGCGAAGTTTTTCGTTATCCCTAACTCGATAACAAAGCGTTTACTTTCGGACAAATGTTGTATGAGTTTTTCCTTATTTCAAGCTGTAGAATCGTTTTCCAAATTATTTCCCTTTCTTCGTAAATCACTCTATAAATTGTATATACTATACTATAATTGCCCGATAATGAAAAAACATTTTTAAAAACTACATAAAAAAAGACGCGTGAAGATAGTAAAAATAGCTCTTCTAAGCAGTGATCAGTTAATGATGTCCGGTTTCTCTGGTAACAATGCTTACAATATTGTTAATTCAGAAGATTTCATGCAGAGATACACGCGTAGATTTTGATTTTTGGACTGTTGGTTTGTTTCACCCAGAACTGACGAATGGAGGGTGGATTAAAAACCGATTGTTAGACTGAAGGACCGATTAAATACCGTAAGCTTGTTACACTCGCTAGATGGCAGTTACAACTCTCATTCTTCCTCTTTTCTCTCTCTCTCTCTCTCTCTCTTTCTCTCTCTCTCTCTCTGTGTGTGTGTGTGTGTGTGTGTGTTAGAGGCTTCTCAGTCACATCATTGACCTATCAATTTGCGTAAAGTTATGCCAAAATTCTGGTATATAAGAAATTTCTGTGCGATATCCCCTTTCTTTCGGCTTTTCTTACGTATTGTTTGTAATACCATTTCTTAATTTCCTTTTTACGTAAAACGTAAATGAATATACAGCTCATCAGTTTCCAGCACTTAACAAATGTGCAAAAAAAGAAATAAAATTTCCCCTCGTCGCACCAGTTAGCAACTGTAAAAAGTACGATATGAAAGTAGTTACGACAGATAGAACTGACGATTGATGTTCGTTGTGTAAACACTGTTCGCTAAAAATAGATCGAAGGAATAAATTGTTCATATGTATGGGACCTAAAATTATTTTTGGCACTGGCTAAATCTTTAAACATCGATATTGATCGATATTTACGTATTGTACTTCATTTTAATTTTATTGCAGAACTCAATTTCTTTAATTCAATTCAAAACAAGTGATCACAGAATTCTACTGTTCACAAAATTAACAGTTTTTTTTTCTGATTGTATAGTTTTAATAATTTTTCATGATTTACCTTGATTTTAGAACCATTGCTTCATGTATTTATTCTATGTAACTATTTTTCGTAAAATATTACATCGTTATTATTTAAAATATATTTTTAAAATTTTAATTTAAGAAGCAATAACCTCTTACCTATTGGAAAACACTACATTAGTAAGAATGAGTCCTATTTTAAAGCAAAGATCTTTATTATAGTCTAATCAATTTGATGACGGTTGGAAATAGAGATGATAATTGTAAGGGGAAACAAAGATTAAGTTGACACATGCAAATTAGTTAAATGAAGTTGCAGGAAGTATTTAACTTCACTGAAATTATAAAGTAAAACTAGATAAAACCGATAAACTTCGTGATGAACAATTAAGTTAAACGTAGACCATTGAGGATACAATTTTTTTCATTTGTATCAAATACTCTACAGTCTGAAATGATTGTTTTACTAATAAGTGTGTTTTTAAAAGTTTTTATTTCTTTTTGATCAGTAAGACAATTTATAGGTTCTTTTTTTCCCTTGGTGAATAGAGTTTATTGCATCGCTAAGCAAACTTGACATAACGGCTGTTTGTCAACCGGATCTGACGTCACTAGTATATTATCTTCTTATGATAAATAGACTATTATTTGGTCTACAGAATATTCTGTACGTGATGCCTTTCAATGCTATTGTCTTTTTAACATCACGTACGTAGTGTTTGATATGACATTTAGTTGATATTACATACACATAATACGTACTCCAACACGTGCTCTGTTATTAACATAATATTTATGTTAAATGGTTTCTCCTTGATTTTCAGTTTGTTAACGATTAATTATGTTATATTAAAAGAACATATCTTCTATTATATAATGGTACAACATAACCTAATCGTATACATGCAGGACCAGCAAAAGAAACTGTACTTCTCTTTGTAAAATATCTCAATATTAGAAGGAGTAGTTAAATTTGCCTCGCCTGGATAAACGGTTAATTTGTCACATTATATGTAAAACGTATTGTTTCTCACAGAAGAAATACTTTAACTTGTTGCCTTGTACTTATTTTTCCAACCTCTTTTATTATTTTTACGCAAATAAACCTTTTGATTTTCTCTTATAATTGCTTGGAACAAGTCATTATTTCATTCTTTGTACAAGTAAATGATCTTCACAATATGGCTAATCTCTGTATAAAAATTTGTGAAAGTGTCACCTGAATTTTGGTGGGCGTACCATATTGATGAGCAGCAGTATAATCGGTTCAGTGAAGAAGACAATGAAAGACAGCCTCACTTCTTACTTTTCTTAGTAAAAAATATAGAACTGTTGTTATCCCTGAAAATAACTGGTGTCCCATATCAGATCGTCTACGAATGCCAGTTTTGACAGCTAATATTCAAATTATTTTTTCTTATTTTTTAATGCACGTTTTTATGATTATGAGGGGGTTCTTGAGGAGAATTATTTAATCATAAAAATAAATTTTAGTGTTTTTTTTTTTTTTAATTTTCATGAGTAAAATATCTTTTACTTGGTGATTTTAAACTAATTTTTCATGAACGTTGTCAGTGAAAATAGAACCAAACATTTCCTTTTTTGTTATTGTTCCTGTTCCTATAACTGAAGTGTTTTCATTAATATTTTAATCTTGTACATTCTTCATCTTCCGAGTTTCAAAAATAAATTCATCTTTTCCTAGGTCGATCCGAATCTCTTTTACGTGGTAAATTTATGTTGTAATTTTTTTATTATTATCTATGTGTTGAATTTTTATAGCTTGAGAACGTGATTAATTTGAATACTTCGTCATAACAAAAAAGATTTCCTCATTAATTATTTGAGGGTTTTTTTATCAGTTCATTGGTAATTTGAAGTATAACATATTTTTTTATTGTTTAATGAACCTCATTTTTGCTTTATTATTTTTAACCTCATAAAGTTCATTATTTTTATTTTTTTAACTGTATTAACATAATTTTCCACAATCTTATTTTGATAACTTTTTAATTATTATTAAAAAAACAAATCGAATCGCCCAGTATTCTTCCGAGTACCAGTTGTTATTTGTTGCTAGAACGAAGACAAAATTTTAAAAAAATATTTCTTACGAAAAATTGTTAAAAATTTTACTTAATTAATTTCTCCCTGAGATATTTTACTAACATACAACCACAGTAGGTAAATAAAAAAAAATTCGTGCAAGGTAGAGAAAAATTGTGTAAAAATGTGTTAAAAAGTATTTAAAGTAAAAGTATTTAAAATGAAAGGAAAATTCTAATTCGTTTGTTATAATAATATTAAAAAGTAAGCATTGAATCTCTATGTAAAAATTAAAGTTTTATAAATTTAAAACTTTACAAGACTGTTTTATAAAATTCAAACCCTATCATTTCCTTTATTACTGAATAATAAGCCTAGTAATCATTACGGTCGAAGGATTTCTTTTTAAGGCATTTCTTTGGATGTATTCATGAAAAATTAAAAGCAGTCCATGATAAGACAAGCCTAACGTTTTTTTCAATTTTGTATAGTATACAAAAAGGTAAAATGAAATATCTAGACAGAACTGAAAGCCTGTTCTTCCTAAAAATGGCATTACTTTTACTTCTGTAGACCAGTATTATGATGTATTAAACCACTAAAGTACCATGTAAAAGAATTTTTTAGCTTCCGTTTCATTCATTATTTATTTTTAGTTGCGATATAAAGACTATTGTGTTACAAAATCAACAAAGTTCTTATTTTGTTCAAAATTATCTCTTCTTTTGCCTTGTGATCAGCTTGTATATACATATTCTATTATTAGAGATATTTACGAAAAACTAAAAAAAATAACCGCCTTTTGTTCTAAACACACCATTGGAAATTGTGAAAAATGTTTTTTTTAGGAGATTTTTAAATAATTTGGAATTCGTTATTGCGCTCGGTCATGTTTATATAGATATTTATGTATAAGATTTTTTCGTCCGCTCTATCGGACACAAATCTTAACCGATTTTGATGAAACTTGGTGGGATGAGGTAAACCTATCGGGAATAGAGCCCTATCGGTTTTCAAGCGAATCGGTTCGCAGGAACCGGGGTTGGGGCTAAGAAACTTACTTTTTGGGTACGTTTTCAAGGTTAACTAAAACCGGAAATCCGCCCTTTTGACTAGTTTTTTAAATATATTAATCTATACAAAAAAAAAACCTTATGCAAAAATTCAACGGGTTTAGAATTTTTGTAAGGTTACATTCGTTGGGGTTTAAATTAATAAAAGTTTCTTACAGAATGTCGTTTATTAAAAATGATTAATTAAAGTTCACCAAAACTGGATAAATCTACAATTAAAAATCATCGTCAAATGTAATAATAATATTGGTTGAAGAATCGTTCAGATCCAAGCGGGTGAAAGCAATCTGTAGTACAAATAAATACACGTACATACATTATGGTTTACAATATAAATATTAATAAACAACAATTTTTTCCAGTGTAATAACACATAAAGTGCCGGTTTATTTTTGAAATATCTCTTTTTTATTGTCTGTTTCGTTCTTTTTTTCCTCACTTTCTAACGTAAATTAACTTATTGCATATCAACCTTGATTGTAATACATAACAGTAGTAAATTATACGTATTCAAGGATATTGAGAAGAATGTATGAATAAAATAAAAAGAAAAAATAAGAATTGAATAATAATAAAGTGCAGTATTGTAGTAAAAACGATAAATTCATGCATGAAAACATCTCAGTTAACAAATTACCTATTCATTATATCCGAATCAGCTAATTTATGTAATATTGCAGATTAAGAAGTGTTATTAAGCTGTCTTTATGTATTATTTTTTTCCTTAATTTATATAGTTTTATGTTTTATTTTATGTTTTATTCATATACACAAATAAACTGAATTACCCGCTTTTTCTCTTGATATCATTATTTGTTAGCTTGTATTACCCAAAATATAGTGTTATCGGTCAGAATTTCTCATATAATAGTTTCAGTTCAGTAAGTATTTTAATTCTTGTTCCTTGAAATATTTTGTTGAAACGTATTCACCAGCGATAAAAAAAAATTCAGCGTCATAGTATCTGAATAAGTCTGTATAAAAATAAAATTAACTATTCATTTTAAACCCTTATCCTACTCCTTCATTATAACGTATAAAATTTATTTTCCTTAAACATCTATTATGATTTATTTTGTAATAAAAAATAAAAATTCTATGATTTTTTTTTTAATTAACTACAAAATTAAATCAAACAGAATCCTGTGCTAACATGTTTTGCTTTAAATACTCGTATTAAAAAATTTAATTAAAAAAAAATCATAGTATTTTGAAGTACTAACATGAACTTTTTTTAATTAATATATCTACTCTCTTCCTTTTGTAATAAATATTGAAAATTACTTTCGCTTTGATAACGCATTATCTAGAAAAAAAAAGAAAAAAAAAAAAATATATATATATATATATATAAAATTTATACTCAATAATCCGGAAATAAATAAAAATTAAAATAAAATAAATACAATTTTTAATGTATGAAAGAGTTTATAAAACTTTCATTTATTTATATATTTTTTTAAATGTTGATTTTTAAAAAAGTAAATATTTTGGATAGTATTATTTATTAATAAGATTAAAAAAAATGCATGAATAAAATTTCAGGAGACCGATTTTCTTTGAAATACAGGAAAAGCTTGTGAAATATAGACACTAATATTACCTATAAGTGCATTTAAGGGGAAAACGGAGCATTTTTTACTCAGATTATAGCAGTACATAATTGATCAATGATTTTACAATACCTAGTTTAATAAATATATATTAAAGCAAAAAGTATTTATTCTCAAGAAAGTAAAGAATCATGCGATTACAGGTATCGAATTAAATGTTTTGCCTCTGAAACTGAAGAATACATTGTTTATTCTAAGGGTATATAGAGTGTGTTCGTTTTTTTTTTATTTCTTTAGAAATTAAATTAAATTTAAATTACGGAAATCCGTTCATTTATTTACGTTTCGTCGACTATGAAACGATTACATTTTACGTTCCGCCAATAAGAAAAGATTTTATGGAAGTATGAATCATTAGGCGAGCGGGACACCCCCAAAGAGTCGCTTAAAAACACGAAAAACCGATCAGCATCGTTCTAATCGATAATTTCCATTTTAATCTGTGGTTTTCGAGGGATTAAGAAGTTTATTTTGATCTAGAATTGGGGTAACATTGTCAAAATTGACTTCTTAGCCAAAAATGAAAAAAATCTATTTTTGAGATTTTTTATGTTTAACTAGCTGTATCTCAGCCGGATATTAATATTTCTTTACGAAATTTTAACTGTATAATTTTCTATCAATTCTTCGAAAAACAAGACCAGAGAAAATTTTCCAAAGCATTTTTGGGCTGAGTTATGATTTTTTTTTTAAATTTTAGGTGCATTTTCACGAATTAACACATTCAGTTGCAAAACTCGAGTGACGAAGTTTTGAATTTTCACTTTCAACCGGTACAGTATTAAAATTTAAGATATGAAGTTTTTCACTAAGTTTCAGCTCTTAATATACCATAAAAAAAAAGTTATGAAAATTTAAAGTACATCATCCGTAGCGCGGGCGGCGAGCGCTCGAGCGCACGTGAGCTACCTCTCGCGCCAGCTATTTGCACACGCGTACCGACTGATTAAAAAAAATACACATTACTGAATACTGTGTTGTAAGGAGTATTTTTATTTATTTTCATTGCTAATAAGACTATTTAATATCAAAATATACATTATTATATCTAAGTATTACTGATACATTTGAAAATTACTTTGAATTCAAGAAGCAAAGCAGCTTCTTCTGTATTTGCATTTTTTTTAGATAGACGTGTTTCGGTATCGATAAATTATTCAAAGTTTGTTTTGACTTTTCTTTTAGAACATTTATTGAAATTGAGTTTTTAATGTTTATACTTCTACCATCCGGAGTGTGCATTTATTAACTTATAGTCCCTCGCGGAAAACCGTGCGTTCCTTGACAGGTTTTACCGACTCATCTATGTAGCGTTACAGAACCGAAGTAGTTTTTTGGAGTTTTTTTTTATTCTTCTGTCGCTTACAAAGTGAAACAATGTGATAAATCTATACGTAATTTATTGAATAGATTGTACTTTGTGTGGATATAAGTATACGTTTGTGTTTCTTTCGTTAAACTGAACGTATAAATATAATCAAATAATGATTTTAATAGATATTTTTTGGCTCTTTGATAAAGATAGATAAATGGACCGATGAAGTATTCTATATATAATCAAGCATTTTTATCAATTACATTAATAAATAGTGATGCAGTTGAACGATAAATAAATATTTATAACGTAAAAGTGTAATTAAAATGTTATATTTGATTATTTTCGACGTAGATGAATTCACTTATAGTTTATCATGAAAATATGAACAATTTAACTTATAGCGGATTTATATGTAAAAAAAAAATAATAATTGTTAAATATATAATTTGTTTATTTTGTATCATAATAATGAAGATAACATGTCAAAAGACAAAGTAAAAACTCTGAAGATGTCCAATCGAGCAAACGCGTGTGCATTTTGGGATCGTCTTCATTTAATTGGTTGGATTTACGATTTCTTTGTGGAGAAAGAGAAAATCCGATGAAAAATATAAAACGTACGATTATATTACACAAAAAAGTCAAGATATCAGAGAAAAAGTGCAACGTGCTGCCGGTATTCGAAGTGGTACGGTTCTGCAAAATTTATTAGCTAGTGTAACGAATTTACACAATTGTGTAAATTCGTTACACTGGCTAATAAATTTTTATCGCTCGTTACTACGAGCGATATCATGTTATTTGTCACGCCCTTACTGTTGTGATAGTACATCATCACTCTATTTTACTGGAAAAAGACGTTAAAAATAATGTCAAACAAAGATTTAAACAATCTCGCCATTCTAAATAATGTACCTTTAGAAGATGCTTTAAATATTGTCAGCACTTTCATATTTTTTATACGATTCCAAAAAGAGTTCAAACTCTATTTGCAATGCCATCAGTTTGTTGAGATACAATTTAGCAATAGAAAAAAATTCTACCGTAGATAAACTGCTGCCTTCTAAGCCAGTACTTCACAAACATGTATTTAGAGCCATTTGGCAGATTAACGAATGGAAACAAGTGACACTTTCGAAGATAACTTCTAAAGATTGTAAAAGAACACGGATGGATAATCGATAACGGAATTTTGACATTTGATTATTACGAGAAGGTTTCAGCAATGGAATATTTAAAAAGATTATTTTGTTCCTATAAAGGCAAAAATGCATGCACAACAAATGCACATCCTTGCGTACAATCGAATTTAAAATGTGATATCTGCACATATCAAGATTCATGCACTAATAAAGTAGAAGTTGATGAAGAGATTAACAGGTAACGAAAAAATTAATTATCTATTTACGAAGTAAAAGACATTAAGAAAAATTGTACATATCATTATAAATATGTATAAACGTGTTAATGTTAATGCACTATTAATACAGTATTCGTGAATGATAAACTTTTAAGTGAATATATTTAGATATAATTATGTAAATTTTGTTATTAAATAGTGTGATTAGCGATGAAAATACATAAAAATACACCTTAAAACAAAGTATTCAGTTCTGTATATATTTTGTAATCAGTCGGCACGCGTGCGCAAACAACCGGCGTTCGAGTGCTCACCGCTCGCGCTACGTTCGGTGTACTTTTAATTTCCATAACCTTTTTTCTGTGGCATTTTAATAGCTGTAAATTTGTGAAAAACGTCATAACATCTTAAATTTCAATACTGTACGGGTTGAAAGTGGAAATTGAAAACTTCACTCAACTTTTGCAATTGAATGTGCTAATTCGTGAAAATGCACCTAAAATTTAAAAAAAGTCATTACCTACCAGGAAAATGCTATGGAAAATTTTCTCTGTTCTTATTTTTTGAAGAATCGCTTGAAAATCATACAGTTAAAATTTCGTTAAGAAATATTAATTTCCGGCTGAGATACAAACAAAACACAAAAAAATCATGAAAAAATATTTTTTTCAGTTTTGGCTAAAATGTCAATTTTGACAATGTTCCCCCAATTCTATATCAAAATAAACTTGATATTCAGATTCAGCACCCTCAAAAACATAAAGTAAGATGGAAATTAGTGATTAGAACGGTGCTGATCGATAATTTGTCATTTTGGTGGTAGTTCCTGCTCGCCTACATCTATATACGGTATCATTACTCGTATTTTTCGTTTGCTTTGGTTTACTTTACCAAATAAGGCATAAATCATGTTAGGTAACAAATATCTTTAAGGGTTAAATCTATAGATTATTATAAATAAATTATTATCATATGAAACAAAGGAAGTACGTAAGTACGGGTTCGTTAATTCAAAGGAGTTAAAATCAGTTAGTTATATTACGCAACTGTAGTCTAGTAACGGTATCGTTTAGGCCTACATTCAATTTCTTTTCATTGTAAGTTCTTTGAATAAATTAAATATTATCCATTTGTATAAAGCTATAAATATACTCTGCTTTCATATCTTAATATTATTATTATTAGTATTATGATCTAATTTAGCTTTTGTACGTTGATAGTTAATAATACGCGGCAGTTGCAATTTTAGATGTATATTAACGGATGAATGTAAATTGAATGATTTTATTATTATTTTTATTATGGTTTCAATTGATAATTAATTATTCCTTTTTTCCTTTATTCAATTACGATACAATAATTAATGTTTTCTTTACATATTTAATTCTGTACGTAAAAATGGGGCTGATAGTAAATAATTAGCAACACCAATTACAGTTTATAAAAATATCAGCTGATCAATAGAAAAGAGTTATATAAGATCAGAAATTGTTAAGAAGTGTCTTAATGGTGTTAAATATTTCATTTAAACGGGTGTAGTTATCAACTATAAAAGTGATATATAAAGTAATAATACAACTAGGAAATTTAGGAGTTTAGGTAGATTTCATAAGAAAGCTACCTGTTGTAATGGGTACCATGATTCGACTTCCGGAAAATTTCGACATATCTTCGCGTTTCACATCCCCCAGACCCCAAAACCACCGTCAGTTCAAAAGTTTATATATATATATATATATATATATATATATATATAAACTTGAGTGTTTCTAAATTTCTAAAATGGTAGGCTGGCTATACTTTTTCGGATTCTACATGTAAACTAAACAAAAAATGTTCTTAGGAAAAATGGTAATTTCTCCTTCGTTCTCCCACTGTCTGCCATTTTGTTATTTTTATATAATAATTTATATCTCAAGTTCGGATATCCGAATCACATTAATATTTGATAAGCGTCTTGGTAATAAAGTTTTAAAATTAGCAAAAAATCAGGACTTAAATACCTTCGCAAATTCAAAATGGCGGCCATTTTTTTCAATCCGTTATATCTCCATAAATATTAGTTTTATCAAAATTTATGTTATTTTTTGAAATATTAATCCTTTTATTTTGAAGAAAATGACATTTAATTTTTTTAAATCGGTTTACAAATAGTCGAGTTATGAGAGAAAATTGATGTAATTTTGTATCATTATTGTTAGGTCTATTATTATGAAAAAATTGTTACTTAATTTGATACTAATTTACAGTACTAAAATTAACAATAAATAAAAACAATTAATATTTCATCGAATTGAACGTAAAGTGGAAGACATGAAAACAGACACATAATTACATCAATTATATATATACTTATATATATATATATAATTATATATATACTTCACTTTCTTGTGGACACGATAGCTGCCGTAATTTTGCGCCAATCACTTTCAAATTGATACAGACAATATATCGACCTAAAGTCTCGGTTGAGTTCGTTAATGAACAAATTCGGACGGGGGAGTGGAAATGGGTGGGGCTTTTTCGAAAAAAAAATATCGCTATAACTTTCTTATTAAGTGAAATATATCGAATTCGTTTAAGGTTCCTACTATTCTTTGGGTAAGGGCCTAAAACCTTTATATGTAAAAGTTTTTTGATATCACTAACCATTGGTCCAGGGAGTGGAAAAAATGGGGTTTTGAAAACAAAAAAAACCATACCTCCCTTAATAGGCACAGTATCGAATCGGTTTAAAGTGGTCTTTAGTCCTCTAAACGTTACCTAAAACTTTTGTCTGAAACAATTTTTGATATGACCAACCCTTACGGCAAAGGATAACCAAAATATTGCTGGAATTGTAAGAAAATGGGGCTTGTCGTGCGCTAAATATGTGGAACTTTTTTTCACATGTAACCGTTGTCGTATTGAGTAAATTTGAAGTTTTTATTAACTTTAAGGTGGAAATCTTTTTTATACCCTACTTAGCACTGGTGAAATCTACCTCCGCCTTCCGGCGTGCCAAAAAATTTAATTGAGAAATATCTCAATTTTTGATGATTTTATTATCGGTGCTACATATCTTGTGCAAAAACTCACACTACCTGTACTATAGAAAACCATATAATAGTATCTAACGTGACGCATACATATAGAGTATCAGAATTCCCTTTGTCCCTGCCGGACAGCGAAAAAACGTTTTTTGTCAATTTTCAGACTGATTTTTGTGTCTAAAAAATTTTTTCAACAACACCGCGAAAACAGCTGCATCGATTGCAAGAAGATATATTTAAATCGGATTAATAGTTAAATGTTACGGGCAAACAAACATAAAAAAAATATACGGATCGAATACATACCTCCTTTTTTGAAGTCAGTTAAAAAAAATTCATTTTAAAGTTATATCTATTATACTGTGTACCTTATTTAGTTTCCCGTACATTTACTGTTTAAATCACGTTCATTTTTCGAGTTTATTTACTTTAAATATTTACATCGTAAAGCTGCCAAAAAACAATCATACAAAAGTTCTTTAATAAAGTTTTATTTATATAAATTCTTGAACTAGGAATTTAAAATTAAAAAAACCCAATCTGTAAGCCAAATAAAAAGCAATTTCCCTGCAAGAGGTTATAATAGAACATAACCAAGTAGCCGAGGTAACTCTTGGTTACTCAATTCGAAATGACAAAAAACGTTTTGGTTTAAAGGTTATTTCAAATTTAATTTTGGTCGGTAGACATTTTTTCGGAATTCATATTAATTACATTTCAAAAAACTGGTGAAAACCCTCATTGAAAATTTTAAAATGAAAAAATAAATTCAAAAAAGTTGTTTCAAATTGGTCCATTCAAATGCTTTTAATTTTTTAATATTATTTTTTTGAAAGCCATCATCAGTCTGAAAATATTTTTTTTAATCTCTCATCAAAATTGGTTGGAAGGAGTAGAACTAGTTTGACATTAAAAATATTTTCTTTATAAGTTATTTAACAAATTAATTTTTTTTTTCTTTTGGAATTTTTCCTTATCTCCTTCCTCAGCCAGTAATTCGAAAAAACTTCAATCATACCGATAATCAGGCTCTCGCCACTTATGAGTGGTCAGTTTTCCCCTTGACCTCTAAGTTCCAGGGTGTCCTGTATTCTGGCTCCCTCCAAGAGCTGGGCAGTCGAACATCATGTGGTCGTTCGACTGGACCTCCCCGAAGACGCACAGCTCATCAGCTGTCAGGCGGAACCAAAGCAAATATTGGCTCAAGTTCGCGTGGTTGAAGAGCACCTGGGCACCCGTTGCCCTTAAAAACAAAGGAGATGCATACCATCTCCTTCCCTTAGTCGTGACGTGCCATTCTTGCTGCCATGCATCCATCGCGAGGCTGTAGAGCCTCCTACGCAGGCGGGAGATCGGCAACTGTTCGAAATTTAAAACCGGTGCATTGAGATCTTCGTTCCGCTCCGGTACAGGCCCGGCTTGTAACCGCACCCCAAATATCTCGGCCTCTCTGCCTCTTCGCAAATTCCACATGGCTGAACTTTCACCATTAAATCGATTGGGAGAGCCTTCCCCAATATGATGGTAGCCTCGTAGGAGGTTGTTTTAAAAACACCAGTGCATACAATTAAGGCTCTGCGCTGGGCACTCCTTAAATTTTGAAGAAGTGCTCTATTCATATCCAACCTATGCGCCATAATGGGTGCCGCATAAAGGGTCATGCTCTCAAAGACACCATGTACATTTGACGGCCCGACAACCCATAGTCTTTCCGAGCAATCCTCCTAAGTTTGTGCATCACTGTGACGGCGTCCGCCGCTACTTGCTTAATGTGGTTGCTAAACAGCAACTTCTCATCAAACAAAACACCTAGGTACTTATGAACTCTAACTCGGCTGATTACACAGCCTTTATACTTAATGTAGGGGTTCCGACTGTACGATAATTTGTCTGAACCATTGAGAAGCATGTACTTCGACTTGGGTACAGAAATCTTTAAATTTTGCATGTCCATCCAGCCTTCTGCGGTTGACAAAACCGCATAAAATAATAAAAATAGTAATAATAATAAACAGAGATTATATACTTGTACAATACAGAATTTAAAGTAATCGTTAGGATTCATTCACAGGTAGATAAATAATGATAACCAGAATTCAGTCCCATTGACAAAAGACAGAGTGACCGCTAGTCTTGACACTTTTAACCACTAGTCTTGTATTAATAACAGTAGTACAATAGATAAAACAAGTATAAAGTTCTTTAACGGCAAATACCTTTGCTGTTCATAAAAAAAACGACCCTAACAGTTTATGAATGAAATCTAGTACATTATCTCTTTCACTTATAGTCTTACAGTAACTCACCGAATTATTTCTCGTTTTCGTGTACCAGGATTACTTGTGATGTCACCTTCATTGCGCCAACTTAGTTCACTTTGAAATTCGAACCTTCACTGACCTCCTCGCAGAATACTTTTGCTGACTGACATCGCAGATTCTCCTCGCGGAATTGATTTTTAACTGGTCTTCTCCGGAGTATTTGTATTCCTAGCCTCTTTACCTGCCGGACCGGACCCAACTTGAAGCGTGAGAACGATCGGCCGAGCCCTTTCGTTCCCATGCATTCCTAACCTTGGTCCGGTAATTCTTCTCTCGGAACGAACATCTGTTTAGAGTATCAGTGGGCAATATTACAAAAGACGATTTTTAAACGGACCTGTTACCTTTACTAAAAGGGTTTCTTTTAGCCTCTTTCTGGATTCCTTCCATTATTATATTTTCTACTGCTTTCTTCGTAATTGGCAGGAATCCGTTACTCAAGTCCTTTTACCAGTCTTGTTACACTATAATAAACAGATTTATTAAAAAATAAAAATAATCCGTCTTACATAAATACAGTTACTTTATAAATTATAATAATTAAGATCTTATGAAATGATCGTTGATGTAAACAACTAACTGCTGGAAGACAGTAACACTCTTAAAACTTGACTAAACAACGTGTTTGTGGTCGGAACATTTTAACAAGTTACTCGGTGTTCTGTTCTTCCATTCATTGATCATCCTCTCGCTCTACAAAGTTGATTACTACTATTTTACGATACTTTACATTTTTTCTTCCGGCAGTTTACCATCTGTCAAAAGCTAATCAGTAGGTTAATGTCTAAAATTACTATCGTTAAACTTTTACTCTATGAATAAACAGGTTTTAAATTGATTTTATTTGTGAATAGATAAAACCCTGATTTATCTAGCATAAGCGTTTGAGGTGTATACGTGTCTACTTTCTCTGCTTAACGTTAGTAACTATTCCCAATTTGTTCTACATACACTTCCGTTTTATTTATTTATTTGATATGACGAGATTTCTTTTGATTATTTCGTTTCCTTTTTACTGAGTAATTTTTCCTTTTGAAATTTTTCTCTTAAAATTATTCTGTAATAAATTGTTTATCTTAATAAAATAATAATAATTACATTAAATTATCACTATTTTAACAACAGACCAAACCAGATTTAATATATACTTTTTAAAAATTCACGAAATTAATTTAAAAATTCACGTGTTACTTTTGCAGCTATTCTAAAATTGCTACTTTTCTTATTCTGTTGTGCGTGTTTTTTTTTTTTTTTACCTTAACAACAAGATATATAAAATATGTAGCAGTTTTCTATCTATGGCCATACCTACCGTTCATTGTTACTACTGTTGTGCTGAATCTGGTATGAAGTTATATTAAGTAATTATTGGATCTTGAGGATGGATTTTAGAAGTAAAAAACAGCGGTTTTAATCGAAAAGTCTAACTAAATGCATCTTCTAATTGCGTTTAAACTATAATAGATTCGAGCTCTTCAAAATTTAATGGAGAAATAATAGTATGGTGATTCACTGAAGAGACAAGATTCTTCGCGAAGAGTAAAAGTTATGAGGATTTTATGCGAAATATATTAGAAAAAACGATCGAAAGATCCATCGATTTCCGTTTCTTTGTTTGATTTTGGGCCCGTACAAGTTTCCATACCTCTCCTGTTTTCTCTTTGGTTTCACGGTGGTAAAAATGAACAGGTATATATACTTTTGCGGGCATCCTGTGTAATGACATTACAGTAGATGAATGATAGAGAATATGTACCCAGGCCAAGGGGATCTTTCATATATATACCGCCCGATTCATCCTGATTTTAGCTCTGCAATCACCACTTATTTTTGAGTGCGATCACTGCTCTTTCTAGCAATACCGAACTGACATAATAGCATCAGATGGATTCTGGTAGATTTCAGACTAACTGTGTTATTAAAAAATCTAAATTTATTTTGATTGCAAAACATAATAATAATTAGAGTTTATTATATTAAATATAAATGGAAATAAAACTATTATTAGTATTATTATCCGATTCCTGATGTGCCTTAGTGCCCTAAGAAAAAATTTAATTCATCCGATCGGTATTGGCAATTAAAGTTCACTTTGTACTCAGTATGCCCCTAGTATAAGTAATTAATCAAATTTCGCATACGAGGCCAAACAACTGAGCCGCTTATTGCAGAATTAGGTATCCCTGATTGGATAGGGCTCCTGATATCCCAAGATTATAAATAAACAGACCCAATTCAGGTCCTACACATTTTTATACCTACATTCTCGTACATATCTTCATTTCAAAACAGAAAAGCCAGTATAACACCAGTTTACGCCGGAGTGAAAACCGTCGCATTTTTAGTCACAAAAACAATTAAAATTTATTAACTTGAGTTTTGAAAATTTAATGAAGACATTTTGTTTTTTTTTATGGTAGAATCTAAGTATTTTAAACCGTAGCGATTTTCCGTTTAAAATGTTATGTATAACTAACTGTATGTTTATCGTAGTAATCGTAACGAGTTAATATTTATTTGACATTGAGTTTAACGTTTACACGGGTCGTTAATGCAAGAATAGATATGTTTGAATTAAATATATTTTTCCTTATTTTTTTACATTCTTCTAACCGTTCGTGTAACGTGTAATTAATTTTTAGTTTGTTAAGACCAATATTTTTAGAGTTCTATCAGATTCTGTTTGATTTTATGATTATTACATTAATAAGACTGTTGTTTAAAAAGAAAATGTATAAATAATTCTTCTGTTTTTTTTATTTTTCTGAAGGAAAAAATTTCATTTTGTACATTACGCAACCGACTGCAATGTTAGTCACGTGTCAAATTATTGGATGAAGTTATTTTCCTTTCCTATATCGTAATTCTCCGACCTCAGGCTCTTAAAAAATATGGGAATTTCTCGTATTTTAGGAACTACAATTAGGGTAAATATTTTTAAATTTATTACATTTATTGTTATAAAATGACTCCCTTCGTTCAAAAATAAAAATAATACATAAATAAATTTTAAAGATATAATTACAATATTTATTAAAATAAATAAACGATTAAGTTAATTTTGAAGGACCGAGTGTTCATCCTAAGGGACTTCTGGTACTGTGCAAAAGCTAGGTATAAAAAATTAAACGTTTGAATATTGTTTATGTAATTTAGTATGAATACCTTTTGTTAATCTTTAACCATCTTGCTTATTGTTTGAAGTACGTATTATCTAATATAAAAATACATAATAATTTTGATGTGATGTAATATTAAATTAAAATATAAAACTAAATAAACTTATTTTGATATTTTCTGTTCCTATCCTTTTAAAGTTAATGTCTTCCTACATGCATTTAAATTAATAAATCGCACTAAAAAAAAAAAATTTTTTTTAAAAAATTATCCAGAAAAGTTCTGGTCTTTAACTTTATGTCTTCAATAGATGATAACTGAGATTAAAGTCATACTTCCACGACATGATAGCTGCGGCCGGACTAAAGAACTTACACGGTAGCTGGTGTTCAGTTAATTGGTTTAGAAAACTACAGTTTTGTGAAAATATTAATTATATGACTACCGTATTAATTAAAAAAATACATTGTTTAAATAGATATGAGAAGGATTAAATTACTGAATTTAAAGAAAAATCTCCGTTTTGGATGATGTAATACGCTGATGATGGACAAAAGTAAAGTAAAATAAAAATACTAGTAAAATATAATACTTATATATTTAGACAGAGAACGCGGATGCCTCAGAGATCTCTTTTCGGCCCTTGCTTTTCTTATTGATTATTAATGACCTTTTTAAAAATGTTAAACCATTCATTGTACCTTCACGTATGATACAACTTAATCTATATCTTAAGATAATTATTTAAAAGAATTGAGAATTCTACAATGGCGGTTCAACAAACTATTCGCTGGATAGATTATAACAATCTGTCTATAAATACGAATAAAATTGTTGCATTGTGCTTCTCAAGTAATATTGTGATGGCGTGTATAGAATTCCCATTAATGATAACGATTATACTAGTATTTCTGTCGGCCACAGAGCGAAATTTCTGAATGATTTATTTGGTAACAGTTCTCGTGGGATGATCAAATTGATTTCGTTTGCAATAAATAGAAATCGTACTGTTTTGCTTTGAAGCGCCTTATTAAAACGCTAAGTTTGTCATCATTATTAAATATTTATTACACTTGCATGTAATTTCGTCTAACGTAAAATGCTACTTCTTGAGGCTTCCTCAAAAAATTACAAGTTTTTAATATATAAAAATGGGTTGACATCTAGTGCCTGTAAGTATGAATCGACCGATATTTAGGAAATTAAAAATGTTAACTTCTTCTTTCAAAAAAATAACAATAGCCACTCCTACCAAATCAGTCAACGAAACTGTTTTCGTATAAGTCAACACGTACTTAAACTTAAGAGAAAGGGCCTTTGTAAAAGTTTATTATAGCTTATTACTTTCGCTTTCGGCGTATTTATAAGAAAACGGACCTATTATATTCTTATTTTATAACCTATACCGTTCGTCTTCTTTGTAGCCAAATTTTGAAAACATTTCATACGCTAGTAAATTTGTCAGAGTAACACTATAATTGGCTAAACGTTGTTAATCGTTTCACGTGGTCATATATATAATTGTTGCATATATCCTCGATCTTTTCAATTTAAATCGTTCAGTTATTAAGATTTTCAAAGGGAAAAATATTTTTCACGGGGATAATTTATATTTAAGACATTAAAAACGCGCGTTCATAAACCGCCATGCTGTAATAAAAATTAACTATCGTTTATTTAGTTATGTTTTTAATATAGCGGTCTGATTTTTCTCTTTCTCTCTGAATATGAATTAAGTAGAAGAGAGAATTTAAACCGCAAAACAAAATAAACGGATTTCTAAATTCGATAATTATAGAAATTAACATTTAACATCGATTTTTTACCGTGAAAAAGAATAAACATTAAACATTAATTTTCTATAACGTACTTAGCAACGATACATTGTAATTTCATATTAGTCACCGAGTAAAGTAAACTATAATGTCGTCTTTTAGCCGTATCTTTCTGGTCAAATTCGTGTATTAAAGCGATTCCTTAAACTGTAAAAATGAATGTCGAAACAATTTCCCAAAAGTTATATACTACGTTTCCTAATAACATCCTTTTTTAACCGGGTCCACCGTTAGGCATTCTTCAGAGGATAAGATGAATGATTTGCAGCGTGTGTGAAAATGCCATGCCTGACCGGGATTCGAACCCGGGACCTCCGGATGAAAGGCCGAGACGCTACCACTCGCGTCACGGAGGCCGGCTCCTAATAAAATCCTAACAAGATAATTAGTTAGGTTATTGTATTTGAATTGCTACCGACCGATCACCAAGTAGGACTATATATCTTAATCATGTCGGTCCCGCTTTAAAAACGTATCGAGATTAGTGACCGCTCACTCGGGTTGTGTTTGCGGCATGAATACAAGATTTAAAATTTTTAGAGGTGAAAATTCGTACCTTAGCAAAAACTAAAAACGATACCATTTTTAATGTATTACCGACCCGTTTGAAAAATCTCCTCGTTAATTTATTAAAGTACAATTTCTTTTTCGGAAACAAAAAGAATCGATGAATTTTTATATAATACTAATAGAAAAAAAATAGATTTTCTGCATCTGGTTCAATGTGTATATAATTATGTATTCAAAATAATTTTTATTAGCGGCTTCTGAATTGTGAATTATTTTGTAGTAATATTTTATATTTAATGCATGTACCTTAACATTATTTCGTGTGTTATATTTAAATAATTAATATGGATCTTAATTACATATATTTTTTATCTTATAATTAATGTTATACTCGTATTTATAATTTTTCTTACAATGACGTAATCTGTAAAATGTATTATTATGTACCGATCAGAATAAAAGATTTATTTATTTACTGTCGATGATTCAGAAAGTCCGGACTACTGCTCCTAATTAGTAATGCCTTTGGTAATGACCTTACACTGATAGAAAAATAAAAATATTCTCCAACGGTATTTTTTTTTATCAGATTAAAACATTTTACATTATCCTATTACAAAATTTGAAAAGGTTAAAACTAAATTTTTAGAAAAATGTTAACCATCAAAATAATCTAAAAATTAAAATCTAAACAAAATAAAATTGGAATGATAGAAATCGGTCCATTAATTATTGAAATATTTAAATTTAAAAAAATTAAAATAATTGAAATATAATCTTAATTGGAATTAATTTAATTTTGAAGGTATAAAATATAAAGTCAAATATAGAACGTATTTGCGTAGAAAACTATTTACTAAATTGAAACGGTTTAAATGAATTATAATCTCATTCTTTCGTTCAATAAACACATTTGGAAATTTAACTGCTCAACAGGTAAGTAGTACACGACGTTATAAAAAAAGAAAACCTGAATTATGAAAATCGGTCCACGAGTTCAAGAGTTATAAGGATTTACAAATTCTAATAGAAACAGAATTATTTGATGTAATTTTTACTGAAGGAAAGAACATTGACCTTTATTCTATATTCTTGAAATAAGATTAAAACAAAAGTAAAAATAACAAAATACATAAACAATGATAGAAGAAGGCCAGCCAAAATCAGATGCTACAATTCCTACTAGTTAACATTTAATCACAATTTTTTTTTTTTACTTAATTTCGTAATTTTTTGGGAAAAGCTTATACTCGTATGTATCAAACATAGCATGGTCATGTTTTTTTCAGAAAATTTGGTAGATACGTTTTTTCGTTGTTTATCTAATAGTCTTTTTATATACAAATTGTTTTACTTCCTAGATTATACAGACCAGTACTTGTTATGAAAAAATTTAACAAGTGGTGGTTGAAAAATCGATCGAATTTTATAGTAATGTAATAACTTTATAGGTTTAATGTATTTTTGAATTAGAGGAATCCCCAGTACTTACACTAAGCGCTGTTTAACTTGACGTAAAAAAAATTCGTAGAAAAAAAAATTAGACCGGACATATTAATCCATTTTTTCTGTGTAAAATATATAAAACGTCACTTGCACTCGTTTTCTTTTTCTTGACGTTAAAATGGAAAAGACGACGATTATTTAAAAAGTTTTTAGAAAAGTAAAATCTATAAAAAAATAACGTACGACGATAAAAAATTGATTTTGTAGCGTATTATTCATCTAATTCTTATTTATAACTCTGTCGAATACCAAATCTGTTAAACTATTTTTAAAACGCCCAAGGTGGTTTTAGAAAAATAAGTCCATTCCGGGATGACGGGCATTTTGCTGTTAATTTGGTATTGTTGGAACGGTCAATGTTGTATCGCAACGTTCGAGATATCGCTGTAAGCCGACTATCGAATCGAGGATGAGAATGATGATGTGGACAGTTTTTATTCTCCTTTTGTAATTGTTCATATGTTTTAATAAATAAATATTGTTTTATAATTTAAAAACGCGTGTATTCATTTTAATTAGAGATATAACAGTCGCTGCATCAAAACTTCGACTGCAACAGTTTGAAATTGAAATAAGATGATAGAGACGCGAGATGAACGTAGATTTCAGGATACTTCATGAATTAAAAAGGCATGCTTCAAAGGCAGTTTTTTTGGTTCAAGTAGTCTTGTAACATATTATGTATAAACCATTTTTTATTATTAACATGTTCACAAATTTTTCATACTATATTATTGATTTTTTGAACTCTATGTATTTGAACCCTATGTAGATAGTGAAAAAGGACGACCAACTTCAGATAAAACACATTACAAAACGAACGATCCCCACTTCAGAAGAAAGCAAAGGCCTCGTCAATGTACCGGGCGCCTATTCCAACCTTAATCCTAGAGAGATCGGGACGTTTTTAACTCAAATTAGAATAGGACATTGCTGATTAATGATTTTCCATTAAGAAATTTAAATAAATACTGAAATAAAAATTGTTTTAACCCACCGGGTTGGTAGTGGTAAACTCGTCGTCGTAAATCAGGTGGTTTCGAAGTCGAATTTCTCAGGTTCAAATCCCTTTTATTGGGAAAAAGTTACTTTTATTGGGATTTGAATACTAGATCGTGGATACCGGCGTTGTTTTGAGGTTGAGTTTCAATTAATCACACGGCTTAGTAGAGTAGTCAACCTGAGTTTGTTCAATAGTATAAATTTACCGGTACAGTTAGATTACACCGATAAGTCTCTAATGACTTTAATTGTTGATGCGACTATTACCCCATTCGGTCGTCCTAGAGCATAGACCAAATGTCCGTGCCAAAAACGGCTACTGTGCCTCTGAAACAGATTTGCGACCTCGTTTTCCTAAATGCTCCTAATGAGCTCCTAACTTGCATGAGCGGATTAAGCAGGGTGCCGTACAGCACCCGCTTAAGTGTTCCTACCGCTCACTTGTCCACATTAAAACTAAATCGGGGAGGCGCACCCCTTGTTACAAATTAAAACTATCTAGTTACATTAAAAGACGGCAATTTAAACCGCCACGCCTCGGTCGCTGTCAGCCAGCTAGTGCCTGTCCACCAATTAAAGCGCTTGGAGCTTTACTGGCTGGTGGCCAGCCATTATTTCAGAGAAAGACTTCCCACAGCTGCGCTATAGGAATCAGTAAAATCCAATTTAAATTAAAAAATCTAACGATGACGGTTGAACATTGCAACCTCATCGAGGAACTCCCACACGGTCCGACAATGCGGATCTCGCCACATTGACTCGTTTATGAGCGGCCAGTTTTCCCCCTGACCTCTAAGTTCCAGGGTGGCCCGGTCTCTGGCCCCCCAAGATCAGGGCAGTCGAACATCAGATGTTCATTCGACTGGACCTCCCCGCAGACACACAACTCATCAGCCGCTAGGCGAAACCTGAACAGATATTGCATCAATTTCACATGGTTGGTGAGCACTTGGGCACCCGCCGCCCTTAAATATGAATTCGAGGCATACCAACCCCCAGATCCTGTATAAATCTATACAGAGATCTTCACTTATTCGTGGTGTGCCATTCATGCTGCCATGCCACCGTCGCGAGGCTCCATAGCCTCTTCCGCAGGCGGGAAATGGGCAACTGTACGAAATTTGGACCCGGTGCATTGTGATAGCCGTTCCGCTCCGGTTCTAGCCCGGCTCGAAATCGCATCCCAAATACCTCGGTTTCCCGACCTCTTCGCAACTTCCACATGGCTGCTCGAACTTTCACCACTAAATCGATTGGGAGAGCCTTTCCCAATACGGTGGTAGCCTCGTAGGAGGTTGTTTTAAATACACCAGTGCATACTATTAAGGCTCTGCGCTGGGCACTCCTTAAATTAGTAAGTAAAAGTATTAAAAAAAAGAATGTTTTTCTGTAAGGAATCAAAAAACCATTTGTAAACAAATAAAGTGTTTAAAGGAACAAGTAAACCAATTCCGCAATTATGAGGTACGTAAAGGTTATAGAAAAAAATATTTTCCAGTGTGTAATTGAGTGGAGATGTATATAATTTCTTTCTAAAGTTAGTTAATGTTTTAGAGAATTCTACCTATATGTACCTCTATCCTTTTATTTCGGCGTGCTGTAAAACTGCAAAAATAAAAGTAAAAAATTAATCTTTCTTTACAAACTTGGTATAGTATTTTTGTCTGTAATTAATTAATTAATTTTTAAAAAACTCTTGATTTTACGTGAAACAATGATAGACTATTTTCTTTTTGCTATTATTATTATTTTTATTTGTTACAAGAATACTAGTTTTATTGAATGAATTAATTAATAAAATTATTTCAAAGTATGATGATTAATTTCATAATAATATTTATATTTTGGAAAAAACTTCCCTTCTTCGTTATAAACCTTTGCTGAATACTAAAAACTTCGCTTTAAATGTTTTTTTTTTTTGTATTACGAAATATACTACAGCGGAGGATGATGAACTGCAAGGAATTATATTATATTTACTATTTTAATAAGGAATGCAAAACTATTTCACAAATTAATTAGATTGCAGTTGCTACGCTAATCACATTTTAGTTTTACCATTGAATTCCTGAGTAGTATTGTATCATTATACTCGTATTATATGAACACGATTCAGAATAATATTTTTACTAAAAAATAATGAATAATTTTATGTATATAGTGATATATTTATGCAATTATCGATTTATTTAATTTCAAATTTAAATATTAAATGTTTAATACTATAGATTTATATGTTATAATTTTTATATACTGTGTTATAGTGAAACATAGGTTAATCCGATGACTTGTGTAAAATAGTGATTTAAACAAAATTACTGTAATTTACTCCGTTTTTTGCAGGTATATAAAAGAAATACTAGTATAATTATATAGAATTAGCTATTACTACATTATTTTTCAAATATATTTAAATATTTAAGAAAGTATATGAATCTTAACTTTTTCGTATTAAAAGAAACAAATCGAGTTAAGTATTTAAAAAAAAATTAATCAGTTATATTTCATTATTGAGATTTATTTCATAAAACTACAAAATTACCCATTTAACTTATTAAAATGTCCTATTAATTATTTAGAAATTTTGTCCTTCAGTTTTTTTTTTTTCAGTTGTTAATCATTTTTACTCTCCTGGCTATATATTTATACTGTATAGCTATAAAGTATACTATATAAAAGAAAGTTTGCTAATCGGAAAAAAATTTTGAATCTCTTCACGTAACTGAACAATCTACGTACGCATTTCCATAAGATATGTGGGTCTTAACGGGAAAAGTTTCTTTTTTAAATATCACCAAAAAAAGTTAAAGGATTGAAATCCTGGCTCAAAGGTGGCCTAGAGAAACCTCCATTGTGGCGGCCCGGATAGCGATTTTAAATTACGCAATTACCAAAAACTGAATTTAAAAAATCCCACACAACATAAGCGGTGCGAAGGATTGCACCATCTCGCATAAACCTCTGAGTACCTCTAAGCAAATCAGTAGCAAGCAGTTTGGGTAGAAATCATTCCTTAACATATCCAAATAGCGTTGAGAATTAACTGTATCGTCGTAAAACACTGGCTCTATCGATCTCTGACTGGATAAAGCTACCCAGACGGTTACTTTAAGCCCATGTTGTTGTTTTTCACGCACGATTTGTGGTGCTGCTCGCCCAAAAGGGGACATTCTGTTTGTTAACATTTCCATCAATATGAAAATAGGCCTCGTTTGAAAACCAAGAGTTGAATCTTTCCCTTCCGACCGCTGTCCAAACTCCAATCTTTTTTGCTTGTTAGGTCGTGTTACTTAATGCAGAACAGTCGATTTGCATGGAAACAACTTGAGATCACTGTGTAACATTCTTTATACTGTACGACGAGATATTCCCAATTCTCGTGAAGCTCGTCGTATAGATTTTCCTGGACTACGTTGCATGACCACTAGAAGCGCTTCGATATTTTCCGGAGAACGAGCAGAAGCTGCTTTAGGTCGTTTCTTTCGTTTTATGCTGTCTTCTTCCGCAAATTTACGGTATGAACGGAGAATGGTGTTTATTGCTGGAGTCCTATCCATCGAGTGTTAAAATCAGCTCGAAACTGCCAACGAGTCACTGTAACACCTTTTGATTCACCATAAAGAAGCAAAACTTTATCGCTCTGTGAATTAGACAAACCTCCGTGATCGGCCATAGCTCGACAATAACTGATGTGTTCCAGAGTCAAAAACGAATATAAAGACTAGGCGACATCTACCGGTATCTTTAAGAAATAGGAATTACGTATGCACAATATTAAACACCAGGTAAAAACACTTATTTATAATCGATTTTATAAATGTGTCAACTTGTGCGCCACTATATATATAATTTCAGATTGTTTGATCTTATTCAAAACAGCATAAAGATATGAAGCGCAAAACAGCCTATTTTCTTTTTCTATCGATTCTGGACTCAAAATCACATTCTTTTACCAATTAGTTGGTTACATTACATTAGTTGTCACTTTGGTTATGTGTTTGGGTGATTTAATTGGTGGTGAGGTGGAATAAGCCTAATTTTTTTTTCGGGAATATCTACAGACCGAATTAACCGGTTTTTATGAAATCTTGTTCCATGATTTCTGAATACGAGTCATTAATGTCACTTAATTTTACTTACAATTATAAAAGGATGTAGAGAGATTAACACTAGTTAACACATCTTAATTAACAAAAATAAATCACTTACCAAAAACTACTTTTTTTTTGTATCATTTTTTAGGTTTGGTCACCATGGGTCCAGTGTCTCAGAGTTTTATTTAAAAAGTAGAGTAATTTTTTTACATAATTCTTTACTTATATACTTTATAATTACGCTTAATTTTTTCCTAAATACTGGTAGTCTTATCTACGACGAAGCCTTCGGTACACAGAGTATAATTTTCCCGGTTAAGCCGAGAAAGTGCAACTTTTTTTTTTCTTATGCAACTACCCGGGTTTTTTCAATTAATATACTGTTTTAGTCAAGAATGATTATTTTAAAAAATTTGCATGTTCTTTTTGATAAGCCGAATAAAAATATGTTGTTTTTTTTAAGATTAAAAATAATCTTTTATTTATTATTATAACATAGATAGAATTGCTTATTAAAAAAGTGTAAGTAGAAAGTACTTAAAGATCGATTGAACATTTTTTTTTTTTTACTATACTTTGTAGTTTCTTTGTTTGAGATTGTTGAAAATAAATATTATTTAGAGTTCAGATTAATGTATTAAGTGTGTTAATATTTATTATGTTAATAAAAAAGACTTTTCTTTTTTAGTAAATAATGATAAAATTATATAGTATTTTCTTTAATAAATAATATGTATATATATTATTTTAAATTATAAATTAGATTCTAATTAAAAAGCTATGAAAAAAATAAATAAATAAAAGCAATGAATGTGTGTTTCAGGATATAAATCGACCTCTCTATTTTTATTCGTACGTTTGGTTCATCTCTACTTATAGCATCTCTCAGTTAATATTTATCATATTTTAATCAGTACAGTAAAATTTATTCAAAGAGCCATAAATTTTATCAATAATTTTTAACAGTAATTATGTCAATTTGTCCTACATGTCCAAGAGTATGTCAAAAAAATAAACAGTATTTACAAATAATATTGGTATCACAATACACAACTAAATATTAAATACAAAAAAATATTTTAAATTTAGTAACATTTAGACAATAATTGTTTGGACTTAGAATTAATGTGTATATGATAGAAAATAATTAGGCTAAATTAACTTTTAAGTAATAAATAAATCTGGTTTGACATTTGGTAATATATTATGATTTAAATAAATCAACAAATAAATAAATCAAATAAAAATCTATCAAACAGCAAAGGTCAAACGATGAAGTGTTTTCAAATTTTATTACCTGAAATAGCCTTGTTATTTAAATAAAATAAACTTTTATTTATTTTTATGATTTTGAATTTATTTTAATCTATTAGAAAGTAAAAAAGGATTCTTAGTAAAAAAAAGCAAACGTTTCTTTGAATCAACTTTTTGAGTAATTTCATATTGTTCTTCAGTTTTTCTTTCCTTTTCTTTGTTAATTTTTTTAATTCTACATAATTACTAAATTATACTCGTACATTCCAGTTATCTATTTTTTATATTCAAATCTTTATTTCCTTTACAGTTTTATCCTCTACAAACCCTCCTATTACGAAATTAGTTAAACCTTAATATCCTGAAGTACGGCGTACCGCCCTAATTTGTATTTGCAAAATTCTACCACAAACTTCTTTCCTCTTCTTTTTTTTTAAGACTTCCTCACTTCGTTCTTTATCAAACGACCTAATTTTCACTATTTCTTTTTAACGTCACATTTAAAAGGGTATTATTATTTCCTTTATGTTTTTCCCATCGTTTACGTTTCGTTACCATAAAGTATTAGTAGCTACGGGTTGGCAAGAAAGTAATTTCGATTTTGCAATGTAAAATAATAATCTATTTTTTTATTCAAAGAATGAACTTTATTCGGTTATATATTTTCCATTTTGTTCGATAATCTTTTTCCATATTTCTGGCAAATCATGATTCCGTGCTCATAGAACTTCTATTCTGGTCCTCATCAGCAAAAAACTGAACCGAGTTTTTGCGATTTCAGGTCATCATCATAATTAGTGAAAGTTTTACCATTCAAAGAATTTTGCAAACTTTGAAATAAATAGTGATCTCATGGTGCAGGATCAGAGCTATATGGTGGGTGAGACATCACTTTCCGACGGAGCTCCAATAATTTTCAACGAATTACCATAGATGTGTGAGGAGGCCTTGCATTATCTTGATGGAACACGATTCCATTGCGATTTGCCGTTCTGGCCGTATTTCTTTGATTGGTTACTCCAGTTTCATTATTCTTGATGGTAAACGTCCGAATTGATCGTTTGGTTCATTGGAAGCACTTTTATAATCCCACCAAATTGACAGCATGATCTGTTTTTGATGCGATTAGTTTTCCGTATGGCTTGTGCTGGTTCATTACACTGGGACCGTGATCGTTTTCGATTGATATTATTACAGACGATCCATTTTTCATCACCAGTGATGATTCGTTTCAAAAAAGGGTCAACTTCAATCGCGTTTGAAACGTATATTACAAATACTGATTCGTTATGTTAAATGAATCTCTTTCAATTCATGCAGAATCAAAATAACGAGTTTTTTTTAACGAGTGCAAGACATTCGATATTTTCAATCGTTGTATGCGATACATTTAACCTGTCTGCAATTTCTCACAGTTATATGACGATCCGATTCAGTTACGGCTTTGATCTGATCTTCATCTATTTCAGTAGATCGAACAGAACATTGGTCATCTTTGAGTGAAAAATCTTCAGAACAGAATTTTTTAAACCGATTCTGATACGTGCGTTCTGTTAGGCGATCAACGCCATAAACTTCACAGAACTCTTTGTGAGCCTTAGAAGCTTTCTTGTCTTTACGAAAATAAAAAAGTAAAATATGTCGAAAATGCTCAGTTTTGCACTCCATGTAAAAATTGATCATAAACTAGCAGGTTCAAACAAAATTAGAATTTGCGAATTGATTTTAAAGTATGCTAAACGTGACAGCTATCAAATGCCAAAAGAAAAAGATCATAACGTTGACGGAAGTTTTTCAAAACAAACATAAAGCTATCTATCTGTGAAAACCAAAATTGCTTCTTGCCAACTCCAATACAATCCATATAAATATTTTTCAAAATCTTTCTAATACTTAGATCTATATTAGGTATTAGCAGACTTCTTTTATTATAAATAATATTCGTACTAGTTTTGCTGGGTTTTTTTTATGTCTGCAATAAAACTACGCGACCCATAATTTCTTCTAATTAATTTTGGTTCTTATTTTAGTTTCTGTCAAATGAATAATGTCAAATCTGACAAATAATGGTGAGATTACAACATAAAACATTGATAAAACATTTTTATTTTCTTTTCATGGATAATTTGCTGCTGCACTGTCAAATTTATCGTTCGGTTCGTGTATTAATTTTTTATATACAAGTTGAAAAGTGATGAAGATCCTAGTCTCAGTCTTTTTTAACTCAAAGCTTTTCTTTCTGTAATATGGCAAATTCAAGGATGACTCAGGCGTGATCTTATCAACAATTTATTGAATATAAAATAATAAGCTCTTATATTTCTTCACCTTTTATTCTTATCCTTGTTATTTGATTTTAGTACAGATTTTCTCCAAGCCGTTTTTCATATATTGCAGTCCAGTTTTCTTTAAAATACTAAATATTTTGCTCCATTTCAAATTATTAAGGTAACAACATTTCCTGATCTATAAAAGTCACGTAAAACATCCTTTTTCATGACGTGTAAACTTTTGAAAAGTGTTTCTGACCGGCTGTTAGAATATAGGGTGTCCAAAACAACCGTTCCACCCCTTTTAAAACGACAAAAACTGGGTTTTTTCGAATGACTCATTGCTTCATATTAAGTAAATTGGGTATGCTCCATCGATTGCTGATATTAGCTTTCGATTCCCACCGGAAGTGAGTTAACCAAACCGGAAGTTCATTTTTAAAAAATAGAACATGCATATTTTGACCACGGATTTGGATTCTACGTTGGAAAATACGTAAGTTTTGTTTGAAACATTTTTTTATCAAAATGAAATTTTTTACCTCTAAATGACCTTTAAAGTTGACCTCGGGTCAAGTCACTATGAAAGTTCTTTCAACTTTGAAAAACGAATTTTAAGGGTAACAGCAATGATATCTACTAACCTTAGACCGAAATCATTCTTTCGAATAGCGATATTTTCAACTTCTGGCTCCTGTCGGAAGTGGTTATTCAGATTGGAAATTAAATTAACTTTAAAGTAATTAAATTCTAAACCTGAAAATGGTTTTTAGATATTTATATGAAGAGTTTGCAAGCCCAAATCTAGTGAGTATATCGTTTATTATAGTCTGAAATGGGAAAAATTTGCAATCATTATTCAAGTTCTTTTTACCTTTCTTCACTTCTTTCAAGTTTAAATTTCATAAAATCTAGAAATTAGTTTTTAGATATTCACATGAATATTACACATACCAAAGTTCAAGTTGATATCTTCTTCATTTATTACCAGAAATTCAGGAAATAGTAAATTTTATTGTTACTCCATTTTAACCTTTTAAACTCCTAATTTCAAAAAAATCATTTCTTAGCTTGCACTTACACCGTAAGAAGAAGGTGTACACAAATTTTCATCAATTTATCTTCAGTAGCTTTTTCCTGGCCGTTGATTGTGAATCACTCACGATACGTTGTTTTATATAAATATTCTTGTATACATATACTTTTATTAAGTTATACTAGCCGGGAAAGTCATGCAATACTTTGCCAGCTTTTTTCAAAAGAAAAATTTATGTAATAAAATGAAATTTAACCCAATAACAGAAAATTGATTCAAGAATAAAATACGACATCTTTCAGTAAAATATATTATGACAACTCTCGATATTTTACCGTTATTATGAAGCTACTGATTAATCTTAAAACTCATCAGTAAAATTAGAATAATTCTCTTAAATAAAATAATTTACGAATATTTTTAAATAAAATGTATATATATATATATATATATATATATATATATATATGAAAAATTTATGAGTGTATACCAACATTGTTCTAACTCGCAAAGTTACAATAATGTTCATGAATTTTATGAAAAAAATAAACTGTACAATTTTTTTCAGGTATTTGTCTGGCATTCTGCTTTAAAAAATTACTACACAAGATTTATCAATACACCTTACAATTACACCTTGTAAGTTATTTTTATTTTTAATTTTTGTCTTTAAACTAATTATAATTAAATGTTTAATTATAAAAAGCTTAACAGTTAAATAGTGCAATTATAGTTTGAATGTAAAAAAATAAACTGACAGTGAATTACGTAATAAATTATTATTATTATTATTTTTATGGGTGCTTGATTGGTATAAATATGTTATTTTTTTTTGCCTCCATTTTCAAGAGTGAATTGTAATTCACTCTGAAAATGAGACATGTAGTTATTCTAAATAATAAGTAGCTTACCGCGCCAGACTTACTGGGAAAAATGAAGAGTAAAGTAGTTTTCTACTCCCTTTTCAGTGGGAAGTATTAAATATATCCTGTTCAACATCAAGCCTACTAAATATCAGGATCTTGATATGTGTGTGTGTGTATATATATATATTATAATTATTATTATTAGGCTCAGAGAAAAAAAAACCCTTGGCTACTTACAGCTCAGTTGCTTTATACGGGTCATATTCGTAAGAACGGCAGTATCAGCTTTGCTTTAAGCGCTTCATACACGAAGGAAAATGTTAATGTACGTTTTTCTTGGAAAAAAAATTGCATTGTTATGTACGCTGCGTTATACTGTTGAGGAATTTCATTATCTATACAGTGTGCATATGAATATACAAAAAATATTCATAACGGATTTATATTTAAAGGAAGAATTAATGCGTAATATTTTCGTTGAATTTAAGCCTAATTTGTTTTTTTTCTTTATGATTTCGCCGGATAAGCTTGGAGCTTGTCCATGGAATATGAAAATGGAATTTTTTAGCGTGTGAAAAATGCTTGCCTGACCGGGATTCGAACCCGGGCCCTCCGGATGAAAGGCAGACACGCTACCCACTCCGCCACGGAGTTCGGCATTTTACAAGTGTTTTGTAATAAATTCTAGACCCGTTTATGAGAATGTGGCTGAATAATTTATAAAGACTTTTTTAATGTAATTTGCTTGTCAGATTTTTTTAGTCTACATGTAATTGATGTTTTAGACGCGGTGTTGACATTGTGTTCTAGAAACTGATATAGTTGATGGTCAGTCCGTTCTTCTTTCTTTTCTGCCTAGAAAATTTGGCAATATTGATAAATTATTATACCAACTATTCTTATCTTTCCTTTTAACGATCTTCTCTCATTAGAAATATTGTATTTTAGTTTTTTGGAAGATGTATATTTCCATATATTATACAATTGTATGATTAGGCAAAGATTTTTTTTGGGTAAGCTCGAAACCGTTCTTTCAGGTGATTCTTTAATATCTGTAGAAAAATATTAATCATCAAAATTTAGTAAGCTCAGCTGACTCGCAGGATGGGAATATATATTGCTGGACTCGCAACTGGCTTCATGGTATCTCTGACATCGGGTTAAATACCCCTTCAACGTGTACTATAAGCAGACATTCCAGGTAAAACTACTGTTCATCCTTATGTTTACGCTTTCTAAACTTTGACGAATAATCATTTATTTCATAATATATTTGACCTAATAACTGATCAGTAATATGATGCTCCTACCATGTCCTGGTTGAAGATACACTAATTTCTTGAGATGGATGATCTCTATCTGAAGATAAAACTCTAAACACTTCATGTTGATGAGTTATCTCTTTTAGCGGTCACTCTGCGATAAATTTCTTTTAAGCTTACTTACTATTTTTTCCTTCCGTTTGATGCAATTTTACTCGGTGGTATTCTGTTTAGTTTTCGCTAAATGCCGCTAATATTTTGCAATTAAAAAGCTTTTTTTTCTCTAATTTAAACATTAGATATTTATAGTAAGTGCTAAAGAAACGATTAAGTGAAATTAAAAAAATAATTATCTTTTACAACATAATTTAAAGTGTAAAATAAACAACTGAGGTAGAGTTTTTTATTTTTTGAAGTTTCGCTGTGCAGTTTTTAATAAAATGGTCGTTAAAATAGTGATAAACTTTAAATAATAACAACTTATTAAGTACTTAATACTACGGTTAAGATTTACAGCACTAACGTGAAAAAAATGATTTAGTAGTGAAGGGGAAATGTATCTCTGCTTGTGTGCGAACCAGTATTTTTATAGTACTACAATAAAGATAGTATTTAATGCTGTAAGGCTGTGTGCAATACCTCACTTTTTATAAAATGATGAGGGTTCATAAATTAAGTTATTCATAAAGTAGCACTTTAATTTTTAAATTAATTTTACGAAATGAGAAGTTTACGTATGTGTGTGTGTGTGTGTGTATATATATATATATATAAGACTGACTTAAGTACCAATTCATCTCATGAGCAAGATACAAGAAGTATATTACCGTTAAAAACTTATCTCTTGGGCGTTTCTTCAAAAAGACAGAAATTGATTTCAAGGTATTTTTCAAGATTATGATAATTAATCAGCATCCATAAATAATAATCATGATGACTGATATTTAATGAATTAAACATTTTCAGTTTTCCGTACTATATTAATAATAAAATAATAATCCAAAGCCAGAAATCGGAACTATTTTCACTTTAACATAGTGCAATATTTCGGCTCATGAGACTGGACCTATTTAAATTAACTTGCATTTTTAGCGGATGTCTAAAGAATTTATAGAAGTCGACGCCCGGTCAAATTTCCGAGGGGGTGCTTGAGGGAGATGGGCCCAACTTTTCTTTACGTTTTTGAGTCTCCTGAACACGATTCTGCAATATTTTATACATATGTATGTCTGCATGTATGTGTATGATTTTTCGTCCGCTCTACGGAACACAAATCTTAACCGATTTTGGTGGGGTGATTTTTCTGGGCGCAATTTTTAACCGATTTTGATAAAACTTAGTAGGATGATGTAAACATAGTAGGGATGGAACCCTATTGATTTTCAAGCGAATCGGTTCGTAGGAACCGGAATTAAAGGCAAAAAACTTGTTTTTTGGGTACGTTTTCAAGGTTTTCACGTTGTAACTTGAAGTGACATGCTAGAAAGGCAAATTTGATGTTTACGTGCCACACCAGGAGCTGGTTTCCCAGTGATCAAGTTTGAACAAAGTTTGACAAAACATCAAGTTTGAAGCCCAAATAAAATTTTTACGAGCTGGTTTCTCAATGATTAAAATTCAAAATGTCATGTTTGAAGCCAAGATCAGGTTTTTGCGAGCACCACCAGGTGCGAGCTAGTTTCGCTATAGTTCTTTAGGTTCACAATAATCCAAAATATGATCAAGTACGAAGGAAAGGGGTTGGTGTCCAAAAAATAAGTTTTGAAGTAGGGAGAAATACCCAGTACCGTACAATATTATAAAACACAAGATATTAACATAGCATGAAATGCAAAAACGGAAAACACCGAATGAAATGTAACTTTCAAAAATCATTACGGCAGTACAACATCCTCTCTTTCTTAACTAAAACCGGAAATTTATCCTTCTGATGCACTTACTGCAACAGAATTTTTCTTAAAATTAATCAACCTTATTAAAAATAAATATTTATCTGATCGGTACGTAAAAGTTCCTTTTATAAACGTCAGTATAAGATAAATTATAAATATAAAAAATAGATGTGTCCATATTAATTGTTTAAATACAAACACATGAAATAATAAAAAAAATATATACTACAAAATAATTCACAATTGAGAATAAATCTTGGTAATTAGTTTGATCACAAGTTTATATACATGTTGAACGGGATGCAGATGATTCGTACAAATCGCGATGCAGGCGTCTTGAACGTACAGATACCAAGGGATACTACCATTAAAGGTCGCTTGGCAATTGCAGAATATTGTGTTAATGGCGTTTGGTGAAAACCAAACAGAATACCAACGAGAAGAAACGGATCAAAAGGAAGGGAAAGAAGATGAACAGTAAGAAATGTAAAAGAAATTTATTCCAGAGTGATTGCCATAAAAAAAAGCTCTTGCGCAAATCTCCGCAAAATCGACTTTAATTTCTTTAGTTTTTTTTTAATCAGTATTATTTAAAACAGAGTAATATTGTTTCCGTAATAGAAAATATTTTAAATAAATTGGTGGGAAGATTTTTCAAATTTTTCAGTAGTTTATTAAAAATTGAAACAGTAGTATAATAGGGCCACTTCTCGTAAGCTGGAAGTATCGTGTTGTTATACGAAAACAGTTGTATTGTCTGGTTTGGTAAAGGTGGATATCATGGTTTTTTTTTAATAATAAATGGCTACTGTTATTAGCAAAGACTGCACATTCATAAATATAAACAAAAGGATAAGTTAAAATTTTTAATCTGTTGTATATGCACAATCTCGGTCTACGTGATTTATACGTATGGACGCCAGGTAATGATCTGATAGCTCATTTTTGTATCTAAAAACTCGTTCTGACTTTTTGTAGGAACCCCAAGACATAGCGTTTTACTTTAAATGGGAATATACGTAAGCATAATAAACATTTAATAAAGAAAGAAAAAGTTAGCGTTTTATTAAGGCGCTTTAGAGCAAAGTAGTAAAGCTTGATTCTGTTACGAACGAAATCAGTTAGATCTCCCACGAGAATTTGTTATCTAACAGCCAAAAATTTCGCTTTATGGACTATGGAAATACTATCTTTATTATTACTGGGTAAAAAATATCTTTGCATTATTATATTTAATAAATAAAATATTTTCTTTTCAATAACCGATATTAGTTTGTAAATGTAAATAGTGGAAATGATTTCAGCTAATAAGCTGAAATCATTTCCATTAATATTTTATAAAATTCTGTTTATACTGATTTTGTTTATTTAATACCTTCACATATTTTCTTTACATTATAGTTATATTATTATATCATTATTACTTTCACGGCGAAAGTAATAATGATATTAAAGGGAAAGTAGGTGATCATCCAGGCAAAAAAAATATATATATGTATGTACGTACGTATGCGTGTTGCACTGCTTTTGGCCTTATATCTCACGATTAACCAAACCGATATTCTTCAAATTTGCCTCAAATATTATTATATGGGACGTTGATCGTATTATTTTTTTCTAAAATTCAATAACTTGGGATATCACAGTATCGCAAAAAACTAATTTCGATTTTCTTCAGAGATATTTTAGAGAAAATCTTATTAAAGTAAATTTGTTACCTACAATGCATTTGTAAATAATCTTAAAAACCAATTTTTCAAATTATCAACCCTCCCTGTTAAAATTGAAATATATATATTTTGCTCGTTTGCCCTATCTTCCTACGATTTAAATATTTTTAAAAAATGTTTTGAATATTTATACTTCATATATAGAGCTATCAAAAAATGTCTACAATTTTTTTCAAAAGTATACACCTGTACCTAAAATGCAGAAACGTTTTTTGAAAATTTCCTTTTTGTAGTTTTAGCCTTTATTGAAGGGGGTGTTACATTTAGAGAAACCTTTACCGAAGTAAATTTGTTAAGGTTAATCTGTATATGTATTTTTTTCGAGAAATTCAAATAAAAAAAATCAAATAATACTGTACTAAGCTTTATTCTTATTTACTCTTCACGTTATTTCATTTTTCACTCTGTCCATTTAATCTTCACCAGCAGTTTTATTATCTCAAATAATGCTCTCTCTCTCTCTCTCTCTCTCTCTCTCTCTCTATATATATATATATATATATATATATATATATATATATATATATATATATATATATATATATATAGAGCATATTAGCTCTATAATTCATTATAATATATATAAATGGTAAAGCTCATTCGTGGAAACTGCCATGCCAGATACGGCCATTGTTTATATGATAGAGCTCATTGCTATACAGCAAGCTCTTCGCTACTCAGAACATTTCTGCGAAGAGAGATTGCTTATATGTTCCGACTCTTTAAGCGCACTAACTGCTATTCGTGTTTTAAGTACTCCTGACGTAAAAAATACTGTATCTTAATTACGGAATACATATTTATGCGTATCTGTATGTACAATGGCTTTTGTATTTTAGAAACAGTTAAACTTATAATCATAAAATTTACTGTCTGGTAGCTTGTTACTGCGGGATCGATTTAATAAAATATTTGAGAAAACTGAGTTTTTGATACGCTATAAAATTTTCATTTCATATTACCACGCCCAACCTTCGAACTTAGGTGGAGAAGAATTTATCGTAAAAACGTCATACTTAACTTTTTGGTAGAAGATTTTCCATTTATAGAAAAAAATAAAGAAGAAAATCGTATCTTTTGCGAAAAATGGCTTTCGTACATCTCTTTACCCCTTTTTTGTAAAAACGTGTATTTTTTTGTTTCGATCATCAAATATTCACGCTACAACATTTCCATTGCGAAATCGATACGCACAGCGCAGTCGGTAGGCTTGAAAGCCTGTAACAACTGTAAACGGTACGGACACATATGTAAGCGTTTTCTTAAAACATTCCGCACTGTCATCAGTAGCATTGCTAGTTCGCGGCCAGCCTTTCTCATAGATTTTTTAGGACTATGCTGGAAAGACTCCCTGACACGTTCAACATTTTCTTCAGACACCGCAATCGTTCCGTACTCTTCCCTTTACACAGACTAACGACTCGGTTCTTTCAAACTGATTATGCCATCGACGAATGTAATCACTCGGATGATTACCATAAAACTTGCTATGTAACGCATGTTGAACTGTAATTACCGATTCCTTTAGCAAACTACAAAAAACAGAATTCTTTCTGTTCAGAAGGCGTCATCTTTGCTAGCGGCTCTATCAAGCGGAAAGATAGGGAATCAATCTACGGCCATGCTTGCAAATATGTCCTTTTCTCTCTGTTTCATTCTAGCTTTGAATCAACACTGAACATCTCATTCAAGAGATATTAAAACCGCGATATTATTTTTGTACACCCGGTATATATAGTAGCAACGCTAAAAAATTTAAACATGAAGCAAAGTAAAAATGGAAAACGTAAAGGTGTAAAATGTAGGAAGAATGATGAGAAAAGAAAACGTTTTTAATGTGTACTCATTAATGAATCAGGCTATAAACAGAGTATTTATTTTTATTTTTAAAAAATAAGGAAATGCATTTTGTAAACTAAATTTTTCTTTAAAGCTTTTTATTCGTTTAATAAAATATATTTTTTTTAACATACTAAAATAAGATTAACCTGTAATTTGGTAAATATTAATCGCTAAAATTTAATTTTTAAACATAAATTCATTCAAAGAATATATTTTACTAAAGTGAGAGAGAAAGGAAGAATGTGTCAGAGAGAGAGAGAGAGAGAGAGAGATATTATTCCTGTTGCTATTACTTGTAATTAACGCTTCCTTGCGTGAGCTTTGTTTCAGTTGATCTTTAAACGATTTAATTTCAATCTACTCCATTATCAGTTTAGCTGACATAAAATTTATATTACGAAGTATTGTGTGGGTATAAACAGTTTGAGTTAGGATGACTCATTAATTATTGGAGATTTTTTTATTTTATTTTTATTTTTTTAAATAAATATGACTATCGTGATTCATATATCAGTGATATATTTTTAATTAAAACCACATATGTATTTTTATTTAAATTTTTATCGATATAAGACCAAATAATAATGTAATATTTAGATTGTTAAGATAAATTTAAGTGTATTATTATTTATATTACACAGTTATATACTTTAATTTTAATTAATTAATAAAATTGTTACTAGTAATGTTTACATATTTTAATCAAATAAATATTTTGACCTTCATTCTAATCGATAAACTTAGGTCATTAGTTCATAGAGTTTAATGTATCGGTTAGTTTATATAAAGTTTTTAACGATTGTTAAATTGGAAGTAATGAGAATTCACATTCCTTTTTGTTTGCGAATGAGTAGGTAGTGCTGACTAAGGACGAGAAAGATGTAAAGTACATGATAAGTATGCTTATTGAGGAGTATGATACGTAGGGACTGGAGGTTATATTAAAAAAAGAACAAAACATATAGTAGTTGGAAATACAGGACAGGATATTGTTGTATTTAATATATTCACTGCGGTTCTATTTCGCTTTTAACTTACGTCATGGGCTTTTTCCATCTACACTGTGTTTTTATATTACTGTTGTTTAGTTTTTAAATTCGTTTTTTATTATTTCTTTTTAATATTTGTATGTTTACTATATAAATATCGTTTCCGGTCACTGATAATGACACTTTGCTGTATGCTCAGGAAAAAAGAGGATATTGTTACAAATAAAGGAAAAATATAATTAGTTGGTTAGTTTAAATATCTGGGTACTATTCTAATATCAGATATAAGGGCAGATACTGATATTTTGGAAAATGTTGCTAAATTTAGAATGATCACGTAGCTCTTAATTCCTACTTTATGAAATTTTCGGATATCAAATAATACAAAGAAGGAGAGGAACCAAAGCACAAGGCAAATAGATATATATACTTTCTGTCTGTGACGATGAAGATGAAGTAGGAGCTATAGGAATTAAACGATATAAATGATAAAAAATGACGGTTTTCATAATATATTATGTAATTTATTTATCGTAGCGACGGTTTCCCTCATATAATTAAAGACATAATGGTTATTCTGACCGAAAAACTCAAGAAATTACATCCAGAAAATACCGTTATTATAATTGAAATTGGGTAGTTAATAATAAATTAAACTTATATACATATATAAAGATAATTACTGATATAGTTTTGACAAAAAATGTCTTAAGTTGGTAAAACTGCCATTATTGACGACAGTATCGATTATTGTGTCACGTAAACCAGTCTAGCAAATGAACGCTAGTTCTGTGGATAAGGCTTTTTATGTTTTGGAATTTCAAAGACACTATTACCTTGGTGTAGTGACATTCCACAACGAAGAACAATGAACCGCATCTACAAGTCAATCCGTATATGACCAGAATAAAGAATTTCAAAACAAGGGTGTTTTATTTAAAAGGAAATAATCTGTAAGATTGATCGTGTCATAGGA